>NC_051307.1:173742007-174367007 GCF_015220235.1 Choloepus didactylus | reverse complement strand
TTTTGTGAATTTTTCGTTTTAGTTTTACATATATAGGCATACATGTGTGTACAGTCATTAAAAAATCTATTCATTTCTGTGGGTTATGGTGAAACAAATTTGAAAGTCAATTTTTATATTATTATTTGTTGCTATATACAAATACCACTAATTAATCCATTTTATCTTTTTTACTATCACTGATATTGTGAACAATTAGGAATTGCATCTGTGTCTATATATTTAAATTATTTCATAGGAAATGAACTAGTATGTGGAATATAATTTTTCTAATTTTAGTACACAATGTTTGGAAACACACAAACATCTTCAAGTTCAGCTGTCAAGAGCCCTGATACCTCCCTTTAAAATTTTACTTTCTATAGTTATTTAGGAAATTGTTTCATAATTAAAAGGCTATTTCTTTACCTTAAATGATGCTAACTACAGACACTGTCCAATTTTTATTTTAGTTCTAAATTAATATCACTAAAGTAAAAAGAGTTTTTTTTTGGTGTTGTTGACATCTCAGTTTGGAGATTAAAAGGCATGTTGGTGCTTATTTATTTAATACAGAAAAATGTTTTCCTGCATCTTGGATATTGGAACATTCCTGCATGCATAGATTTTAATTTTAAAACAATGCTTTTCATTTTATTTTTGAAGTAGAAATTTGAGATCTGTGCCTGCTGGATTTCCAGAATTGTAGCAGCTTCTGATGTATTACTGGAGGAGAGGGAATAAATATGGACTGGAGGAGATTAGTCTGATTTTGAGATATTTTATATGTATGTATACATATATACAGACATGTATGTATATGTGCATATATCTCCAAGCTGCAGAGGGAGGCTAGAGTCTAAGATAATTAGAAAAAACAAAACAAAACAAAAACAAAAAAAACAAATTCTAATTTGCAGAAAGGGCCATGGTGGAGATGTATAGAAAGAGCCATGGTGGAGAGATGTGCAGCGAGGCTGAAAATTCTCCTAGGTTATAGATTATATTAAATCCTAATGTTAATGCTTGTTGTGTTTAAAAACAAGTCCCAAACCTTAAGGGCTTAACAAAACAAAGCTTTGTTTGCATTCAAATCACGGTATGGTGAGATTGATGGCATTCTAGGGTCTTGGAATTATTCCCTGAATCTGACCAGAATGAAATAAGTAAAGAGAATACTTTGAGATATTGGTGGCTAGACTGGAAATTATGCACATCACTCCCACTCACTTTCATTGGCCAAACCCTACCTATATAGATAGCCCCAACCTAACTGCAAGAGAATCTTGGGAATGTAGTCTTTCTGACGGTTGGGAAGAAGAAAGAATTTGTGAGCATCTCTGCCACATGAGTTTTGTAACCAATATGCATATTATCTATCCATAACTCCTGAATTTGAGTGTTTTCTTCCTTTTCACTTTCATAGCAGCTCTTGTTGGGCAACCTTTAATTCTCTTTCATTTGAATTATAGGACTTTTCTATTTTAGCATCCCCTAAATTGAATATATCCTATATAGCTAAAAATTAAAATCAGCCTAAATTTGAAGTTGTGCTCCTAGCAGAAAGGTCCTAGGAGAGAGGGAGGGAATAGTGAAGGAAGAGAAAGAAAGAAAGATGAATCATTTATAAAGCTAGATCCTGAACCTCCCCACTGATGGGCTCCAGTCACAATTGGACTGTAACTATGTCTTCAACTTGTGGTCTCTTTTTGATCCTCAGGACTTTCTAGGAACTTTCAACTCACATGGTATTTATATCTTTTCATTTCTGTTGATGTTTTGGGGAATTCATTTATTCAGCAAATATTCATTGTGTGCTTATGTATTAACACATAGTTAATACAACCAAACGTGGTTTCTGCCCATGGAAATAGATAGTAATTAAATAACCACCTATAACTAAATAATACATTACAGTGGTGATGAGTGCTCAGTGGGAAACATATATGATGAAATGAGAGAATAGAATCCACCTTTTCTGCTGGTCAGGGAAGGCTTCTTTGAGAAAGTAATGTCTGAGCTGAGATCTCAAGTATTGAAGTGAGATAGAAAAAGAAAGAATTTAGGAAGAGTGAACAGAATGTACAAAGGGTCTGTGACATATGGCAGGAGCATGGCGAGGACCTGAACCTGAAAGGCTGGTGTGCGTTAAAGACATGGGGCAGTGGGTGATGCCAGTGGAGTTCTATGAGTTATAAGGGAGAGGGTGGCATCAAGGTCGACCATGGGTTTTTGGCTTCTGCATTGAAATGGATGTCATTCACTGAAATGAGTGTATTTGAGGCATCCAAGTGGAACTGTCAAAACAAAACAAAACAAAACAAAAATGCTTTGCATAGGCTCCTCAATTATAGCTCAAGGGCCAAGAAACTCAGGTCTGGCACCAGCCTGCCCACCTTGCTCCAAACCACAACTGCGGGTAATTCCATTGGCCATATATTAAGCTGGCCAGTTTCTCAGCTGCTTTCTCATGGCCTAGTTGTGGAGATAAACAAGAATAATTAGGTGGATATTTTATTTGTGGGTGCTGGGGAAATCAGATTTGTGATGTAAACTAGCTCTACAGAAGTGGTTCTCCAAGTGTGGTTTCTGGACCAAGGCAACAGTGTAACTTGGAAACTTGTTAGAAATGCAACTTCTTGGGCTCCTTACACCAAACTGTTGAATCGAAAATTTGGGGGGAGGGTCCCAGCAATCTGTGTTATTAACAAGACATCCATATGGTTCTGAGGTCATTAAAAGATTTGAAACCACTGTCCTAGACAATCCAGGAGGAAGCTGCTGTGAATTCCTTTGTGATTTCTTGCATCCATTCGTTAGACTCAAGTTCCTGAGTGCTACTATAGCCTAGCACTGCCTGTTTATTCATGGATAGGATTTTCACTATTTTGTAACAGTCTCCACTCCTCAGTACCCTCCAGGCACAATTTCCATAATCATCCAAGGGAGACATGCTTGTGGAATGTAAATCAAGTTTAATACTTGCTAAAATTGAACAGGCTTAGGAAAATAATATGCTACAAAACATGCATACACGTATTCTAAATAAAATATAATGAATTCTGTATTACCCACTGTTTGTTTTTATTATTATCTTCACTAATGCTCTCCCACATTTGCACCAGTAATTAAATGTTGCCTAAATATTAAATGTTTAGATTTCAGTTTCTGTGAAAGTAGATAATATTCCTCTGAGTTGTACAAACTTAGAAAAGTTGTATAAGTTAAATTGATATTACATGTGAAAAGAAAATAAACTGAGCAAAATTGACTATTCTTGTATACTTTCCCATCTCCTCCCTCAAGCTGTAGTTAGCAAAATAACAAAAAACATGTAACAGAGTGAGTTCTTGAGAAACTAATTGGCACTTTATTTTGTAATGTAATTTTACTTTCCCCTCTTTACAGAAAGTGCTGCCAGAATATTGTCTTCTTAATTTCTGTGTTTACTTGGTACAAGGGTTGTTAGCAGTTTTTAGTGTTTCAAGGTGGAGAAAAGAAGTTGCCAAGTTTTAGAGACATCTCCAAACAAACTGTATTTTTGCAAAGTATGGTCTGTGGAATGCCTGCTGCCCAAACACCTGAAAAACCTACATTTTTGTGTAACTCTTCAGCTGTAATTTTCATGGACTTTGAGGTTTGGGAACAATTGATTGGTCTGAACAAACAGAGACTGGATCATTTGAAAAAGTGGGGAGTTAACCTTGGCACTTTGAAGAGAATTGGGGCTGCCCAATCACAGAGCAAAGAGAGTTTGATTCCGGGAGACTGAGAGTATATCAGATTTATATGGGTAGTAGAGCTGTCACTGTCAGTACTAAGCACCCCATACTTTACTAGAGATTACTCCATGAATGGCTGTGGTCTAACAAGTTTGCATGGCCTGTGGCAAAGTTTAGCATAGAGAGTGTTGACTCTGGGAAAGTGCTTTCTAATGGACCAGCAGGGCTTGGACATTGACCAGCTTTTTGTAAGACAAGATGGGGCTCCCTCATTCCCTTTCCCTGGGTAGGACAGCGCTGATGCTTGTTCTATTCTGGCTTCTGGAGTTTCCCAGCAGGATTAGCTTCCAGTTACCCATAGTGGTAATCCGTTTAATAACAAACCCTTTATTGGCTACCTTTCTTTCCCTCTCTTACTTCCCCACTTCCCTTCTGGAGTTTCCTGGAATCACCACCCAAATAAACTATTTGCATCTAAACTTCAAAACCATATACCCTTAATTTTGGCTTACTTAACTACCCAGGCTCTTTGACTTGTGTCTGAAATTTCAAAAATTAAGAAAGGGTTGTTTCAGTCACTCCTGTGGTCATGAACATGGAGTATTATGGGAAGAATAATTGTTAAGTGATATGGTCTTAATGTTCATTTTTAATTTATTAATTTTTAAACAGTTAAGGAGAACAATCTTTTGTTTTCTTTAACTCAAATTATTGAGTTCCTGCTAAATAAACAAATTGTACTAGGCAACATGGAAGGCATAGCCAAATGAAAGATGAATCTTGACCTAGATGTTCATGTCAGTGCATCAGGAAAAAGGATGTCTGCTTAAGTAACATAGATATAAATCCTCAGGATTGTGAAATTCCTGTGTGGACACAATGGAATAATCTGTGAGGTCTGGCTTTAGTTTCTGAAGATCTTGGGAACATGTCAACAGTTTAGGAGAAAAGATGAAAAAGCAGTAATAGAGGGAAATGTAAACATAAGCAGACTTTGTGTTAATAAATGTTAGTTTAAGGGACTGAGAGTGATATGAAAGCTTTTTCTTTAAAAACGTGCCCTAGTTTTATTTATAGCTAGATCAGCAAGCAAATGCCATTCAAACCTTTAAAATCTGGCAGCAAGTAAATTAGCACTGTTTAATTTCTTTGTACTATTTTTAAAACAATGCTAGCATATTCAAATAGGATTAATGTTAACAATGGGGAACAGAACAGAGCCCTGATTTGGCAATTGATTCAGATCTCTAAGCATCCGTCAGTTTTTCTCTAGAGGAGACAATGGAGATGGTGTATTGTGGAGTATGCAGAACAAATATCTCCTATGTCTTTGTTTTAATAAATTAATCTTCTTTGTGAAGAACCAGGTGGCTCCCTGAGTTGTTAATGGGATGCAGCACATTTCCTCTCTGTGTCTCTGGCTGAAAGCAAATCTGTTCAACAGTGACCAAAAGCCATCCCGATGATTGATTTTACTAATTGAAGAACTTATCTGCTTCTCTTGATGCACTGGGCTGAAGGATTAGCTATTAATTTGCGCTCTAATCACAAAAATGGTTTTCAGTTAAAGTAGAATGATACCTTTACATTTTTTCTTTTCCCTTTTCAATCCTTGCCACATTTCTAGGGAATATTGAATTCGTTTTAGTCCAGGGGTGCATCCCTTTTGCAAATGTAGACAACAAAATAATTGAGACTGTATAGTACTTGAGACCCAGGGGATTTTAAAATTGGCATTGACATATTGAACTCCTTGGCTTAGAAGTGAAAAAAACCTAGTCCTTCATTTTTGGATTTGTCCCACGCTTATTGTGAAATGTCTTGGTAGAGTCGTTCATGCCCTTCTACCCTCCTCAAGCCTGATTCCTGTTTATCAAATGCGTATGTTAGGAGTATTAAAAATCTAAATTCATCTAAGCTTCTTTTTGTTTGTAGTTTAATATACCTTCTTAGTATTTAAATTGCCATTTGTAAATATCTGTTTATGATGCCACTTCCTTAGATAAGAACAGATTTTATTTTTAAAGGCTCCCAGAGAATTAAATTTCATCCCTGAAAAACAAATCTTTAACAACCACAGTGCTCAGTAAATTGTTTCATTTTACTCCCCATCCTGCAGAGACTGGGAGAAGAAAGTAAGAGGCAAGCTCTGGTTAAGGGTGTGGTTGGGTGGTGGTGATGAAGGCTTGGTGAGTGTGGCCAGGAGTAACACTGGTTGCTGAAATTGATGGTAGAGCCTGCCAAATTTCAAACTCAAAATTTCC
Organism: Choloepus didactylus; assembly: GCF_015220235.1. Taxonomy (NCBI): domain Eukaryota; kingdom Metazoa; phylum Chordata; class Mammalia; order Pilosa; family Megalonychidae; genus Choloepus; species Choloepus didactylus. The sequence goes on along the minus strand of NC_051307.1, from coordinate 174,361,042 downwards.
AGTGTCGAGTTCTAAATTTCATCTTCCACCATGGCAAAATGCCAGTTCTAAGATAGTGTAGTAAGCAGATAATAGTCAATTGATACATGTTATAGATTGGCCCCAGATTTTGCTGCAGGATTATCAGAGAGATTGTCCAAATGGTGAGTGGCCATACCAAAGGATGATGAATCTGAAGAAAACTCCATTCCCTGAACCACAGTAGATACAATTAATAAATTTCCTTATATCTAACGACTGTGTCTACACCCTCTGGTGAACCCTGGGTGATTTATCCCTCTGAACACCCCCTTCAGGAATGGACTTTCTCCCCTACTTGTTAGGAATCCTGCCGGAGGACTGCCTGCAGCTATCAGCCCCTCTGGGGGGATGGCCTCAGCAGAACACAACTGCCTCATCCAAGATCAGTGCCCTGTTTCAGGGTGGTCCATCTCTGGAGACTGATGGATGTTGGGGTGTAAAGGATTTTATGGTTATCCCTTGTTTAATAAACCTTCCACTATTTCCAAGGTTGTAAGAATAACTCATATTTTGTTGTAGAATTTTACAGTTTTATTTTTCATTTCTAGTTCATCTATAATTGATGTTGTATAGTATGATTTATGGATTAATTTCCTTTTCCCCATGATATGGATAGCCAATTGTTCCAGCCCTATATTGTGTCACTAAAAAGCAATGCCATCTCAAGTATATATCATGTCTATACATGTGTGAGTCTGTTTTTTGTTTCTGTACATTTTTTTTTCCATTGACCTGTTATGTCTGTCTTCTTGTCAATACCACACTGCCATAATTAACATGCTTTGTAATAAGCCTTGTTATGTGATAGGGAAATTGCCCCCTCTTTTTCTTTCTTCAGTGGTTTCTGACTTAGATTCTAAACCTTTTCTTTTCCAAATAAAATTTAGAATAAGCTTGTCAAGTTCCATTACAAATGCTATTTTGATTTTGACAGGAATTACTTTAGATCTTGAAATACAGTAGGAGAGAATTGACATCTTTACAATATTGTCTTCCTATTCATTGACATAATGTCTTTTCAATTATTTAGGTTTTCTGTAATGTTTAATCAAATTTATAATTTTTCCTTTAAAGATCTTGTGCATTTATTAGATTTATTTTTATGTTACTCATCCTTAGCTCAACTATAAATGATTGCATTTTTATAATATTCTTTTGGTTTGTTACTGGTGTCTAGAAATAAAACTGTTGATTTTATATTCATTAAACTTGCTGAGCTCACTAATTAATTCTCATAATAATGTATCTGTAGATTCTTTTAAGTTTTTTATTTATAAAATATTATCTGTAAATGTAATATAATGCAATTCCTATATTTTTTCTTTCTTAATCTCTTGTGTTAGATAAGAATTCCAGTGTGATGTTTAATAGAAATGGTGATAGTGTGTACTCTTGTCTTGTTCCTGATTTGAAAAGATGTGCTTGGAATATTTTGCCATTAAGTATGTATTTTTAATGAATTTTGTACGTATTTAACACATTTAGAAATTCCCCTTCTACTTATTAATCAATATGAGATTATATCTTGAATGAATGCTGAATTTTATAAAATGCTTTTTAAGTAACCATTTAAATATTTGATTTTCTCCTTTTATTGGTTAAAATTATAAACTACATTAGTAGTTTCATCTGGTGATGGACCAACTTTGAATTCCTGGAATAAGACCAACTTGGTCATGATAAGTTATCTTTTTAAAAACATTGTCATTAAAATTTACCTTCAATTTTTCATGTGTGGTTTAGAAGTGGCCCTGCAGAAACAGGATAGACCCTCACCCAAAATTTGGTTTGGAAGTAAACACTGATGATGCCACACAAACCCTAAGAGAGTATGAAAAGGTTTATTACTCACATTACTGATGGTCGACCTAGGCACTCATTTCACTTCTCAGAATTAACAATGCTGGGCTCTTGAACAAGGCATTAAATGGAACTCTTTCTTACCTTCCTTGCTGGCCCCAGGCTGCAGGCCTCATAGAGCACAATGATGGCTTATTTTAACAAGTTCAAATTCAATGAAATAGAACATGGTATGTTTCAGTCATCAAACATTAGGAGTCATTCGTAATAAATCTCCAACTCTAGTTTTTTTTGATGTTTGAGTGATTGATTTTAGCCTCACCTTTTATTCTTCCCTTTCTGTTCTACATCTGAGAGAATTGATAAAATCTGGCTGCTCCCTCCTTTGGGACCAGCAGGAGATTCAAACCACCCAATGTGCAAGAGTTCTCTCCCTGACTGAACCCCATGACCACAATAAAAACCCAAGTCAGTCTCCTTTCCCTGTTCTCCCAAGCCATTTTTGGTCCCCACAAAGCCTCATTATATGAGTAATGGTCCTTTTTTTATGCCCTCTTCATGTGAATGAGGCATCATCATTCTTTATATCTGACTCAAAATTTGGGTAGGAGTTAATCCTGCATTTGCAGTTTGGCCAAAACAAAAAACAAAAAACAAATAAAAAAAAAAACACGAAACCAAACCAAAACCTGAAGTGCTAATAGATTAGATTGGACTGTAATTTTACTTTTGCTGTCTTTGCCTGGTTTGAGTATCAAAGGTATACTAAATTCATTAAATGAGTTGAAAACTGCTTGGTCTTTCTAGGGAAGAGTCTGTATAAGATTATTCTTATGTGTTCCTTAATTCTTGGTAGAACTCATCTATAAAACCTGGGTAGGAATATATTATGGATATTTTTTAAACTATGAATGCAAGTTCTTTAATGATAAAAATTTTCAATTCTTCTTTTTTTTAAGTTTTAGAAAGTAAGAAAAAATCCGGTTTTCCTGGGTCATAATTTGAGGGAATGGTTTTTAGGGAGTAGGGAAGATAGGGCTGGAATGGATGGCAGGGTCTAAAATATAGAAGACCTTGTAAAGGGTTAATGCAAGGGAATTGAATTCTTTTTTTAACCATAATATTCACCCTTTTAAAGTACACAATTCAGTGGTTTTTATGTCCATAAAATTGTTTGACAGTCACCACTGTCTAATTTTAGAACATGTTTATCATCCCTAGAAGAAACCCTGTACCACTAATAGTCACTCCCCATGTGTCCTTCTTCCCACAGCCTGGAAACCTCTAGTCTGCTTTCTGTCCCCATAGTGTTGGCTCTTCTGAACATTTATGTAGATGGAATCATACAATATGTAGTCTTTTGTAACTTGCTTCTCACTTTGCATGTTTTCAGGGTTTATCCATGTTGTAGCATGAGTAGAAGGAGTATTTCATTCCTTTAATGGGTGGATAGAAGTCTATTGTATGGTTATACCACATTTTGTTTATCCATTCGTCAGTTGATGAGTATTTGAGTTGTTTCTTATTTTTGGTTGTCATGAAAAATGTTGCTGTGAAAATCTGTGTACAAGTTTTTGTGTTTTCAATTCTCTTGGTTTTATATCTAGGAATTGAATTGCTGTGTCATGTGTTAACTATATGTTTAATTTTTTGAGAATTGCCCAATTGTTTTCCAATGCAGCTACATTGGTTTTCATTTCCACCAATATGAAGATTCTAATTTCTCCATATCCTAGATTAGACTTGTAATTGTCCCTCCTTTTGATTATAGTCATTCTAGTGATTGTGAAGTGGTGTTTCATTTTGGTTTTGAATTGTATTTCTCTGATGCCTAATGATTTTGAGCATTTATCCATGTGCTTACTTGCCATTCACATATTTTGGAGAAATTTCTATTCAGAAGCTTGCCATTTCTAAATTGGGTTATTTGTGTTTTTATTGTTGAGTTTTAAAAGGTTTTTTTAAAATATATTCTGGATAAAATCCCTTATCAGATACAGTCCAGATTTCATATTTGAGAATTCGCCTACTTGCTAAAATTTATTTGTAACCCCCAAATAAATACTCGTGGAACTTTCATGAGCATTGTGGACATGCTCAGAGTGGTGAAAATTTTTAGTCATCCAATATTGAAGTTCCCAGCTGACAAACAAGGTAACACTCTGCCTTAGGGTTACAGTGTTTATACTGTGATCAAGTATCCTTTTCATGATATATTTAGTGCCAAATTTTTGCACTTTTGTGCTTCTTTTTGGTGATTTTGCTGTTTAAAATGTCCCCTAGGCATAATGCAGAAGTGCTGTCTAGCGTTCCTAAGTGTAAGAAAGCTTTAACGTACCTTGGGAAGAAAATGCATGTGTAAGATAAGCTTTGTTCAGGCATGAGTTTTATGTTTTATGTTTATATATATATATTTATATATATATTTATATATGTGTGCTGTTGGCCATGAGTTCAGTATTAATTAATGAATAATATGTTAAATAATGTATCTTTAGACAGAAACACACATAAAAAAGGTTATCTATTGAAGAGTTGACAAAAATCTTGTGACCAGAGGCTGTAGGAACATAACTTTTATTTGCCCTAGAAGCAATACACTGTTAATGGTGATTAGTTACATGTATGTATATGTGTATTTGTATATGTGTGTGTGTATATATATATATATGTGATCTATGTATATGTAAAGATGCAGATATTTTCTTCCATTTTGTGAGCATTTCAAGTGTGATCGTTTCACATCCTTGCTGGTGACTTTTGAAGCACAAAAGCTTTAAATTTTGATGACGTCCAATTGATATCCTTTCATTTGTTGCTTGTGTCTTTGGTATCATAGCTTAGAAACCATTGCCTGAACCAAGGCGTTCAAATTCATTCTTTTCATTGCTTTACATATGGATATCCAAGGTGTCTCAGCACCATCTGATGAAAAGACTGTTCTTTCCCCATTGGACTGTCTTGGTACCCTGTCAAAAATCAATTGGCAGTAAATGTAAGGACTCGTTTCAGGGCTCACAATTCTTCTTCCTTGATCTAAATGTATATGTTGATGCCAGAACCACAATGGCTTGAGAACTGAAGCTTTGAAGGAAGTAATGGAATTGGAAAGTACGAGTCCTCCAAACTAGTTCTTGTTTTTCAAGATTGTTTTGGCAATACTGGGTCCCTTGCAATTCCATATGAATTTTAGGATCGGCTTGTCGACTTCTGCAGAAAAAGAGAGCTGATACTTTGATAGGGATTGCACTGAATCTGTGTATCATTTGAGAAGTATTACCGTTTAACTACGTTACATTTTCCAGTCCATGAACATGAGATCTCTTTCCATGTGTTGAGGTTATCTTTAACTACTTTCACAAAGATGTTTTGTAGTTTTTAGTTTACAAAACTTAAATCTTCTTTTAAGTTTATTCCTAAATATTTTTGATGTTACTGTAAATGGAATTGTTCTCTTGATTTCATTTTTAGGTTGTTCATTGCTAATGTATAGAAATACAATTTATGTTTGTATATTGATGTGGTATCCTGAAACCTTGTTGAACTCATTTATTAGTTCTAATAATTTTTAGTGAGTTCTTTAGTAGGAGTTTCTATATACAATATCACGACATCTTCAAATAGAGATAACTTTGCTCCTTCTTTTCCAATCTGGATGCCTTTTATGTCTTATAGTCTTACTGAGATATCTATTTCTCCTTGTATTTTGGAAAATTACATCTATCAAGATATTGGTCCACTTCCTCTAAATTATCAAATTTGTGAGCATGCTGTTGATCATAGAATTTTTTAAAATCCTTGTAATGTCCATGGGACCAATAGTGTTTACCTTTTTTAAATTTTCTGATATTTTTACTTTGTCTTCTATGTTTATTTCTTCGTTACCCTGGCTAGTGGTTTCTTAGTATTATTTACTTTTTCAAATAACTATCTTTTTGTTCTGTTGACTTTCTCTATTGTTTCCTTGTTTTCAATTTGGTTTATTTTTATTCTGATTTTAATTATTTCCTATCTTCTGCTTGCTATAGGCTTAATTGAGCATTTTATATGATTTCATCTCCTTTCAGGATATTGATTATACTTCTTTTAAAAAAATTTAGTGTTTGTGCTAGTTTACATTTTTAACTAATATTGTTCTGCTTTCAAATAACACAATAACATTTCACATATAGTGCTGGTAGCATATGGCAGTTATTTCCAGTTTCTCCCTCTCATCCTTTATTGTATTGCTGGTATTCCTTTCTCTTAGCCCTATGATATAATCACCCGATACATAGCTACTAATATTACTTTAAATCTTTTAGATATTTTGTATCTAAAATATCTCATTTAACTTCAATTTTTCCTTCTCTGATATTTTCCTTCCTTTGTGTAGATCCAAGAATATTATTTTCCTTCTTTGGTAAGAACTTTTAACATTTCAAGAGTCTGTGTCCTTTAACTCTTCATCTGTATCTATTTCCGATCAGGTCTTCTGGCACAGAATCACCTAGTTTCCTGCTTCTTTCTGAAAAAGTCTTTTATTTCTCCACTTTTGAAGGATATTTTCTCTGGATACAGAATTTTAGGTTAGTGATTCTTTCTTCCTACACTTTAAATATTTCACTCCACTGTTTCCTTGCTTGCATAGTTACTGGTAGGAAGTCTGATGAAAGTCTTTTCCTTGTTTCTCTGTAGGGAATGTACTATTTTTCTCTGGATTCTTTTAAGATTTCTCTTTCTCTCTCTCTCTCTCTCTCTTTCTGAAGTTTTAATATGATATGCATATTCATAGTTAATTTTTTTTGGTATAAAGTGGAGGAATGCCTTTCTCCCAGACAGCATAAGGCTCTGGTAAAATCTTTCCCTTAGCAAGTAGGTATCTGTTATTGATAACATTCGATATATATATCACAGTGTTTACTCTTCCCTTTCTTCTGCCAGAGCCACTAGTGGATTTTTCTTATATCTTGGTCTGTGATAGTATGACCTCCCCAACACTGCAGCCCCTAATGTTTCTTAATCTCACACTTGTCCATACTTGTCCACACTTAGCCTTTATCAGTTAAGGGAGAATCACTATTTAAGTGTCCCTCCCAGTTTATGGCTTCAGTGGCTTATGATCTAGGTAAGGAGATTCTCCGATCTCTCCAGGTTTAGGGGTGGTGGTTTGCCCTGAAATCTCAGTTCTCTGATTTGTTCAAGAAAAATCACTGATTTTTAATTTGTTTAGCTTTTTCTTGTTCTAAACACAGGGACAATGACTTCTAAGCTCTTTACATGTTACAGCTGAAGTCAGAAGTCCCCTTTTACTTATTTATTTTTTTCTTACTTAATTGTGCTGGCTAGGCCCTGTAATACAATGTTGAATAGAATTGATAAGAATAGACAACCTTCTCTTGTTCTTCATCTTAGGGTAAGCTTTCAGATTCATACCATTAATCATGATGTTAGTTTGGTTTTCTCCTAATGCTCTTTATCATATGATGAAGATCCTTAGATCCTTTTAATGCCTAGTTTGTTGAGTGATTTTATCTTGAAAGAATGTTTGATATTTTCAAATGCTTTTTCTGTACCTATTGAGATGATCATGGGATTTATGTCCTTTATTGTATTAATGAGTTATATTACATTATCGATTTTCACTTGTTGAATCAATCTTACATTCTTGGGATAAATCCAAATTGATCTTTGTGTATAAACTTTTTTTTATATGTTGCTGGATTTGATTTACTAATATTTTGTGGAGGATTTTTGAAAATATATTTGTAAGAGATATTATAGGATCCTTTTCTTGAGATGTCTTTGGTTTGATATCAGGGTAATAATAATCTCATAGAATGGACTGAGGAGTATATCCCCGTTTTCTATTTTTTTGGAAGAGTTTGTAAAAATTTGTTATTAATCCTTTGAGTGTTTGGCAGGATTCAATAGGGAAGCCATCTGGTTTGGGGCTTTCCTTTGTAGGAAGGTTTTTGATTACTAATTCAATCTCTTAATTAGTTATACTTCTATTCAGATTTTCTATTTCTTTAGTCAGTTTTAGTAGTTTGTGTGTTATTAGGAATTTGCCATTTTATCCAGGTTATTCTAATTTGTTGGCATATAATTTTGCATAATATTCCATTATAATCTTTTTAATTTTGTAAAGTGAGTAGTAATGTTCCTTCTTTCATTCCTGATTTTAGTAATTTGAAGTTTGAGTCTTCCCTTTTCTTTGCTTTGTCAGTATAGCTAAGGGTTTATCTATTTGTCAACCTTTTCAAAAAACAACTTCGGTTGTTTTAATTTTCTCTAATAATATAATTATAATTATTTCCCCTTTTCCACTAGTTTTGGGTTTAGTTAGCTCTTCTTTTTCTAGTTCTGTAATATGGAAGGTTAGGTTGTTGATATTTTAATTCTTTTTTAAAATAGATATTTACAGCTATAAATTTCCCATTGAACAATGCTTTATCTGACTCCCATAAGTTTTGTTATGTTGTATTTTCCTTTTCATTCATTCAAAGTATTTTCTAATTTCACTAGATTTACTTATCTTTTACTTTGGTTATTTTTGATTGTGTTTAACTTCCACATTGTGAATTCCAAAATTTTCTTTCTCTTATTAAATGTTAATGTCATTCCACTGTGGTCAGAGAGCATACGTTGTATGATTACAGTCTTTTAAAATCTATTGAAACTTGTTTTACGTAGTAACCTATGGTGTATCCTGGAGAATGTTCAATGTTCACTTGAGAAAAATGTGCTTTCTGCTGCTGTTTGAGTGTTCTAGAGATTTCTGTCGGGACAAATTGGTTTATTGTGTTGTTCAAGTCCTCTGTTTCTTTTTTGGTCTTCTAACTTTGGTTCCATGCATTATCAAAAGTGAGATACTTAAGTTTCCAACTTTTTTATAGAATTATCTGTTTTTCCTTTCAACTCTTTCAGTTTTTTCTCCAAACCCTGTGATAGTACATATTCCTGCATTTAAACAATAGATTTAAAATAAGCAATGATTATTCATGATTTTGAAGATAAAGAAACAAAGCTTGGGTTACTTAAGTTCTGCCATTTTGTGTGATAACTTGGAGCTCTTTTGTGTATAAAATTGAAAAGAGTGGAATAAAATATGGGCTGTAACAGGCAATGTTTTTGTTTGGTAAGTGCAAATTTTAGTTTCTACATGATATATTTTACTTATTTTGATTACTACTTAAAAATTTATTATTTAAAAATTATCCTTTAAAAACTAAGACAAAAAGATAATTAATTCTGATTTTTTCACATTAATTAGAATAACTTCTGTTTAGAAAAGGAAAATGTTTGAAAATAATACATTGTGGTTGTCAAATCCAGTCGGTATGCCACTGTGCAAATGATATCTCCAGTTATGAGTCACTGCCCTCAGGAAAGTCAAAAGCCATGACTTAGCATTAAATATTTATAGTTTATTTAAAATCTTCTAAGCAACAAAACTTTTTATCAGTCAGGAGTCATTTTTGCCATAACTAATATTAACTGGTAAGAAAGCTGTCTTTGTCAGGTTTCCAAGCAAACAGAGCCAGAAAGTTAAATCAAGGTCAAATTTATCCATAGAACAGGAAAAAGGTTTCATATACCCTCTACATAAATAATATATTTATAATTTTAAGGAAGTATGTGATAAATACCCAAAGTGAGGTATAAAATTGTTATGGGAATTTATAGAGTGGTTATTAATTCCAAATGGAATGATGGCATAAGCCTTTCTAGGGGGTATGGATTTCACTCAAGACTTTAAAAATTATTGGGACTATTTCCATGGATAAAGAAGAGATCTCTAGAGGGAAGTGCATTCCAGGCTGAGGAGGAGGTCTGAAAGATGTGTTGACTCTGTGACAATACAGTTCATGTGTAAACTTGGCTAGGTTATGGTTTCCAGTTGTTTGATCAAGCAAGCACTTGTCTGATCATTACTGTGAGAATATTTTGTGGATTTAAATGTATGTTCATTGCATCTATGGCTGATTACATCTACAATCAACAAAGGAGACTGCCTTCAGCAATGAGGAAGTCTCAACCAGTCGTTGAAGGCCTTAAAGGGAGAACTGATGATTTCGGTATTCAGAATCTTTAGCTAGGCAGATTCTCCTGGGGAATTCATTACAAAGCTTCATCAGAGTTCTCTGCTTGTAGCCTGCTCTACGGAATTCGGACTTGCTAATCCCCATGGACATGTAAGTCAATTTCTATAGTAAATCTCATAAGGTTTCCATCTGATACACATTACCCCCCCCCCCCCCCCACACACACACACACATACTCCTGATGGTTCTGTTTCCCTGGAGATTCCTGACTAATACAGACTCTTAAAGTTTACGTGGGCTTTACTATGGCAACGTAATCATAGAGATGGAGGTTATTATTGGTCTTTTATGGTCTTTAGCCAATGACTTATTAATCTACCTCTGCTATTGTTCTCTTAGATTCAGAATCTAGTAGTGTTCTATTCTATCAGTTGTAATCATTCATCTGAAAATAGACTACTCCTGTTTCCCAAGTTTTTTTTCCCAAATTGAACTGATATTAAGGAAGAAATTCTGAGGCATTCTTCCAAAAGAATTAAGACCTACTTTAATTTTGAATGATTTCTGCTTTCCTAAGCAGCACAAAATCACCACAAACCTCTTTCCTAGTAAATATTCAATGGAATGGCAGCATAAATTCTTTTGATTTTTGTTCCAAAAGAGGGTAAAAGTTTCAAAGGGTTTTTTCTCCCCTCTTAATGGAAGCCTTCAATTACCCAAGAGAATTCAATGGCTTTTAGGAATCCAAAACCATGAAATTAAATGTAATTACATTGTTCGTTTTTTATTTTTAAAGCCATTTGTGTTCAAATGTTAGAAATTAAATTAAATTACTCTAAATTAAAAAGCATGCTTTAGGCGTTTTGCAAGATGCACAAAATTCTTATAAGAAATAATTGCTCATCCTGTGGATGGTACAGAGTGGGGAAGCTCTTAGTTTTTACTGTCAATGTCCATTTCCACTGCTGTTTCCTTTGTATTTCGAATCACTACATCCAAGTTTTGGACAGCTGTATAATGCACTGCTGAGACTAACTGGGCCACCTACTGATGTTTAGCAACTGGAACACAATTATTTAGACGTAACTGATACTCTTTTCTTCTTGGAAATGTACCTACTTAGTAGAGATAAAATTGAACATATTTTCTACATTAAAAAAAAATCAAGAAGTTCTCACACATTTTTGAAAACATTGTTATTGTATCTGCTCAGTATTTCCAAATATGAGCAATATAAGAAGAGGTAACTAGAGGGATGAACTGTGAAAGTCATAGATTTTTTAAAAAATTGAATCTTTATGCCTTAGAAGCAAAACAAACCTGTACCAGGCTGCATAATAAAAGCTTTAATTGTCTTGCCTAATCAGCAATTTGTTTCTCATTATTAAAGACAAAGGAGAAATTCTCCCATGGAAGCCTTTTCTCCGTAAGAGTCATTGTGAATGCTGAAATAATTGCAGTATCAGAGAAGAATAATCTATGTGTGCGATTTGAATGGCTATTAAAGAGCCCCAGCCTAATTTACTTAATAGGTAAACCCATGAAAATATTAGAAAAATTTTAAAAAATTTAAAAAAAAATTTTAAAACAAATTGCAAACAATTTCATTAATGTGAAAGCCTGTGTGTTTATAGGCTACATCCAGTTTCTCTAATGTTTTGAAGATAATCCAAAATTCCACTGGATTACATCATGACCTTAATTAATGTTTAGTGTAAAGGCGTGATTCTTCACATGTTTATAATTAGTTAGGGATACTCTAACAGCTTAAAAAAATATCCAAATGATATACTGACTTCAGGCAGGTCATGTAAAAGAAGAACATTGCTTCTTAAGGATAGGTGCTTATATTCCACTGATGGAGCATACTTTTCTTTCATTATATTATACTTGGAATGTTCACAGTTGTTGGGCCCTGCTAAGCCACTGGGGTAGAAGGCAACATGACACATAAGAGGGTGAGAAAAAGTCCAATTTGGTGTGCTGAAAGAGAGAGGAAAAACAATATGAGATGAGCTTTGAAAGAAGACTGGGGCCAGAGCAGTGAAGGCCTTATTGACAGAATACCCAATTGGCCTGGGACAGACCCTATTTATACTTGTCCTGGGATTATTTTTAATATCCACTGCCACCTTCTGCATACATGTGTGCATGTCTATGTGTACACACACACACATACACATATTACATGGTTTGTAGTCTTTGAAACAAAGGGAAGTGTCTTTATTTTGTTTGTTTATTGTAAATCAGGGGATTCTTATGTTTACTTGTATTTTGTAAAGTGACCGTTCATTAATTTGGAAAGGAAGTAATTGGTTGCTAAATGGCAAAGTGGATGTTAAACCATTCCAAGGGAGAAACAGATGATGGCTTGTGTGAGGGAAGATGGTATTGGTGGAGATTAAAAGACATGGATGAACTAAAGATTTATTTAGAAAGTAGAATCAATAGCTCTTGGTAATGGACTGCATGGGGTGGAGGACAGGGAGGTATTGAGGATGGTTCCTGAGTTTCTTGATGAGTACCATTTATTAATATAAAATAATAAGTAAGAGAACCAAATCTGGAGGATAAACCACAAGTTTGTTTTTAGATAGTCTGAGTTTGAGATGCCTTTGAAGCATTCAGGTAAGAGATGCCAAATTTGATACATGTGACTGCCACTCAGCTATCAGGGCTAGAGATATCACTCTGGTGCCAAAGGCATGGAGCCTAGATTATGATTATTATTGTCTAGAACAAGGTTTATCAACCTTGGCACTGTTGGCATTTTGGGCTGGACCATCCTCTGTTGTAGGATAATGTTCTGTGCTTTGTATGACATATAACAGCATCACTGGTCCCTACCCCTTAGATGCTTTAGTGCTTCCTCCCCAGTTGTAAAAATCAAAAATGTTTCCAGATATCACCAAATGTCCTCTGGGGTTGGGGGAGAGGGAATTTCCCCCTGTTGCAAACCAATGGCCTGGAAGTAGAATATAGAGTAAGAAGAGGGCCTAGGATTGAGCTTTAAGTCTCATATTGAATAACTAAGTAGAGGAAATAGAAGAAAAGGTCAAAGAAGTAGAAAGAAGCCAGAAGATTGTAGTTGAACAGTCAGCTATTGCCATAACCTCCCTGTGTAACATATCATCCCCAAACTCAGTGGCTTAAAAGAACAACTATTTATATTGTGGGTTTGGCTGGGAGATTTGGCTAATCTAGGCTATACTTACTGTATGGCTCCTTGTTTCAAGCTTTGGTGACTAGGGTAACTGTTTATTTTTTAAATGCAATTTTATTGAGATATATTCACATACCATACAATCATCCAGAGTGTACAATCAGTTGTTCACAGTATCATCATATAGTTGTGCATTCATCACCACAATCAATTTTTGAACATTCTCATTAATCCAAGAAATAAAAATGAAAATAAGAATAAAAATAAAAATAAAAGTATAAAAGAACACCGCAAATATCTCATACCCTCCTCCCACATTATTCATTTACATTTTGTCCCCCTTTTTTTCTACTAATCTGTCCATACACTGGATAAAGGGAATATGAGCCACAATGTTTTCACAATCACAGAGTCACACCATATAAGCTATATAGTTATACAATTGTCTTTAAGAAATCAAGGATACTAGATTGCAGTTCAACAGATTCAGGTATTTCCCTCTAGCTATTCTAATACACTAATAGCTAAAAAGGGATATCTATAACATGCATAAGAATAACCTCCAGAATGACCTCTCAACTCCATATGAAATCTCTCAGCCACTGAAACTTTTTGTTTCATTTTGCTTTCCCCTTTTGGTCTAGAAAAATTTCTCAATCCCATAATGCTGGGTCCAGGCTCATCTCCAAGAGTCATGTCCTGTGTTGCCAGGGAGATTTATACCTCTGGGAGTCATGTCCCATGTAGGGAGGAGGGCCGTGAGTTTATCTGCAGTGTTGGCTTAGAGAGAGAGGCCACATCTGAGCAACAAAAGAGGTTCTCTGAGGGTGACTCTCAGGCACAATTGTAAGTAGGCTTAGCCTCTCCTTTGCACTAACAAGCTTCATAACGGCAAGCCCCGAGATCGAGGGCTTGGTCTACTACAATGGTAGCCCCCAGTGCTTGCAAGAATATCAGGAATTCCCCAGGTGGGGAAGTTTAATATTTTAAGTTTTTCCCCAGTTTCAAGGGGGCTTTGCCAATACATTTTTTTTCGCTGCCCAGATTACTCTGGGATGTATCGGGGCTTCATGCTAACCTGTACAAACCAACTAGATCTCATTCCCTATTCAAGGTTCCATGTAGTTATGGTGTTTGAATAAACTGGCCATACAAGTTAAATTATATAGTGTGCTACAGAAAATATAGATTTTCCACCAAATAAACATCTCTTCCTTTGGTATCACATAGAAGTTGAAGTTTTAAAACACGGTCAAACTCTTTAGTCTGGTTTACATTACTCCTAACCAAGTCCATTTTGTTCATATCTCTAGTTAAAATCTGGTCTCTTTTTTACCTTCTTTAACATTTGCTGTATGGAGTAATGCTGACATTCAGAGCTGCCGAACTCTGCCTCTGACTCTCAGGTGTCACACAGGTATCTAAAGGTTATACACAAACAGCATCTCAGAATTTAGAAATAACCATTACAACTCGTAAATAGACATGACTGCTATAATAGCTTACAATCTAGGGACCTTTACCATAAGCCTTCCTCTGATAACCTATGCTCTCAGATTCAGTTCTCAGAGTTTGCACATTATAGTCCATATTAGTGAAGTGTGTTATAATGTTTATCTTTTCTATTCTGGCTTATTTCACTCAACATACTGTTCTCAATGTCCATTCACCTAGTTGCATACCTCAGAACTTCATTTCTTCTTGCCGCTGCTCAATATTCCATTGAATGTCTACAACAAACAGTTCACTATTCCATTTATTGGTCTATGTATCCTTAGGTTACCCCCATCCATTGCTAATTGTGAATACTACTACTATAAACACCAGTGTGCAACGTCCATTCATATCCCTGCTCTCATTTCTTCCAAGTGCATACCCAATAATAGGGTTGCAGGACCATATAGCAGCCCCATAGTTAGCTTCTTGTGGAACCACCTCACTGCCCTCCAAATTGGCTGCACCATTATACTTCCCTACCAACTGTGAATAAATACACCCCTCTCTCCACATTTTCTCTAGCACGTGTATCCCTCTGCTTATTTAAACAGTTTTATTCACACATTATACAATCCATTCTAAGTAAACAATGATTCCTGGTATAGTCACATAATTATGCATTCACCAATACAACCTATATTGAGGACATTTCCATTTCTTCCTCAAAGAGAGGAAAAGTAGAAAAAAAATGAAGAATAAAAATATAAAAGAAGAAAAATTAAAATAAAATACAGTGAAAAGGTCAGACAACACCACCACCACCAAAAATCCTGTATCACTCCCTTATAACCCCCTCTTACAGATATGTAGTTTTGGTATATTGCCTTTGTTACAATTAATGGAAGTATCTTACAATGCTAACATTGACAATAGACTCTAGTTTGCATTGATTATATTTTTTTCTTGTATCATCCAATTTTCAACACCTTGCAGTGTTGACATTCATTTGTTTTCTCTCTTTTAACAACGTTCTTATATTTGTACGTTTAATCACCACATTGACCACTCTAGGTTTCACTGAGTTATACAATCCCAGTCTTTATCTTCTATCTTTCCTTCTGGTGTCATACATGCTCCTAGCCTTCCTCTTTCAACAGTATTCACACTTATCTTTGTTCAGAGTACTGACAATATTATGCTACCATCTCACAGTATTATGTTATCCATTTCTGGATCTATATAATCAATCCTTTTTACCCTTCTATACACCTTCAGCATCAAATACCCAATTTTTAAACTCTTTCTATCTCCTGATAACCAGTGTTCTCAACTTCAACTCTCAAATTTCACTCATCAGTGTTAGTTCATACTGGTGAGTCCATAGATACCCTCGTCCTTTTGTTTCTGGCTAATTTCACTTAATGTAATCTCTACTGGCTACCATTTTGAATTTTGGAATTTATATGTCTTATTTTATTTTATTATTTTATTTATTTTATTATTTTATTTTATTTTAATTTTCCTTCTCTCTCTCCTTTTACTCTTCCTGATAGTCTTTCATTTCTACTTTCTTTTCCAAACCTCTCACTCCTGTCTTTTTCTATCTGCCTGTAGTGCTCCCGTTACTATTTCTTATAGAGCAAGTCTCTTGTTCACAAACTCTCTCTGTGTCTGTTTGTCTGCAAATATTTTAAACTCTCCCTCATTTTTGAAGGACAGTTTTGCCAGATATAGAATTCTTGGTTGGCAGTTTTTCTCTTTCAGTATCTTAAATATATCATGCCACTGCCTTTTTGCCTCCATGGTTTCTACTGAAAAATCCACACATAGTTTTATTGAGCTTCCTTTTTATGTGATAGGTCACTTTTCTCTTGCTGCTTTCAGGGTTCTTTGTCTTTGACCACTGATAATTTGATTATTAAGTGTCTTGGAGTGGGTCTGTTTGGATCTGTTCTGTTTGGTGTAGGCTGCATTTCTTCCTCCATTATTGTTTCAGATCTTTTCCCTTCTCTTCTCCTTCTGGGACACCCAGGATGTGAATATTCATGTACTTCATGTTGCCATTCAGTTCCCTGAAACCCTGCTCATATTTTACCATTCTTTTCCCTGTCTGTTACTTTTTGGATAGGATTTCAGTTGTCCTGTTCTCTAGTTTTGGAAACCTTTCTTCTGCCTCTTCAATTGTGCTATGTTTTTCATATCTTCTATTTTGCCTTTCATTCCCTTAAGTTCTGTCAATTGTTTTTTTCAAACTTTAAAGTTCTTCCTTATGTTTGCCCAATGTCTTCTTTATATCTCTCATCTCTTTTGCCATATCTTCCCTCAACTCATTAATTTGATTTTTTAATTGATTTAGCATATTTGTTTGAACAAGTCTAATTAGTTGTTTCAACTTGTGTATCTCATTTGAAGCATAAGTTTGTTTCTGTGACTGGGTCATATCTTCATTTTTTCTAGTGTGATTCATAATTTTTTTGTTGTCTAGGCATCTGGTTTCTTTTATTACCCCAATCAGATTTTCCCAGACCAGACAGGCCCGGGTCTCATGAGGATGGTGTAATCAGTATCAAGTTTTCTTGAGGATGAGACCCAGCAAATTGTCAGGCTTTCCTGTGAGGCCTCTAGATTCTGTGCTTTTCCTATCATTTCCAGCATGTGGCACTTGTCAGCCTTCAGCTCTCCACTGGTGTAAAGAGGTACAGTGCCTTTAATTCTCAGTGGACCCTGTCCCTGCCAGGGGCTGAGAGTGTCAGAATCCAAGCATAAGCTGTTTCTGTTTTCATTTTTACCTAGGTCCTAGTGTCTGAGTTCTCTGAGGGAGGGCAGCCATTTGAGCTGGGTACTGCCACCCCTTTTTTTAGGGAAGTTAAGCCCTTTAGGGATTTGTCTCCTACATTTGACTTCTTCCTTTGTCTCTCTAACAATCTTAACTCCACCCTTGCCTGGGTCAGCACTGACAATTGAAAATGCCTTCAGCTTTCTCTAATGAGCTACTTAGAATGAGAGAAAAAAAAAGGAAAAAAGAAAGAAATCCCCTTTTCAGAGTCAGTCCCCAGTCCCTGAGTTACCAGTCAAGAACCAGAGTTGGTTCCTTGTTCTATATGCCCCTTTCCTTGGCACACAGCCCCCTTTTAAGTGTTCTGAGCTGAGCTGACTCCAAAAGACTCTGTTTTTATTTATTTATGTTTTTTTTTTTTTTTCCATCAGCCCCACCCCCTCTCTGCTGGGAGAAACCTCTGGGTTCCTTTCCTGCTTGCTCCAGGTTTATCTGTGCTCATACCTTGCGTTCAGCTGTCCAAATTTGTTAACTAAAACCACAGTTGGAGCTTGTTTGAGCTACCTTCCCTTCCTACTAGTAGCCTGCTTCTTTTTCCCACAGGGAAGTGTTTCAGCTCAGCCTGCCATGCCTTGGGGTAGGGGCACCAACTCTGCAGTTTGGGGAGCTTTACTTACAGTTCTTATGCCACAATCTCAGCTGTTCCACCCATTCCAGACTGGTGTATGATGTGTGTCCGGTCACAGATGTCCCCTAACAGTTTTTACAGACTATTTCCTAGTTGTTTCTGGCCATATGCTAGTTGTTGCAGAGGACTAATTAAATTCCACACCTCCCTATGCCACCGTCTTGTAACTGTTTCTTAATGCAAGTTTTTGAGTTGCCTGGTGAGGTTCTGCTTTATGTCTCTCTTGTACCCCTCACAAACCAAGTAAGGCATGTTTGTCTTGGCAGAAGTACAAGAGAATAAACCACCTAGACTTGGAACTGGTACACTGTCACTTCCAACTCATTTCAGGGCTATGGTTGTAACTTAGACAAGCCTGATATCAGTGGATGTGTGTAGGAGTACATTTTGTCCATGTTAAGGCTGTGGCAAGGGTGTGGATGCATGGCAGGATGAAATATTGGATGCAATAATTCAACCTTTCACATTTGATGTCAGAGAGGCCAAGAGAAAACAGTATGTTTCAGGTGGAAGGAAGTGGTCATAAGTGTTGAATAAAACTGAGAGGAGAGGCCAAGTAAGGGGACTAAACATGCCCAGTGGATTTGGCAACAAGGTGATAACTGGTAAATTTAGTAATGACTTTTTGGGGAGAGGAGAGGGACAGGGGTAGAAACCTGAGCTAACATGAGGATTTGATTGTCAAATCAGACTCATACATATCAGATATCATACTGTGTCCAGCTTTCCAAATAATTTCAAGGATACAGCAATCAGCAGGCAAAGACAAAGCACAGATAGGTCTGACACATTGTGCATGGTTAACTTGGCCCTTTTTTTCCTTTATTGCACATGTGCTTGCTGGTTCAGAATAATAAATGAAGACTCCAAGTGAGGTTTTAGGGGTTATTACCTCACACAACAGAGAGCATTTAATAATGCTGATAATTTTATAATGCTGATAGTTGTACAATATCTATAATACCTGACATTCTTTAGGGAGCTATGCCTATAGATAGATCCATTGGCTTTAGTTTAATTACTGTAAGTAATCTAGAGGCATGCTGTGAAGGGGAGTCTATAAATAAGGATTCATTCTATAGTAAATGCCACTAGTCTGTTTACTCAGATGCTCAGTTGAAAAGGAGACCAGATCACTTGCCTTCTTTTCTTTCTCCTAAAGAAAAGAATGCTTGTCCTGTCAGCAAATATTATTGGAGAGTAGGATTATAATCTGGGTCTCAAACTCTTATCTGAATGAGACACAGTAAACTAGGAGGTTGTAGATGACTGCAGCTAGGAGGGAAAGTAGATGATCAAGTCACATGATGTCCTTCATATTCCCAGAGCATAAAAAGTGTTGACACACAAGTGCTCTGTAAGTAGGTTTTTTTTTTTTTTTGAGTGATCTAAGGCATGAATGGATTAGTGACACTTGGGGAACAGAATTTCCAACATGAGTGTGAGTGGTGGATGGAGCAGCAATTGGGAAGAAGCAAAATACAGTTGCTCTTCTGGACCCTGAGGTACCTGCAGTAGAAACAATGAAGAGCTATATATATATATATAGTTCCTCAAAAGAGGAACTATAGGAGAAGCCATATGATCAGGATAAAGCTGAGTTTCAGTTAAAGCAAGGAGGTAGAGGATCAGGAAATTGGTGGTTGATCATATAGCTGGTGTTCCAGAGGGAAGAGTGGAAGGCTTAGAAAGTGGGAGGAAGCTAGGGACTTGGGTGCAAAAATGTGCAGCATGTGCATGGGTAATGTGCTGAGAATTAACTTCCTTGAGGGACCACAGAGTTGGGGTGTTCCTAATGAAAAAGGGAATGGCTGCCTTGATAAATGTAATCTCATTTTGTAGAGAGGTTTTTGCTATCTCCTCCTCAGTTCTTAATCCTGTGTGTTTATTTACCTAAATCAGGAGGTGGCTGTGGTCTATAGAGTAGAATGATTTACTCTTCTGATAATGCCTTTTTAGGTGAAGCAAATTATACCTCTTAAGTGAGAGAAAATGCATTTTATCTAATACCATGATGATATAAAATTCCATAGTGTGATACTTAGCTTAATTAATAAAACTCCTTTCCCACATCCATGGATGTGGCTACACAAAGATTTCTTATTTGTATATTAAAAATACTACTCTTCTGTCTTAGTAGCTATATGATAACAGGCAGTCATTTAATCTTTCTGAGCCTCAATTTCCTTTATTTTAGAATACAATTTCAGATTAGGGTTAGTTACATTTAACTGATGATTTGGGGGAGGAATATATGAAATGGTAGACAAAAAGTAACTAATGCAGTGTCTGGCATAAAATTAATACTTTCCCACCCTCTACCTTTCAGCAGTTTGGTCTTTTAGACTATTTCTGGAGCTCTGTCAAAGCCATTTCCTCCCATATGATTTTTGAGAGAATGACAAAGGAATGGGGCTTAAGTATCTTTTTGATTAAAGAGTTTATTTTTAAGTTCAGTTTTATGGAACAGTCAGAGGAAAGAGAATAAGGCTCTCAAGATAGGAATCATCAATTTGTGTAATACTCTCTCTTCTTAGGGGTTTAATGGATAATATTCTCCATTAAGCTAATAACTATTTGAAGACACTCAAACTCTTACTGAGAGCATAAGAAGCCCACTGTGTTTTTTTTTATGTAAGCCACAAAAATATGATTATTTAATAGGAAGCAGTAAAGACTTCTTGGGTTCTTAATGAAAGAACATATTTTATATCTGCAGGTATCCCTTTTTTACTCTCCATGGACTTTTGAGTTGATAAGTGAGATTTGACATTTAAAGACTTTTAAAGGGGAAGATAGCTTTATATCAGTGCATCGTCACTTCACACACTGTACTGGGTCTATACACTTTACGAGGATAATAAGCTTTCATTGGCTTCAAGTTACCAAAGAAAACAACATGTAGTGATTATCCCCTACTGTTACCTAAGATGCTTTTGGATTATAGAGTAATTCCTGCTACATTTAGCAAAAAAATAAAAAAAGATTATAGTTAATTTCATTAAAGTAAGTGATAGTTATAGACTGCCCTCTCTCTTTGCAGCTAATGCAGTAGCAGGAGGTACTAAATTTAATTCAAGTCCTTAAAGGATACACAATATTCACGGCACTAATGGCTGTACTTATTCTGCAGCTCTATGTTTCATCCAGTGTTAAGTTCCATTGGGACAAGAATATGTATGTGTAAATGTTTATACACATATATACACACATATGACATGCATATGTGTGTATTTGCATATGTGGGTAACATTTGTATATCCAATGATAGCCAAGGTCACCTTTTCTCATTCAAATTGCCTTGGAACAATTATGGAATATAGAAAATTTCAGGGAGGTTTTCAGGTGACAAAGCTGTAATTAACAACAGGTATAATCAGCTCTCAAAATGTTGCCTGGATTTTCTGTCTCTAATTCACCTCCTTGTATTGTCTTTTGAACCAATGCCAAACAGGTTTTAGTCACCATAACTTTTCCCAAACAGCCCTTATGAGGATCCCTAAAGACCTTGATATTGGTAAGTGCACAGGTCGATTCTTGGTCATTATCTTACTTGACCTCTCAAAAACATTTGCTCTAGTTGATTAGTTCTCTTCCTTGCAATATGTTTTCTATTTGGCTTCTGGGTCACCAACATTCACTTTGTTTTCCTTCTATCTAACTGGTTTGCTGGTCCCTCCCCACTCCTCTTCCATTTTCTTGACTTTGTAATGTTAGATTACCTAAGGGATGATTCTTTGGACCTCTTTTCTTTTCAGTTGTCACCAAGTAATCTCGTCTAATTTTTGACATTTAGTATGATTTATATTATAATGCCCACTTTATATCTTCAGCCTGAATCTTGCCTCTGAAATCCACATAGTAAACCAATTGCTCATAAACATCTGCATCTGTATTTCTAATAGGTATCTCAAATTTAATATATCCAAAACTGAATCCTTTTCTCCCACCCAATCTTGCTTCTCCTCCAGGCTTCTATACTACATAAATGGCAACTGTAGCCTGACAATTGTGTAGGCCTCCAAATTTGGAGTCATAAATGACTGACTTTTCTCTTTTGCTCACACCCTACATCAGTCCATCAACAAATCGGTCGATTCTGCCTTGAAAACATATTCATAGTTTTCCCACTCTTGCCAACACCACCACTACCACTCTGGTTAAAGGCACCATCATCTCTCTCCTGGATGTTTACCATGTCCTCCTAACTAGTCTCCCTGCTTCTCTCTTGTCCATCTGTAGTTTGTGTCCAACAATTCCTCCAGAGTGATCTTGTTCAAAGATGTCAGGTCACATCACCTAATGACGTCTAATGAACTTTATAATGACTTCCTGTCCCACTCAGAATAAAATCCATAGCCCTTAAAATGGCTGTTAGGGATCTGTGTGATCTCGCCTATTGCCTCCTCTCTGACCCTATTGGTTCTAGATTCTCCCTTGCTTACTCTGTTCCACTCCCATTGGTCTCTTCGCTGTTTCTCAAAGTTACCAAAAACACTTTTTTTCCTCAGTACCTTTGCACTTGCTTTGTCTTCCACTATCTACATGGCTCGTTCCCGCATTTCCCTTATGTATTTGCTCACATATCACCTTACCACTGAGCCTTCCTTCACCATGTTATGTGAAAGTCAACCCTTCCTTTCACACCCCCTCCCCTGCCAGTCCTCATACTCCTTTTTCTCCATAGAAGTATCTATTATACTAAATACTCACTTAATTGTTTATTTGCACACCTCATTAGAATGCAAACTAATTGAGGGCAGAGAACTTTGTCTCTTGTTCTCATTGTTCTGTCCTTGTGCCTAGTGTAGTGCTTCTCTTACAGAAAGTGCTCAATCTATATTTGTTGAATATTGTGTAAGTGTGACTATTTGGGGGGGGGGGCTGTAATGGTTAACCATAATCTTACCACTTTCACTTTCTAGGATTTTTCTCTGTAATTGTTTCTGGTTATTAAAATCAGCTGCATTGCTCGGCTTATAGAATGTATGTGGTTTGGATGGTAGAGTATTTGCTGTTGTTATTGAAGGGTCATGCTGGGGTTGACTTGACTCCAGAGATTTAACAGACCAACAGGAACAGGACAGGGGCTGTGAGAGTCCCCAAAAGAAGTTGAAAAGAAGAAGCCTAGGGAGGTAGTTAATCTCAGGAGAAGTCTGAAGGTAGGCAATCAGAGATGTTCCTGATTGTAGGGAGAACAGCCCAACATGAAAAGGAAAAAGGGCAATTCAGGCAAAGGGTCTGGGTCAGGAAGATCCTGCTATAGTTGGGACCCCAACCACAAGAGGAGGAGAGCAGAGAGAAAGAAAATGCCAATGACCCCACAAGAAGCCACTGTGGCCAGAGCTCTGCATCAGGGCAGAAATTCCACCCAAAGTAAACTTTTTGCTTGGAAGAAGATTTTAACATCACTCATTTCCATACAGACACTTAGCTAGTTTTAAAGGAATCAAATTGGGTTATTAAAGCAGGACCTGACAATACTTGCTTATCAGTAAATAGCAATAACAAAGCTAACATTTATTGAACAATTTTACCATACCCCAAACACTGTGCTTAAACATTCTCATGTATAATGTCATTCAATCCTCACAATAAACCTGTGAGGTGGGTATATGATTTTCTCCCTTTTACAGATGAAGAACAACAACATCAAAGTTGCAATCCTTATAGTAAGTTGGGTAAAAATTACATCAATTTCAGAGAAAATAGTTAAACTAGACAGTAAGTAAATGATAAAAATATCGTGTTCAGAGTAAAAGTAGAAGATGAAATAGAAAAATTCTTCTTTTAAATGTTACATAGTATAAAAAGCAGTCAACATGGAAGTACAATTATTTCATGTATGTTTTAGCAGATATTTACAGGTTGATAAAACTACAGATGTGCATAATATGGATGAGCTCCTGGCACACATAGAAGAGAAAAGTGTGTCATGACTTTTGTCCTGTGCTCCCAGGAGATAGTGATTTTGTTGTTGTTGTAAATTGCAAATTTGTCCTGGGAAAGAATGAGTATTACTACATAAATAAAGGTGATGACATGGAAGTCCTTCCATAGACTGGGTTATGTAGAGAGAATAGCTAGCAAAGAAATACTTATTCTGATCTTGAGTTATTCTTGAAGGAAATGGGCATTTTTAAAAGAGTTTACATCCAATGCAGATAAATGTATATTCTAGCTTTAGAGAGAAAAACAGCCTACATAAGTTTTTAAATGAGGGATGAGATTCAGAATTTTCACTTCATAACAAGACTAATACTATTGAAACCATGTTAGTGTTCTTCCCAGGATTTGTAATGAAGATCACATTGTGGTACCAAAAACAAAAATGGCTTGACTAGTACGAGTTGACCCTATTTTATATTTTATGATTTTTGTCTTTCATTTCTTATTGGAAATATGAAGTGATGACATATTGGACATCTTTACAAACAGTATCTTAGGGTTGTATAGACTGCAAATT
This sequence comes from Choloepus didactylus, assembly GCF_015220235.1. Lineage (NCBI taxonomy): Eukaryota > Metazoa > Chordata > Mammalia > Pilosa > Megalonychidae > Choloepus > Choloepus didactylus. The sequence goes on along the minus strand of NC_051307.1, from coordinate 174,336,664 downwards.
AAAAAAAAAAAACCCAACAAAAAAACACCCCAAGAGCTTCTAGAGCTGAATTCAATCAAAGCACAGACTAGGAAACTAGTTTCCATATGTCACAAATTGAAGTAATCAGTTTTTCAATTTTTGGATCTGATATACTTTAATTTAGTATCTGATGGGGGCTCTTAAAGTAGTATGCTATAAGACATCTTTCCGTAATCTTTCTAGGCCACATTTGGGTCTAAAAATTGCTGCCATTGATGCTAACCTATGTTAATGTGAAGTTTCACATTTAACAGAAAAAACGGTAGGAAAAGAAATTGAAATTGCTTTGATATAAAATCTAGCCTATTCCCCTAGCTATTCAGCATTGCATCACACGTGGTTTGCTTTGGAAAAATTGGCAAAGGAAAAATGTACCTTTCCCTGGTATTAAACTATGAGTAGTATGAGTACTAGTTTACTCTATGGCTTTTTGTTTCTAAAAGAGATTTAAAAATAATCTAAAATTGTTGTTCTACTTGGGCTAATAATACCTAGTAAGTAGTGTGTGGATGCCGAAATCCTCAGAACACTGAGCTAGAGAACAAGCCAGATTTCAAGGTTAGAGGTAGAACCAAAAGGGAAATGAAGCCTGAAGCCTGGAAACAATCAGTGCAAAAGGAGGGTGTGAGATAAATAAAGTGCAAAGGAGTTTAGAGGATCCAGAACATTTTCTATCAGTAGGTCTGTGTTGTTCAGGACTCTTTCTCATATTGCATGCTAGGACATTGCTTTCTGTTAGAGGCTCACTAGTTGAAATTCTTTCTGACTTGTACTTTCACAATAGGATATTATCTTAATTATTTTTAAAACTGTCCTTCTCAGTTACCTTCACTTAATCATTTAATCTTGAGTGATCTTTCCATGCTCCCACTGAATGTCATACATATATATGTATATATATATATCCCAAGTTAAGGTTTAAGCCTTTAGTCTTTTTCCCTTTTAACTTTATATTCTTTCTATAGGTCATTTTATAAAGTGATAATTTTAGCTATAATTCCAAGAAAGTGACTCATCAGTCTTTTCACTTATGGCCCATTTTTCAAAGAGCCAAATACTCTTTGTCCTCACAGGCAACCTTCTCTGCAAAGGTAGATTTACTTAAACCCACAGACAAAAGTGACCTCCTCCTATTTTGCACTCTCATAGCACATTGTTCCTCTGAAATTATCACAATCACAGATTTATAATTAGTCATTCATCATGCATATGTTGACTCCTTCATAGTGGATTATATGTCCCTCAAAGGCTAGGACTTTGTTTTGTTCATTTTGTTTCTTAGCCTTTGTTGTCCTTGTCATTCCCTACAGTGCATACAATGTCTACCACAGTGGATGGTACAATGATGATGGCCAGAAATACTGGTTAAATTATGTATGAATGAATGAACCACATTAGCACCTCGTATTCCTATTTCTGGTCAAATAGAAATGAAATTGCAATTTAGAGCTCAACTTATTTCTGTCCATTTGCCTGCCATAAGAAATCCTATTCTTGGAACATAACATTTAACAGATTTCTTAGTGTTCCTTTTTAAAATCAGTCTTTTTCATTAAAATGTACTAAAGTTTGGCAGATATGCAAAGTAGGATATAAGGCTAATGGCCATAAGAAAAGCAAATTTAGCCAAACTTAGGAAGAGGAGAAAAGAATTAGTAAGTATAATTTAATCATGTCAACTCCTGTAAATAACCAATTATTTAATATTGAAAGAGAAAATGTATGTAAGTTTTGGGCTTCTGTGACATAAGTGTCAAGAGCTGATATTTCAGACAATTTTATTACCTTAGTGACTTGATAAATTTCTTCCACTTAAAATCCTAATAAATTTGTAATCATTTAATAGAGTCTGTGCATTCTGTGTTGCACTTTCATTTTCCTTGCTTGATTTACTCATTTTTTTCCTTATCAATAATACAATTTTCAAAAGCTACTGTTGAAAACAAAAACAAAAACAAAACAAAACAAAAAACAAAAAAACAAAAAAAGCTATTGTTGGTTGTGCCATGTTTGGGACATAAAAATTTGTGAACTGGGAGAACCTAAGTTGGTGGCTAGGTGAGACGGGGTACAAAAACACCTCCATGAAAAATATTAGATAAGAACCAGAAAGTGACCCAGAACACCAGTTTCAGCAATGCATCAGCTGGACAAGTCTGCTAAAACCACAGGGACCATGTACTTGGTGAAACCAGGAGTCTGCATTCTGAAATGAGTGAGTAAGCTGGCTGAAAGTCCTGTGGCTGTGCTGCAGTGTGGGGAAACCGGGGGTTAGTGTTTGGATACAGACTAGCTCATTTTTTAAAAACAAACAAACAAACCCAGGAGTGGCTGCAGTTACGATGGTGAGAACTGTGTAGTGAAACATGGCAGGAGCGGGCTGTGCCAACCTCACGGTGTCTGGCATGGAGGATAGACCGCTGCTGATTCCCTCAGCACCAGGGGGGCAGAGGGGAGAGCCAAAAGGATAAAGAAACCACGCTGCTTGCAGCCGGCTCTCTGGCAGGCTGGAGACACTCTTGCCCAGGGCCGTACCCACAGCCCAGAGCCACACCAGGAAACCCAGTGTGATGGGGTCTGTATCCCATGGCACCGCACACGCCACAATATCGGCCATGGACAGCGGCCTTGGGTGCACCCACAGCTAATTGTCCCAGAGTTGGGAAGCCAGAGCTATGCAAAAAGTGGGGGGTTGAGATGCCCCATTCAGCCATCTTTGCATCAGGCTGAGAGCGCCCCTGCATGGCCTGGCGGCCTGGGGCTTCCCTTGAGGGATGGTGCGCACTTGTGATGTAGCACAGCCTTCCCCCAGCAGAGGTCCTGGAAGATCACAGCTGAGAAGGGGGGCCTGCTTGGAAAACCCAGGAATGCTACGTCAATGCCGCCAACTTGTGGGTCAGTGGCAGAGAAAATCGGGCAAAACTGAAATGAAGGTTTAGACTCTTGCAACAGCCTTGAATCTCCAGGAACATCTGGGAGGTTTGAATATTAAAGCTGCCCTGCATCCCTAACCACCCAGACACACGCCCCACATTCAGGGCAGACAGCACCAACAACACACCCAAACTGAGTTAACCAATTGAACCCCACAAGAATCATTTCCCCACACACCACAAAGAAAAAGTTGAGGAGAACTGATTTGAGGGGAATAGGTGACTCGCAGACACCATCTGCTGGTTAGTTAGAGAAAGTGTACGCCACCAAGTTGTAGTTCTGAAAAATTAGATTGGTATTTTTTACAACTTGAAAGAACCCTATCAAGCAAAGCAAATGCCAAGAGGCCAAAGACAACAGAAAATCTTAAAGCATGTGATAAAACCAGACAATATGGAGAACCCAATCCCAAACACCCAAATGAAAATATCAGAAGAGGCACAGTACTTGGTGCAGTTAATCAAAGGACTACAATCAAAGAATGAGAGCATGGCACAGTACATAAAGGACATGAAGAAGAACATGGCACAGGATATAAAGGACATAAAGAAGACCCTAAAAGAGCATAAAGAAGAAATTGCAAGAGTAAATAAAGTAATAGAAGATCTTATGGAAATAAAAGAAACTGTTGGCAAAATTAAAAAGACTCTGGATACTCATAATACAAGATTAGAGGAAGTTGAACAATGATTCAGTGTCCTAGAGGACCCAGAACAGAAAATGAAAGAACAAAAGAAAGAATGGAGAAAAAAATTGAAAAAAATCAAAATGGATCTCAGGGATACGATAGATAAAATAAAATGTCCAAATTTAAGACTCATTCGTGTTCCAGAGGGGAAGAGAAGGGTAGAGGTCTAGAAAGAGTATTCAAAGAAATTTTGGGGGAAAACTTCCCCAACCTTCTACACAATATAAATACACAAAGCATAAATGCCCAGCGAACTCCAAATAGAATAAATCCAAATAAACCTACTCTGAGACATATTCTGATCAGACTCTCAAATACTGAAGAGAAGGAGCAAGTTCTGAAAGCAGCAAGACAAAAGGAATTCACCACATACAAAGGAAACAACATAAGACTAAGTAGTGACTACTCAGCGGCCACCATGGAGGCAAGAAGGCAGTGGCATGACATATTTAAAATTCTGAGAGAGAAAAATTTCCAACCAAGAATACTTTATCCAGCAAAACTCTCCTTCAAATTTGAGGGAGAGCTTAAATTTTTCACAGACAAACAAATGCTGAGAGATTTTGCTAATAAAAGGCTCTACTTCAGATACTAAAGGGAGCCCTACTGACAGAGAAAGAAAGAAAGGAGAGAGAGATATAGATAATTTTAATAGACATATATAGAACCTTACATCTCAAATCACCAGGACACACATTTTTCTCCAGTGATCATGGATCTTTCTCCAGAATTGACCATATGCTGGGACATAAAACAAGCCTCAATAAATTAAAAAAACAAAAAACAAAAAACAAAAGCAATTGAATATATTCAAAGCGCATTCTCTGACCACAATGGAATACAAATAGAAGTGAATAATTTTTGATTTTTAACTCCACTATTTACTTCCTACATGATATAAAATACACAAACTCTAATGACAAATCAGTGGTTTTGGATTCAATATAAAATATGTAATTTTTGACAAGAACTATATAAAGGTGGAATGGAGGAGTATAGGAACATAGTTTACATGTCCTATTGAAGTTAAGTTGTTATCAAAGAAAAACAAGATTGTTATGGATTTAAGAGGTTAATTTTAAGCCCAACAGTAAACACAAAGAAATTATCAGAGAATATGACCACAGAGATGAAAAGTGGAGTATGGGTTAGGAGAAGTGGGGGAAGGGGCAATGGGGAGTTAAGAAATGAGTGTAGGGTTTCTGTTTGAGGTGAAGGGAAATTTCTAGTAATGGATGGTGGGGAGGTGATAGTATTACAACATTCTAAATGTGATTAATCCCACTATCCCACTAATGGAATGCTAGGGAGGGGTTGGAATGGGAAGATTTAGGCTGTGTATATGTTTTCACAATTGAGAAAAAAATTCTAAATAGATGACAACTGAATGCCAAGGATGATCCTGGATGAGATCTAAGGATGGAGGACAGGAGGCTCAAAGGGACACAGTTGAGACATAAAAAAAAAAAGGAAATATAGAATGTAAGCTTTGTATCAATGTTGAATTTCTTGAACTTCTTAGCTGCGCTTAATGGGATTGCATAAAAGAATGTTCTTCTTCATGGGAATTGTATATGTGAATTATAGTGTTTGTTCAGGGATGTGTGCAGCTTGCTTTCTTATGTTCAGAAGACAGACCAATAGATGATGGATGATAGATAGGGAGGGAGGGAGGGAGGGAAAGAGAAATGGCAGTGTGACAATATGTTAAATTGGTGGATCGGGGTATCGGGGGAGGGGTGTCAGGGTATGCTGGAGTTCTGTATGTGGGGTTTGTATTGTTTTTGCTACTGTTCCTATAACTTAATTTATTTCAAAATAAAATTTAAAAAAAATTTGTGAGCTAATTACAGCATTAAAATCCCTAAGTAAATTCGTGAATCTTAAGTGGGCTTGATGAGTTTGGGTCCTTTATTTGTTCTTTCACCTGTACATACAGAAAAATACATCAGAAAACCCAATGGTTAAAAAAGTTCTTATAAGTTCCTTTTATTAAAATTCTGTACCTAAAGTAGATAACAAAATAGAGAATTGGAATACACACACACAGAAACAAACATATACATAAACACACACATGCATACACATGCACATATTCAAATTTTTCATGCCCTCTCCCCTGTACTCAGAATGCTTGGGTTCAGGAACCAGTGGATAAAGGTGGGGATGACCTAGTGCAGGCATTTTTGTTTCTTCTTTGCTAGAAGACTGGGCACACAAGTGTGTTTGGAGGTTCTAATGCTCAAGGGAGGAATGCTTCCTCCAGGAAACATAGTTATGGTTACAAAAATTTGGAAGCTAAGACTGACACCTGGACATATTTGGCTTTTTCTGCCATGGAACCAACAGATAATAGTGTCATTATATTGGCAGGGTAAATTGATCCAAATTACCAGAGAGCAATTGGATTGCTCTTCTGCAATGGGGCATTGAGAACTATATTTGGGGACCAGGGAATTCTGGGGTGAATTCTACCTTTTGATACTACCTTTAACAAATAAACAAATATTCCTGTTTAAGGGAAAAATGTGGCCATCAAATAAAGGCCACTGAATCAGATTCCACAGGAATGAGGCTTGGGGCATAGAAGAAGGAAGCTGTAATTATAAACTTAAGTCTTGTGGACCAGGTACAGAAACAGCCACTGAAACAAGCTATGATTTATTTTCTTTAATTGTTTAATTTTTTCTCTTTCTCCCCTTATCTTATATGAAGAACCCCAGTATTGGCTAACATATAAGATTGTGAATGGGATTATGACTGAACCGACATCACCCTATGATACACTTGCCAATGGGACTTCAAAGGTTTCCTGTGTTGGGAACATGGACTTTTGACTAGGACAAAAGGCGAGAATGCTGCTGAGAGGAGAAATGGGTGGGCTATGATATGTAATTTCACTTTTCTTCTCCAGTTTCATTTTCCAGCCTTTTCTGCTGTAGGTAACCAATTTGTAAGACTTAAATTTGTGGTCTTCTCTATCCTCCATCTTCTGTTGAGTTTTGCCAAAGGGGAGCCAAGGCTAGAGATAGGCAGAAGGGAGAAAACCTAGGACCAAGTACTTCTTCCTCTGACTGAAGTTTCCTTCTAGCTGTCTTTGTTTTTCCATTAAAGATCCCTGCCTTGCTCTAAGCAACCTCCTCTACATGACTCCTTCCAAGCCTAGGGATCACAGTTGCTCTACCTTGGGTTACATCTCTAGCACATAATGGTATTCCTGTACCCTTTGCACATGTTTGTAAGCCTTTCTAAAATTATCCTAACTTGAGTTGTACCATCTGATTCTTGTTGGGAACTTCATTGACATAATTATTTTCGTAACTCCCTTTAGGAAAAAGAACCTAGACTATGAATAGAAATTTGAGGTGGAGACAAGTTTATGAATTTTGGCTTGGGGTTTTGGGAAGGAGGAGTAAGGGCTAGGGAGGGGTTGAAATATAGTGAGCCATCCTGAACCTCTTCTTTTATAGAAGGCCCATTCTAGGTCTGTTTTGTCACAAAGATAATGTTAGCTTGCTCTCTTTCAAATTCTTATAATGATTAAGCCTGGAACAAAGGCTGGTTATAGAATTTGTGGAGCCCTGTGAAAAATGATTATGCAATGTCTCTTATTAAAAAATTCTTAATAATTGTGATGGCAACAGCAGGGTATTAAACCAAGTGCAGAGTCCTCTGCAGCTGCACAGCTGGCATGCCCATGAAACTGGCCCTGCCTGGAATCCATGGATTTCAGGAAGAGAAGCTACTAATTTAAAATAATAAAAGAAGCATAAGGTACCAATATACACATAAGTCTTAAGTAAAATAGCTTTGCATATTTTGCCCTAATGGCTGAAGAGGTAGAGAACTGCTGCAGTTCAAACTTTTTATTCCTCCCTGGGGCTACAAAAGGAAGGTAAAGTCTTTAGAAAGAATGAAGTACACTACACTTGGGGACCTTTGAGTTACTGAGACAGTGAGTCTCAATGCTGGCAGCTCATTAGAATGTTCTGGGAAGCTTTAAAAAAATTACCAATACCTCAGCATGTCTTCCCTACCCCTTCTGATTTAATTGGTCTATTCTGGGACCATTATTTTTTATTTATTTATTTATTTTTAACAGCTTTCCAGGCGATTCTAATTTGTAGCCAGGCTTACAAAACACTGCCATAAAGTAAAAGCAGTGTGACAACGTCTCTTTAGGAGTGACTAAGCCACCACTGTTTTAGTTTGCTAATACTGCCGGAATGCAAAACACCAGAGATGGATTGGCTTTTATAAAAGGGGGTTTATTTGGTTACACAGTTACAGTCTTAAGACCATAAAATGTCCAAGGTAACACATCAGCAATTGGGTACCTTCACTGGAGGATGGCCAATGGTGTCCGGGAAACCTCTGTTAGCTGGGAAGGCACGTGGCTGGTGTCTGCTCCAAAGTTCTGGTTTCAAATGGCTTTCTCCCAGGACGTTCCTCTCTGGGCTGCAGTTCCTCAAAAATGTTACTCTTAGTTGCTTTTGGGGTGTTTGTCATCTCTTAGCTTCTCCAGAGCAAGAGTCTGCTTTCAACGGCCGTCTTCATACTGTCTCTCATCTGCAGCTCCTGTGCTTTCTTCAAAGTGTCCCTCTTGGCTGTAGCTCCTCTTCAGAATGCCACTCTCAGCTGCATTGAGTTCCCTCTGCCCGTCAGCTCATTTATATAACTTCGCTGATCAAGGCCCACCCTGAGTGGGTGAGGCCATGCCTCCATGGAAATATCTCATCAGAGTTATCACCTACAGTTGGGTGGGGTGCATTTCCATGCAAACAGCCTAATCAAAACATTCCAACTTAATCCCCACTGATATGTCTGCCCCACAAGATTGCATCAAAGAATATGGCTTTTTCTGGGGGACATGATACATTCAAACCAGCACAATCACCAATTTCCAAAGGTAAGATTTTGATACATTAAGGAGTTCAGAGGGTTAACAACATGTAATTGAACAAATTGATACTTTTATTTGAGCCTGGGCTTGGCTCTTAAAGTTTAGCCTCAAATTTTATTTTCATTTCAGATTACTATTTGGGTATAAGTCTTCAACCAATAGACATAGTGATATTTTAATCATAATATATATTTATTCTAGATAAAGCATTTCTCTGGATTTGTTTATACCAGTGATTTTCATAGTATGGTCTAGAGATCCTTTCAGGGAGTCTGTGAAGTTAAAACTCTTTTCTTAAAATTTCTAGGACATTAGATTCCTTTTTCACTTCTTTATTCATGTGTGTATGATGGAGTTTCCAGGGGGAAATGACCTATCAGACTATAATAGGTTGACTACTGAAGCAGGTAGGGACTGCAGATTTCTTCTATTAAACCAAACATTAAAAATATTTTAAAAAACGTTAAGAATGCCATTCTTACTAAATATTTTAAAATAAAAATATATTTAACACAATGCTTATATGTTACTTAAAAATTAATAAATATTTGATGAAATGATCAGTTTTAATTTCTAATTACAATAAATAGTGATAGAGCCCACAGAAACAAAATTTGTCTTCAATAATTTTAAAAATTAAAGTGAAATTTGCATAACATAATTAACTGTTTTAAAGTAGACAATTCAGTGGCATTTATTGCATTCAAAATGTTATACAACCACCATCTGTATCTCGTTTCAAAACGTTTTTATCACCCCCAAAAGAAACCCCATACCCATTAAGCAGTTTCTCCCCATTCCTCCCTCCCCCATCCCCTATCAACCAACAGTCTACATTCTGCTTCTATGGATTTACCTATTTTGAATATTTCATATAAATGAAATCATACAATATTTGAGCTTTTCTTTATGGCTTCTTTCACTTAGTATAAAATTTTTCTAGGTTCATCCACATTGTAACATATATGAGTACCTCATTCTTTTTATGGCTGAATAGTATACTATTATATGTATACACCATAATTTGTTTATTCATTTTTCATTGGTGGATATTGGGCTATTTTTTTGTTTGTTTGTTTTTTGGCTATTGTGAATAGTGCTGCTTTGAATATGCATTTAAGGTACTTGTTTGAGTACCAGTTTTCAATTTTGGGGGTATATAAGTAGAAGTGGAATTTCTGGGTCATTTGGTAATTATATGTTTAGTTTTCTGAGAAACCAAGTTGTTTTCTTCAAATATTCTCTCTACCCTCTTTCCCTTCTCTTTTTCTGGGGCTCCCATGACACAAATGTTTGGGTATTTTGTGCTGTCATTCAAGACCCCTACACCCTGCTCAATTTTTTCCGTACTTTTCTCATCTGTTTTTCTGTCTGTAAAATCTTGATTGTCCTGTCAAACTGTTCACTAATTCTTTCTTTTGCCTGTCCAAATCTGCTGCTGCATGCTTCTAGTGTACTTTTAATTTCTTCTATTGTGCCTTTCATTCTGATAATTTGTTATGTTTGTTTTTATACTCTCAAATTCTTCTTTATACTCACCAATTGTCTTCTTAATATCCTTTATCTCTTTACCCATGTGGTCCTTCATCTCTTTGAATTAATTTAGGAGGTTTGTTTGCATGTCTTTGATTAGTTGTTCCAAATTCTGTGTCTCCTCTTAAGTTTTAATTTGATCTTCACTGGGTCATATCTTCCTGTTTCTTAGTATGGCTTGTAATTTTTTGCTGATGTCTATGCATCTGAATATTTTGATGGGTTTACTCTGAAGGTCAGTTTCTCTCTCCTGCCTAGGGTTTTATTGTTGATTGGCTTTGGGTTAAGGATCTTCTTTGACAATTGATTTAATTTATTCTAGACCATTAGAATTGCCTGTGTTTAACTGATCAGATTTTTTTCAGTTCTTCTTCATCTGATTCTTGCCCTGGATATGCAGTATAGTTTTTAGGATTGCACTGTTTGTGCAGTTGTTTAACCTGCAGGAGAAAGCTTCCTTTCCTCTGTTCCTTCTCCAGGAATCTTGATCTGTTCTGTTTTTGTTTTGCTTTGTTTTGTTTTGCCCCTATAGCTTTTTATTTAATTTTTATTTTATTTTATTTTATTTTATTTTATTTTATTTATTTATTTACTTTCAAATACTGATTTTGCTGTCTCTAACTACTTTTGCCTGGAGGGAAAATTCTGTTAGAAAAGTCATCCTAGAGAGGACTTTCCCAAGTCAGTATTTCCAAGTCAAAACAAGGCTGGGGACCAACAAAAGGGGCTCAGTATGGCTTCAAAGAGTTCTGGGGACAGGTTCAAGAAAGTTGCCAAAATTCTTTTTGGTGGCTCCCCAAAGCTGCACTTTCCTGGCCTGCCCAGCAGATGGCACCCTTCAGCAAACCATTCCCCAGCCCTAAGGAGGCACAGTGTCTTTAAACCTCTACCTCCTCTGTCCCTGTCAGGAGTGGGGTTGAAACAATGGCTGTATCTGCCTTTGTTCAAGGCACATCAAAATGTTAGCTCATTAGCTCAGAGCTGGAACCCAGTGATCCAAATTTGCTAATCAAAGCTGTGACCAGTGCTCATCCTTTCCCCATCCCACTTCCATTCTTGGGTATTTCCATTCTGTATGTTCCTTTCTGTCCATTGAGCTAGCCAGGGGCTGGACTCCAAGGTGGCCTGCTTCAAGAGTGGGGCATGGCTGCTACCACCTGCCACTTGGAAACAGCTACTCACTGTTCTTTTCTGCAGTTTCTCTGCTTCTTTCTCCTGCTTCTCCCTGGATGTTTTACAGTGTTCGTCTGGCCTCTGGATCCCCAGAACAGTTGTTTCAGACAGTTCCTACCTGTTTACTAACTGTTTTGGAGGAATGAGTAAGACCTGTAACTCTCTCCTCCATGATCTTACGCCACCACCAACTGTTTATGAAGGCTCCAATTTCTCCACATCCTTGCTAACATCTGCTATTTTCCATTTCTTTGATTATAGCCATTCTAATGAGTGTGAAGTGGTACCTCATTGTGGTTTTGATTTGCATTTCTTTAATGACTGCTAACATTGCAGAGCATCTTTTCATATGCTTGTTAGCCATTTGCATATCTTATTTGGAAAGATGTTTATTCAAATCCTTTACCATTGTTTTATTGGGTTGTTTGCCTTTTTCTTCTTGAGTTTTAAGGGTTCTTTATATATTCTGGATACTAGACACTCATCAGATAAATGATTTGCAACTATTTTCTCACATTCTGTATGGTTCTTCAAGTAGAGAAGAGAGTTGGGAAAATTGTATTATACCAAAGCAGAAAGTGGTGAAGGATGTGGAACTCAATTTTTTTCTGTGCCATTGTGGTTAGTACTATGATTAGGCTGTGATTCCTGAATTAGTTTCAGCAAAATAACATAATCAGTCACATTAGATTAATGTTGCTAATTAATTTGTTTTTTATTGGGTTAGTAGTTTTTTTGAATTTTAATTTAATTTTTGTTGAATGAGTACAATAGTTACAATTAGTTTATACTAAGGGTTTTGTACATATAGCATAATATTGCATTAAAATTAATTCAAGTCCACATTGAGGGCATGGCTCATATATAATTCAAGATTGAGAAATATGTACAGCCTTTAAGAGATACTCTATCTTAATGGAGATGTATTCCTATTTGTAAATCTTTATGCACTGTGGAGGAAGATGGAGAGTGTTAAATGGGAAGAGGAAGGAATGAAGGAGAAGAGAGAGGCTATTATATTGACACAGTTAATAAACTCCTTATGACCAACTTCATTTCTGATTTCATGAAATTTTTTGATAGTACTAATTTATAATCCCTAAACTTATTACTTCTTAAATTTTCTATACACCTCTAAGTCATGAATCCCATGATTTTAATGTTAAGGTTTCTAAGGATATCTAGGACTTTGGTTGAAGTCTCTTGAGGGTGATTTGGCTATCAGGAATTAGTAAGAGGATAATAATAATAATAAATAATAGTTAACATTACTGATCTATAAGTCACACATTGTTCTAAATTGTTTACATAGATTATTTTTTCCCCATAACCCATCTATGTGGTAGATACTATTATTCTCATTTCACAGAAGAGCATGCAGACACAAGAAAGTGAAGTGTTTTCTCAAGGTAATACCACTTAGAGTAGTGAATTACGGATTTGTCTGAGGTTATCAATTGTAGGCATTAGGATAAGAAATGTGATTAACAAAGAAATTATCAATGGCAAATGTTAGAGAAGAAATCTGAGAGTGTAAGTGAAGGCAAGGAATTAAGTGAAAAGCAATTAACAAATGCCCATTATTTATAATGAATTGATAGATCTTGATTGCTAGTATACTGAAAATCACTAACTACTATATATGATCTTTAGAGATAAATGGGACTGGAAGAAAAATATTACCCTGTACTTGAAGGCTCCTCTTCATTTGCTTTCAAATTTTCAATGTTAGTGGCACATTATGTAACTGGTGAAAAACTGGAATTTGTTGGTATCCCCAAGCATAAATCAGGGATATTAGAAAGTAGGTTCCCCCAAATTAGATACAGTATTTTAAAATGCTAGGAATGTTGTATATAAATGGATCCATTTCTAAAGGAGAAGATTTCAGGAAAAGTGCTAGTGGTTGGAGGATAGGTTATGTTCTATTGGGACTTATCTTTCTAAGAATAAAGCTTTTGCTGGTTTTGAGGCTTGGGTTACACAAGCACGAGAGTTTCTGAACAAGGTAAAGTCATTACTGTACCAGAAGTATCTGAAAAACATTACCTGAAGAAAATCTGTTTATAGTAATCTGGAACATGTTTTTATCTTTTTGAAGTCAATGAATTACTTAGAAATGATCAATGTGCTGATTTGAATGTATTATGTCCTCCAGAAAAAGCCATATTCTTTGATACAATCTTGTGGGGCAGACATATTAGTGGGGATTAAGTTGGAATGTTTGTGTTAGGTTGTTTGCATGGAAATGCGCCCCACCCAACTATAGATGATAACTCTGATGAGATATTTCCATGGAGGCATGGATGGCCCCACCCATTCAGGGTGGGCCTTGATCAGTGGAGCCATATAAATGAACTAACAAACAGAAGGAACTCAGTGCAACTGTGAGTGACATTTTGAAGAGGAGCTATAGCCAAGAGGGACACTTTGAAGAATACACAGGAGCTGAGAGAGTAGCTGCGGCTGAGAGACAGTTTGAAGACAGCTGTCAAAGGCAGACTTCTGCTCCAGAGAAGCCAAGAGAGGAAAAACGCCCCAAGAGCAACTAAGAGTGACACTTTGGAGGAACTGCAGTCTAGAGAGGAATGTCCTGGGAGAAAGCCATTTTGAAACCAGAACTTGGAGCGGATTCTAGCCACGTGCTTTCCCAGCTAACAGAGGTTTTCCGGATACCATTGGCCATCCTCCAGTGAAGGTACCTGATTGTTGATGTATTACCTTGGACACGTTATGGCCTTAAGACTTTAACTGTGTAACCAAATAAACCCCCTTTTATAAAAGCCAATCCATCTCTGGTGTTTTGCATTCTGGCAGCATTAGCAAACTAGAACAATCAATGTGATGACTCAAAATTGTTTCCAAGAGGCATATTTAGACCTAGAGATAAATATTTCTTACCGAAACAGCATACAAGGAAGTCTCTATTTTGTTTTCGTGGAAAATCAGGAAAAATGTAATGGGTCACTTAAATTAAAAGTCTAAAGATAAGGCTCAAATTAGATGTAACTGTATATAAGAGCTTAATCAGCATCTTCAAGGTTGTATTTTTTTATTTTGAAAGCTCTACCTTATGCTTGATTGGCTCCATGATCAGACAGGATTTTTTTTATGTGAGTTAAAAATTGGCTCTGATTTCTTATCAGCCAAGATAGCAGTGTAAGACACTCCAGGGTGCTGCTCCCTCACAGAATCTTTGAGCAGCTAGCATATACTGGCAGATCCATCTTCCTCAGAATTCTGGAAAACAGTTAAAAGTTGCAGTCGCTGGTGAGTAATGGAAAAAAATGCTTTAAAAATGGTAGGAAAACCTCATGGAGCCCTTGTTGGCTCCTCCCCAACCCAGTCCTTGGTACGACATGAATCCAGTCTGTGCTCCTACTGTAGCTCCCTTGCCCTGTTCTGAAGGAAGCAGAATGCCCCTATGCACATACTGAGGTGCCCATATGGTCATGACAATGTATTGCGTAGTGGCCTGAAAGATGGAGTCAGGACACATGTTTCTGGCTCTCCTTCCTGGAACTTGCCCTGTAGACAGAAGCAGCTTGCAGACACCTGAACCATTGTAAGAAACAATTAAGTCAAAGCAACCTGGGGCAAACATTACCAGCTTTAAGACATACAATAAGGCACTCAGCAGAGGGGCAGCTTTTTGATTCCTGTAAAGGGGTAAGGCCCCAAGGGAGTGCAAGTCCAGGTTAAGATGCTGAATCGGAAAAGATAGAGAGGACCCTACAATTCACTTTTGCCTTGGGATAATCTTCTTGATAGGAGGGCTAAACTCTGAAGGAGAGCAGCAGCCTACACAGAGCCAATTTTCAAATACTGTGAAAGGTATTTTTTTTTTTTTTGCATGGGTTTGTTTGTTTTTCTTAACTCCTTGCACTCAAGGAAATCTCCATTGTATTACCATCTGGGTATAAATTTAAGGAACAAGACAGCTTGGGGACTAAGTACCAAAGGTAACACATTTAAATATTAAAATATTTAATTGTACAGTGTGCAACAAAAGATTAAAATACAAAGAAACAGGAAAAGTTGGCCCAAACAATGGACCAAGATAAAAATTCAAAAACCATCAACTAAGATGATTAGACTTTGTGCATAGCAGACCCAAACTGTAAAAAAATAATCTTCAGTATGCTCAGAGAGATACAGGAAAACACAGAAAAAGAACAAAAGCTTATCAGGAAAATGATGAATGAATAATAATGAGAATCTCAATAAAGACAGAGAAATTTTTAAAAGTAACTAAACAGAAATACTGGAGTTGAATACCACAATAACTGAAATGAAAAATTCCCTAGAGTTTCGACAGCAGATTGGAGCTAGTAGAAGAAATAGTGAGCAAACGCAAAGACAAGACAATTGAAATGATTTACACTGAGGAACAGAAAGAAAAAAGAGTGAAAAAATGTAAACAGAGCCTAGGAGACCCATGATGCACCATCAAGCAGACTAATATACACATTACCAAAGTCTCAGAAGGAAAAAAAGTAATAGTAGAAGGAATATTCAAAGAAATAATAGTAGAAAACTCCCCAAATTGAATAAAATACATTAATATGTATTTCAAGCAGTCCAACAACCCCCAAACAGGATAAACTCGAAGAAAACGATGCCCAGACTTATTGGACTTATAAGTCAAAAATATAGTTTGTCAAATAGCAAAGACAAGGATGAGAGTTCTGAGAACTGTGAGATTAAAAGCATTGTGTTGGAAGGCGGGGCAAGATGGCAGACTGCTGAGCTGTATGTTTTAGTTACTCCTCCAGGAAAGTAGGTAGAAAGCCAGGAACTGTGTGGACTGGACACCACAGAGCAATCTGACTTTGGGCATACTTCATACAACACTCATGAAAATGTGGAACTGCTGAGATCAGCGAAATCTGTAAGTTTTTGCGGCCAGGGGACCCGCACCCCTCCCTGCCAGGCTCAGTCCCGTGGGAGGAGGGGCTGTCAGCTCCGGGAAGGAGAAGGGAGAACTGCAGTGGCAGCCCTTATCGGAAACTCATTCTACTGATCCAAACTCCAACCATAGACAGACTGAGACCAGACACCAGAGAATCTGAGAGCAGCCAGCCCAGCAGAGAGGAGACAGGCATAGAAAAAAAACAACACAAAAAACTCCAAAATAAAAGTGGAGGATTTTTGGAGTTCTGGTGAACATAGAAAGGGGAAGGGCAGAGCTCAGGCCCTGAGGCTCATATGCAAATCCCGAAGAAAAGCTGATCTCTCTGCCCTATGGGCCTTTCCTTAATGGCCCTGGTTGCTTTGTCTCTTAGCATTTCAATAACCCCTTAGATCTTTGAGGAGGGCCCCCACCTTTTTTTTTAATCCTTTTTCTTTTTCTAAAACAATTACTCTAAGAAGCCCAATACAGAAAGCTTCAAAGACTTGCAATTTGGGCAGGTCAAGACAAGACCAGAACTAAGAGAGCTCTGAGACAAAAGGCAATAATCCAGTGGCTGAGAAAATTCACTAAACACCACAACTTCCCAAGAAAAGGGGGGTGTCCGCTCACAGCCACCATCCTGGTGGACAGGAAACACTCCTGCCCATCGCCAGCCCCATAGCCCAGAGCTGCCCCAGACAACCCAGTGTGACGGAAGTGCTTCAAATAACAGGCACACACCACAAAACTGGGCGTGGACATTAGCCTTCCCTGCAACCTCAGCTGATTGTCCCAGAGTTGGGAAGGTGGAGCAGTGTGAATTAACAAAGCCCCATTCAGCCATCATTTCAGCAGACTGGGAGCCTCCCTGCACAGCCCAGCAGCCCCGAACTGCCCTGGGGGGATGGCACTCACCTGTGACATAGCACAGTCATCCCTCAACAGAGGACCCGGGGTGCACAGCCTGGAAGAGGGGCCCACTTTTAAGTCTCAGGAGCCATACGCCAATACCAAGGACTTGAGGGTCAGTGGCAGAGACAAACTGTGGCAGGACTGAACTGAAGGATTGAACTATTGCAGCAGCTTTAAAACTCTAGGATCACCAAGGAGATTTGATTGTTAGGGCCACCCCCCCTCCCTGACTGCCCAGAAACACGCCCCATATACAGGGCCGGCAACACCAACTACACACGCAAGCTTGGTACACCAATTGGACCCCACAAGACTCACTCCCCCACTCACTAAAAAGGCTAAGCAGGGGAGAACCGGCTTGTGGAGAACAGGTGGCTCGTGGACGCCACCTGCTGGTTAGTTAGAGAAAGTGTACTCCACGAAGCTGTAGATCTGATAAATTAGAGATAAGGACTTCAGTTGGTCTACAAATCCTAAAAGAACCCTATCAAGTTCAGCAAATGCCACGAGGCCAAAAACAACAGAAAATTATAAAGCATATGAAAAAACCAGACGATATGGATAACCCAAGCCCAAGCACCCAAATCAAAAGATCAGAAGAGACACAGCACCTAGAGCAGCTACTCAAAGAACTAAAGATGAACAATGAGACCATAGTACGGGATATGAAGGAAATCAAGAAGACCCTAGAAGAGCATAAAGAAGACATTGCAAGACTAAATAAAAAAATGGATGATCTTATGGAAATTAAAGAAACTGTTGACCAAATTAAAAAGATTCTGGACACTCATAGTACAAGGCTAGAGGAAGTTGAACAACGGACCAGTGACCTGGAAGATGACAGAATGGAAAATGAAAGCATAAAAGAAAGAATGGGGAAAAAAATTGAAAAAATCGAAATGGACCTCAGGGATATGATAGATAATATGAAACGTCCAAATATAAGACTCATTGGTGTTCCAGAAGGGGAAGAAAAGGGTAAAGGTCTAGGAAGAGTATTCAAAGAAATTGTTGGGGAAAACTTCCCAAATCTTCTAAACAACATAAATACACAAATCATAAATGCTCAGCGAACTCCAAATAGAATAAATCCAAATAAACCCACTCCGAGACATATACTGAACACACTGTCAAACACAGAAGAGAAGGAGCAAGTTCTGAAAGCAGCAAGAGAAAAGCAATTCACCACATACAAAGGAAACAGCATAAGACTAAGTAGTGACTACTCAGCAGCCACCATGGAGGCAAGAAGGCAGTGGCACGATATATTTAAAATTCTGAGTGAGAAAAATTTCCAGCCAAGAATACTTTATCCAGCAAAGCTCTCCTTCAAATTTGAGGGAGAGGTTAAATTTTTCACAGACAAATGCTGAGAGAATTTGCTAACAAGAGACCTGCCCTACTGGAGATACTAAAGGGAGCCCTACAGACAGAGAAACAAAGAAAGGACAGAGAGACTTGGAGAAAGGTTCAGTACTAAAGAGATTCGCTATGGGTACAATAAAGGATATTAATAGAGAGAGGGGAAAAATATGACAAACATAAACCAAAGGATAAGATGGCTGATTCACGAAATGCCTTCACGGTTATAACGTTGAATGTAAATGGATTAAACTCCCCAATTAAAAGATATAGATTCGCAGAATGGATCAAAAAAAATGAACCATCAATATGTTGCATACAAGAGACTCATCTAAGACACAGGGACACAAAGAAACTGAAAGTGAAAGGATGCAAAAAAATATTTCATGCAAGCTACAGCCAAAAGAAAGCAGGTGTGGCAATATTAATCTCAGATAAAATAGACTTCAAATGCAGGGATGTTTTGAGAGACAAAGACGGCCACTACATACTAATAAAAGGGGCAATTCAGCAAGAAGAAATAACAATCGTAAATGTCTATGCACCCAATCAAGGTGCCACAAAATACATGAGAGAAACACTGGCAAAACTAAAGGAAACAATTGATGTTTCCACAATAACTGTGGGAGACTTCAACACATCACTCTCTTCTATAGATAGATCAACCAGACAGAAGACCAATAAGGAAATTGAAAACCTAAACAATCTGAGAAATGAATTAGATTTAACAGCCATATACAGGACATTACATCCCAAATCACCAGGATACACATACTTTTCTAGTGCTCACGGAACTTTCTCCAGAATAGATCATATGCTGGGACATAAAACAAGCCTCAATAAATTTAAAAAGATTGAAATTATTCAAAGCACTTTCTCTGACCACAATGGAATACAATTAGAAGTCAATAACCATCAGAGACTTAGAAAATTCACAAATACCTGGAGGTTAAACAACACACTCCTAAACAATCAGTGGGTTAAAGAAGAAATAGCAAGAGAAATTGCTAAATATATAGAGATGAATGAAAATGAGAACGCAACATACCAAAACCTATGGGATGCAGCAAAAGCAGTGCTAAGGGGGAAATTTATAGCACTAAACGCATATATTAAAAAGGAAGAAAGAGCCAAAATCAAAGAACTAATGGATCAACTGAAGAAGCTATAAAATGAACAGCAAACCAATCCTAAACCAAGTAGAAGAAAAGAAAAACAAGGATTAAAGCAGAAATAAATGACATAGAGAACAAAAAACAATAGAGAGGATAAATATCACCAAAAGTTGGTTCTTTGAGAAGATCAACAAGGTTGACAAGCCCCTAGCTAGACTGACAAAACCAAAAAGAGAGAAGACACATATAAACAAAATAATGAATGAAAAAGGTGACATAACTGCAGATCCTGAAGAAATTAAAAAAATTATAAGAGGATGCTATGAACAACTGTATGGCAACAAACTGGATAATGTAGAGGAAATGGACAATTTCCTGGAAACATATGAACAACCTAGACTGACCAGAGAAGAAATAGAAGACCTCAACCAACCCATCACAAGCAAAGAGATCCAATCAGTCATCAAAAATCTTCCCACAAATAAATGCCCAGGGCCAGATGGCTTCACAGGGGAATTCTACCAAACTTTCCAGAAAGAACTGACACCAATCTTACTTAAACTCTTTCAAAACATTGAAGAAAATGGAACACTACCTAACTCATTTTATGAAGCTAACATCAATCTAATACCAAAACCAGGCAAAGATGCTACAAAAAAGGAAAACTACCAGCCAATCTCCCTCATGAATATAGATGCAAAAATCCTCAACAAAATACTTGCAAATAGAATCCAAAGACACATTAAAAAAATCATACACCATGAACAAGTGGGGTTCATTCCAGGCATGCAAGGATGGTTCAACATAAGAAAATCAATCAATGTATTACAACACATTAACAAGTCAAAAGGGAAAAATCAATTGATCATCTCAGTAGATGCTGAAAAAGCATTTGACAAAATCCAACATCCCTTTTTGATAAAAACACTTCAAAAGGTAGGAATTGAAGGAAACTTCCTCAACATGATAAAGAGCATATATGAAAAACCCACAGCCAGCATAGTACTCAATGGTGAGAGACTGAAAGCCTTCCCTCTAAGATCAGGAACAAGACAAGGATGCCCGCTGTCACCACTGTTATTCAACATTGTGCTGGAAGTGCTAGCCAGGGCAATCCGGCAAGACAAAGAAATAAAAGGCATCCAAATTGGAAAAGAAGAAGTAAAACTGTCATTGTTTGCAGATGATAGGATCTTATATCTAGAAAACCCTGAGAAATCGACGATACAGCTACTAGAGCTAAGAAACAAATTTAGCAAAGTAGCGGGATACAAGATTAATGCACATAAGTCAGTAATGTTTCTATATGCTAGAAAGGAACAAACTGAAGAGACACTCAAGAAAAAGATACCATTTTCAATAGCAACTAAAAAAACCAAGTACCTAGGAATAAACTTAACCAAAGATGTAAAAGACCTATGCAAAGAAAACTACATAACTCTACTAAAAGAAATAGAAGGGGAACTTAAAAGATGGAAAAATATTCCATGTTCATGGATAGGAAGGCTAAATGTCATTAAGATGTCAATTCTACCCAAACTCATCTACAGATTCAGTGCAATCCCAATGAAAATTCCAACAACCTACTTTGCAGACTTGGAAAAGCTAGTTATCAAATTTATTTGGAAAGGGAAGATGCCTCGAATTGCTAAAGACACTCTAAAAAAGAAAAACAAAGTGGGAGGACTTACACTCCCTGACTTTGAAGCTTATTATAAAGCCACAGTTGCCAAAACAGCATGGTACTGGCACAAAGATAGACATATAGATCAATGGAATCGAATTGAGAATTCAGAGATAGACCCTCAGATCTATGGCCGACTGATCTTTGATAAGGCCCCCAAAGTCACTGAACTGAGTCATAATGGTCTTTTCAACAAATGGGGCTGGGAGACTTGGATATCCATATCCAAAAGAATGAAAGAAGACCCCTACCTCACCCCCTACACAAAAATTAACTCAGAATGGACCAAAGATCTCAATATAAAAGAAAGTACCATAAAACTCCTAGAAGATAATGTAGGAAAACATCTTCAAGACCTTGTATTAGGCAGCCACTTCCTAGACTTTACACCCAAAGCACAAGCAACAAAAGAGAAAATAGATAAATGGGAACTCCTCAAGCTTAGAAGTTTCTGCACCTCAAAGGAATGTCTCAAAAAGGTAAAGAGGCAGCCAACTCAATGGGAAAAAATTTTTGGAAACCATGTATCTGACAAAAGACTGATATCTTGCATATACAAAGAAATCCTACAACTCGATGACAATAGTACAGACGGCCCAATTATAAAATGGGCAAAAGATATGAAAATACAGTTCTCTGAAGAGGAAATACAAATGGCCAAGAAACACATGAAAAAATGTTCAGCTTCACTAGCTATTAGAGAGATGCAAATGAAGACCACAATGAGATACCATCTCACACCGATTAGAATGGCTGCCATTAAACAAACAGGAAACTACAAATGCTGGAGGGGATGTGGAGAAATTGGAACTCTTATTCATTGTTGGTGGGACCGTATAATGGTTCAGCCACTCTGGAAGTCAGTCTGGCAGTTCCTTAGAAAACTAGATATAGAGTCACCATTCGATCCAGTGATTGCACTTCTCGGTATATACCCGGAAGATCGGAAAGCAGTGACACGAACAGATATCTGCACGCCAATGTTCATAGCAGCATTATTCACAATTGCCAAGAGATGGAAACAACCCAAATGTCCTTCAACAGATGAGTGGATAGATAAAATGTGGTATATACACACGGTGGAATTCTACGCGGCAGTAAGAAGGAACGATCCTGTGAAACATATGACAACATGGATGAACCTTGAAGACATAATGCTGAGTGAAAGAAGCCAGGCACAAAAAGAGAAATATTATATGCTACCACTAATGTGAACTTTGAAAAATTAGAACAAATGGTTTATAATGTAGAATGTAGGGGAACTAGCAGTAGAGAGCAATTAAGGAAGGGGGAACAATAATCCAAGAAGAACAGATAAGCTATTTAACGTTCTGGGGATGCCCAGGAATGACTATGGTCTGTTAATTTCTGATGGATATAGTAGGAACAAGTTCACAGAAATGTTGCTATGTTAGGTAACTTTCTTGGGGTAAAGTAGGAACATGTTGGAAGTTAAGCAGTTATCTTAGGTTAGTTGTCTTTTTCTTACTCCCTTGTTATGGTCTCTTTGAAATGTTCTTTTATTGTTTGTTTGTTTTCTTTTTAACTTTTTTTTCATACAGTTGATTTAAAAAAGAAGGGAAAGTTAAAAAAAAAAAAAAGAAAAACAGAAAAAAAAAGATGCAGTGCCCCCTTGAGGAGCCTGTGGAGAATGCAGGGGTATTCGCCTACCCCACCTCGATGGTTGCTAACATGACCACAGACATAGGGGATTGGTGGTTTGGTGGGTTGAGCCCTCTCCCATAGGTTTTACCCTTGGGAAGACGGTTGCTGCAAAGGACAGGCTAGGCCTCCCTATGGTTGTGCCTAAAAGTCTCCTCCCGAATGCCTCTTTGTTGCTCAGATGTGGCCCTCTCTCTCTGGCTAAGCCAACTTGAAAGGTGAAATCACTGCCCTCCCCCCTACGTGGGATCAGACACCCAGGGGAGTGAATCTCCCTGGCAACATGGAATATGACTCCCGGGGAGGAATGTAGACCCGGCATCGTGGGATGGAGAACATCTTCTTGACCAAAAGGGGGATGTGAAAGGAAATGAAATAAGCTCCAGTGGCAGAGAGATTCCAAAAGGAGCCGAGAGGTCACTCTGGTGGGCACTCTTACGCACACTTTAGACAACCCTTTTTAGGTTCTAAAGAATTGGGGTAGCTGGTGGTGGATACCTGAAACTATCAAACTACAACCCAGAACCCATGAATCTTGAAGACAGTTGTATAAAAATGTAGCTTATGAGGGGTGACAATGGGATTGGGAAAGCCATAAGGACAACACTCCACTTTGTCTAGTTTATGGATGGATGAGTAGAAAAATAGGGGAAGGAAACAAACAGACAGAGGTACCCAGTGTTCTTTTTTACTTCAACTGCTCTTTTTCAATCTAATTATTATTCTTGTTATTTTTGTGTGTGTGCTAATGAAGGTGTCAGGGATTGATTTAGGTGATGAGTGTACAACTATGTAATGGTATTGTAAACAATCGAAAGTACGATTTGTTTTGTATGACTGCATGGTGTGTGAATATGTCTCAATAAAATGAAGATAAAAAAAAATAAAAGCATTGTGTTATGTACAAGAAAGTCCCAGTAAGATTAATTAACAATTTCCCGTGAGAAATCTTGTAGGCAAAGGGCAGTTAGATGAAATATTTAAAATGCTGAAAGAAAACAATTGCCAACGAAGAATTTATATCTAGTGAGACTGTCTTTCAAGAATGAGGGAAAGAGTGTCATTTCCAGATTAGGAAACCTGAGGGAGTTTGTCACTACTAGACCTACCCTGCAAACAATGCTACAGGGTATTCTTCAGACTGAAAGGAATCAGAAAGTGCATTGAAGTGGTATAAAGAAATAAAGACCTCAGTAAAGGTAATATATGGGTAACCATAAATGCCAGTACTATTATATTGTATCTTTTCATATATAACATCACTTTTTACTTCTTACAGGTTCTAAAATGGAAATGCATAAAAAAGTAAAGGTAAATCTATAATTTTGATATACAATGTATGAACATAGGATTTCTAGCAATTACAACAAAAATTGGTGGGATGGAAGGGTATAGGAACATTGATTTGTATGTTGTTAAAATTAAGTGGGTGTCTAATGAAATATGATTGTCATAAGTCAAGGAGTTTACATTTAAGCCTATGGTAACCATAAATGAAATATATGAAAAATATATACAGTAGGAAATGAGATGGACAGTAGAAAAATTGAAATAAACATGAGAGTACGCATTAATGGAAGAATTGAGGAACAAAATGTATAAGACTTACGAAGACCAAATAGCAAAAATGGCAGAAGAAAGTTCTGTATCAACAGTAGTTACTTTAAATGTAAATGGAGTAAACTCTCTAGTCAAAAGGAAGAGATGAATAAAAAAGATGACTAAACTATATGCTTTTTACAAGGCACTTTTAATTAAAATGCACAAGTAGGTTGAAAGTGAGAGGATGGAAAAAATATACCAGGCAAATAGTAACCAAAAGAGAGTTGGAGTAGCTATACTTAGATAAAATAGTTGAAGTCAAAAACTTGAGGGAAAAAGAATGTCAGTATATAGTGATAAATCTGTCAATTCAACAGGAAGGCATGGCAATTACAAATATATATTCCCATTACGGCAGAGCACCAAAATATAAGAAGCAAATATTGACACATCTGAAGGGAGAAATAGAGTGTTCTACATTAATAGGAGATTTCAATGCACCACTTTCAATAATGGGTGGAATATCTAGACAGAAGATCAATAAGGAAATGGAAGACTTGAATGATACTATAAACCAGCAATGCTTAACAGATATATAGAGAGCACACATTCATTTGTGTACATGGGTCATTCTCCAGGATAGACAATATGTTGGGTCACAAAACAAGTCTCAATAAATTAAAAATATTGAAATCATTCAAGATATTTTATCTGACCACTATGGAATGAATCTAGAAGTTAACAACAGAGTGAGAACTGCAAATTCCTAGATATGTGGAAATTAAACCACACTCAAATGATTAATGGGTTAAAGAAGAACTTCCAAAGTTCTTTGGATATCAGGAAACATTGTGAGGTGAATAAAAATGAAAACTCAAGATACCAAAACTTATGCAGTGTAGCAAAGGCAGTTCTGAGAGAGAAATGTAGAACTCTAAATGTTCACATTTAAGAAGAGGAAATATTTCATATCAGAGACCTAACTTCACAACTAGAGGTTCTAAACAAAGAAGAGCCAACTAAACCCAAATCAAGTACCAGGAAATAAATAATAAAATAAAGAACAGACGTAAATGAAATAGAGAATTAAAAAGCAATAGAGAGATTCACCTAATCTAAAAGCTGGTTCTTTGAAAAGATGAATAAAATCAACAAAACTTTACCTATACTGAGAAAGTAAAAAAGAGACAATACAAATAACTAAAATAAAAAATGAAAGTGGTTACTACAACCAATCCACAGAAATAAAAAAGTATTATGAAAGGATAGTATGAACAACTGTATACCAGCATATTAGAAAACCTAGATGAAATGAACAAATTCCTAGAAACACACACTACCCACACTTAATCAAGAAGAAAAAGAAGATTTCAACATACTAATAACAATTACAGAAATTGAAGCAGTAGCTTAAAATATCCCCAAAAATAAAATTTTGGGATCAAATGTTTCTGAACATTCCAAGAAGAATTAACCCTAGTCCTACTCAGACTCCCAAAATTTGAAGAGAACAATTCCTAATTCATGTTATGAAGCCAACTTCAGTAAGCCAGATAAAGGTACTTCAAGAAAGTAACAGACCAATATCATTTATGAAAATAGATGCAGAAATCCTCAACAAAATGGTAACAAACAGATTCCAACAGCACATTAAAGTAATTACATGCTATGATTGTGTTGGTTTTCCAGCTGGTAAAAAATATGAACACATTGTTGGTTTAAACAATTGGAATTTTTTGCTCATTCTTTTGAGGCTAGGAGAAGTCCAAAATCCAGGCATAAGCAAGGCAATACTTTCACCCCAAAGTCTGTGGAGTTCTCAGGCTGATTGCTACAGATTCTTGGGTCTTGGCTTTTCAGTCACATGCCAATGCACATGGCAGTGTCATCTCCTTTATCTTTTGGGTTCTATTGACTTCCAACTTCTTTCTCCTTCATGTGGCCTTTTCTCTTTATGTCTGAATTTCATTCTACTTTTAAAGGATTTCAGTAATCTGGATTAAAGCCCAACCTGATTAAGTTGGTCTACATCTTACCTGAGTAACATCTTCAAGAGGTCTTATTTACAATGGCTCCACACCCACCAGAGTGAGGACCAACACCAAGAACATGAACAAACTAGGGTATTCAATTCAATCCACGACAATAATCAAGGGGGATTTTTCTCAGATATCTACCAGTGATTAAACATAAGAAAGTCAATTAATATTAATATTAATTGATTTGATATTACATACCAAATTAATAGAACAAAGACAAAAATCCACATGATCATCTCAATTGATGCAGAAGAGGCATTTGACAAGATCCATCACCCCTTTTTGATCAAACATTTAGAAAATTAGGAATAGAAGGAAGTTCCCTGAATATGACAAGGGGCATGTATGAAAAATCCAAAGCTAATATCATATAAATGGTAAAAGACTGAAAGCTTTCCCTCTACCGTTAGGAACAAGACAAGGCTACCCACTGTCGCCACTGTTATTCAGCATTGTACTGCAATTTCTAGCCAGAGCAATTAGGCAAGCGAAAGAAATAAAAATCATCAAAATTGGAAAGGAAGAACTAAATCTTTTGCTATTTGGAGGTGACATGATCCTAAACAAAGAAAATCCTGAGAAATACATAAGAAAACTACTAGAGCTACTAGAGCCAGCAAAGTGATGGGGTACAAGATCAACATGAAAAAGTCAGTAGTGTTTCTATACACTACTAGTGAACAATATGAAGTGGAAAACAAACAAACAAACAAAAAACTCATTTACAATACCAACTAAAGGAATCAAATAACTAGGAATAAATTTAACCAAGGATGTAAAACCTTATACGTGGAAAACTATAACACACTGGTAGACAAAATTAAGGAAGACCTAAATAAATGGATGGACATTCTGAGTTCATGGATTGGAAGAATAAATATTGTTAGGATGTCAATTCTACCCAAAGCCATTTATAGATTTAACAAAATCCAAATTAATACTCCAAAACCTTCTTTGCATAGATAGAAAAGTCAGTCATCAAATTCACATAGAAGGATGTTTCCCTGAATAGGAAAGCCATCTTGGAAAAGAAGAACAAGTGGAGGACTCACATTTCTTGATTTTAAAATTCTTACAAGGCCACAGTAATTGAAGTAGCATGGTACTGGCAAATACAGACATATAGACCAATGGAATAGAATTGAGAGTTCAACAATAAACCTTCACATCTACGTCTAGTCTCTTCAACAAATGGTGCAACAAATGGTGCCGGGAAAACTGGGTATCTGTATGCAAAGGATTGAAGTTGGACCCCTGTGCCAGTCTAAATGTATTGTGTTCCCCAAATGCCATTATCTTTGATGTAATCTTGTGTGGGCAGACATTATCAGTGTTGATTAGATTGTAATTCTTTGAGTGTTTCTTTGGAATGCGCCCCACCCAGCTATGGGTGATGACTCTGGATCATTTCCATGGAGGTGTTGCTCCGCCCATTCAGAGGGGGTCTAAGTTGAGTCACTGGAGCCATATAAATGAACTGACAGAGGGAACTCAGTGCAGTGCAGCTGAGAGTGACATTTTGAAGAGGAGCTACAGCCAAGAGGGACACTTTGAAGAAAGCACAGGAGCTGCAGATGAGAGACAGTTTGAAAACGGCCATTAAAAGCAGACTCTTGCTCCAGAGAAGCTGAGAGAGGACAAATATCCCAAGTGCAATTAAGAGTGACATGTTTGAGGAAATGCAGCCTAGAGAGGAATGTCCTGGGAGAAAGCAATTTTGAAACCAGAACTTTGGAGCAGACGCCAGCCATGTGCCTTCCCAGCTAACAGAGGTTTTCTGGATGCCATTGGCCATCCTCCAGTGAAGGTACCCGATTGCTGATGTGCTACTTTGGACACTTTATGGCCTTAAGACTGTAACTGTGTAACCAAATAAACCCCCTTTTATAAAAGCCAATCCATCTCTGGTGTTTTGCATTCTAGCAGCATTAGCAAACTAGAACAACCCCTTTCTCACATC
Organism: Choloepus didactylus; assembly: GCF_015220235.1. Lineage (NCBI taxonomy): Eukaryota > Metazoa > Chordata > Mammalia > Pilosa > Megalonychidae > Choloepus > Choloepus didactylus. Next base: position 174,308,242 of record NC_051307.1, on the reverse strand, counting down.
ATAAACAAAAATTAACTCAAAGTCTATCAAAGACAAGAATATAAGGAGGAAAACTATAAAACTCCTGGAAGAAAAATTTGGGAAGCATCTTCAGGACCTTGGTTATTTAGACTTTTCACCAAAAATATGAGCAACAAAAGAAAACCAGATAAATCAGACTTCATCAAAATAAAACTTTTGTGCATCAACAGGCTTCATCATGAAAGTAAAAAGACAAGTTAGAAAGTGGAAGAAAATATTTGGAAACCACATATCTGATAAGGGTTTAATAACCAGATACGTAAAATAATCCTACAACCCAATAATAAAAAAGACTAACAACTCAATTTCAAAATGGGCAATAGGATTAAATAGATATTTCTCCAAAGAAAATACACAAATGGCCAATAATCACATGAAAAAGTGCCCTAATTTAGTCATTAGGGAAATGCAAAACAAAATCACTGTAAGATACCATTTCATATCCCAAGAATGGCTACTATGGAAAAAATTGAAAATAGCAAATGTTGGAGAGGATATGGAGAAATAGGAACATTCATTCATTGTTGGCAGTGTAAAATTGTGCAACCACTGTGCGAAACAGTCTGGTGATTGCTCTGAAATTTAAGTATAGAATTCAGTATGACCCAGCAATCCCTCTTATAGCTATATACCTAGAAGAATTAAAAGCAGGGACTTGAACAGATATTTGTACACTCATGTTCATAGGAGCATTTTTCACAATTGCCAAAAGATGGATGCAACCCAAGTGTCCATCAGGAGATGAATAGATAAACAAAATGTTGCCTATACATACTGTATTAGTCAGGGTTCTCTAGGGAAACAGAATCAGTAGGAGATATCTTTAAATATGAGATTTTATAACAGTGTCTCACGCAACTGTGATGATGCATGAGTCCAAATTCTGTTGGGCAGTATGTAGGAGTCCAAATTCCACAGGGCAGGTTGCAAGCTGGCAACTCCGATGAAAGTCTGATGAACCCCCAGGAGAGGCTGGCTGGCTGAAGCAGGAATGAAAGTTCTCTCTTCTCCCTTAAAAGTCTTGAACTGATTGGATTAAATCCAACTGATTGGATTCTTTCATTGTGGAATGCACTCCCTTAGTTGATTGTGGATATAATCAGCCATAGATACAATCAACTGATGATTTAATAAACCACCTTCTGGTTTGTTAACCAGCCACAAAATGTCCTTGCACTAACAGGCCAGTGCTTGCTTGACCTGACAAGTGGGCACCATCACCTGGCTGAGTTGACACATGAACCTAACCAACATACATACTATGATGGTTTGAAGATTTATGGACCCCAGAAGATCATGTCCTTAAAGCTAATCCATTCTTGTGGATGTAGACCTATTGTGAGTGTGACCTTTTCATTATGTTATTTCAATTGACACGTAGCGTAGGTTACTTAATTCTGTTACTGGAGTCCTATATAAACATGATGAATACAGAGAGAGACACTGAAAAAAGGCAGAAGCTGAGAAAGAAAAATACACAGAAACTCAAAAAGAAAGCCACAGATGGAGCAACCAGGAGCTGAAAGCAATGAAACTTCTGAGAGGACCACCAGACACTGCCATGTGCCTTGCCACTGACAGAGGAGCCCGGATCACCAGCATCCTTTCTTCAGGAAGAAGGTGTCATCCTGTTGATGCCTTGATTTGTACATTTTTACAGCCTCATAACTGTAACCTTGTAATTTAATGAATGCCCGCTGTTAAAAGCTGGTCCATTTCTGGCATATTGCATTTTGGCAACTTTAGCAAACTTGATAGCATACTACAGAATATCATTCATCATTAAAAGGAATGAAGTTCTGATAAGTGCAACAACATGGATGAACCTTGAAGACATCAGATTGAATGAAATAAAGCCAGACAGAAAAGGATACATATTGTATGACCTCACTGATATAAAATAATGAGCAAATTTATAGAGTCATAAACTAGAATACAGGTTACCAGGCATAGGGGTGGAGTTAGGGAGTGGAGAGATAATATTTAATTGGCACAGAGTTTCTGTTTGGGTTAATGGGAAAGTTTATGAATGTTTTTGGTAGTAGCACAACATTGTGAATGTAATTAACAGCATTGAATTGTATATTTGAATGTGGTTAAAGGGAAAATTTTAAGTTTGTATATATTTTACTAGAATAAGAGATTTAAAAACCATAGGTCTTTCCAACAAAAGCAGTCAACCCTAAGTGTAAATTATGGTCTGTATTTAATAGTAGAAGGGTGATAACATTCATCTATTGTAAAAAAGGCACCACACTAACTCAAGGTGTTAGTAACTGAGACAAGGGTGTGGGTAAGGGTGGGTATATAGGTACTTTTTATTTTCTGCATGGTTTTTCTGTAAACCTGCAACTTGTCTAATAAAAAAATTAGATAGGTTGAGGAGCTAACATGGCGGCATAGAGAGGAGTGGAAGCTAGTTAGTCCCCCTGGAACAATTCATAATCAACAGAAAAATTAGTAAATATCCTGGAATAACTGTGGGAGACAAATGTGACTGTCCACTCATCATACACTGACCTGAATTGGGAGGAATGCCTGAGATCACAGCATAAAATCTGTAAGTAAAAACTGCAGATCCAAGCAGACAGCCCCTCCCTCATGGAAGCCTCCAAGTGCTAGAGAGCAGCACTCTCTGAACAAGTGAATGTACCTCAGCCCAGCTCCAACTGGGGTTTTAATGTTGACTGCTCAATACAGACAGTGAATCCCCAACAAGCAGACAGAGGCTTTTGGTGACGACTGGTGAGTCAGGGGACGTATCTGTCTCAGGACAGGGAGCCCAGAGGATCTGGGGGCTTTCTGTCCCTTTCTCTCTCAACCTGGGTGGCTCAGTGGAGAAAGCCTCAGCGGTTTTCAGCTCTCAGTGCTTTGCAGTAGAGAAAGCCTCAGCCATTTTAAACTTGCAGCACTCTGGCCCAGACAAGGGTGGAGGTAGCAGAGTCAGAGAAACAAAGTATCTATTTATATGCAAATGACCTCTCTGTAGGGGCATAGCTTCCCAAGAGGAAAGAGGAGGGGCCCAGCTCTACTACCTGCCTTACATTCAGAACCAGACCCCAGAGCCTAGGGGAGGAGAGCCACAGGCCACACCCCTTTACACCAGCCTGTGACAGGCTGACAGGCACCACCTGCTGGGCAGAAAAGCACAGGGTGTGTCAATCCTCTTAAGACACACCATCAGGGAAACCGGATACTGAATATTTCCTCCTTCTGTGACCTGAGCTTGTTCTTGTCTAGGAAAACCTGATTGGGGTAGCCTAGGAGGTCAGATGCCTAGACAACAGAAAACTACAACCTACACTAAAAAAAATGAAGTTATGGCCCAGTCAAAGGAACAAACTTACCCTTCAGCTGAGAAACAGGAATTTAAACAATTAATGGTAAATTAATTCAAAAAGTTTAGAGAAGGTGTGGCAAAAGAGATAAAGTCTATAAAGAAAACACTGGGCATACATAAGGCAGATATCGAAAGTTCAAAAAAAAAACAATTGGCAAAATCTGTGGAAATGAAAGGCACAACACAGGAAACAAAAGACACAATGGAAACATACAACAGCAGATCTCAAGAGGCAGAAGAAAGCACTCAGGAACTGGAGAACATAACACCTGAAAGCCTACACACAAAAGAACAGATAGAGAAAAGAATGGAAAAATATGAGCAATGTCTCCAGGAACTTAAGGACGAAACAAAATACAAGAATGTGTGTATCATTGGTGTCCCAGAAGGAGAAGAGAAGGGAAAAGGGGCAGAAACAATAACAGAGGAAATAATCAATGAAAATTTCCCATCTCTTATGAAAGACATAAAATTACAGATCCAAGAAGTGCAGCATACCCCAAACAGAATAGATCTGAATAGGCCTATGCCAAGACACTTAATAGTCAGATTATCAAAAGTCAAAGACGGAATCCTGAAAGTAGCAAGAGAAAAGCGATCCATCACATACAAAGGAAGCTTAATAAGTCTATGTGTGGATTTCTCAGCAGAAACCATGGAGGCAAGAAGGAAGTGGGGTGATATATTTAAGATACTGAAAGAGGAAAACCACCAACCAAGAATCCTATATCCGGTAAAACTGTCCTTCAAATATGAGGAAGAGTTCAGAATATTCTCTGACAGACAATGAGAGACTTTGTGAATGAAACACTTGCCCTACAGGAATTACTAAAGGGAGCACTACAGACTGATAGGAGAAGACAGGAGTGAGAGGTTTGGAACACAGTTTTGGGTGATGGTAGCACAGCAATGTAAGTACACTGAACAAAGATAACTATGAATATGGTTGAAAGAGGAAGGTTAAGTGCATGTGGGACACCCAAAGAAAAGAGGAAAGATAGACTGGGACTGTGTAACTAAGTGAAACCTAGAGTGTCCAACAATTGTGATAAAATGTACAAATATGTTTTTTCACGAGGGAGAACAAATGAATGTCAACCTTGCAAGGTGTTAAAAATAGGGAGGCATTGGGGGAAAAATACAATCAACGTAAACTAGAGACTATAAATTAACTAAATCATCGTATTATGCTTCCTTTAATGTAACAAAGGCGATATACCAAGGTAAATGCAGATAAGAGGGGGGCATAGGGGAGGGGTGTGACATTTGGCATTGATGGTGTTGTCTGACTCTTTATTCTACTTTGATTTAAGGTTATTTTTTTCTTTTGTTGCTTCCTAGCTGTCATGATTTTTTTTTCCTCTTTCTTTCTTCTTTTTCTTTTGCCTCTTTACCTTCTTTGACTCTTCCTCCTGCTTTTTGAAAGAAATGTAGATGTCCTTATATAGATAGTGGTGAAGGTGGTGAGCACATAGATCTGTGACTATACGGGGAACCACCGATTGTTTACTTAGGATGGAATGTATGGCACGTGAACAAAACCATCAAAAAAAAAATGGGTTGATGACAAAAACTTGAGGGCAATATACTGAGTGAAATAAGCCAGATACATGAGGATAAATATTGCAGTGTCTCACTGATGGGAACTATTTATAATATGTAAACTCATAGACATTAAATATAAATTACCAAGATATAGAACGAGGCTAAAGAATGGGGAGCGGTTGCTTAGTATGAGCAGAATGTTCAACTAGGATGAATGTAAATGTTTGGAAGTGAACAGAGGTGATGGTAGCACATTGTGAGAATAGCTAACACTGCTGAATGGTGCATGAATGTGGTGGGAAGGGGAAGCTCAGAGTCATGTATGTCACCAGAAGGAAAGTTGGAGGTCAAAAGATGGGAATGTATAAAACTGAATGCTGTGGTGGGCAATTTCTGTACAAATATTAGAAATCTCTTTCAGGAACCAGAACAAATATATGACACTACAACTAGAAGTTAATAATTGAAGGGCATATAGGGAGAAAATATATACCTATTGCCAACTACATACTAAACTATATACTACAGTAGTATTTCAATGTTCTTTCATAAACAGTAACAAATGTACTATACCAAGACTACGAGTCAACAATGGAGGAGGGGTGGTTAGGGATATGGGAGGATTTGAGTTTCCTTTTCTTTTCTTTTTTTTTTTTTTCCTCTTCTTTGTCTTTATTTCTTGTCTGGAGTAATGAAAATGTTCTAAAATTAATTGTGGTGATGGATGTACAGCTGTATGAGGGTGCCGGGGGCAGTTGATTGTACACTTTGGATCTTTGGATAGTTGTATGGTATGTGAACAATCTCAATAAAATTAAAAAAAAATTAGATAAAGAAAATAGTCACCACCATTTCTAGGTTCATATCCTTTTAATAGCTAGTGATATCAGAGAAACAGGGCTTCTTCCAGATAACTTCAGGAAATTCCTTAGAATGATTTTGATTGTTGTGTTTATTCTTATTCCTATCTCAGAATGAATTATTGTGTCCTGTCCTGGGGACTGTGACTGGCCATCATGGGTCGTGTGTCCACCCTGTAATAGAAGATACAGCCATGTGATTGACACCGTGTAAGTTTATGGCCATTTAACTGTGGTCTGTCAACTTAACCTGTCTCTGTGGCCTTGATAGGTTTAAGGACAGACATTTGACAAAAGCCTGGAAATCTTATGTCAGGCCTCTTTTTGGACAGGCTTATCAAGAAACATTGTCTCTTTTCGCTATTATTGCTAAATTGGTAGCATGTCACCTTGGATAACCAGCGACCATCCTGCTTGCCATGTGGATAGAGCCTTTCCAAGAGATTGTCATCTTTATTGGTATTCATTGAATATTTTTTGTTCCATAACTTTTAATCACATGGTAGATTTGTATTTGCTGATCCCCTTGTGGTTAGTTGATGGTGTCATGTGACTAGCTCTGAAACACTAAGTCATGAGAGGAAATGATGTATCCCTTCTGGGTAAAGTTTTTAATACCTGATATGATACCCTCCAGAGCTCTCCCCTTTGTCATAGTGCCTGGAGATATTTGAGATGGCATTTGCTCCATCAGTCTGAATTCCTGACTTGTTGGTGTTAACAGGCCTCCCTGTTAAACCAGAATAGATATATTATATATGCAAGAGAAGAATGTTTGTTGCTTCAAGTCAAAGATTTTAGGCTTGTTTGTCAGAGCACCATAATCTAGTCCATCCTGACTGATCCTAAAAGTATGTAAATTGCAAGGATTAGCTAAATGTCTTCACTCACTTCTCCCAGCTGTTTAATGGATTAGGCACTGAGGCAAATATTGCCAATAATTACTCCTGTGTTTACTCCTCTCATAATAGGTTTTAAAATTTCCATATCAACTGTACACACAAGGCTTGGTGATTAATTATTCTACCTCTTCCTAAGGCATTTGTCATTGACTCCACTGAGTGCCTTTTTAAAAAACTAAGTGTAATTTATCTATCAGGAGATGTTATACTTTCTCCCTACCTCCTCACAGTCTCAGCACCTAAACATTGATAGGAAGCAAGCTTCCTTCCAAACTTCGGGTTTGGTTTAAAGAAAGCCTGAATGAAAGAGGAATATACTGTGGTGCAACATTTTAAATGAGTGACACCTCTGAGACCTGATTCTGTGCAATTTCCAAAACTCTTAGTTTGTTGAAGTCATAGGCTTTATTGATTTATAAGGCATATGTATCTCCTTCATTTTCAGGGATTTTTTTCCCTTTGCACCAGAACTTCAAGGAAAAAATAAGCTTCTGTTGCTTATTAATCCAAGATACAAGCAAACAAAAACTGCTCTAATGAAATAGTTAAGAATGTAATTAGAGTAATGTATAACTTCACCCTTAATTTTATGTAACTGGAAGTTTCAGGTGAGGAATCAAAGTATAACAAGTAGGAATTCTAATGTGAAGTGTGATATCAAGATGAAAATCTTCAAAGGAAAGAAATGGAACAGGTTTCACAGGCTTATAATGCCTTCACCTAAAAAAGTGTGATACAAGAATTATTAGGTTATTGGAGAATTTGCAGGTTTTGGTGAAGAGGATTTCTTTGGAGTAAATGTGCTGTGATTACCTGCCCTGGCTTTGCCAGTGAAGTTGCTGTGGCTGGGTTTGGCTTTCCTTGTACTCTTAGAGTTTGGGCAAAAGATGAATGAGATTTACCCATGGATCAGAGGACCACATGAAAGAAGCAGCCTGCAGCCATTTCACATCCTGCGAGAGAGGTCTCCTGGAAGTGCTGCGGGCTTACAAGAGTGGCTGTGTGTGGTGAATGGCTGGAAAACCACAGGCTGGTAGGAGCGGCAGTTGGGGAATTTTGATCTCCTGGGTCTTTGTGCCCAGTTGGGAAATCTCTGAGGACGGCACAAAATCACTTAAGAGAGAAAGAATCAACTCTAAAATCTGCCAGGCTCAGAGAATGTGAAACTAGGTTAAAAGAAGAACTTTCCTATTTCTCTTTCCTTTCTATAACTTGGACCCTGGTGGTTTCAGAAACTGTGTGGGGAGTACTGCTCAAATAATTTGGACTCTGGCAGCAAGGCCTAGCTGAGGGAGGGGAGACACTACAGCATGCAGGTTTCAATGGGATACATGGCTCGGATTTGTTAGCTTCAGAACTGAGTTAATGTTAGGGACTTAAAGTGGCTTAGGACTTTCTCCAGGGGCAAGCACTATGGGAACTACTCCATCAGCATGTTTAGAGACAGTGGGAGACTAGAGAGTAGCTCCTATGAGCATACACCCATGGGGCATCTTTGTTCAACTTCCTGGTTAAATTTAGAAAGACTTATGTTTCAGTAAAGAACACAGCCTCTCTAGTCTTCAAATAATACTTTCCTTTTCTGTTTTTTTGTTTGTTTGTTTGTTTGTTGTTGTTCTGCTTTGCTAATGCTGTTTTGCAAAACACCAGAAATGGATTGGCTTTTATAAAGGGGGTTATTTGGTTATAAAGTTATAGTCTTAAGGCCATAAAGTGCCCAAAGTAAGGCATCAACCGTAGGGTACATTTACTGAAGGACGGGCATTGGCATCCAGAAAACCTCTGTTAGATTGGAAGGCATGTGGCTGGTGTCTGCTTGCTCCCAGAAGGCATTTCAAAATGGCATTCTCCTCTCTAAGCTGTAGCTCCTCTTCAAAATGTCTCTCTCAGTTGCTCTCCAAAATGTCACTTACAGCTGCACTGAGTTCCTTCTGTTTGTCAGCTCATTTATATGGCTCCTGTGATATAATTCAGAGGCACCCTGAGTGGGCGGGGCCCATATCTGCATGGAAATTATCTAATCAAACCTTTCACTCACAGTTGATTGAATCACATCTCCATGGAAACACTCAATCACAGGATTCCAACCTAATCAACACTAATAACGCCTGGTCCCACAAGACTGCATCAAAGAACGTGGTGTTTTGGGGGACAATACATCCAAACCGGCACACCTGGTTTTTAATCATATTTTTTTATTGTAGAATATAACACATATACATAAAAGTGTTACCTTTCCAAGTGCAATTTAACAAGTAGTTAGAGAGCAAATTTCAAAGAATATAGATTACAGTTCCACAGTTTCAGTTATTTCCTTAATGTGAAATAAAACATATATACAGAAAGGTATTATCTTTCAAAGTATGATTTAACAAGTAGTTATATAGGAAATTTCCAAAGTTGTTATGAGTTATAGTACCATAGTTGCAGTTATTTCCTTATTGTGAAATATAACATATATACAAAAAGGTGATAACTTTCAAATTACAATTTAACAGGTGGCTAGAGAACAAATTTCAAGTGTGTTACTGTTTCACCATTTCAGTTCTTTACTTCTAGTTATTCCAACACTGTAGCAACCAAGAAAAAGAAAATTATTTAAAGATTCAGTATTCATAAACCTTTTCTAAATTCCATCCTGTCTGTCCCTACCCCTTCCTCTAGTTTAATCACTTTCTGATCTTCAGGGATATCTAGGGAGTGACTACTCTAACTTGTTCATGTTGAAAAGGGGTGTCAACTTTATGAGAAAAGGGGACACATCTAGTTGATGTTCCCGAAGAGGCTATTGCCTTTGGGTTTGGGGACTTAGCTAGCATAGTCTGGTTCTTATTTCATCAGTGAAGTACACTTAAGGATTTAAGTTTCTGAAGAAGAAACTTAGTGAGTGAAACTTTTATAGAGTCTCAGATTGGGATCTGGTATTCTTTAATGTTTTGGGGATTACTATTGACTTGGGTTTATCATACTGTAGCCATTTGGGATATCTAGCTGAAGCTTGCATAGGAGTAACCTCTGGGACAGCCTCTTGATTCTATTTGAAGTCTCTCAGCCACTGAAACCTTATTTTGCAACATTTCTTTTCTCCCTTTTGGTCAAAAAGGCATCCTCAATCCCTTGAAGCCAGGGTCAGGGTCATTCCCAGAATCCGTGTCCCACATTGCCAGGAAGACTCATTCATCTGGGGTGGGGGGGGGAGGTCCTGTCCCATGTGGGAGGTATGGTAGTGAATTTATTTGCAGAGTTAGGCTTAGAGAGGGAAAGTCCACATTCGAGCAACAAAAGAGGTTATCTGGAGGTGACTGCTAGGTATAATTATAGGTGGGCTTTGCTTCCTCTTTATAACCGTAAATTTCACCTGAGCAGGCCTCAAGAATGAGGGATTGACTTATAAAGTAGGGGGTTCCTAATTCACATAGCATATGTTATGTCCACAATAATCCAACCATATCTCACATTATTATCTCTTAGTTGTACAATCCCCATCTCTCTCCATTTTGAACAATTCTCATGACCCAAAACATCTTGTAGCTCTTGTCAGCCCTTAATTATTTGTCTCTAGGATTTGTGTAGTACTAGTATGGTATTCCTATTAATTATAGTCCCTAGTATGCAACATGTAGATTTTCCCCATTTGCCCTTCTGTTGTCAACTCTCTGTGCCAGTGTCATACCTTAGAAGTATATCATGAAAACACGCGTCTTTAATTGTGGTGCTGATCTGTGGGGAACATGCCTTTAAACAACCCTTTTTAATCTATTCACCTTAAATACAGCTCTGATACTTATAATCCCATTAACAAACAGTCATCACCCTTATCCATTACCATATTTTGAATTCATCATCATTAACATATCTGAACATATTAGAGTATCATTCCCCCTCACTAGCTACTGTGTATCACTAAGTCCCCAATGTTCCATATTATAAGACCTTGATTTTACATTGTTCAGAGAGTTCATAGAAGTGGTAACATACAGTATCTCTCCTTTTGTGTCTGAGTTATTTCATTCAGAATTATACCTTCCGAAAAGCATATACAGACTCTGAAGGAAGAGGAGAGGTGGAGTGAGACCCTGGAGAAGACACTCTCCCAAACTAAACATCAGCTTTCAGAACAGGCTCAGCAATTACTGGAAACCAAATGAACTCTGGCTCTCCAGAAAGAGATGGACTCTATGAGGGCAGACTTCAGCCTCCTGTGGAACCAATACCTGACAGAAAGAAACAAAGCTGAGAAGCAGGTTGTCAGCCTGAAGGAAGCACTCAAGACCCAGCGAAGCCAGCTGGAGAAAAATCTTCTTGTGCAAAAACAGGAGAACCGTTGCATGCAGAAGGAATGGCAACGATTGAGCAGATGGCCCAGGGTAACCATGAGTGGGCTAAGTGCCTGATGAAGGAACTCCGCCAGATGCAGCAGGAGTACATGGAGCTCAAGAAGCAGATGACAAACCAAAAAGATTTGGAGAAAAGACAAATGGAAATCAGTGAAGCAATGAGGACACTTAAGTCTGAGGTGAAAGATGAAATAAGGACCAGCCTTGAGAATCTCAACCAGTTTCTTCCAGAACTACCAGCAGATCTGGAAGCTATTTTTGAAAGAAATGAAAACCTGGGAGAGATGGAAAGCTTGAAAGAGAATTTTCCATTCACTATGAATGAGAAACTACCACCTTTTGATGAAAAACTGAACTTTTCCCTAGTTCACGTAATGGATGAACACTGGCATGGAGAAACACTCCAAGAGAAACTGTGTCATCGTGAAGATCGATTCAAGGCTCAACTTTGACACTGTATGTCCAAGCAAGCAGAAGTATTAACTAAAGGAAAGCAATGGACAGAGGGCACTTTAAACAGCTTGAAAAGACAAGTTGATGCTTTAGGGGAATTGGTCACCAGCACCTCTGTAGATTCAGCATCCTTGTCGCCCAGTGTGTCTCAGCTGTAGTCTTCTCTTGCTGAGGACTCTCAACTTGAAAAAAGCCAGAGCTCCTTCCAACAAGTTCTACAAGGTCCTCCAGAATCACCAGACAGTTACCTACATTGATGCCATTCCTAGCTTCCAGCTGCTCGCGGGGAAAAGAATGGCTCAGCCAGATGAAGAATATGACTTTGCATAAATACATCTGAGGAAATACCTTCTCTACTACCTCACTAACTTCATAGTTGAAATACCACTCAGTTTTTAGCAAGATCCAGGGACTTGGGAAGCTGAAACCCCACTGTTGTTAATTTGTTTGTAACATTAATGCCAAGGTCTTTGTAAATCACATGTACATCTGGGAATAGTTGAATACAATTTGAACCAGGGTCAAAAAAAAAAAAAAAAAATGAAACTAAAGGTTTTTTTTTTTTTTAATCTTTGGAGTGTGTTTTTTATAAAACCATTGCTGATTTTAAGTGCTCATTTGAATGTATAAATTGGTAAATCTACAGTGCCAAGAAAAAAAGACGTATTTATACCTCTTTTCATTTATAAAATGTAAAGAATTATTTTGGGATTTTGCTTAAATTCTATTTTCATATGAAAATAAAAGATACAACAAACTTGGATCTAAAAAAAAAAAGAATTATATCTTCAAGGTTCATCCATGTTACCATATGTTTCAGGACCTTGTTCCATCTTACTGCTGCATAATATTCCACCGTGTGTACATACCACATTTTGTTTATCTGTTGAAGGACGCTTGGATTGTTTCCATCTCTTGGCAGTTGTGAACATTGCTGCTATGCACATTGGTGTGATTTGACTAGGTGTGGTTTTCTTTCCATTTTTTTTCAGCTTTGGGTTCTCTAAGTCTCTTAAATCTGTGAGTTGATGTTTTCCATTTATATTGGAGACACCTCAGCCATTATCTTTTAATTTTTTCTTCTGCTCCTTTCTCTTTCTCCTCTTCTCCTGAGACTCAGTTTACACGTATATTACACTCACATATCTTTGAGGTCTGTTTCATTTTATTTTACTCTTATTCTTTCTTTAAGTATCAGCATGAATAATTTCTATGATATGTCTTCAAGGTCACTGCTCAATTCTGCTGCTGTGCCCAGCCTGCTGTTAAGGCCATGGAATGAATTATTCATTTGTGATAGAATATTTTTCATTCTTAATTTCCTTTTTGTACTTTTTATAGCTTCCATCTTTCTGCTGAAATGCTGAATTTATTTAAATATGTAGGCCATCTTTTCCACAAGATCGTTTAATATTTTTATCACAGGAAACTTTAGGTCTGCTTCTATTGACAGTTTCTTGTCTTGATCATTGGTCATATTATCTTGCCTCTTCATATGTCTCATAATTTTTTATTGTATTCTGGGGTATCACATATAAAGTACAGTAGATACTGAAATAAATGATATTACCCTCAGAAAAGGGTATACCTCTTCTGTCATGTTTCTGACATGCTACATTAATCTAATTTATAATTGATTTGAGTTTGAGCTTTGTTGAATTTTTGGTTGGATTTAGATCACCATTAGCCTTAATTGTTGTGAGGATGGATTCAGGGACTTCCTTCAGTGGGTCTTGGGATCTGAGCACCAGGGAAACCCTGGAAATATCCCTCTGCTTTATAGGCTGGTTAATAGTTTTTGGTGAGCTGGTTAGTTCTTTTTGATCACCAGGTCTGTCCCCAACTTTCCGCATCTTAGAAAGGCCATCTTTGCCCTGATATGTGCCCCACATCTTCAGAGGGGTGCTGCAGTGCCTGGAAGGAATTTCTTTTAGGTCTCCTGCCCCAACCCAGCCTTTGGTTGTGTTGCCTGGCCCTTGGTAAAGACCTGATGTGCCTTAGAGGGATCATTTCACCTCATCTGATCTGCTAAGTCTTCAGCAGGTCCATATCTGGCACTTTTGGAAGGTCATGTATGCTTGAGAGGTCTAGCTGAGCTCTTCTGCCTTTCTCCAAGCCTTTGACATAGTACCCTCACGTGCTCAGTGAAGGCCCTGGGGAAGGAGTTGGTGGAGGAAGCAGATCTGCTCTGTAGCAGGGGCTTCCAGCATTCTGATCCGTCGTGCTCATCCACACATAGCTATTACAAATTTGACTGTTGTTTTTTCTTTGTATTCCTGTCTGTGGTGGATTTCTTCTCTTTTCACTATTCCTATAGGGATGAAAGCAATTATGGCTCTCTTCTCCCATAGGAAGGGATTCCCATTTCATTAAATTTAGTTCCCTTTTGATTCTTTGCATCCTTAGTTCTCTGAAACCTTTATTTTGTAGCATTTCTGGTTTGTTCTTGTTAAAATAAGAAAGATAATCTCTTGCATCTCTACATGCTAATTGAAAGGTGAAGTCTTGCACCTGATTCTCTGAGACAACTGGTAGGGAAAGGCATAGTTGACTTCGTATTTAAGGCAAAAGTTAGATCAATGATTAATTTTTAATTCTATAAATATGTCTGTACTCCCTAGTAGGTGGCAGGCACTGTTTTAGGCACTGGGTATATAGAAAGGAACAAGATAAATTCTCTGCAGTCACAAAACTTACAATTTTTTAGGGGAGGTAGGCAAAAATAAATAGATATATTTAAACATTTAGTTTTAAATAATGGCAAATACTCTGAAGAAAATAAAGCAGGGTAAATGGATATGTTAGACTCAGTTTATGCACCACCTTGCATCCAGTCAGCCTTACCTATCTGTAAGTACACCCTGGGTGTTGACTGCCTTCCTGGTTTCTTTGGTGGCACTGAATCTATGAATACCTTACACCATCCATGGGGTCATAAAACTACCAACACAACTAAGGAGACCCTATGCATGGTTGCAACTGAAAAAGGGGAGGCCTTGTTTATGCCATATCTGGAATGGTTGCTTGAAGTTTCTGGCTTGTTCAGCAGCTTCCTGGAAGAGCCAGTTTACAGTCTGGTAGTGGTGGGGGGAGGTGGGAATTAAAATCTTGTGTGATATAATTCAAACAGTGACAGCCAGGAGAGAAAAGGAGCTAACAAATACATTTATTTCTTTTTCCCTCTCTGTCCTCTCTGGCTACAGTTGTTGGGAGATTCAGTAATTTCATAAAGCCATGCTGGCAACTTTTGTGAGACCAAGTAACCAGTTGTTTTCTTTCTTGAGAGCTGTAGCCAGCTCAGTAGTACACTCCTCCCCTTGCCCCTACTGCTCCAGCATTAGTGTCTCCATTTCAGTCAGCTAATTTTGTGTTACACTGAATCAATTTTACTCTGTTACCTCAATCAGGATTGTGAGGCTTTTATGCAAGCCCAGATAAATGTGAGACAGGAAGCGATAGTGATTGCGACCATAAAATGTCTACTACCCTACATTTTCTGGAAGCCAGACAGCTCAGTATCTGAAGGATATCCTTGTAATGGAAATGAAAGTGGAGGGAATGATGACCTGGAAGGTTGCTAAGGAAAGAATTCCTATGGCAAATTGAAATCAATGTGCTCACATTTTCCTGAGCACTAATGTTAGTAGATTTGTTCAATGTTGTCTTTGATTTTATGACCCACATAATACTATTCTAAAAAAAGAGAAAGACTTAAGATCAGAGACCAGGCACACAGTGTGAATGTAAGTGATTTCCAAGCTGTCAGAAGTTAAGGATTACCTTTGGGCTACAATGCATTCGACTTTTTCCATCTCTCAACTTTCTGAAGATCAATCGGTATCTCTAGACAATGGAAAATATCCCATAAAAAGGAAGCTGGGTTACAAAGCTACTTGTAAAAATGTTTTATTGGAAAATAACATGCTGAGGCTTGATAAGTTAGCAGTTGAACTTTTCAGTGTTGGCATATAAAAATAGGTCAAGAAACATTAAAATAGATCATTGTGCATACAGGGTCTTTTCAATGACTGTTATGGAGAAGCCTGCAACAGCATGTCATACATAATATGGATTTTCTTTCTCAGAAGTTTCAGATAGGTTCAAAGTGGCAGTCATTCATAAACCCGCCAGTGGTTACAGAGTTCTTTTATGTCCATTTCTCTTCAAACTCAGTTTAGCCTGCCTCCCTCTTTATAGCCCCTTTCATCTTAATAGTCAACACCTGGGGAGGGAGACTGGTGGAGCTGCTATAAGTACCTGTACCAGTTGCTTGCTAGGCAGAGCAGAGTGCTGGTTACAAAAGCTGCTATTCTGTAGCTACTCTGTTAAGTTTGCTAGAGCTGCTGTTATGCAAAATACTAGAAATGGATTGACTTTTATAAAGGTGTTTTGTTAGGTTACAGATTTACAGTTCTAAGGCCATGAAAGTGTCCAAGCTAAGATATCAACAAGAGGATACCTTCACTGAAGAATGGCTGATGGCGTCTGCAATACCTCTGTCAACTGGGAAGGTGCATGGCCAATGTCTGCTGGTCCTTTGCTCCCGGGTTGTGTTTCAGAATGGCTTTCTCCAAATTGTTTCTGGGCTCTGTCTTTGCTTCTCTCTCTCAGCCCCTGTGCATTCTTTCTTCTTTCCCCCAGGGTGTTTCTCTCTAAGCATCTGGGGGTCCTCTCTTAGCTTCTCTGGGGCAAACTCTGGGCTTTATCTCTTGGCTTGGCATCTCCAAACATCCTCTGTCTGCATCTCCAAGCATCATCATCTGTGTTGCCTCTTGAGCTCTCTTAAATGCTCCAGTGAACTAATCAAGACCCACCCTGAATGGGCAGGGCCACACCTCCATGGAAATAATATAATCAGATTTCTTGCCCACAGTTGAGTGGGTCACATCTCCATGGAAACATTCAATCCAAAGTTTCTACCACACAAGACTGGATTAAAAGATCATGGCTCTTCTGGGGGGGATAATATATCCAAACGGGCACATACTCTCTGGACTATTTTGAAGATCCTGATATAAAACTAAGGCAGTGCAGTAAAATGGGACGAACCCTGAAAAGTTAAATAAAAATTATATCCTCTCTTAGTTCAGTAATTTTAAAATTTAAGTTGATTGCTATTATTTTAAGATTGGAAGATTACATTAAAAAATCCCAAACTTCCAACTTCCCTTTAAGAACTAGAAAAGTGTAATTTTGAAATTGCATTCTTATAAGATGTTATGCAGGGACTGCTCTCTTCAGAAAGGTCATGTGCTGACAAGGAAAGGACAAAAAATTTCCCACATATGTTTCTTTCATAACCATAGTTAACATTGTTGGTCTCCTTTGCCTATCCAGAGCTTACATAAATTTGAGTTGAGGACTCCACAATTAATGAATGTAAAATTGCTTTGTAAAGTGTAGATGGCTAATCAGAATTCAGTTATTGCTGATTCTCAACTATAAGCCCTAAATATGCAGAACCAAACCTGTACAGGTGTTCTCCTTCCTCCTTCCACTTTGCTCTGTTTGTAGTTTGCCACCATACAATAATAGTCAAATTGACTCAAATAGAGAGGAGATATACAAAAAAAAAAAAAAAAAAAAAAATAGTAAAATAAAAAAATAGAGATATGTTTCCCATGGGTATCTGTCTTGGATGTGACCTATCTAAAGAAGTTTGAGGCAGAAGCAAATTCTTTTCCAAATTGTTATACCTTTTCTGGAGGGCAATTTCTTAAGGAGTCACAAAAAGCCTTATCAGAGTGTACATGCTTTGATGCAGCAGTTTCATTGTTGGGAACATATTTTGAAGAAATAAGCAGAGATGGGCTCAAACATTTATTGAGGTGGTATTTTTAACTGCAAAAAATAGAGAAAGAATTGAAATATTCAACTATAAGATAAATTATGGCATATCCTTATGAATTCGAGCTATGCAGCCACTGGAAGTCATGGTTAGAAAAATAGCCAATGATGATGTAAATGTCCATGATGTAGTATAAAATAGACCAAGACAGTAAGTTTCCAACTCTCTGAAACTCACGTTTGTTTGTAGATGCACCCCAAAAAACTCTGAATGAATTCACCCCAAAATATTAATAGTAATTATATAGATTAGTGATTTTTATTTTTTCTCCCCTTTTTTATAATTTGCAATTTCTTCCATGAATAAATGTGAATTTTATAATCAGGAAAGAAATGTTTATTTGAAAATTCCTTTCTCCTTATTCCCTCTCAGTTCTCTCCAGATACCATTCCCTCCTACCCTTCAAGTCAGAATAAAAATACAAAAAGGACAAAATAGCCACCATGTGATTAAAATGAGAGAACCAGGAACCAGGCTCATTGAGTTCAAATTCCAATTCAGATGTTTGTTGGCTAGATGAGATTGGACATGCACTTCGCCTCTCTGTGCCTCAGTTGCCTCATCTGTAAAACAAATATATAGCAGTATTTCATTATAGAGTTATTGTAAGTTACAATGTAATCTTATATATTAAATAAATTAATATTTGTTTAGCACTTAAAATAGGTCAAAGCATATTTTAGGAACTCTTTAAGTGTTTATTGGGTCAGTCAAATATAACATGAGCAATTTAGGCTAGAGATGACAATGATTTCCATTTTAAACTTAAGGTTGTAAAGTTTTGAGGATATTACTTTGTTTCCTTGGATTTTTGTTTTATTCTTAATTTTTTTTTTATTCAGTTCAGTTTTATTGAAATACATTCACACACCATACAATCATCCATGGTATAAAATCAACTGTCACAGTATGATAACATAGTTATGAGTTCATTACCACAATCTATCTCTGAACATTTTCCTTACATCAGAAAGAACCAAAACAAGAATAAAAAATAAAAGTGAAAAAAGAACACGCAGATCATCCCCCCCATCCAACCCCATTTGTCCTTTAGTTTTTTTTTTCCCTTTCTCCAGAGCTCATGTTGAAACTCTTAAGTATTTCATGTATTTTTTTAATCTTCATTTTATTGAGATATATTCACATACCACGCAGTCATACAAAACAAATCGTACATTTGATTGTTCACAGTACCATTACATAGTTGTACATTCATCACCTAAATCAATCCCTGACACCTTCATTAGCACACACACAAAAATAACAAGAATAATAATTAAAGTGAAAAAGAGCAATTAAAGTAAAAAAGAAGACTGGGTACCTTTGTTTGTTTGTTTGTTTGTTTCCCCTATTTTTCTACTCATCCATCCATAAACTAGACAAAGGGGAGTGTGGTCCTTATGGCTTTCCCAATCCCATTGTCACCCCTCATAAGCTACATTTTTATACAATTGTCTTCGAGATTCATGGGTTCTGGGTTGTAGTTTGATAGTTTCAGGGATCTACCACCAGCTACCCTAATTCTTTAGAACCTAAAAAGGGTTGTCTAAATTGTGCATAAGAGTGCCCACCAGAGTGACCTCTTGGCTCCTTTTGGAATCTATCTGCCACTGAAGCTTATTTCATTTCCTTTCACATCCCCCTTTTTGGTCAATAAGATGTTCTCCATCCCACGATGCTGGGTCTGCATTCCTCCCTGGGAGTCATATTCCACGTTGCCAGGGAGATTCACTCCCCTGGGTGTCTGATCCCACATAGGAGGGAGGGCAGTGATTTCACCTTTCAAGTTGGCTTAGCTAGAGAGAGAGGGCCACATCTGAGCAACAAAGAGGCATTCAGGAGGAGGCTCTTAGGCACAATTATAGGGAGGCCTAGCCTCTCCTTTGCAGCAACTGTCTTCCCAAGGGTAAGTCCTATGGTAGAGGGCTCAACCCATCAAACCACCAGTCCCCTATGTTTGTGGTCATGTTAGCAACCATTGAGGTGGGGTAGGCCAATACCCCTGCATTCTCCACAGGCTCCTCAAGGGGGCTCTACATATTTTTTTTCCTTGTTTTTTTTTTTTTTTTTAACTTTTTTTTTTTTTAAATCAACTGTATGAAAAATAAAAAAATAAAAAAATAAAATTTAAAAAAAACATGCAATAAAAGAACATTTCAAAGAGACCATAACAAGGGAGTAAGAAAAAGACAACTAACCTAAGATAACTGCTTTACTTCCAACCTGTTCCTACTTTACCCCAAGAAAGTTACCTAATATAGCAACATTTCTGTGAACTTGTTCCTACTATATCCATCAGAAATTAACAGACCATAGTCATTCCTGGGCATTCCCAGAACGTTAAACAGCTTATCTGTTCTTCTTGGATTATTGTTCCCCCTTCCATAATTGCTCTCTATTGCTAGTTCCCCTACATTCTACATTATAAACCATTTGTTTTACATTTTTCAAAGTTCACATTAGTTTTAGCATATAATATTTCTCTTTTTGTGCCTGGCTTATTTCGCTCAGCATTATGTCTTCAAGGTTCATCCATGTTGTCATATGTTTCACGAGATCGTTCCTTCTTACTGCCGTGTAGTATTCCATCGTGTGTATATACCACATTTTATTTATCCACTCATCTGTTGAAGGACATTTGGGTTGTTTCCATCTCTTGGCAATTGTGAATAACGGTGCTATGAACATTGGCGTGCAGATATCTGTTCGTGTCACTGCTTTCCGATCTTCCGGGTATATACCGAGAAGTGCAATCGCTGGATCGAATGGTAGCTCTATATCTAGTTTTCTAAGGAACTGCCAGACTGACTTCCAGAGTGGCTGAACCATTATACAGTCCCACCAACAATGAATAAGAGTTCCAATTTCTCCACATCCCCTCCAGCATTTGTAGTTTCCTGTTTGTTTAATGGCAGCCATTCTTATTGGTGTGAGATGGTATCTCATTGTGGTCTTAATTTGCATCTCTCTAATAGCTAGTGAAGCTGAACATTTTTTCATGTTTTTCTTGGCCATTTGTACTTCCTCTTCAGAGAACTGTCTTTTCATATCTTTTGCCCATTTTATAATTGGGCTGTCTGTACTATTGTCATTGAGTTGTAGGATTTCTTTATATATACAAGATATCAGTCTTTTGTCAGATACATGGTTTCCAAAAATTTTTTTCCATTGAGTTGGCTGCCTCTTTACCTTTTCGAGAAATTCCTTTGAGGTACAGAAACTTCTAAGCTTGAGGAGTTCCCATTTATCTATTTTTTCTTTTGTTGCTTGTGCTTTGGGTGTAAAGTCTAGAAGTGTCCCCCTAATACAAGGTCTTGAAGATGTTTTCCTACATTATCTTCTAGGAGTTTTATGGTACTTTCTTTTATATTGAGATATTTGGTCCATTTTGAGTTAATTTTTGTGTAGGGTGTGAGGTGGGGTCCTCTTTCATTCTTTTGGATATGGATATCCAACTCTCCCAGCCCCATTTGTTGAAAAGACCATTATGACCCAGTTCAGTGACTTTGGGGGCCTTATCAAAGATCAGTCGGCCATAGATCTGGGGGTCTATCTCTGAATTCTGAATGTGTTTCCATTGATCTATATGTCTGTCTTTGTGCTAGTACCATGCTGTTTTGACAACTGTGGCTTTATAATAAGCTTCAAAATCAGGGAGTGTAAGTCCTCCCACTTCGTTTTTCTCTTTTAGAGTGTCTTTAGCAATTCGAGGCATCTTCCCTTTCCAAATAAATTTGATAACTAGCTTTTCCAAGTCTGCCAAGTAGGTTGTTGGAATGTTGATTGGGATTGCATTGAATCTGTAGATGAGTCTGGGTAGAATTGACATCTTAATGACATTTAGCCTTCCTATCCATGAACATGGAATATTTTTCCATCTTTTAAGGTCCCCTTCTATTTCTTTTAGTAGAGTTATGTAGTTTTCTTTGTATAGGTCTTTTACATCTTTGGTTAAGTTTATTCCTAGGTACTTGATTTTTTTAGTTGCTATTGAAAATGGTATCTTTTTCTTGAGTGTCTCTTCAGTTTGTTCATTTCTAGTATACAGAAACATTACTGACTTATGTGTGTTAATCTTGTATCCCGCTACTTTGCTAAATTTGTATCTTAGCTCTAGTAGCTGTATCGTCGATTCCTCAGGGTTTTCCAGATATAGGATCATATCATCTGCAAACAATGACAGTTTTACTTCTTCTTTTCCAGTTTGGATGCCTTTTATTTCTTTGTCTTGCCGGATTGCCCTGGCTAGCATTTCTAGCACAATGTTGAATAACAGTGGTGACAGCGGGCATCCTTGTCTTGTTCCTGATCTTAGAGGGAAGGCTTTCAGTCTCTCACCATTGGGTACTATGCTGGCTGTGGGTTTTTCATATATGCTCTTTATCATATTAATGAAGTTGCCTTCAATTCCTACCTTTTGAAGTGTTTTTATCAAAAAGGGATGTTGGATTTTGTCGAATGCTTTTTCAGCATCTATTGAGATGATCATTTGATTTTTCCCTTTCGGATTTTTAATGTGTTGTAATACATCGATTGATTTTCTTATGTTGACCATCCTTGCATGCCTGGAATGAACTCCACTTGATCACAGTGTATGATTTTTTTAATGTGTCTTTGGATTCGATTTGCAAGTATTTTGTTGAGGAATTTCGCATCTATATTCATTATGGAGAATGGCCGGTAGTTTTCCTTTTTTGTAGCATCTTTGCCTGGTTTTGGTATTAGATTGATGTTAGCTTCATAAAATGAGTTAGGTAGTGTTCTATTTTCTTCAATGTTTTGAAAGAGTTTAAGTAAGATTGGTGTCAGTTCTTTCTGGAAAGTTTGGTAGAATTCCCCTGTGAAGCCATCTGGCCCTGGGCATTTATTTGTGGGAAGATTTTTGATGACTGATTGGATCTCTCTGCTTGTGATGGGTTGGTTGAGGTCTTCTATTTCTTCTCTGGTCAGTCTAGGTTGTTCATATGTTTCCAGGAAATTATCCATTTCCTGTACATTATCCAGTTTGTTGCCATACAGTTCTTCATAGTATCCTCTTATAATTTTTTTAATTTCTTCAGGATCTGCAGTTATGTCACCTTTTTCATTCATTATTTTGTTTATATGGGTCTTCTCTCTTTTTGATTTTGTCAGTCTAGCTAGGGGCTTGTCAATCTTGTTGATCTCCTCAAAGAACCAACTTTTGGTGATATTTATCCTCTCTATTGTTTTTTTGTTCTCTATGTCATTTATTTCTGCTTTAATCTTTGTTATTTCTTTTCTTCTACTTGGTTTAGGATTGGTTTGCTGTTCATTTTCTAGCTTCTTCAGTTGATCCATTAGTTCTTTGATTTTAGCTCTTTCTTCCTTTTTAATATATGCATTTAGTGCTATAAATTTCCCCCTCAGTACTGCTTTTGCTGCATCCCATAGGTTTTGGTATGTTGTGTTCTCATTTTCGTTCATCTGTATATATTTAGCAATTTCTCTTGCTATTTCTTCTTTAACCCACTGATTGTTGAGGAGTGTGTTGTTTAACCTCCAGGTATTTGTGAATTTTCTTAGTCTCTGATGGTTATTGACTTCTAATTGTATTCCATTGTGGTCAGAGAATGTGCTTTGAATAATTTCAATCTTTTTAAATTTATTGAGGCTTGTTTTATGTCCCAGCATATGATCTATTCTGGAGAAAGTTCCATGACCACTAGAAAAGTATGTGTATCCTGGTGATTTGGGATGTAATGTCCTGTGTATGTCTGTTAAATCTAATTCATTTATCAGATTGTTTAGGTTTTCAGTTTCCTTATTGGTCTTCTGTCTGGTTGATCTATCTATAGGAGAGAGTGATGTGTTGAAGTCTCCCACAGTTATTGTGGAAACATCAATTCCTTCCTTTAGTTTTGCCAGTGTTTCTCTCATGTATTTTGTGGCACCTTGATTGGGTGCATAAACATTTATGATTGTTGTTTCTCCTTGTTGAATTGCCCCTTTTATTAGTATGTAGTAGCCTTCTTTGTCTCTCAAAACATCCCTGCATTTAAAGTCTATTTTATCTGAGATTAATATTGCCACACCTGCTTTCTTTTGGCTGTAGCTTGCATGAAATATTTTTTTCCATCCTTTCACTTTCAATTTCTTTGTGTCCCTGTGTCTAAGATGAGTCTCTTGTATGCAACATATTGATGGTTCATTTTTTTAATCCATTCTGTGAATCTATATCTTTTAATTGATGAGTTTAATCCATTTACATTCAACATTATAACCGTGAAGGCATTTCTTGAATCAGCCATCTTATTCTTTTGTTTCTGTTTGTCATATATATTTTTCCCCTCTCTCTATTAATATCCTTTAAGGTACTCATACCGAATCTCTTTAGTATTGAACATTTCTCCAAGTCTCTCTCTCCTTTCTTTGTTTCTCTGTCAGTAGGGCTCCCTTTAGTATCTTCAGTAGAGCAGGTCTCTTGTTAGCAAATTCTCTCAGCATTTGTTTGTCTGTGAAAAATTTAAGCTCTCCCTCAAATTTGAAGGAGAGCTTTGCTGGATAAAGTATTCTTGGTTGGAAATTTTTCTCACTCAGAATTTTAAATATATCGTGCCACTGCCTTCTCACCTCCATGGTGGCTGCTGAGTAGTCACTACTTAGTCTTATGCTGTTTCCTTTGTATGTGGTGAATTGCTTTTCTCTTGCTGCTTTCAGAACTTGCTCCTTTTCTTCCGTGTTTGACAGTGTGATCAGAATATGTCTCGGAGTGGGTTTATTTGGATTTATTCTATTTGGAGTTCTCTGGGCATTTATGATTTGTGTATTTCTGGTGTTTTTAAGATTTGGGAATTTTCCCCAAGAATTTCTTTGAGTACTCTTCCTAGACATGTACCCTTTTCTTCCCCTTCTGGAACACCAATGAGTCTTATATTTGGACGTTTTATATTATCTATCATATCCCTGATGTCCGTTTTGATTTTTTTGATTTTTTTTCTCCAATGTTTCTTTTGTGCTTTCATTTTCCATTCTGTCATCTTGCAGGTCACTGATTCATTGTTCAACTTCCTCTAGTCTTGTACGGTGAGTATCCAGAATCTTTTTAATTTGGTCAACAGTTTCTTTAATTTCCATAAGATCATCTGTTTTTTTATTTAGTCTTGCAATGTCTTCTTTATGCTCCTCTAGGGTCTTCTTGGTATCCTTTGTATTCCATACTATGGTCTCATTGTTCATCTTTAGTTCTTTGAGTAGTTGTTCTAGGTGCTGTGTCTCTTCTGAACTCTTGATTTGGGTGCTTGGGCTTGGGTTATCCATATCGTCTGGTTTTTTCACATGCTTTAGAATTTTCTGTTGTTTTTGGCCTCTTGGCATTTGCTTAACTTGATAGGGTTCTTTTAGGATTTGTAGACCGATTGAAGTCCTTATCTCTAATTTATCAGATCTACAGCTTCGTGGAGTACACTTTCTCTAACTAAGCAGCAGGTGGCGTCCACGAGCCACCTGTTCTCCACAAGCCAGTTCTCCCCTGCTTTGCCTTTGTGGTGAGTGGGGGAGTGAGTCTTGTGGGATCCAATTGGTGTACCAAGCTTGCGTGTGTAGTTGGTGTTGCCCGCCCCGTATATGGGGCTTGTGTCTGGGCGGTCAGGGAAGGGGGGTGACTCTAACAATCAAATTTCCCTGGTGTACCTGGAGTTTTAAAGCTGCTGCAATAGTCTAATCCTTCAGTTCGGTCCTGCCACAGTTTGTCTCTGCCACTGACCCACAAGTCCTTGGTATTGGCGTATGGCTCCTGAGACTTGTGAATGGGTCCCTCTTCCAGGCCATGCACCCCCTGGTCCTCTGCTGAGGGATGACTGTCTGTCCTTTAGTTTTTATCCCCATTTTTCTACTGATCCATACACTAGATAAAGGGGGTGTGATCCACAAGGTCTTCACAATCACACTGTTACCCCTTGTAATCTACATTATTATATAATTCTCTTCAGGAGTCTGGACTGCTGGGTTGGAGTCTGGTAGTTTCAGATATTTACTTCTAGCTATTCCAATACATTAAAATCTAAGAGGTTTTATCTATATAGTGCATAAGAATGTCCACCAGAGTGACCTCTCGACTTCATTTGAAATCTCTCAGCCACTGAAACTATTTCGTCTCATTTTGTATCCCCCTTTTGGTCAAGAAGATACTCTCAGTCCCATGATGCTGGGTCCAGATTTGTCCCCGGGAGTCATATCCTGCATTGCCAGGGAGATTTACACCCCTGGGAGTCGGGTCCCACGTAGAGGGGAGGGCAGCGAGTTCACCTGTTGAGGTGGCTCAGAGACAGGGAGGGCCACATATGAGCACCAAAGAGGTACTCAGGGAGAGACTCTTAGGCACAATTACATGCAAGTTTAGCCTCTCCTTTGCAGTAACGAGCTTCATAAGGGCATGTCCCATGATTGAGGGCTCAGCACATCAAACCGCCAGTCCCAATGTTTGTGACAACATCAGCAGCAGTCCAGGTCAGGATGTCCAATACATCCTCACCTTCCCCCAGATCCTCGGGGCTGGGGAGGGGGAGGCTGTATATGTATTTTTTATTATCTGCCCAAATTACTCTGGGATGTGTCACTATTTCACTCCAGCCTATACTAACCTACCGTATCTCACTTCCCATTCAAAGTTCCATGCAATTGTGGTGTTTGAACAAACCGACTGTAGAGTTGTACCGTTTAGAGAATTTAGATCCTGTACCAAATAGATATCTCTTTTCTTGGTCTCATGTGGAAATCAAAGTTTTAAAACACAGTCAGTTTCAACCTTTACCCTTTGGCCTGGCTTGCCTGGTCTTAACCAGACCTGCTTCATTCATATCACTAATTGAAGTCTGGGCTCTTTTTCAGCTTTTTTTTTTTTTTTTTTTTTTTAACAATGGCTGTATGCACTAATACTGACATTCATATCTGCCGAGCTCTAGCTCTGAGTTTCAGGTGTCTCAGAGATACGCATTGTTCCAGAGACCAATCAGGTTATACACTAAGGGATCAGCATCTCAAAGTTTAAAGATGGGCATTACAATTCAGGGATAGAGTTAACTGCTGTAAGAGCTTACAATCTAGGGACTATTACAATAATTATGTCCACATTAGGCTATGTTCTAAGATTCAATTCTGAGTTTACACATTGTAGTTAGTCCATATTGGTGAGGCATTAAAGTGTTTGCCTTTATTTCTGGTGTACTTCACTCAAATACTGTGTACAGGATCCATTCACCTCATTGTGTGGCTTACAGCTTCACTCCTTCTTGTAGTTACTCAATGTTCCACTGTATGCGTACACCACAGTACACCATTCCATTCTTCAGTCAATGTAACCTTAGGTCATCTCCACCCTTTGCAAATCATGATTACTGCCTCCATGAACACCAGTTTGCAAATGTCCATTCATGTCTCTGCTCTCAGATCTTCAAATGACATACCCCATAATGAGGTTGCAGGACCTTTTGGTCCCCACATACTAAACTTTTTGTGGAACAACCACGCTGACCTTCAGAAAGGCTACACCATTCTACCTGCTCATCAACAGTAGATAGGTACATCCCTCTCACCATGTTTTCTCCAACACTTTTACTCCTATATATATATTTTCCTACAATTTTATAGAGTTATATTCACATACCATACATTTATCCACAGTGTACAATCAGTTGTTCATGGTATCATCATAAAGTTGTACATTTATCACCACAATCAGCACTTGAACATATTGATTACTACAAGAAAAATTGTGTTTTTTTAAGCAATAAGAAAAAAAAATGATAAAAAGAAAAATAACATGTCATACAATACAATAGTAAGGACAGCAAATAACACCACTACCAAGAATCCCATATTCCTCTCCTATATCCCCCTCTCATATACGTTTAGCAATGGCATATTGCCTTTGTTACATTTAATGGAGGTATATTACAATGTTACTGTTGACCATAGACTCCAGTTTGCTTTGATTATGTTTTTTCCTGAATACCATCCCTTTTTCAACTCTCTACATGGTTGACATTCATTTGCTTTCCCACATACAAAAACATTTTTATATTTGTATATTTAGTAAGTCATTGGCCACTCCAGTTTTTGCCAAGTTATACAGTGCCAGTCTTTATCATCTATCTTTACCTCTGGTGTCATACATTCTCCTATCCCACCTCTTTCAGCTTTACTCACAGACATCTTTGTTCGGTGTACTTACAAATACTGTGCTACCATCACACAGTATTATGCTATCTATTTCTGAATCTATGCAATCAATCCTAAACGTTCTGTAGTCCTTCAGCATCAAATGGTTGGTCTCTGCCCTCTTTCTATATCCTGGTCGCCTGTGTTGTCAGCTTTTAACTCCCAAAGTTTGTTCATTAATGTCTGTCCATATTAGTGAGACCATACAGAATATGTCCTTTTGTTTCTGCTAACTTCACTCAACATAATGTCCTCAAGATTCATCCACATTATTACATGATCCATGTCTTTGTTCTGTTTTACAGCTGCATAATATTCCATCATGTGTATATACCACAGTTTGTTTATCCACTCATCCATTGAAGGACATTTGGGCTGTTTCCATCTCTTAGCAATTGTGAATAATGCTGCAATAAACATCGGTTTACAAATGTCTGTTTGTGTCTTAAGTTTCAGTTCCTCTGAGTATATACCTAGCAATGAAATAGCTGGGTCATATGGCAAATCTATATTTAGCTTCCTGAGGAACCTTCACACTGTCTTCCAGAGTGGTTGCACCATTCTACATTCCCACCAACAATGAATAAGTGTGCCTCTTTCTCCACATCCTCTCCAGCACTTGTCATTTTCTGTTTTTTGGATAATGGCCATTCTGGTAGGTGTGAGATGATATCTCATTGTGGTTTTGATTTGCATTTCCTTAACAGCCAGTGAAGTTGAGCATTTTTTCATATGTTTTTGAGCCATTTGTATTTCCTCTTCAGAAAAATGTCTGTTCATGTCTTTTGCCCATTTTTTAATTGGATTGTTTGTCTTTCTGTTATTGAGATGCAGGATTCCTTTATATATTCAGGATATTAAGCCCTTATCTGATATGTGGTTTCCAAATATTATCTCCCATTGTGTAGGTTGCCTTTTTACTTTCCTGAGAAAGTCCTTTGATGTACAAAAGTGTTTAATTTTGAGGAGATCCCATTTGTCTATTTGTTCTTTGGTTGCTCACGCCTTGGGTGTGAGGTCTAAGAGACCACCTCCTATCACAAGATCTTTAAGATATTGCCCTACATTTTCTTCTAAGAGTTTTATGGTCTTGGTGCTAATGTTTAGGTCTTTGATTCACTTTGAGTTAATTTTTGTATAAGGTGTGAGATGGGCATCCTCTTTCATTCTTTTGGAAATGGATATCCAGTTCTCCAAACACCATTTATTGAACAGGCTGCTCTTTCCCAGTTGCTTGGCTTCACTGCCTTATCAAAGATCAGTTGTCCGTAGATGTGAGGGTCTACTTCTGAACACTCAATTCGATTCCATTGGTCAGTATATCTGTCCTTATGCCAGTACCATGCTGTTTGAGAACTGTAGCTTTGTAATATGCTTCAAAGTCAGGTAGTGTGAGACCTCCCACTTCGTTCCTCTTTCTCAAGATATTTTTGACTATTCGGGGCACCTTACCCTTCCAAATAAATTTAGTTATTGGTATTTCTATTTCTGTAAAGTAAGTTGTTGTGATTTGAATTGGTATTTCATTGAATCTGTAAATCAGTTTAGGTAAAATTGCCATCTTAACAATATTTAGTCTTCCAATCCATGAACATGGTATGTTCTTCCATTTTTTAAGGTCTTGTTCAATTTCTTTTAGCAGTTTCTTATAGTTTTCTATGTAAAGGTCTTTTGTGTCCTTGGTTAAGTTTATTCCTAAATACTTGATTCTTTTGGTTGCTATTGTTCCTTGGATTTTTGAAGTGACCAAAGACCTCTTGTAGTCCACTGTACTTTATGGGGCAGGTTGGTTTTATTGGAAATGTGATTGACACCCTGCTGAAGATGGTTAAATGTTTCTAGCCTCTTTCCTTCTGGAGCTCCATGAGGACAGGGTAGGGTGCATGAGCATTGCTAACTCTTGTTCACATTTTTGTAACACAGCTTTGACTGAGAGTGACATAATTTAATAAATCATCAAAGTAAGGGAGGCCATAAACTCAGATCAAACTGCCTCACCATGCGTTTTGTCTATCTCAGAAGAATCTGGAAACTTGTCAGTTTAACTATCAAGTGGTTCTCCTCTGGGAACAAAATTTTAAAAAAAAGTGTTTTTGGAGGTTCTCCTAACTGCATGCCAAATCCAAATGTGTTTAATTTATGTGCACTAGTTTAGGGAATGTAGAAAAGTGGACATTTTAATTTTAATTAAAAATGTGCTGACTCGGGCAAGATGGCGGCATAGAGAGGAGTGGAAGCTAAGTATTCCCCCTGGAACAACTACAAAAAACCAGAAACAACTAGTAAATAATCCAGAATAACTGCGGGGGGACAAACGAGACCATCCACTCATCATACACCAACCTGAATTGGGAGGAATGCCCGAGAACACAGCATAAAATCTGTAAGTAAAACCTGCAGAACCAAGTCGTGAGACCCCTCCCCCATAGCCTGAGCTGCAAAGCCTTGTGGTGCCAGAGAGAAGCTCTCTCCCAGCAAGCGAATACAGCTCAGCTGAGCTCCAACTGGGGTTTTAAGTAGCGAGTGTGAACTGCTCACTACAGGTACGCAGCCCCAAAAAACAGACAGAGGCTTTGGGTGACGACTGACCTGGGAGACCCGGAGGGTCACCTTGTACTGGGTCTGAAGGGGACTATCTGTTTCTTTTTTGGCTCAGTGGAGAAAACCCCAGTCGTTTTCAGTTTCCAGGGCTGTGACTCTGGGAAGGGTGGAGACAGCACAAGCAGAGAGCGAGACCATTGAAATGCTAATGACCTCCACCTGAGGGGTCTGTCTTCTCTAGGAGGAAAGGGGTGGGGCCCTTTCCATTCAGAACCAGACCCCAGAGCCTAGGGGAACACGGCCATACCTCCTCACACCAGTCAAGAATTATAGGCTAACAGGCGTCACCTGCTGGGCAGAAAAGCACAGTGACCCGAGGCATCAAAGGGTGGAGCAATTTTCTAAGACACACCTGCAGGGAAACCAGATACTGAATATTTCTTACCTCTGGGAACTGAGCCTGTTCTGGTCTGGGAAAACCTGTTTTGGATAACCAAGGAAACCATGCCTAGACAACAGAAAATTACAAGCTACACTAAGAAAAACAAAGTTATGGCCCAGTCAAAGGAACAAATGTACACTTCAACTGAGATACAGGAATTTAAACAACTAATGCTAAATCAATTCAAAAAGTTTAGAGAAGATATTGCAAAAGAGATAGAGGCTGTAAAGGAAGCACTGGGCATGTATACGGCAGAAATCAAAAGTTGAAAAAAACAACTAGTAGAATCTATGGAAATGAAAGGCACAACACAAGAGATGAAAGACACAATGGAAACATACAACAGCAGATCTCAAGAGGCAGAAGAAAACACTCAGGAACTGGAGAACAAAACACCTGAAAGCCTACACGCAAAGGAGGAGATGGAGAAAAGAATGAAAAAATATGAGCAACATCTCCGGGAACTCAAGGATGAAACAAAGTACAATAATGTACGTATCATTGGTGTCCCAGAAGGATAAGAGAAAGGAAAGGGGGCAGAAGCAATAATAGGGGAAATAATTATTGAAAATTTCCCATCTCTTATGAAAGACATAAAATTACAGATCCAAGAAGCGCAGCGTACTCCAAACAGAAGAGATATGAATAGGCCTACACCAAGACACTTAATAATCAGATTATCAAATGTCAAAAACAAAGAGAGAATGCTGAAATCAGCAAGAGAAAAGCAATCCATTACATACAAAGGAAGCTTAATAAGACTATGTGCGGATCTCTCAGCAGAAAACATGGAGGCAAGGAGGAAGTGGTGTGATATATTTAAGATTCTGAAAGAGCAAAACCACCAACCAAGAATCCTGTATCCAGCAAAGCTGTCCTTCAAATATGAGGGAGAGCTCAAAATATTTTCTGACAAACAGACAATGAGAGACTTTGTGAACAAGACACCTGTCCTACAGGAAATACTAAAGGGAGCACTACAGGGTGATAGAAGACAGGAGTGCGTGGTTTGGAACACAATTTTGGGAGATGGTAGCACAACAATGTAAATACACTGAACAAAGGTAACTATGAATACGGTTGAGAGAGGAAGGTGGGGAGCATGTGAGACACCACAAGAAAGGAGGAAAGATTAAGACTGGGACTGTGTAACTTGGTGAAATCTAGAGTATTCAACAATTGTGATAAAATGTACAAATATGTTCTTTTACGAGGGAGAACAAGCAAATGTCAACCTTGCAAGGTGTTAAAAATGGGGAGGCATTGGGGGAGGGCTGCAATCAGCATAAACTAGAGACTGTAACTAATAGAATCATTGTATTATGCTTCCTTTAATGTAACAAAGGTGATATACCAAGGTGAATGCAGATAAGAGGGGGGGATAGGGGAGGCATGTTAGACCCTTGACATTGGTGGTATTGTCTGATTCTTTATTCTACTTTAATTTAAGGTTATTTTTCCTTTTGCTGTTTCCTAGCTGTCATTTTTTTTTCCTCTTTCTTTTGCCTCTCTACCTTCTTTGACTCTCCCTCCTGCCTTGTGGAAGAAATGTAGATGCTCTTATATAGATAGTGGTGAAGGTGGTGAACACATAAATGTATGACAATGCAGAAAACCATTGATTATTTACTTGGGATGGAATGTATGGTGAGTGAACAAAACCATATAAAAAAAAAATGGGTTGATGACAAAACCTCGAGGGCAATATACTGAGTGAAATAAGCCAGACACATTAGGACAATTATTGCAGGGTCTCACTGATAGGAACTAATTATAATATGTAAACTCATAGACATGAAATATAAGGTACTAAGACATAGGACAGGGCTTAAGAATGGGGAGTGGTTGCTTAGTATGAGCAGAATGTTCAATTAGGATGAACTTAAATGTTTGGAAACGAACAGGGGTGTTGGTAGCAAGATGTGAGAAGAACTAACAGCGCCGAATGGTGTGTGAATGAGGTGGAAAGGGGAAGCTCGGAGTCATATATGTCACCAGAAGGAAAGTTGGAGGTCAAAAGTTGGGAATGTGTAAAAGTGAATCCTATGGTGGGCAATGTCCATGATCAACTGTACAAATACTAGAAATCACTTCCATGAACCAGAACAAATGTATGACAATACAATTAGAAGTTAATAAAAGAGGGGCATATAGGGAAGAACTATATACCTATTACAAACTATATACTACAGTTAGTAGTATTTCAACATTTTTTCATAAACAGTAACAAATGTACTATATCAATACTACGAGTCAACAATTGAGGGGGATTGGTTAGGGATAGGGGAGGATTCGAGTTTCCTTTTCTTTTTTTCTTTTTTCATCTTTCACTTTATGTCTTATCTGAAATAATGAAAAGTTTCTAAAAATTGAACAAAAATTAAGTGTAATGGATGCACAGCTGTATTAGGGTACCCAGGGGCAAGTGATTGTACACTTTGGATCTCTGGATAATTGTATGGTATCTGAACAATCTCAATAAAAATGGAAAAAAAAAAAAAAAAGAAAGAAATCAACGTTTTTGAAGAGTAAAAAAAAAAAAAAAAAAAAAATGTGCTGTTCCTTACTTGGAAGCATCCCTGGATCTGAGGCTTCCTGCCCTCAAAGAGCTTAGAGCAACCTTCTCTGGCTTTGCACCTGGGAAGTGTTTGACACATCGTAAGCACCCAATAAATAATTGTTTTAAAAAAGAGAGATAAGGTATCTAAACTTGGTATTTTATGTAAATCAAGTTTGCATTTTAGAGATTCTAGGATTATAAGTTCCAGTTTTAGCATATTTGGGCATTGCCTGCCTGATTTCCAAACTTGTAACCATTTCACCAATATCCCTGCATGTTCCCCCTTCCACATCTGGGGATAATTCTAACTTTTATATTTAATGTATGAAATTAAATATAATTTTACCTTCTCTGCCTATCTCTGTTGCAAATATTCACCTCTGCCATTGCAGTGCAAAAACAGCCATAGACAATACATAAGCAAACGAGCACGGCTCTAGCATCAAGTCCTTCATTCTCAAAACTAAGGCTTACCATCAACATTTTTAAAAATAGGTGTTTCTTTAACCTTCCAAACAAGTTGTTTCTCTTATTATTTCCACATGCTGGTCCCTCTGCCTAGAAAATTTCACCTCCAAGAATCTGCATGGCTTTACCCCCTCCCTGTCTTCCGGGCTGTGATCAAGTGTGACCTTATCAGCCCATGTTATACAGTATAAAAGATCAGCACCTTCCTCCACTCCCCTGCTCTCAGGCACTCCCTACATGTCTTATCTGACTTCATTTTTCTTCCTGGCACTTACAATTTTCTGAAATATTAAATATTTACTTGTTTCATTTTCTGTCTCTCCCAATTAGAATGTAAGCTTCACAAGGGCAGGGACTTGATATATATTGTATTGCCAGCACTCATTCCAGTGCCTGGGTACAGAGTGGATGCTCAGTTAATATATGATGAATAAATTTTTTAAAAAGTGAGTAAATGACCATTTATTGAAAGTCTACTATGTTTTAATGACTTCTCTGAACACATAGGAATAGTTATCTCATGTTATTTTTAAAACAGACCTAACTGGTAAGAATAATTATCTCAATTTTCAGAAGAGGAGGCAGGCCCAGGGAGGTGAAGTAATTGCCAAAATTCACCCAGCCATGAGGCTGTGAAGCTGTGGTTTTAGTTCAAGTCCTTGAGATTGCAAATCATAAGTTACTATAACTAGTTTGGCCCTGATCTGCCTCAGTTCTCATGTTAGCCTCTGCCTTTCTCCTCTCAGCCAGAGTCCCTGATATGAGGAATTGTTTAGCACCATGATCTCTTTATGATTTGGCTCATCTGTTGCTTAGGTCAGTTGCTCTTCTGAAGGTTTAGGATCCTGTTCCAGAGCCATCTAGTGATGGGGACCTTCCATCTGAGCAGAGATCCCCCATGCAGACCATCTCCTTAGGGTTGAAGCATGACTGTCCCAAGGAGGATCCTGTTCTGATTCTTTCCACCTCAAGTCAGATCCCAAATCCAGTAGATGGCTCAAATGACTTGTTGACTAAGGAACATTTATTGAACAACCCCCATGATCCAAGCTCTGGGGTTAGGGTTGAGCAATCAATGGCAACAAGACAGAAACAATCCCTGCTCTTAGGAGATCTCTGTTTAGCATTTAGAGTGGACGTCTGTCAATGAATAAATGATTGCAGTGTAGTGAGGGTTATTATTCTGAATTGTTCTATTGCAGGGATTGGCAAACCTGTTCTGTAAAGGGCCACACAGTAAATCTCTGTGGGCCATACCATCTCTGTTGCAAATACTCAACTGTGTCATTACAGTGTGAAAACAGCAATAGACAATGATTATATGAATGAGCATGGCTGTGTTCCAATGAACTTAATTTTCAAAAAACAGGTGCTGGCAGGATTAGGACCAAGGGAGATAATATATTTACCTATTTTTTACTGTTAGCTTGGCTTTGCTTGGAACTACATTTCCCAGAATGCTCTCCTACGATGGTATTAGTTATAACTGGTGTGAGATTTTGAGAGGCAAAAGTGAAGCAGCATCCATTAAGCTCTGAAGGACTTTTGTTGTTAGAAATGGAGAGAAACGGAGAGAGATCAGGTGGGTTCCAATTCATCCTTCTCTCTCCTGCTTAGTGTTCAGCTCTTCTTCCTGATGGCCAGCTCTCACCAACCATGACCCAAGCCCACTCTGAGACACTGCTGGGAACTCACAGCAAACTTACACCTTCCATAGAACCAGCCCCACTTACTTACCCACTATAGCACCTGGACATGCTAAGCTTCCGAATATCCTTGAAAATTGAAACTCGTTCACCTTCAGCCTGGGTGTTCGTGAATGACTTTTCTCCTCTCTTTGGAACTTCTCCTTCATCCAGATCCTCCCACACTTTATAAGTTTTGATGCCCATAATAAACTCCTTATTCTATAGTACTCATAGTGCCTTCCTGATTGATCCCTGACTGTTCTTAAATAGAAAAGTCCAGAGGAAACTAAGGTTGTGCCATGCTAATCCTCAGTATTTGCTACTGAGCATTTCTTTTGCTGACTGCATTTCTGTTCCTTCCTATTTCTCTAGCTCATCATTGCTAACTCTATCTTTGAATGACCTTTATTTTTATTTTAGTTATTTTATAATTGATTTAAAGCTTGGAGACTGGTGGTATTTTTTTGTGGGGGGGTTAGGTGTGGTGGGAGATTTTGATAAAAAGAATTGTATCAAATCATTCCTCAGGTAAGAGAGACATACCCTTGCAAATAGCCAGCAATGTGTTTGCTTTTTCACTTTCCTCCGTATAAGACATGATAGAGACTGCGGCTTGGGAGACGTCAGTAAGGATGCAGCATCTTGATTCAAATCCTCTTACTCTCTGTGTAAGCCATAGCATGTTACTTAAAGTTTCAGAATCTGCATTACCTCATATGTTATAAGGAGAGAAATACTTCCTTAGGGATGTTGGGAAGATTAAATATCATACTATATGCCTGGTCCTGCTGGTGGACCAGACATATAGTTATGAAATCTCCTGCTTTTTGCTGCCTCTGCCATGGTCTCCTCAGCCCCCAGCTGCAGTCCATTTTACATGTTTGCTGTTATAACAGGGTCTCCCCCTCCTCTCAGGTCCAGCACACCCAAAGAGTCCCATTAGCAACAGAGACTCACTCTGGGATGTGATTCCCCATTCACAGATGCTGGCAGGGGAGGGAGGAGGATGGGAATCCATATGCCCCCAATTTCTCAATGAACATAAAAGGTGTAGATGGTTCTAATGCATACCTCTAGGAGTAAATTATAGGAATTCCTGTAACAGCTGAATATTTCTGAAGAAGTCAAGGCAGATATAATTTCCTCACCTGGAATGATCTACCCCAAGCCCCTTCTTCAAAGAGTTAAAACATATCTGGTTTAAATGCTACTTCTTTCATGAAATCTTTTCTGAACTTTCCTGCTGCAAATTTCTTTCCTTTATTAAGACTCACATGATACTTGGTTGTCCTCTTATGATACAAATCATTTATACTATATTAAAGCTAT
Source organism: Choloepus didactylus (assembly GCF_015220235.1). Taxonomy (NCBI): domain Eukaryota; kingdom Metazoa; phylum Chordata; class Mammalia; order Pilosa; family Megalonychidae; genus Choloepus; species Choloepus didactylus. Next base: position 174,271,732 of record NC_051307.1, on the reverse strand, counting down.
TCAGGTAATAATGAAGTGAATTATAGTATAGCAGTTAAAAACATGGGTTATACATTAGCATTTATATGCCAATTTCTTACTAGATGTATAAACTTGGGAACAATTACCTTCTCTGAGCCTCAGTTTTATCATCTTTAAGATGGAAATAATAATAGTAGCTTCCTGCCTGACATATAGTAAGCACTCACCATTAGCAATTATTAGTCTTAATTGGCTGAGCTCTGTCCCTCCCTTGGGTGTGAATTCTCTAGGGAAAGATCTCTGCTTGGTTTATCACACTGTGTGGCTTTGATCTATGTTGTAGACTCCCAAATCACTTTGCTGAATGAATAAATGTATGAATGTACTTAATTTATCAGATAAAAATGGTTTAATAGGAGGAAAAACAGAGCAATGTGCTTGGATATGCTTGTTCCTGTAGACATAGACTAAGGATTGAAAACTACTTGTAGTGTTTTCCATCCATATTTGTTTAAATATTTAAGATCCCAAATTGACTTACTGCCTCTTGCCCTCAGAACTTATTCCTTACCCATTCTGAGCTAATTCCTGCTGGCATCAGTTCTATGAAAGAAAATGAATGTACTTATTCCTAAATAAATATGACACTGTTGCTAGTTTTTCCACAAGACATTCTTCCCTTGTCTTATTGAAACAGTGAGACGCAGAGAAAGAGGACTTCACTGCTCTTTCCTTGAAATGAGAAGCGACGTCTCAAGAGCAAATATTTCACTTTTTTTTTTTTTTTTTTTTTTTTTTTGGTGCTACTGACATGTCTTAATTTACAGTTAGGGGAAAGCTCTGAGTTACAAAGCTGATGTCTCAAGAAAATATTTGGAAGCAGGAAATTTGACAATCTCTGCCTTTTCCCATTAACCCGTAGATAATAGATGATTCCATAGTGATAACAACATCGACACCTAGACATGGAAACCATTTTCTTTTCAAATATATGTATAAAAGTGTATGTATGTATATTTATGTAGTTTTTCTCTTCCTTTTCTCTTAAGTTTGAAATAGTGTAGCTCCCTCCAATGATATTTGAACAACTGTAAGAAGGTAATTTTTCTGGGAAATCTCTTCAGTCTTTATTTCCCTCTTTGATTATAGTGTGCCCCATTATAATGACAAAGTGGCATCTGATTTTAAGAGTGTAAAGACGTCGTTGAACTGCATGATGAGTGTTTCATTCTTCACTTGATCTTTACAACTTCATGACTAATAAATAAAGCATAGCAAAAATAATTAAAGTCTAGGAAATATATGTACAGTATATCATCCATAGGATTCCCTTTTCCTTAGGAAAAAAAGTTCTCTGTTGATGTAATGTATCTTTCATATTATTTTTATTCTTGTTTATGGTCAAAATTGTATTTTAATAGCATAATTCATCGACATAGATTTATCATATTGATTCTTGACCACACAGAATCATCATGTGTTAAAGGAAAAAGGGATGCTTGGAGATCATCTAGCAATTTGGGCATTTTACATAATGGAAACCTAGACTCAGGGGCTGTGTCTTGGCCTAAAGCTAATTGATTACTGTTAGAAAGAACAAGGACAATAATTCAGGGTAGCTATTACTAGTGAATTCAGTGAATTCAGTCATATTGCTTATTTTTAGTGAAGGCTATCAGAGCATCAAGTAGTTGTAGTTTGATAAGTTGTGATGACTATGGCATGACATGATGAATACAAGTGTGGGTACCAATGTCAGAATGATTTAGGTTCAAATTCAAGCTGCTATTTTCTAGCTGGGTACCTTAGGAAAATTGCTTAATTCTCTCTGGCTCTCTATTTTCTCCAACCTTAAGGAAAGGGAATAAGAAAGTATAAAACTAATATTGCAAGTATTTTCCTAAGTAAATGATTTGGGAAAGTGGCTGTCAGACAATAAGTACATAATGAGTTTTTGTTCCATCTTCTATCATCATCATCATCATCATCATCATCATCATCATCATCATGAGTGTTAGTGTTAATGTTATACTTATTATTAATGCTAAATTTCTCTTCCTAGGACTGATTGATGTTTTGGTGTTTATGGGATATAATGTTCTACATTTGAGAGCTTATTCATTTGGTAGTTAAGTACATAGGTCTCAGTACCATCATAAAAAAAAAAAAAAAAAAAAGAGTACATAGGTCTTTAAGACCCTGAGGAAAATGCAGAGCAGTCCTGTAAAGTATGTCACCGTGGAAGCAGTCCTGAGAAAGAGACCTTTGCTATCCCAGGTTATTTCAAACCATATCAGGTCATCCATCCATCCATCCATCCATCCATCCTTCCATCCAATAACTAATTACTAGGTGAATTCTATGTGCCGGACCCCAAAGTCAGTGATACAGGAAGAACTGCAAGTGTCAGAGGAATATTTATCACTATTATCAGGATTTCCCATTGTTTGTTTGTCCCTAATGGAAGTGAGGAGAGTTGGTTTTGGATTTAGGAGAGGGTCTATAAGAGGGTTTGGTGTCTAGGTTATAGGTTGTAACACCAGACCTAGCACAGTGAGTATTTCATGCCATGACTGGCCCAGAAAGAAGACACGCCTTAACAGCATGAATTCCCGTATTTACAAACCAATTCAGTTTTGCAGAATCAATCTCCAGGAAATAAATAAAATATATTTTTTTACACATTCCAAAGGCATTTACCCTATTTGATCTCCTGAAGTTATCCACAGTGGTAGTGCAAAGAAAGCTGGGAAAAATCTGTTGTAGTAAGACTTTGGGACTGTAATTTTTCTAAAACTGTGACCTCATTTTTTTCATGATGATTCAGAACCATTTAATGCTCTGTTTTGACAGAGTTCAAATCCTTAAAGTGAAAGAAAACCTCTTAATAATAAAACAAAAATGGAAAGGATAACACAGCTAAGCAACAAAGAGTATAATGGAAGATATTTGAAGGTTATTTTGACATTTTCCCCCAAACAATACTCTTTTTGTAAATTTGTAAAGTGGATCAAATATATTGATGACATGAGGAGAGAAAACAACAAAAAACTTATACAAGAACAAATGAAAAGATTTTAAAATCACACTGATCAGCGTATATTCAGTATTAGCTTTATGACCTAAATGTAACAAAGCAAAACCAAACCAAACAAAGCAAAGCAAAAGCAACATAAAGGCATTTTTCTTTATTACAATAGTCATAAATGTTCAAAAACTCAAAAAGCTCATACAAAGAAGAAAAACAGTCATAAATAATGTTTCACTGCCAATATAGCCTTTAATTTACCAATAAATTGATGGATAATGAATGTATTTAATGCAATTAACCAACAGTTCAGGAAAAGAAATAACTACAAATTATGCAGTCCCACTTCCCACATGCTCCGGTACATTCCAAAACTAAAATTCCCTGTCATCGAACAGGGAGGTAACAGATAATGGGTTCCAATTATTACTTGAAATATATGGCATGCTGTGAGATTTAAAGAGCCAGTGTTTGATAGTGTTTTAACTATGTGAGGTGCTGTACTAATGAAAATATAAAGTAAAAAATAAAATACAAAAAAATTGTAATTCATGGTCTTGTAGTTCTTTATTCTTAAACCAATCAAAACATTTTTTGTGTGGTTTAAAGCATCAGCCACCTTTATAAAAGATGCTTACCCAAAGAAATGTAATCATGTTAATAAAAATCTACTTTGGATGTCTCCTTTTTATCATATTAAGCCAGATTCAAGCAGAAATAAGAGTGTCCCCCTTTTAAATTTTTATTAACAATAATGATGAAAAATTTTATAAGCATTTTGTCAAATTGTGTTAAAATTGATTTTAAGGAAAGTTTACATTGACTATCTATGTGCATAATTTGTAGAGATTATGCAAAACACCAAAGGAAAGTTGCAGTAAAGTTTTGCATGAGAACCTAGAAACAGTATAAAGTAAACCCCAATATTCCATCCCCTCTATAAAGGATTTTGAAAACTTGTGGTAAAAACCAAGAAATAAAGTTTCCAGAGCCAGAGTTGAGAAACATGAGGAAGATGAAAGAAGTTGCAAAGAATTAGTAAAAGCATAAGAAAGAAACTGCAAGCATCTGTACGTCTTGTGGAATATCACAGAAAGTGGAAATTTTAATGGGTTTTAGGTTATTAACAAGCAGATGTATAGATGCTATTTCAAGGGTAAAAATATACCAGGAGCAAGGTGATTTCATAGTTGTGTTTGGTTTTGATTCTTCTGGTTTGCAGTTTGAGATGTTTTGTGTGTGACATATTTTAAAGCCAAATTAGGTTTATGCTTTGGAAAGGTAAATGGGTTTAATTACTCTTTGACATAGACGGAAATGACAGAACATGGAAATGAGAGAAGATGCGCAGTGCTATTCACGTGCATAATTCCTGCTATGCCTCCCTGCTTCTTCAGCAGAGGGAATTCTGTAATGAAAAGTGGCTGGAAGGTGAAGGAAGCTATCTTTCCAAAGTAGGATCCGGGATGACAGTTATAATATCAGTTTGAAGCCAAGAAACCTTCCTTCCCACCTCATGTCATCGTATCTATATGAAACTATAATGGTCATACAACAGTGGTCAGATGGGGTGAATGAATGTCTAACTCTGGTTAGTATGTTGCTCACCCTCCACTCCACTATTACCCAAGCTACCAAAGCTGCCTCTCTAGATCTTTTATGAGCATGTATGTGTAGCAGAGTGATCAGTCCCATGAAAGCTGATACATCACTAATTGTAAAGTGCTGAAAAGATAAAAGCTCTAGCACGAAAATTTGTTATTAGAATGTTGATAATTTCAGAGGAACAACACCATAGACAATAAATCTGTCTTTCTGCTCCAAAATGAGGCTGAAAGTGGGATGTCCCTTCCTTCTATTTCTCTGGTGCCATTACATGATTATGGCCATTACATGATTAGGGGTCTCGGTTGCCTAAACACTTGGGATCAAGGACACATGTTCCCTATTCTCAGGAATCACAGGAATGGAGTACATTGTAGAAGACAGAAAAGAAGCATAAACTTTGGAGTCTGTGGCCCAGGTTCTGCCATTTATTTAGTCAGTGTGTGATCATGGGCACATTACTTAACTTCTCAATGCCTTGGTTAGCTATCTTTAAATCAATATTTGCAAGTATGACAAATTAAATGTAATAGTGTAGATCAAATATTCAGCTATGAAATAATAAGAACTCCAGTCATATTTATGTTAATAATTTAGCAGTAAAGGATCTAAAATAAGAATAAAAGATCCCAATCCCTTTATCCCTCTATTCCCGTCACTTTATTGAGATAATATTGCTAAAAATTTAGTGCTTAATACTTCCAGAAATTCTGTCTGTATATTCTTGCATATGGCTAATGTGTGCATATATTATGCACACAAATATATAAACATATATACATATGTCTGTATTTACAGAAATGGAACCATAATAAACATCCTTTCTGCAACATTTTCACTTAAAATTAATTTTTTTTTTTTTCTGAATAGAACAATATTTTAATCACATAGAAAAGAGACAAGGGAAGGTCAGCTTCTCTAGTGGACATCAGTCCCCATGGCCAAGGCCCACACAGGGAGATGCTCTGTGCACACCTTGTGCTTATGTCATCGTGGAGGACACCATTGCCTCTCCACCAGATATACAAGCAGAGGTGAGTCAGGTGCCACAAAATGTACATCCTTTAGTCAGAGTATCTCCAGTCAATGTTGTATATACTGAGGGGGAAATGTACAGTCATGTGCTGGAAGTGTGCTAATGGCTAGGTGATGTGTTTTACATCAAGGCACTCCAGAGAAGGGAGTCAACCCACATTCATCATTTGTCCTAGGAGCCAGACTAGCATAGTCCTGAGTACAGGTTTTATTTGTGGGTTACAGGGAAAGTTGGTAGGTTGTGCACAGACCTTCCCCTACCATAAGATTCAAAGCAGTAGGACTTGATACAACATTGCTGGTTTGAAGATGGTGGGTGGGGGTAGAAAGGCACATGGGAAATAATGCAGATGGCCTTTAGACGCTGAGAACAATCCCCAGTTCATAACCAGGAAGGAAACAGGGACATCAGACCTAGAGCCCCAAAGTGGATTCTGCCACCTGGTATTACCTTGAAAGGAGATTTTCCCCCAGTGGCTCCAGATAAAAGCTTTACTTGGTTAATACCTTGATTTGGCCTTTGAGACTCTAAGCAGAGAACACAGTTCGACTTTCGTGGACTTTTTTTTTCAAGAAAGAACATTCTTACTATTGATTAGTACTATTGGCTATAGTCATCTTCTAAAACAGAGTTCACTGTGTTATACAGTCCCATGTTTTATCCTCTAGCTTTCCTTCAGTAATATACATGACCCAAAACTTCCCTTCAGTGACATTCACACTCAAAATTCAGCACCATTAATTACACTCACAATAATGTACTACCATCATCACTATCCATTTCCAAACATTTACAATCAACCTAATTAGAAATTCTTCCCAAATTAAGTAAGCATCAACTCCTCATTCTCTACCCCTGTTCTATCTCCTGGTAACCTATATTTATATTCTAACTTTATGAGTTTTCTTATTGTAATTAGATCATATTTCTGAGATTACGAAAAATCTATCCTTTTGCGTCTGGCTTATTTCACTCAACGTAAGGTCATCAAGGTTCATCCCTGTTGTCACATGCATCAGGATTTAGTTCTTTCTTACAGCTAAATAATATTTCTATTGTATACATATACCACATTTTGTTTCTTTATTCATTGGTTGTTGGACACTTGGATTGCTTCTGTCTTTTGGCAATTGTGAATAATGCTGCTATGAACGCTGGAGTGCAAATGTCTGTTTGCATCCCTGCTTTCATTTCTTCTGGGTATATACCTGGTAGTAGGATTGCTGGATCATATGGTATTTCTATACTTAGCTTCCTGAGGAACTGCTAAAATGACTTCCACAGTGGCTGTCCCATTTTACGTTCCCATGAGCAGTGAATGAGTGTTCCTACTTCTCCATATCCTCTCCAACACTTATAGTTTTCTGTTTTTATTAATAGTCACCATTCTAGTAGCTGTGAAATGGTATCTCATTGTAGTTTTGATTTGTGTTTCCCTTTTACTTCTCCTTCTGGGACACCCATGATGTGTATGTTTGAGCGCTTCATGCTGTCATTCAATTCTCTGAGACCCTGCTCTATCTTTTTCCTTTTCTCTGTCTGTTCTTCTGTCTGTAATATTTTGATTGCCCTGTTTTCTAGTTTATTATTTTGTCTGCCTGTTCAGATATGCTTGTTGTATGCTTCTATTTTATTTTATTTTATTTTATTTTACTTTACTTTACTTTTACTTTACTTTTTACTTTACCTTTACTTTAGTTTTTACTTTACTTTTTACTTTACTTTACTTTATATTTTACTTCTGTTCAGATTTTATTTGAAATCCAATTCAATGTGTCAAAGCTACAAAAGGGGGGAAGACATCTGTATTACTTTTGCTAAGACAAAATACTACTACTGCCAGCAGATTCATTTTACACATTTCTGATGAAATTCATTAGCACAATAAAAATTTCATCTTGAGAAACAGCCACAACAAAAGTAATTTGTACAATATAAAACAATGACAGGTGTACAGGTGCAGTTACTTGTGAGTTTACACATGCATTCACAAACAAACAAACAAAAAAACCCCAGGAATGCTCTTTCATTTTATTTATTTTTTCTTTTTAAAAAAAACAGTCTGTTTAGGCACAAAACAAAATCGCATTTCCAATAAGTGACAGCATCATAAAAACTGTGAACACTAGGTCAGTGTTTGTCTTTCTTTGACTTTTTTATGAGACCTGTGTAGAGATCGGGCCTGGGATCTGGATTTCTTCCCTGATTTTTTAGGGGCTCTAGACTGTGATCACCTAGACCTTTTAGGTGTTCTTGAACCAGAAGGTGATCTTTTGGCCTTTTTGCTAACATCTCTAGGAGATTTTTGTGAGATGACCTGGACCGAGAGCTCTCTTTGTGAGATCTTCCTAAACACTCTGATTGCTCTGATTTTGGCGATGGGGATTTCACTCATCTGCCACTACTACTGCAAGATGGTCTGGGGGATGTACTGCGTCACCTTTTCCTTTCTTTCCTCATTGGTGTACACTCATCTTTTTCTTGTCTTTGGATCAAGATTCCAATTTTTCTTTATCTTTCTTGTCTCTTTCTCATTCTCTTTCTAATTCTTTCTCTTTCTCTCATTGAGGAAGTTTGAAACTTCATAACTTAAAGCTCAATTTCATGAAGTTTAGGTTGTTTTTCCTCACTCATTTCAGAGTACTTAGAGAACTTGGACCCAGTCATTTCTTCTTTGATTGGATTAGAATACAAATAATGCTCTTCATATTTTGAACTCTGAGTATCTTCTTCATCTTCATTTTCTTCTTGGTTTTGATTTTCTTCTTCTAATTCTTCATGCTGGTCAAATAACTCCCATTTAGAAGTTGTTACAGCCTGTGATTCCAGTTCACATTCATCTACAGCTTCCCATTTTGATGGGGCAACTTTAAATATAGGTTCATTCTTCTTTGAGTCTTCAGTTGCATCGAAAGGCACTCCTTCAAGATCATCACCAAGGCTCTTTATAGGGACTCTGTCAAGGTCATCAGTGGGAGTAGCATCAATAGGAATTCCATCCACATCTTCAAGAGGTGCCCCATCAAGCTCTTCCTCAATGGGGGCACCATCAAAATCATCTGGTACATCCTCTGTTTCATTTTCTTCAATAATATTTACAATTCCTAGGAAAATGTTTTGTAGCTTGATCAAAAATGGTTCTGGATAAATTGCCCAATCTTCCCATGCTCTGAAGCAGGTCATTCCCCATTGCTTAAAGTTTTCAGACTGTAAATGGCCTTGAATTGTACAGTAAGTAGCACTGAGGTCTGAAAATATCTGACATAACTTTGTTTCAAAAAGTTTTCTATAATATGAGGTATTGGCAACTTTGGCTGAAGAGTTGTACAAAACATCAGAAACTAAATATAATCTGGCAATTTTTTTAGGAAGGGGTGTCTTTAAGATAGTGATTCAGTAATGCAATCCACTATTTCTTCAGTAGCTTTAGCATTATTAAGACAGAAAACCATTGCATCTCCAATATTATTTTTCCTTGGAGTTAATCCCCACAAGATTTCTTCTAATTTGTCCCTCTGTTCTTCCTTAAGTGCTCCCTTTTTAGGCTTCTCTACAAAAGCTTCTGTTTCTTGCTCTTCTGACATGCCATGCAGGTATGGATTTAATGGTGGTGACCTCCAAAAGGATCCATTTTTGAACATACGAAAATCTTCAGTTCTCTACTTAGTTGGAGAATCTCCCTGTAGAATGTAATGAAATTTCCATCTATAGTAAATATGGGCTGGGGGCTGGTTTTCAAATAAGAACCTGAACATAGGATTGTTGATTTCTCTGTTCATAATCATAGCCTCAAACATTGGCCCTTCACGTACAACAAATTCTATCATCAGATGTATCAGGGCGAGCAAATTCACTTCTTTTGGGATAACCACTTTGACTATGGCTTGAGACAGAGGCTTCTCAAAAGCCTCCTTGTTTTTAGGTGGCAGTAACATGGGAGCGTTAGGGTTCTTTAATCGCCCTCTAGGTTGCGCATTAAAAGGCAGTCCTGATGAAGGTGGGGGAAGCATATGTTCCATCATATAAGGCGGAATGTATTATTGGATGTGAGGAAATAGTTTTACCCCAACCTAATTTCATTTCAAAAGACATAGTCATCTTCCATTTAAAATTTTTAAAGCTCTTTCAGCATCTCTTCTATTCATAAAGGCCACAAAGCCACAATTTCTCTCTCTTGCTCTTTCTTCATCAGTTCTAGGCCATATAATTTTGACACTAGCTAATAATGGTCCAAATCTTCCAAAGTCTTGGCATAGCATTTCTTCATTCATCTGTGGATAAATATTTCCACAGTATAAATTAGTAGTGCTTGGATCTCCTACATCATGTGAGCCAGGTGCATAATCATCAAGAACACCAGATGATCTATTTCTTTTTGAAGGCTCATCCATAGAATGAAGCTGTCAGAATCTGACTGAGGTGGCTCAAATCGGCTTAACTTGTTTTATGTCTCTCAAAATACTCTTCTTGAATTTAATTCTTTGAAGAGTTCCAAATTGCTTTTTTTCTTTTCTTTCTCCCCTTTCTTCAGTGGAGGTTTTTTAGTTTCTATCACAAGAAGAGATGGTGTTCTTTCATTGGATGACTGATTTGGAGGATTTTTTTGATCTGCAAATCTTGAGGATGGCTTATATCTTGAGGATGGATTTTACCTCTTTTTTCATCTGTTTCATGTTCTTCTTTAGCTGCATTAACAACACCTCCTCGCACAAATGTTTTCACTTTATTACCATCACTTCCTTCAAAAGCAGCAAGAAATTTCTCATAGATCTCAGCAGCTGCCTTTTCATCCTCCTTTTTCTTTAATTCTTCTTGCTTCTTCTTACTTAAGTTTCACTTTGCTGTACTCATTTTCCCAATACTGAATGCTTTAAGTTTATTTTCTGGAAGAGGTCTTGAGAGATTCTGATGGGGGGATTCATAAAGGCTTTCATGGTTACTTTCATTCCTATAATTATGTTTCCTTGGGCTCTTTGGTCCTGTCCAACTTGGCATATCACTATCTGAGGGTCCAGATGCATCCATATGTACATCTAAAAACCCAGATGAATGAACATCTAATGACCTGGTCTTTGAACTGGCTTTCAGAGAGCTGCCTGCCATTTTGTCCACTACCTTGAGCTTTGTCTCCTGGTGTATTTTATTAAATGCCAACATGAAAAACAATTTATTATAGAGAGAAGAAAATTTTCTCATCAAAATTTAGAAATCTGTACAACTTTGCCACAATCAATATACATGAACTGTACACATTTACACCAGTTCCTTATTTACCAAATGAAAGATTACTAGCAAAATTCACAAAATATATGGTGGTTTGTGGAAAAGTCTTTTAGCCAATTATGTGTAAGGAAAGTTACAAATTTGACCTCCACTATCTAAAAATAAGAAATCTATGTAGTCTTAGAAAACTACAAGCTAGCAAATGTACAGAGAGTTGGCTGTTGCTAACCCCACAGTTTAAAAGACTGTGTCTTTTTAAGCATTTTCTTAAAAGCCTGTTGCCATGGTAGATTCTGGTCACTTGATACTTTAAAGGCCAAAAACACAATACAAGGTGTGACCATTTCCCAGGTCATCCTTACTATTTGTCTTTATGTACATTTATATGTATTTAAGCGGTAGGTAAAAGTCTTGTCATAAAATTTCTAATACTATCATGTTTGAAACCTTACGTTTTCCTTTTGAGCTGCCAAAATGTTTAACAATAACAATTTTCAAGTGTAATAATGCAAATTTCCTCTGAAAGATCTACTGCAGAGGAAGATTCTTTGAATAGATTTGCATTAAAGGGATTGATGTAAAAATCAGGTATAATGACTGGGAGAACCTGAAACCACCCTAGCAAATAAAGTGATCATTTACTTGGACTCAGTCTTTAAATCATTGAAAGGTACTGTCCAAACTGTGGCACTGTCACTTAAAATTTTTTTTTACCATTCTGTATTGTTCCAGATCTTCCCATTTGTGATATTGTTTAAATTCCATAATCCATCCCCAAGAGGAGCCCACCCAAAGCAAAAATGAAATTTGTCCATCTCTGATAAGATGATTCATCCATACTGTCTTAACTTGATACAGTAATCATATTGTAATTTTGGAAGTGCTCCTTTTGCCCAAGAGAAGTTCCTCCTTACAGCTGATTCTCCTGTCTATCATTTGCATGATGGTGCTGTTTGGAGCACTACCTCCTGCTGGTGATGCTTCATACAGCACACAGACTGAGCTATCCTCTCCAATTCTGTAGCACACTTTGTAGGGGTCAACTCAGAGAGTGAGTTTGCTTGGGAGAAGCCTGAATAGTTCCTGACTGCTCAGTCCAATCTGCTGTGCTGCCTGTCCAATCAGAGGATCCATTTTATGGTTGATGCAAATACAACGGTAACCGGATCCTTTGCACAGCTTTTCTGGGAACCAGTGATGTTTCTAATGTTCTGCTAGCAGCTTCTGCAGGCTCTGGCTGAAGGTCTGCAGCTGTCACTCACCCTTGAGCCTCTTGGTGCAGAGGAACTGGGAGATGAAGGACACGGCGGCAGCAATCTCACCTATCCTGGTGGCAGCCCAGGTGTAGAAGGGCTGCATGGGGGCAGTGGGCAGGGGTGGCCCAGTGCAGCTGGGGCTCAGCAGAGCAACCATCCTGGACTCCCTCACAGGGCAGAGGGCAGAGAGGAAGAGAGGGCATGAGGGTCAGACAGCTACTTTTTTTCTCCTTTCTTTTTAATAAAAAAAGGCTATTTTGATCCAGGAAGCAGCAGGAGAGAGAAAGAGGCAAGTGAAGGCAGCTTCCCCAGCCGCCTCTGCCTCTGTCTCCTCAGCCTCTGAAGCTCCCAAAAGTCACATTTCCAGCCCTGAGGGTAAAGTGCCTCTAGTGCATTTTTTAAATGCACTTTTATTGAGGTATACTCACACACCATATCATACATCCAATACAATCAGAGGCTCATAGTATCATCACATAGTTGTGCATTCATCACCACAATCAATTTTCAAACATTTTCATTAACCCAAAATAAAAAAAAAAGAAAATATAAATAAAAAAGACACTCAAACCATCCCATACCCCTCCCCCCATAATTTATATATTTTTTCATTACTTTATTACTCATCTGCCCAGTCACCAGGTTTTCCCTATCATACAGTCACATGATAAAACTATATAGTTATATAGTTATCATCAAGAATCAAGTCTTCTGGATTACCATTTAACAGATTTAAGTATTTCCTTCCAGCTATTTTAATACACTAGAAACTAAAAAGTAATATCTATATAATGCATAAGAATAACCTCCAGATTGAGCTCTCAAATCTTTTTGAGATCTCTCAGCCACTGATGCTTTATTTTGTTTCATTTCATTTCCCCCTTTTGGACAAGATGTCATTCTCAATCCCATGATGCCAGGGCCAGGCTTATCCCTGGGAGTCATGTTCCATGTTGCCAGTGAGACTTACACCCTGGCAGTCATGTTCCATGTCGTGGGGAGGCAGTGAGTTTATTTGCAGAGTTGAATGAGAGAAAGAGGCCACATCTGAGCAACAAAAGAGGTTCTCTGGGAGTGACTCTTAGGCATGATTATAAGTAGGCTTAGCTTCTCCTTTGCAGAAATAAGTTTCTTAAGGGCAAGCCCCAAGATCGAGGGCTTGACTTATTAAATTGAGATTCCCTAATGCTTGTGGGACTATCAGGAATTCCCCGGATGAGGAGGTTTAATATTTCCACATTTCCCCCCAGTCCCTCAAGGGAACTTTGCAAATACTTTATTATTTTCTCCTCATAGTACTCTGGGGTGTATCAGGGTATCATATTAACCTGTACAGAATAACAAGATCTCATTCCCCAATCTAGGTTTCATATAACCATGTTGTTTCAATAGACTTACCTTACAGTTTATATTAGAAAGCATTCTACAGAGAATATAAATTCTGTACCACACAAACTTCTCTTAAATAACAGTCAAAACTCAGAAACAGATGTGACTGCCATAAGAGCTTACAGTCTATGAACCTGTACTGGAAGCCTGTTGAACACTGCCCTTCTGCATCATTGATTGCCTAATCTCTGTCCACATTCTATCCCCTGGTACATATGCTTTCAAATTCAACTCTTAGCATTTGCTCATTGTAATAATTTATGTTAGTAATGCCTTACAATTCTTGTCCTTTCATTTCTGGCTTATTTCACTCAACATAACGTCCTCAAGGCTCATTCACCTAGTTGCATGCTTCATGATTTCATTCCTTCCTGCAGCTGTTCAATATTCCATTGTATGTATACACCAGTTTGCCCTTTTGATCACCCATCGAAGTACCCTTAGGCCACCTCCATTCATTGCAGATTATGAATACTGCTGTCATAAGCACCAGTGGGTAAATGTCTATTCATGTCCCTGCTTTCAGTTCTTCCAAGCATATACCAAATAACAGGGTTGTAGGATCATATGGCAACCATATACTTAGCCTCCTGTGGAACCACCACACTGCCTTCCAGAGGGGCTGAACCATTCTACTTCCCTACCAAAAATGAATAGGTATATCTCTTTCTCCACATCTTCTCCAGCACTTGTTTCTTTCTATTTGTTTTTTAACAGTTTTGTTTACACACCATGCAATCCACCCTGAATGACCAATAAATAGCTCCCAGTATAGTCACACAATTATGCTTTCACCACCACAATCCATATGAGAACAATTCCATTCCTTCTGCAAAAAAAGAAGAAAAAAGATAAAAGAATGAAAAAAAATATAAAAGAAACAACAACAAGAATCCCACACCCCTCCCTTTTATCCCTCTCTGTTGATATTAGCTTTGGTGTATTGCCTTTTTTTCAATTAATGGAAGAATATTACAATGTTATTTTTAACTATAGACCCTAGTGTTCATTGATTGTGTCTAGTGTATTCTTAATCTCTTTTACTGTACCTTTTATCCCAATAAGTTCTGTTATATTTCTTTTCATACTTTCAAATTCTTTATGCTCACACAGTATCTTCTTAATATCCTTCATCTCCTTGGCCATCTTTTCCTTCATCTCCTTGAATTGATTTAGAAGATTTGTTTGAAAATCTTTGATTAGTTGTTCCAAATTCTGTGTCTCCTCCACAGTTTTAATTTGTTCCTTTGACTGGCCATATCTTCCCATTTCTGGGTATGCCTTGTAATATTTGGCTGGTATCTAGGCATCTGGTTATTTTGATGAGTTTACTCTGAAGGTCAGTTTCTCTTTCTTGCCTCGAGTTCTATTGTTGGTTGGTTTTGTGTTAAGGCTCTTCTTTGACACTTGTCAATTTATTCTAGACTTTTAGACTTGCCTGTGTTAAACTGATCACATTTATTCAGCTCTTTTTCATCTGATTCTTGCCTTGGGTATAGAATAAAATTTTTAAGGTCACATTCCTTGTTTCTCCCCCAAGAAAAATCTTATCTCTGTTCCTTCTCCAGGAATCCTGGTTTGTTCTGGTCTGTTTTTGTTTTTCCTCTATAGTTTGTGTGTTTGTGTGTGTGTGTGTGTGTGTGTGTGTGTGTATTTTGCTGTTGTTGTTTTATTCTCCTTTCACTCTCTGTAGCTGCTTTGCCTGGAGGGCAAATTCTGGAAGGAAGGTCACCCTGGAAAGGAGTTTCCCAATTCAGTATTTCCCAACCAAAACAGGGCCAGAGACCCACGAAGTTTCCACAGACAAGTTCCACAGAGCCCTGGGGGGAGGATCAGGAAAGACGCCATAAAACCTTTTTGATGGCTCCCCGAATCTGCACTTTCCTAGCCTGCCCAGCAGATGGCGCTCTTCAGCCAACTGTTCACTGCAGTCCTAGGGAGACCCTGAGTCTTTAAACCTCCACCTACTTTGCTCCTGTCATGGTGGGGTTGGAACAGTGACCACAGTGGTCCCTGTCTGGGGTGGGCTAAAACAATCGTTCGGAGTCAGGACCCTGTGATTGAAATTCACCAAACAAAACTGTGATCAGCACTTGGTGTGCCACACCTGTTCTTGGGGAGGAGGGTTTCCAGGTCCCTCTCCCGCTGCAGCAGCCAACTTGCAAGTGGGGGGTAGGTTCTGGCAGCTGCCACGGAGCGAGCTACTTCACAGTTTTTTTACTGCAGTTTCTTAGTCTCTTCATCCTGTTCTTCCCTGGATGCTGTACAGTGTCCACTGGCCTCCAGAGCCCAAAATCAGTTGTTTCAGACAGTTTCTGCCTGCCCACTAACTGTTGGTGTAGGAGGAGTGACTTCCGGAGCTCTCTACTCCGCCATCTTCCCCAGAAGTTCCCTATGAGCTCCATTTTATTGCCTTCCTTCTTCTCTCCTTCCCTCCTTCCTTCCCTTCCTTCTTTCTTTCCTTCCATCCTCACTTTCTTCCTTCCTTCCCGAGAATAGATATACATCTTTTACCCTAGAGAGAAATTGGGATGAGACCACTCTAAAAACCCACCTTTTATTGAAAACTGTGTTGCTTTCTTTGCATGCCTGATCACCTGTGGGGTCAGCACTATTATAAGGAATCATAGTTTACAGAAGTGAAATAGTGGGAGAAGATTTGGGTCTCCACTATTCCAAGTCAGTGACTATATCCACTAGTTAAATGTAAATGGAAGAGTTAAAAATCAAAGAAGATGAATGGATTATTACCTGCATTAAGCCAAATGGATTTCCCTGAAAAGAGAGCAAGAAAAATTGCACCCCAAGTCTATTGTAAGACTATCTGAGGATTCAGTTTTTCTTAAGTTTTGCTTTCCAATGAGACAGGTGAGTTATAAAAATGATTAGAGAGGACTATTTAATGAAGGCAGCAGCTTGTAGCATTTTGCTCATAAATTTGAAAGATGTGTTTTCTGCAGAAATGTGCAGACCTGGAGCTGGTTAGGAGGCTTCTCATGAGAACAAAGGGGGAGACATGGTAGAGAACAAACTGCTAAGAGTCATTCCTTTTTATGCTGTCACCAACATCCAAGTTATAATCTTGGTCATGCGCTGGCAATTCTCCAGAGTGATAACTTTGAGCAGAAGCTAAGGGAAGGAGGAGGATAAAATAAATGTGTATGCTCACTAGAGTTATTATACCATTTAAGTTACCAGAGAGAGGTATATCTCAAAAAGAAAGGGATGTCTAGTATAGTTTCCTTACTTGTTCAAACACTGAAACATGGCAAAAATGGCTAAAGTTTTGTTTTGTCAGGGGAAGCACAGTTTCTGTTATCTTTTTTTAAATGGAGAGTACTCAAGAGTCACCTTTATGTTTGAATTTTAGCACCTAGGCACTACTGAAAAATAAATGGATAGAAAATCAAAGCACATTTTTCTCTACATTGTATTGATTGAAGTTGTGTTGGATGCTGTTTTAAGTTCGGAAATGGATATATGTCTCTCTTTTAAGATCCATAGGGAAGAGCATTTATCAGTATCTGTCTTTATTCTCATCTTCCCAGAGTGACCCATGTGCTATACTTACAGTTGTGCTAGGTGCAAGTGAGAAGCCAAAAAAACAGAGCCCCAAATTGTGCAAGTCTTCCATTCTTTATTTATCTGTACTCTAGTTCTTCTCTCTTTGTAGGTTATGTTCTTTGAAAAATGCAAGCATAATGGCTGTTTGTAGGCCTTGGAACTTGAGCATGGTTATGTTGCAGTGTGACCATGAACGCTGAAGCAGGGCCAATGCAAGTTTTGTTTTTCTCTCCATTTACTGTAGTTTTCTCTTTTGGGGTGAAGTAATGTATTTTTACTGAAAATGAAAAGGATAAAAAACAAATGTACCATCTTCAAAGAGCATCTCACAAACACTGTACAATAAGATGAGCATTGCAGTAACATACAATGGGAACATACAGAGTTGAGTTGTACAGGGCTAGCCATCTAACAGGTCATCTGGCTTTCGACTGTTTTAGCTACACACAGTGGAAATACAGAATAGAACCAATATCTGTTTCCAGATTCTGAAGTAGTTCATCAAGCTGACAGCACTTAATTGGTTAGGGCTCCTAAAGTTGCAGTGATTCTGCAATGGAGTAGATTCTCTTGGAATAGAGAACTTATTGCTAAAAAAGGAGAATTAACAAAACAAAACAAAATTAAAAAAACTCCCCAAAGAGACACTCTGCTTAAAATTGCTGGTGCTATTGGTTTGCTAGACTGTGAGGCATTACTTCTGCTCAAGAAGGAATACAAAAATCTAGGCCCCAAGGAAAACTGGTGGCATCCTTTGGAGTCTTTTGAAGTCCTTGCAGCTAAAATTGATCTTGCTGAAAATGAAACAAAACAAACTGTAACAAAAGAAAGCTAAACCAAAAGCCTACCCTGAAAGAAGAAAAAAATTAACAAGAAAACCATGTACTCCATCTACCCAGTTCCTTGTAGCAAAGGTTTTTCAGCTCTAAGCCAGCACTGAATGACAGACAAAAATGGAGGCCAGGTGCAATTGTCCTGAGGTGGCTAAGGCTGCATACCTCTCTGGGTTAATTAGTATTTCTCATTTTTTCTAAGAGTAAATTAATGCCAGATGCTTACTAGATCCTAGGAGATCCCCACCTACTAAATTTATGCCATGTCTCAATAAATAATGACCTGGTCGAATAGGAGATTTCAGATGCAAAGATCTATTGCATCCCACTTCTCCTCTCCTCAGATTTTTAGGGTTATATCTAGTGTTTGGATCACAACCATTTACAGATAGGTTGTTGGTTTACTAGCAAAAAGATTGACTTCTTTTCCAGTATGGACTCCACAATATAGAACTGAGTCTCCAAATGGCAGGGTCAAAGCTCTCTTTTCCTCACGCAAAGCAACTCAGTAAGATGGTGGTACAGTAAAGTATTTTCTCATATATCATGGTGCTGATAGACTAGTCTCCAAAGAAGGTATGCAAGGACAGCATGTTGTTGTTTTGGGTTCCTTCCTTCCCATACCTGAACTCTTAGCAAGAGATTCTGCTCAGCTTGACTCTCTCATTCTGACTGCAGAATACAGCCATCCTGAAAATCTGGTCCACTGAAGCCAGCCAGCTGCATGATCATCAGGCACACAATGGAGAGGATGAGCCTAGATCAGCAGAATAGCCACACAACCCTTTGGAGGGAAGTAGCATCTGATCCAGATTCATCCATCTCTTCTTGCTACAGCCTCTGTCATCTTCTTCAGTTCACATCAGAAGACTTGTACTTGGACAAAGACCATCCTCCATTAAGACCTTTCCTTTCCTGTTGGCCATGCAGGCCAGAGGAGAAAGGCAAGAAAAAGTCATATAGGGGAAGAGCCCAGAATTGTCTACTGGGTGCTGGTTTTGGAAGTGGTCCAGATGGGCTTCAGAGCACTTAAGCTGTGATGGTACTTTCCCTTGGGATGTTCCTCATCCAGGATTCTGAGTTCGGAAAGAGCCTAAGCTTGGGTTGCTGTTTTCAAGGTATCCTGGTATTCCAATGGACGAGTTTTCTTGTTCTTGGATTCCTTGTGTTCTCTGTGATATTCTGAAGTGCTGGTTCTCTCCCTCATATTTCTATACCCAGGACTGGGAATGATATACTCTTTTCCCGTGTCAATATCTTTCATCTTCTCTGAATAAAGATGCCAGGGCTCATAGACCTTTGGTTTCACTTCAGTATTTTTGTGCCCCAGCTCCCATAGGGCTGTACTGGCCACTCAACCATGCCCTGGAACATCAGCCCCAGAGCAAAGAAGCTTTTAGACTGACTTTGGCCACCATCTACTGTAGTTGTTTAAAAAGTAGAAATAGCATTGAGCCTGTAACTTTGCGGTTAGAACCTCTACCTCTTAGTGCTATTGTAAGGTTGAAAGGACAAACAAAATAAAATATTTTAACTGTAAGCCAAAGAGGGGTATTCTTTTTCCCAAATCCAATGCCATTTTCTCATGAGCCAACTGGCTGATTTGGTTAGGGGAAGCCAGCTGCCAAAGAGATGGATTCTATGGGATTTATGGTGGGTTGGACGAGTATGGAGTCTTTGCCTTGGTTGAGAGTCTAGCAGTGAGGAACATAAATGGCAAGTCTTGGGGAAACCATGGGCCTCAGTTACATGTGGGCCCCCTGTAGAAGGTCAGCATTGCCCATGGTCTCTGTGCCTGGTCTCTGTGATACCTAGGAGGCCAAAAAGGGAGTTCACTGGTTGGATGCAGTTCTCCCTGCCCCTGAAGCTAAGAAAGGAAAGCAGGCCAGGCATCAGGGAAAACTTCCTCCTGGTACCTTTGCAGAGGCCCATGGGAGTAGAGAACACTTAGCCTTCCTGTGTTTAAAGGGCTTAAGGTGCTCTAACAATCAAACCTTAGATTCAATGACCCAAAAAAGAAAAATAAAATTAAAAGTGCATAGAAGCGAAGCTTGGGCAAGATGGTGGCATGGAGAGGAGTGGAAGCTAAGTAGTCCCCCTGGAACAACTAAAAAAAACCAGAAACAACTAGTAAATAATCCAAAATAACTGCAGGGGGACAAATGAGACTGTCCACTCATCATACACCAATCTGAATTGGGAGGAATGCCCAAGATCACAGAATAAAATCTTTAAGTAAAACCTGCGGATCCAAGTCGTGAGATGCACTCCCCCATAGCCTGAGCTGCAAAGCCGCATGGTGCCAGAGAGAAGCTCTCTCCCAGCAAGCAAATACAGCTCAGCTGAGCTCCAACTGGTTTTTTTTTTTTTAATCTTCATTTTATTGAGATATATTCACATACCACACAGTCATACAAAACAAATCGTACATTCGATTGTTCACAGTACCATTACATAGTTGTACATTCATCACCTAAATCAATCCCTGACACTTTCATTAGCACACACCCAAAAATAACAGGAATAATAATTAAAGTGAAAAAGAGCAATTGAAGTAAAAAAGAACACTGGGTATCTTTGTCTGTTTGTTTCCTTCCCCTATTTTTCTACTCATCCATCCATAAACTAGGCAAAGTGGAGTGTGGTCCTCATGGCTTTCCCAATCCCATTGTCACCCCTCATAAGCTACATTTTTATACAATTGTCTTTGAGATTCATGGGTTCTGGGTTGTAGTTTGATAGTTTCAGGTATCCACCACCAGCTACCCCAATTCTTTAGAACCTAAAAAGGGTTGTCTAAATTGTGCATAAGAGTGCCCACCAGAGTGACCTCTTGGCTCCTTTTGGAATCTCTCTGCCACTGAAGCTTATTTCATTTCCTTTCACATCCCCCTTTTGGTCAAGAAGATGTTCTCCATCCCATGATGCCCGGTCTACATTCCTCCCCGGGAGTCATATTCCACGTTGCCAGAGAGATTCACTCCCCTGGGTGTCTGATCCCCTGTAGGGGGGAGGGCAGTGATTTCACCTTTCAAGTTGGCTTAGCTAGAGAGAGAGGGCCACATCTGAGCAACAAAGAGGCATTCGGGAGGAGGCTCTTAGGCACAATTATAGGGAGGCCTAGCCTCTCCTTTGCAGCAACTATCTTCCCAAGGGTAAGTCCTATGGTAGAGGGCTCAACCCATCAAACCACCAGTCCCCTATGTCTGTGGTCATGTTAGCAACCATCGAGGTGGGGTAGGCCAATACCCCTGCATTCTCCACAGGCTCTTCAAGGGGGCTCTACATATTTTTTTTCCTTGTTTCTTTTTTCTTTCTTTCTTTCTTTTTTTTTTTTTTTTAACTTTTTTCCTTTTTAAAATCAACTGTATTAAAAAAAAATTAAAAAAAAAAGTTAAAAAAAAATACAATAAAAGAACATTTCAAAGAGACCATAACAAGGGAGTAAGAAAAAGACAACTAACCTAAGATAACTGCTTTACTTCCAACATGTTCCTACTTTACCCCAAGAAAGTTACCTAATATAGCAACATTTCTGTGAACTTGTTCCTACTATACCCATCAGAAATTAACAGACCATAGTCATTCCTGGACATCCCCAGAATGTTAAATAGCTTATCTATTCTTCTTGGATTATTGTTCCCCCTTCCTTAATTGCTCTCTATTGCTAGTTCCCCTACATTCTACATTATAAACCATTTGTTTTACAGTTTTCAAAGTTCACATTAGTGGTAGTATATAATATTTCTCTTTTTGTGCCTGGCTTATTTCGCTCAGCATTATGTCTTCAAGGTTCATCCATGTTGTCATATGTTTCACGAGATCGTTCCTTCTTACTGCCGCGTAGTATTCCATCGTGTGTATATACCACATTTTATTTATCCACTCATCTGTTGAAGGACATTTGGGTTGTTTCCGTCTCTTGGCAATTGTGAATAATGCTGCTATGAACATTGGCGTGCAGATATCTGTTCGTGTCACTGCTTTCCGATCATCCGGGTATATACTGAGAAGTGCAATCGCTAGATCGAATGGTAACTCTGTATCTAGTTTTCTAAGGAACTGCCAGACTGACTTCCAGAGTGGCTGAACCATTATACAGTCCCACCAACAATGAATAAGAGTTCCAATTTCTCCACATCCCTTCCAGCATTTGTAGTTTCCTGTTTGTTTAATGGCAGCCATTCTAATTGGTGTTATATGGTATCTCATTGTGGTCTTCATTTGCATCTCTCTAATAGCTAGTGAAGCTGAACATTTTTTCATGTGTTTCTTGGCCATTTGTATTTCCTCTTCAGAGAACTGTCTTTTCATATCTTTTGCCCATTTTATAATTGAGCTGTCTGTACTATCGTCATTGAGTTGTAGGATTTCTTTATATATACAAGATATCAGTCTTTTGTCAGATACATGGTTTCCAAAAAATTTTCCCATTGAGTTGGCTGCCTCTTTACCTTTTTGAGAAATTCCTTTGAGGTGCAGAAACTTCTAAGCTTGAGGAGTTCCCATTTATCTATTTTTTCTTTTGTTGCTTGTGCTTTGGGTGTAAAGTCTAGGAAGTGTCTGCCTAATACAAGGTTTTGAAGATGTTTTCCTACATTATCTTCTAGGAGTTTTATGGTACTTTCTTTTATATTGAGATCTTTCATCCATTTTGAGTTAATTTTTGTGTAGGGTGTGAGGTAGGGGTCCTCTTTCATTCTTTTGGATATGGATATCCAAGTCTCCCAGCCCCATTTGTTGAAAAGACCATTATGACTCAGTTCAGTGACTTTGGAGGCTTTATCAAAGATCAGTTGGCCATAGATCTGGGGGTCTATCTCTGAATTCTCAATTCGATTCCATTGATCTATATGTCTATCTTTGTGCCAGTACCATGCTGTTTTGACTACTGTGGCTTTATAATAAGCTACAAAGTCAGGGAGTGTAAATCCTCCCACTTTGTTTTTCTTTTTTAGAGTGTCTTTAGCAATTCGAGGCATCTTCCCTTTCCAAATAAATTTGATAACTAGGTTTTCCAAGTCTGCAAAGTAGGTTGTTGGAATTTTGATTGGGATTGCATTGAATCTGTAGATGAGTTTGGGTAGAATTGACATCTTAATGACATTTAGCCTTCCTGTCGATGAACATGGAAAATTTTTCCATCTTTTAAGATCCCCTTCTATTTCTTTTAGCAGAGTTATGTAGTTTTCTTTGTATAGATCTTTTACATCTTTGGTTAAGTTTATTCCTAGGTACTTGATTTTTTTTAGTTGCTATTGAAAATGGTATCTTTTTCTTGAGTGTCTCTTCAGTTTGTTCCTTTCTAGCATATAGAAACATTACTGACTTATGTGCATTAATCTTGTATCCCGCTACATTGCTAAATTTGTTTCTTAGCTCTAGTAGCTGTATCGTCGATTTCTCAGGGTTTCCCAAATATGAGATCATATCATCTGCAAACAATGACAGTTTTACTTCTTCTTTTCCAGTTTGGATGTCTTTTATTTCTTTGTCTTGCCGGATTGCCCTGGCTAGCACTTCCAGCACAATGTTGAATAACAGTGGTGACAGCAGGCATCCTTGTCTTGTTCCTGATCTTAGAGGGAAGGCTTTCATTCTCTCACCATTGAGTACTATGCTGGCTGTGGGTTTTTCATATATGCTCTTTAACATGTTGAGGAAGTTTCCTTCAATTCCTACCTTTTGAAGTGTTTTTATCAAAAACGGATGTTGGATTTTGTCAAATGCTTTTTTAGCATGTATTGAGATGATCATTTGATTTTTCCCTTTTGAATTTTTAATGTGTTATAATACATTGATTGATTTTCTTATGTTGAACCATCCTTGCATGCCTGGAATGAACCCCGCTTGGTCATGGTGTATGATTTTTTTAATGTGTCTTTGGATTCGATTTGCAAGTATTTTGTTGAGGATTTTTGCATCTATATTCATTAGGGAGATTGGCCGGTAGTTTTCCTTTTTTGTAGCATCTTTGCCTGGTTTTGGTATTAGATTGATGTTACCTTCATAAAATGAGTTAGGTAGTGTTCCATTTTCTTCAATGTTTTGAAAGAGTTTGAGTAAAACTGGTGTCAGTTCTTTCTGGAAAGTTTGGTAGAATTCCCCTGTGAAGCCATCTGGCCCTGGGCATTTATTTGTGGGAAGATTTTTGATGACTGATTGGATCTCTTTGCTTGTGATGGGTTGGTTGAGGTCTTCTATTTCTTCTCTGGTCAGTCTAGGTTGTTCATGTGTTTCCAGGAAATTGTCCATTTCCTCTATATTATCCAGTTTGTTGCCATACAGTTGTTCATAGTATCCTCTTAAAATTTTTTTAATTTCTTTGGTGTCTGCAGTTATGTCACCTTTTTCATTCATTATTTTGTTAATATGGGTCTTCTCTCTTTTTGATTTTGTCAGTCTAGCTAGGGGCTTGTCAATCTTGTTGATCTTCTCAAAGAACCATATTTGGTGATATTTATCCTCTCTATTGTTTTTTGTTCTCTATGTCATTTATTTCTGCTTTAATCCTTGTTATTTCTTTTCTTCTACTTGGTTTAGGATTGGTTTGCTGTTCATTTTCTAGCTTCTTCAGTTGATCCATTAGTTCTTTGATTTTGGCTCTTTCTTCCTTTTTAATATATGCATTTAGTGCTATAAATTTCCCCCTCAGTACTGCTTTTGCTGCATCCCGTAGATTTTGGTATGTTGTGTTCTCATTTTCATTCGTCTCTATATATTTAGCCATTTCTCTTGCTATTTCTTCTTTAACCCACTGATTGTTTAGGAGTATGTGGTTTAACCTCCAGGTATTTGTGAATTTTCTAAGTCTCTGATGGTTATTGACTTCTAATTGTATTCCATTGTGGTCAGAGAATGTGCTTTGAATAATTTCAATCTTTTTAAATTTATTGAGGCTTGTTTTATGTCCCAGCTTATGATCTATTTTGGAGAAAGTTCCATGAGCACAAGAAAAGTATGTGTATCCTGGTGATTTGGGATGTAATGTTCTGTATATGTCTGTTAAATCTAATTCATTTATCAGATTGTTTAGATTTTCAATTTCCTTATTGGTCATGTGTCTGGTTGATCTATCTATAGGAGAGAGTGATGTGTTGAAGTCTCCCACAATTATTGTGGAAACATCCATTGCTTCCTTTAGTTTTGCCAGTGTTTCTCTCATGTATTTTGTGGCACCTTGATTGGGTGCATAGACATTTATGATTGTTATTTCTTTTTGTTGAATCGCCCATTTTATTAGTATGTAGTGGCCTTCTTTGTCTCTCAAAACATCCCTGCATTTAAAGTCTATTTTATCTGAGATTAATTTTGCTACACCTGCTTTCTTTTGGCTGTAGCTTGCATGAAATATTTTTTTCCATCCTTTCACTTTTCAATTTCTTTGTGTCCCTGTGTCTAAGATGAGTCTCTTGTATGCAACATATTGATGGTTCATTTTGTTTTGATCCATTCTGTGAATCTATATCTTTCAATTGGGGAGTTTAATCCATTTACGTTCAACTTTATAACCGTGAAGGCATTTCTTGAATCAGCCATCTTGTCCTTTGGTTTATGTTTGTCATATATATTTTTCCCCTCTCTCTATTAATATCCTTTAATGTACCCATACTGAATCTCTTTAGTACTGAACCTTTCTCCAAGTCTCTCTGTCCTTTCTTTGTGTCTCTGTCTGCAGGGCTCCCTTTAGTATCTCCAGTAGGGCAGGTCTCTTGTTAGCAAATTCTCTCAGCATTTGTTTGTCTGTGAAAAATTTAAGCTCTCCCTCAAATTTGAAGGAGAGCTTTGCTGGATAAAGTATTCTTGGTTGGAAATTTTTCTCACTCAGAATTTTAAATATATTGTGCCACTGTCTTCTCGCCTCCATGGTGGCTGCTGAGTAGTCACTACTTAGTCTTATGCTGTTTCCTTTGTATGTGCTGAATTGCTTTTCTCTTGCTGCTTTTAGAACTTGCTCCTTCTCTTCCGTGTTTGACAGTGTGATCAGAATATGTCTCGGAGTGGGTTTATTTGGATTTATTCTATTTGGAGTTCACTGGGCATTTATGATTTGTGTATTTCTGGTGTTTATAAGCTTTGGGAAGTTTTCCCCAGCAATTTGTTTGAATACTCTTCCTAGACCTTTACCGTTTTCTTCCCCTTCTGGAACACCAATGAGTCTTATATTCTAATGTTTTATATTATCTGTTATATCCCTGAGTTCCATTTCGATTTTTTCAATTTTTTTCCCCATTCTTTCTTTTATGCTTTCATTTTCCGTTCTGTCATCTTCCAGGTCACTGATTCGTTGTTAAACTTCCTCTAGTCTTGTACTATGAGTGTCTAGAATCTTTTTAATTTGGTCAACGGTTTCTTTAATTTCCATAAGATCATCTATTTTTTTATTTAGTCTTGCAATATCTTCTTTATGCCCTTTTAGGGTCTTTTTGCTATCATTTGTATCCCGTACTATGGTTTCATAGTTCATCTTTAGTTCTTTGAGTAGCTGCTCTAGGTGCTATGTCTCTTCTGATCTTTTGATTTGGGTGCTTGGGCTTGGGTTATCCATATCATCTGTTTTTTTCATATGCTTTATAATTTTCTGTTGTTTTTGGCCTCTTGGCATTTGCTTAACTTGTTAGGGTTCTTTTAGGATTTGTAGACCAATTTAAGTCCTTATGTCTAATTTATCAGCTCTACAGCTTCGTGGAGTACACTTTCTCTAACTAACCAGCAGGTGGCATCCACGAGCCACCTGTTCTCCACAAGCCAGTTCTCCCCTGCTTTGCCTTTGTGGGGAGTGGGGGAGTGAGTCTTGTGGGGTCCAATTGGTGTACCAAGCTTGCGTGTGTAGTTGGTGTTGCCTGCCCTGTATATGGGGTGTGTTTCTGGGCAGTCAGGGAGGGGGGGGGGTGGCTCTAACAATCAAATCTCCCTGGTGTTCCTGGAGTTTTAAAGCTGCTGCAATAGTCTAGTCCTTCAGTTCAGTCCTGCCACAGTTTGTCTCTGCCACTGACCCACAAGTCCTTGGTATTGGCGTATGGCTCCTGAGACTTGCGAGTGGGTCCCTCTTCCAGGCCGTGCACCCCCTGGTCCTCTGTTGAGGGATGACTCTGCTAAGTCACAGGTGAGTGCCATCCCCCCAGGGCAGTTTTGGGCTCCTGGGCTGTGTAGGGAGTCTCCGAGTCTGCTGAAATGATGGCTGAATGGGGCGTTTTTAATTCACACTGGTCCGACTTCCCAATTCTGGGACAATCAACTGAGGTTGCATGGAAGGCTAATGTCCATGCCCAGTTTTGTGGTGTGTGCCTGTTATTTGAAGCACTTCCATCACACTGGGTTGTCTTGGGCAGCTCTGGGCTATGGGGCTGGTGATGGGCAGGAGTATTTCCTATCCACTAGGATGATGGCTGTGAGTGGACACCCCCCTTTTCTTGGGAAGTTGTGGTGTTTAGTGAATTTTCTCAGCCACTGGATTATTACCTTTTGTCTCAGAGCTCTCTTAGTTCTGCTCTTGTCTTGACCTGCCCAAATTGCAAGTCTTTGAAGCTTTCTGTATTGGGCTTCTTAGAGTAATTGTTTTAGAAAAAGAAAAAAGGATTAAAAAAAAAAAAGGGCCTTCCTCACAGATCTAATGGGTTATTGAAATGCTAAGAGACAAAGCAATTAGGGTCATTAAGGAAAGGTCCACAGGGCAGAGAGATCAGCTTTTCTTCGGGATTTGCATATGAGCCTCAGGGCCTGAGCTCTGCCCTTCCCCTTTCTATGTTCACCAGAACTCCAAAAATCCTCCGCTTTTAATTTTGGAGTTTTTTGTGCTGTTTTTTTCTATGCCTGTCTCCTCTCTGCTGGGCTGGCTCCTCTCAGATTCTCTGGTGTCTGGTCTCAGTCTAGCTGTGGTTGGAATTTGGATCAGTAGAATGAGTTTCCGATAAGGGCTGCCACTGCAGTTCTCCCGTCTCCTTCCCGGAGCTGACAGCCCCTCCTCCCACGGGACTGAGCCTGGCAGGGAGGGGTGCGGGTCCCCTGGCCACAAAAACTTACAGATTTCGCTGATCTCAGCAGTTCCATGTTTTCATGAGTGTTGTGTGAAGTATGCCCAAAGTCAGATTGCTCTGTGGTGTCCAGTCCACGCAGTTCCTGGCTTTCTACCTACTTTCCTGGAGAAGTAACTAAAACATACAGCTCACCAGTCTGCCATCTTGCCCCACCTCTCCAACTGGGGTTTTAAGTAGTGAGTGTGAACTGCTCACTACAGGTACATATCCCCAAAAAACAGACAGAGGCTTTGGGTGATGACTGACCTTGGAGAGCCGGAGGGTCACCTTGGATTAGGTCTGAAGGGGACTCTGTTTCTTTTTCGGCTCAGTGGAGAAAGCCCCAGTTATTTTCAGTTTCCAGGGCTGTAACTCAGAGAAGGGTGGAGATAGCATAAGCAGAGAGACAGAGACCATTGAAATGCTAATGACATCCCCCTAGGGGGTCAATCACCTCTAAGAGGAAAGGGGTGGGTACCTTTCCATTCAGAAGGAGACCCCAGAGCCTGGGGGAACACGGCCACACATCCTCACACCAGTCAAGAATTATAGGCTAACAGGCATCACCTGCTGGGCCGAAAATCACAGTGACCTGAGGTATCAAACGGTGGAGCAATTTTCTAAGACACACCCTCAGGGAAACCAGATACTGAATATTTCTTCCATCTGGGACCTGAGCCTGTTCTGGTCTGGGAAAACCTGATTTGGATAACCAAGGAAACATTCCTAGAGAACAGAAAATTACAGTGTATAACCCAGTCAGAGGAACAAACATCCACTTCAGCTGAGATACAGGAATTTAAACAGCTAATGCTAAATCAATTCAAAAAGTTTAGAGAAGGTGTCACAAAAGAGATAGAGCCTGTAAAGAAAACACTGGGCATACATAAGGTAGAAATCGAAAGTCCAAAAAAACAGCTAGTAGAATCTATGGAAATGAAAGGCACAACACAAGAGATGAAAGACACAATGGAAACATACAACAGCAGATCTCAAGAGGCAGAAGACACTCAGGAACAGAAGAACAAAACACCTGAAAGCCTACATTGCAAAGGAGCAGATGGAGAAAAGAATGAAAAAATATGAGCAACATCTCTGGGAACTTAAGGATGAAACAAAGTACAATAATATACATATCATTGGTGTCCCAGAAGGAGAAGAGAAGGGAAAAGGGGCAGAAGCAATAATAGAGGAAACAATTAATGAAAATTTCCCATCTCTTATGAAAGACATAAAATTACAGATCCAAGAAGTGCAGTGTACTCCAAACAAAAGAGATCTGAATAGGCCTATGCCAAGACATTTAATAATCAGATTATCAAATGTCAAAGACAAAGAGAGAATCCTGAAAGCAGCAAGAGAAAAGCGATCCATTACATACAAAGGAAGCTTAATAAGACTATGTGCAGATCTCTCAGCAGAAACCATGGAGGCAAGAAGGAAGTGGTGTGATATATTTAAGATACTGAAAGAGAAAAACCATCAACCAAGAATCCTATATCCAGCAAAGCTGTCCTTCAAATATGAGGGAGAGGAGGAGGGGCTGTCAGCTCCGAGAAGGAGAAGGGAGAATTGCAGTGGCTGCTCTCATCGGAAACTCATTCTACTGATTCAAACTCCAACCATAGATAGACTGAGGCCAGACACCAGAGACTCTGAGAGCAGCCAGCCCAGCAGAGAGGAGACGGGCATAGAAGGAAAACAACACGAGAAGCTCCAAAGTAAAAGCAGAGGATTTTTGGAGTTCTGGTGAACACAGAAAGGGGAAGGGCGGAGATCAGGCCTTGAGGCGCATATGCAAATCCCGAAGCAAGGCTGATCTCTCTGCCCAGGACACCTTTCCTTAATGGCCCTGGTTGCTTTGTCTATTAGCATTTCAATAACCCATTAGATCTCTGAGGAGGGCCGTTTTTTTTTTTTTTTTTTTTTTTTTTTTTTTTTTTAAATCCTTTTTGCTTTTTCTAAAACAATTACTCTCAGAAGCTCAATACAGAAAGCTTCAAAGAATTGAAATTTGGGCACGTCAAGTCAAGAGCAGAAATAAGAGAGCTCTGAGACAAAAGGCAATAATCCAGTGGCTGAGAAAATTCACTAAACAACACAACTTCCCAAGAAAAGGGGGGTGTCCGCTCACAGCCACCATCCTGGTGGACAGGAAACACTCCTGCCCATCGCCAGCCCCATAGCCCAGAGCTGCCCCAGACAACCCAGTGTGACGGAACTGCTTCAAATAACAGGCACACACCACAAAACTGGGCGTGGACATTAGCCTTCCCTGCAACCTCAGCTGAATGTCCCAGAGCTGGGAAGGGGGAGCAGTGTGAATTAACAGAGCCCCATTCAGCCATCATTTGAGCAGACTGGGAGCCTCCCAACACAGCCCAGCAGCCCAGAACTGCCCTGGGGGGACGGCACTCACCTGTGACATAGCACAGTCATCCCTCAACAGAGGACCCGGGGTGCACAGCCTGGAAGAGGGGCCCACTTGCAAGTCTCAGGAGCCATACGCCAATACCAAAGACTTGTGGGTCAGTGGCAGAGACAAACTGTGGCAGGACTGAACTGAAGGATTAGACTATTGCAGTAGCTTTAAAACTCTAGGATCATCAGGGAGATTTGATTGTTAGGGCCACCCCCCCTCCCCGACTGCCCAGAAACACGCCCCACATACAGGGCAGGCAACACCAACTACACACGCAAGCTTGGGACACCAATTGGGCCCCACAAGACTCACTCCCCCACTCACCAAAAAGGCTAAGCAGGGGAGATCTGGCTTGTGGAGAACAGGTGGCTCGTGGACGCCACCTGCTGGTTAGTTAGAGAAAGTGTACTCCACGAAGCTGTAGATCTGATAAATTAGAGATAAGGACTTCAACTGGTCTACAAACCCTAAAAGAACCCTATCAAGGACAGCAAATGCCACGAGGCCAAAAACAACAGAAAATTATAAAGCATATGAAAAAACCAGACGATATGGATAACCCAAGCCCAAGCACCCAAATCAAAAGACCAGAAGAGACACACCTAGAGCAGCTACTCAAAGAACTAAAGATGAACAATGAGACCCTAGTACGGGATATGAAGGAAATCAAGAAGACCCTAGAAGAGCATAAAGAAGACATTGCAAGACTAAATAAAAAAATGGATGATCTTATGGAAATTAAAGAAACTGTTGACCAAATTAAAAAGATTCTGGACACTCATAGTACAAGACTAGAGGAAGCTGAACAACGAATCAGTGACCTGGAAGATGACAGAATGGAAAATGAAAGCATAAAAGAAAGAATGGGGAAAAAAATTGAAAAACTCGAAATGGACCTCAGGGATATGATAGATAATATGAAACGTCCGAATATAAGACTCATTGGTGTCCCAGAAGGGGAAGAAAAGGGTAAAGGTCTAGGAAGAGTATTCAAAGAAATTGTTGGGGAAAACTTCCCAAATCTTCTAAACAACATAAATACACAAATCATAAATGCTCAGCGAACTCCAAATAGAATAAATCCAAAAAAAACCCACTCCGAGACATATACTGATCACACTGTCAAACATAGAAGAGAAGGAGCAAGTTCTGAAAGCAGCAAGAGAAAAGCAATTCACCACATACAAAGGAAACAGCATAAGACTAAGTAGTGACTACTCAGCAGCCACCATGGAGGCGAGAAGGCAATGGCACGATATATTTAAAATTCTGAGAGAGAGGAATTTCCAGCCAAGAATACTTTATCCAGCAAAGCTCTCCTTCAAATTTGAGGGAGAGCTTAAATTTTTCACAGACAAAGAAATGCTGAGAGAATTTGCTAACAAGAGACCTGCCCTACTGGAGATACTAAAGGGAGCCCTACAGACAGAGAAACAAAGACAGGACAGAGAGACTTGGAGAAAGGTTCAGTACTAAAGAGATTCGGTATGGGTACAATAAAGGATATTAATAGAGAGAGGGAAAAATATGGCAAACATAACCCAAAGGATAAGATGGCCGATTCAAGAAAT
Source organism: Choloepus didactylus (assembly GCF_015220235.1). Lineage (NCBI taxonomy): Eukaryota > Metazoa > Chordata > Mammalia > Pilosa > Megalonychidae > Choloepus > Choloepus didactylus. Next base: position 174,239,828 of record NC_051307.1, on the reverse strand, counting down.
GCCTTCACGGTTTTAACGTTGAATGTAAATGGATTAAACTCCCCAATTAAAAGATATAGATTCGCAGAATGGATCAAAAAAAATGAACCATCAATATGTTGCATACAAGAGACTCATCTTAGACACAGGGACACAAAGAAATTGAAAGTGAAAGGATGGAAAAAAATATTTCATGCAAGCTACAGCCAAAAGAAAGCAGGTGTAGCAATATTAATCTCAGATAAAATAGACTTCAAATGCAGGGATGTTTTGAGAGACAAAGAAGGCCACTACATACTAATAAAAGGGGCAATTCAGCAAGAAGAAATAACAATCGTAAATGTCTATGCACCCAATCAAGGTGCCACAAAATACATGAGAGAAACATTGGCAAAACTAAAGGAAGCAATTGATGTTTCCACAATAATTGTGGGAGACTTCAACACATCACTCTCTCCTATAGATAGATCAACCAGACAGAAGACCAATAAGGAAATTGAAAACCTAAACAATCTGATAAATGAATTAGATTTAACAGACATCTACAGGACATTACATCCCAAATCACCAAGATACACATACTTTTCTAGTGCTCACGGAACTTTCTCCAGAATAGATCATATGCTGGGACATAAAACAAGCCTCAATAAATTTAAAAAGATTGAAATTATTCAAAGCACATTCTCTGACCACAATGGAATACAATTAGAAGTCAATAACCATCAGAGACTTAGAAAATTCACAAATACCTGGAGGTTAAACAACACACTCCTAAACAATCAGTGGGTTAAAGAAGAAATAGCAAGAGAAATTGCTAAATATATAGAGACGAATGAAAATGAGAACACAACATACCAAAACCTATGGGATGCAGCAAAAGCAGTGCTAAGGGGGAAATTTATAGCACTAAACGCATATATTAAAAAGGAAGAAAGAGCCAAAATCAAAGAACTAATGGATCAACTGAAGAAGCTAGAAAATGAACAGCAAACCAATCCTAAACCAAGTACAAGAAAAGAAATAACAAGGATTAAAGCAGAAATAAATGTCATAGAGAACAAAAAAACAATAGAAAGGATAAATATCACCAAAAGTTGGTTCTTTGAGAAGATCAACAAGATTGACAAGCCCCTAGCTAGACTGACAAAATCAAAAAGAGAGAAGACCCATATAAACAAAATAATGAATGAAAAAGGTGACATAACTGCAGATCCTGAAGAAATTAAAAAAATTATAAGAGGATATTATGAACAACTGTATGGCAACAAACTGGATAATGTAGAAGAAATGGACAATTTCCTGGAAACATATGAACAACCTAGACTGACCAGAGAAGAAATAGAAGACCTCAACCAACCCATCACAAGCAAAGAGATCCAATCAGTCATCAAAAATCTTCCCACAAATAAATGCCCAGGGCCAGATGGCTTCACAGGGGAATTCTACCAAACTTTCCAGAAAGAACTGACACCAATCTTACTCAAACTCTTTCAAAACATTGAAAAAAATGGAACACTACCTAACTCATTTTATGAAGCTAACATCAATCTAATACCAAAACCAGGCAAAGATGCTACAAAAAAGGAAAACTACCGGCCAATCTCCCTAATGAATATAGATGCAAAAATCCTCAACAAAATACTTGCAAATCGAATCCAAAGACACATTAAAAAAATCATACACCATGACCAAGTGGGGTTCATTCCAGGCATGCAAGGATGGTTCAACATCAGAAAAACAATCAATGTATTACAACACATTAAAAACTCGAAAGGGAAAAATCAATTGATCATCTCAATAGATGCTGAAAAAGCATTTGACAAAATCCAACATCCCTTTTTGATAAAAACACTTCAAAAGGTAGGAATTGAAGGAAACTTCCTCAACATGATAAAGAGCATATATGAAAAACCCACAGCCAGCATAGTAGTCAATGGTGAGAGACTGAAAGCCTTCCCTCTAAGATCAGGAACAAGACAAGGATGCCCGCTGTCACCACTGTTATTCAACATTGTGCTGGAAGTGCTAGCCAGGGCAATCCGGCAAGACAAAGAAATAAAAGGCATCCAAATTGGAAAAGAAGAAGTAAAACTGTCATTGTTTGCAGATGATATGATCTTATATCTAGAAAACCCTGAGAAATCAACGATACACCTACTAGAGCTAATAAACAAATTTAGCAAAGTAGCGGGATACAAGATTAATGCACATAAGTCAGTAATGTTTCTATATGCTAGAAATGAACAAACTGAAGAGACACTCAAGAAAAAGATACCATTTTCAATAGCAACTAAAAAAATCAAGTACCTAGGAATCAACTTAACCAAAGATGTAAAAGACCTATACAAAGAAAACTACATAACTCTACTAAAAGAAATAGAAGGGGACCTTAAAAGATGGAAAAATATTCCATGTTCATGGATAGGAAGGCTAAATGTCATTAAGATGTCAATTCTACCCAAACTCATCTACAGATTCAATGCAATCCCAATCAAAATTCCAACAACCTACTTTGCAGACTTGGAAAAGCTAGTTATCAAATTTATTTGGAAAGGGAAGATGCCTCGAATTGCTAAAGACACTCTAAAAAAGAAAAACGAAGTGGGAGGACTTACACTCCCTGACTTTGAAGCTTATTATAAAGCCACAGTTGCCAAGACAGCATGGTACTGGCACAAAGATAGACATATAGATCAATGGAATCGAATTGAGAATTCAGAGATAGACCCTCAGATCTATGGCCGACTGATCTTTGATAAGGCCCCCAAAGTCACCGAACTGAGCCATAATGGTCTTTTCAACAAATGGGGCTGGGAGAGTTGGATATCCATATCCAAAAGAATGAAAGAGGACCCCTACCTCACCCCCTACACAAAAATTAACTCAAAATGGACCAAAGATCTCAATATAAAAGAAAGTACCATAAAACTCCTAGAAGATAATGTAGGAAAACATCTTCAAGACCTTGTATTAGGAGGCCACTTCCTAGACTTTACACCCAAAGCACAAGCAACAAAAGAGAAAATAGATAAATGGGAACTCCTCAAGCTTAGAAGTTTCTGCACCTCAAAGGAATTTCTCAAAAAGGTAAAGAGGCAGCCAACTCAATGGGAAAAAATTTTTGGAAACCATGTATCTGACAAAAGACTGATATCTTGCATATACAAAGAAATCCTACAACTCAATGACAATAGTACAGACAGCCCAATTATAAAATGGGCAAAAGATATGAAAAGACAGTTCTCTGAAGAGGAAATACAAATGACCAAGAAACACATGAAAAAATGTTCAGCTTCACTAGCTATTAGAGAGATGCAAATTAAGACCACAATGAGATATCATCTAACACCGGTTAGAATGGCTGCCATTAAACAAACAGGAAACTACAAATGCTGGAGGGGATGTGGAGAAATTGGAACTCTTATTCATTGTTGGTGGGACTGTATAATGGTTCAGCCACTCTGGAAGTCAGTCTGGCAGTTCCTTAGAAAACTAGATATAGAGCTACCATTCGATCCAGCGATTGCACTCCTCGGTATATACCCGGAAGATCGGAAAGCAGTGACACGAACAGATATAAAAAAAGAAAAAAAAAAAAAAAAAAAAAAAAAAAATATGAGGGAGAGCTCAAAATATTTTCTGACAAACAGACAATGAGAGACTTTGTGAACAAGACACCCGCCCTACAGGGAATACTAAAGGGAGCACTACAGGGTGATAGAAGACAGGAGTGTGTGGTTTGGAATACAATTTTGGGAGACGGTGGCACAATAATGTAAGTACACTGAACAAAGATAACTATGAATACGGTTGAGAGAGGAAGGTTAGGAGCATGTGAGACGCCAGAAGAAAGGAGGAAAGATAAAGACTGGGACTGTGTAACTTGGTGAAATCTAGAGTGTTCAACAATTGTGATAAAATGTACAAATATGTTCTTTTACGAGGGAGACCAAGCAAATATCAACCTTGTAAGGTGTTAAAAATGGGCAGTCATTGGGGGAGGGATGCAATCAACATAAACTAGAGACTGTAACTAATAGGATCATTGTATTATGCTTCCTTTAATGTAACAAAGGTGATATACCAAGGTAAATGCAGATAAGAGGAAGCGATAGGGGAGGCATGTTAGACACTTGACATTGGTGGTGGTGTCTGATTCTTTACTCTACTTTGATTTAAGGTTATTTTTCCTTTTGCTGCTTCCTAGCTGTCTTTTTTTTCCCTCTTTCTTTTGCCTCTCTGCCTTCTTTGACTCTCCCTCCTGCCTTGTGAAGGAACTGTAGATGCCCTTATATAGATAGTGGTGAAGGTGGTGAACACATAAATATATGACCATACAGAGAAGCATCAATTGTTTACTTGGGATGGAATGTATGGTGAGTGAACAAAACCATATAAAAAAAAATGGGTTGATGACAAAACGTCGAGGGCAATATACTGAGTGAAATAAGCCAGACACATAAGGACAATTATTGCAGGGTCTCACTGAGAGGAACTAATTATAATATGTAAACTCATAGACATGAAATATAAGGTACCAAAATATAGGATGAGGCTTAAGAATGGGGAGTGGTTGCTTAGTATGAGCAGAATGTTCAACTAGGATGAACTTAAATGTTTGGAAATGAACAGACATGTCAGTAGCAAGACGTGAGAATAACTAAGTGCCGAATGGTGTGTGAATGAGGTGGAAAGGGGAGGCTCAGAGTCTTATATGTCACCAGAAGGAAAGTTGGAGGTCAAAAGATGGGAATGTATAAAACTGAATCCTATGGTGGGTAATGTCCATGATCAACAGTAGAAATACTAGAAGTCGCTTCCATGAACCAGAACAAATGTATGACAATACAATTAGAAGTTAATAATAGAGGGGCATATAGGGAAGAAATATATACCTATTGCAAACTATATACTACAATTAGTAGCATTTCAACATTTTTTTCATAAGCAGTAACAAATGTACTATACCAACACTACGAGTCAACAATTGAGGGGGGTGGTTAGGGATAGGGGAGGATTCAAGTTTCCTTTTCTTTTTTTCTTTTTTCATCTGTCACTTTATTTCTTGTCTGGAGTAATGAAAAGTTTCTAAAAATTGAACAAAAATTAAGTGTGGTGATGGATGCACAGCTGTATGAGGGTACCCAGGGGCAAGTGATTGTACACTTTGGATCTCTGGATAATTGTATGGTGTCTGAACAATCCCAATAAAAATTAAAAAGGAAAAAAAAAGTGCATAGAAGCTAGAAAGATGAAAATCATTTAAAACAAACAAGAACACACATCCAGTGAAATAGAGGAAAAGGAGCTGGACAACTTGAAAAAAATAATAAGCACTAAAGGCAACATGAATAGATTTTCTGTAGTTAAAAACCATTTCTGTGTAAAAAATTTTTGATTTACTTGAAGAAGATTGTCAGATTTTAGACTGAATTTGTGGCGAAGAAAATCTGTTACCCTGGACATCTAAATACATATACAGTTAAAAAGGAAAATTTATCTGAGATGAAAGACAGGAGTTGGACTGAAAGGGCTTATTGTGGTCCAGGAAATACTGATGAGAAAGCATATATGCTTAAGTATATCCTGGAAAATTCCTGCACATCAAGGATTTAAAAAAAAATATCTTACAACTTTCCTGCCAGAAAGAATAGGTTACATATAATGGGGAAGAGTTCAGAATTATTATTTCTCATCTGCAGTATTGGAACCTAGAAGGCAATAGTGTAATTTCTAGGCACAATGCAGAGAAAAGGGTTTCACTCTGAAAATCTCTTACCAGCAAAATTGTCATTCACCTGGAAGGCCCAATAATTCAATCAATATTTTATAAGAACTCAGAGAGCAAACCTCTAAGGAGAAGACAATAGTTCAGAAGAGATTCTAAGCGAAGAAGTGAAGGAGAAATGAAATGGAAATCGTGTTGGACAGTGACTCTTGGAGTGAATGAATGCATGTTTATGTGTTTACTTAGACACAAATGGATAATGATAGACTGAGGATATGTGATATAAATGCTAGATAAAACCTCATTAAAGAGAAGGAACAAACTGGAATGGAATTCAATTAATGGTTAAGAACTAAAATTACTTAACTACCTTAGCAAATCCTAAGATTTGAGGTAAAGGAAAAGAAAAAGGGAAGTCAAATCATTCGAAATTCTTCCTCAGGTTTGGGAGTAAGGGGCAGGGACAGGCGGAATGCAACCTGCTAAAGGTGTAATCCGATGGAGAAATGAAAACAGATGGGAAATAGAGCATTTTATTGAGAGGAAGAGTTTCCATTTTGAAAGAAATAACCTATTATAGAGAAATAAGTTTCTGGTAATGAACAAAGGAAAAGAGAAGGTAACTGTTAAGGGATAAGAACAAATCTATTGGTAGAACTTCCAAATGAACATGGGAAATGAAAAGAGTGGATTGCAATATAATCAAATTAGAAGGCAAAAAGAGAAAGATAACAGAACAATGTAAAATGAATGATGAAAGTGAAGTGAAGGAATAAAATCAAGTATATCACTAATCACAAAACCTAAATTATCTGGATTAAAGTGTCCAACTGGCTTAAAAACAGTTGACTGCTATTTGTAAGAAGCACTTAAAATGATTTAAAAATGAAAAGAGATAACTTTTGTAAGCAAAGAAAAAAGAAAATGGGAGAAGCAAAAGGATTATCAGACAAGGTAGAATTTAAGATTCAAAACAATGCATAGGTCATAGAAGGGCAATAAATGAAGAAACAATTTATGAAAGACATACACCATCTAGGAACTGGTATTTTCCTAACAACCCAATAGCTGAAAATGTAAAACAAAACTGTTAGAAATATAATAAACTTAATTAAAAATACATTTATAGTGTCACTTCAATACACCTATTTTTGAATTGTGTATATCTTATGGACAATATATGTAAAAGCATAAAAGGAATACATAATGAAATTAATAAAGGGAGACTTTTTTACATTTTTCAAAATAATATAATTTATACATACTCACAAAATATTTATTAAAAAAAATGATCATGTGCTTGGTCACAAAGAAACTGCATTTACAAATGTGTAGAATTTACAGGCGACTTTTTTTGATTAATTGTTAGAAATTGAATGAAACAATTATTAAAACAGAAATAAATGATATGAAGGTAACCCTGAAACAGTAAATGTGTAACAATTAAGAAGTGAATGGAAGTGAAAATCAAAAGAAAATTGCAAACTATTTAGAAAGCAAAACAAAGTGAAAATATGCACAGCCAAAGCCATATTCAGAGGAAATGGGTGAGGGTAAATCGTCTTTAATATTAAATAAGAAAGATGAAAATTAAAAGAACTTTAATTATTACAATTTTAAAAGATTAGAAAAGAGAAAATAAATAAATTATAGAGCCAGAAGAGGGAATTAATAAGAATAAAAATTAAGTTGTGGGATGAAAACAAAAATACAGGGAAGTGTGAACAAATCAAAATACTGATTTTTGGTGAAAAAAAAAAGAAACTAAGCTGCTCAGGATTCTACAGAAAAAGGTGAAAAAGCAAATTATTAAAATATGGAATGGAAAGGAACATGCATAGAGCAATTGGAAAAATCCTATGAGCAGACTGCACACAGGGTTTTAGTAGCAATTTTGAAAACCTATAGAAAAATGATACTTTCCTAGCAAGTTATAAATTACTGAATACCCAAGAAAAAGTAGATAATGTGAATTCACCACTTACTCTAGAAAAGTATATAAATGTGACCAAAGATGATAGAAGTTACCAGATCTAGCATTGGAAAAGGCTCCAGTCTTGATTGATTTAAAAAGTAAATTTTATCTAATTAAAAAAATAGACAATTCCAATTTATTTAAGCTAAGTAAAACAGGGAACAGTATAATATGGAAATTACCCCATTTTTACTCATGAAGATACCATAAAATTAATACCAAAATCTGCTAAGGAAACTATAGTTGTAAGAAGGAAAATTATGACCTACTCACAAACAAAAAGGCAAAATTTAAAATAAAATGTCAGCAAATAGAATCCATCAATCAGAATATTAAAGCACCATAGCCATATAGGATTAATACAGGAAAATAAAAGTTTTCCAATTTTGGGAATGTTGTTAACATAATCCTCTTAAGTATGTAATTATATTATTAGCTGCTGAAAAGATCAAGTAGCCATTCCTGTTACAATTATGTATGAGTATTAGAAGGAAAGCAAATATAATGAAAATCTATTTACCAAAAAGCAGTGGCACATATAATCTCAAATAAACAGAACACAAAAATAATCAAAATCAGAACTTGACAGGGATACCTGTTTTTTTTTATTCAAATTAGTTTAGAGGTCAAAGAGAATACAGGAAGAAAGGAACACTGAAAATGAAAAGATAATGTTATCCTTTTGCTAAGATTTGATTGATATAATCACTTTTCTAAAATTTATCATATAACTAAAAACCAGAGAGTGAAAAGCTACTAAAACAAATTAATTTGGAAAGGTGCCAATAAGCACATTTTCTCTACTCAAGCAATTAGCGTTTAGAATTGGACTTGGGTATTCTGTTCCCAGTAGTGATAAAACCATACCATGGAAGTGATTTTAATAGGAAAGACAGAGGAGTTACATGATGAAAATTATAGAGTCTAATGTAAAGCTATAAATCAAGAACTAAATGGCAAAATATTATAGGTTCTTGCATGAAAAAAACTGCATATTGTAAAAATTGTAATTCTCCTCAAAATGATTACGTAAATTCAATGCAATTGAAATTAGTATCACAACAAGGTTATTTTGGGAAAATGCCCGAGTATTGAAATACACACACATTCATATACATAAATATAAATATGCATATATACAAATATATACACATCAATATGTACATATGAATATAAAATTTATTTCATGCATATACATGGATATATGTATATGCATGTTTGTATGTGTGTGCATGTATTTATATATTTTATATATGTATGAAAAAACAGATGAAAAAGAAAAGTGAGCTAGGCCTTGCCTTCCAAGTTATTAGAACATACCATATAGTCAATCATCACTGTGATATTGGCATAAGGATAGAAAATAGATGTATGGAACAAAATAAAGATTCTAGAAATAGATCCTAATTGCATATGAGAATATAATATATGAGAAAGGGAATATTTTAATTTAGTGGGAAAGGATGAATTATTTAGTAAACTGTGCCAGTTCTACGTCCTCTGTATATGGAAGAAAATAATATTACATTGCATCTTTATCATGTCCAAAAATGAATTCCAGAAGGATTAAAAAAACTTTTTCCTGAACCATTTTAGAGAAAGTTACAGGCAATAAAATCCTTGTATCCCTAAATATTTCAGTCTGTATTTCCTAAGAACAAGCACACTACAATCAAAACCACAATCAATCAAATTCAGGGAACTGAAGTTGATAGACTACTGTTATCTACAGTATTAGATCATTCAAATTTTACCAGTTGTCCCACTAATGTTTCTTTGAGCAAAAGAGAAAGTTTAATTTTTCTGTTCCAGGATTCAATCCAGTGTCACATGTGCATTTGGTTGTCATGTCTCTTTAGTCTCCTTTAATCTGGAACAATAATTCAGTCTTTCTTTGCCTTTTTTTTCCTCCTGGGACTCTCCTTTGGCTCTGAAGCAGGATTTCTCTTTATCTCGTGAATGAGACCTGAGGCCATCTTGGTTGTCAGAGGGAACAACTTCCACTGGAATCCATGAGACTTCGCGAGATGATGCACAGGGCTAATGTTCAGGACATGATAAAATATGCTTTTGTTTCAGACCCAGATATATAACTTATTTGTTTTTCTTATTTTTTTAATAATAGCTTCATTAAGATATAATTCACCTACTATACAAATTCACCCATTTAGTGTGTATAATTCAGTGGTGTTAGGATATTCACAGAGTTGTGTAACCATTACCACCATCAATTTTAGAACATTGTCATCACCCATAAAGAAGCCCCATACACATTAACAATCACTCCCTGTTGTCCTCCATTTCACCCCCTTTTCCCCATATCTGGGCAATCCTTAATCTACTTTCTCTATAGATGCCAGGCATTTTTTGGGGAACATTTTTATAATTGTACTAAAACTATAGTCCTCTTTGGACTATATAAAACTAAAATGTATAATTATACATTTTTATAATTGTACTAAAACTATATGTACTAAAACTATTGAACATTTTTATAATTGTACTAAAACATTTTTCTAATTGTATGTAAAACTGTGTATCATTTACAATAGGGTTCACTGTGTTGTACAGCCTACGTTTTATCTTTTAGTTTTTATTCTAGTAACATATATAAATCTAAAATTTCTCTCCTTTAATCATATACACATATATAATTCAGTGCTGTTAATTATTTTCACAATATTGTGCTATCATTACCAGCATCCATATCAAAACTACCATCAACCCCAAAAGAAATTCTATACAATTTAAGTACTAACTCCTTATTCCCTACCCTGAACTCATACCGTGATAATTTAAATTCTAGATTCTGACTCAGTGAGTTTACTTATTATAATTATTTTAAATCAGTGAGATCATAGAATATTTGTCCTTTTGTGTCTGGCTTATTTCACTCAACATGATGTCCTCAAGGTCCACACATGTTGCATGAATCAGAACTTTATTCCTTTTTAATGCTGATTAATATTCTATATGTATATATCACATTTTGTTTATCCATTCATTAGTTGTTGAACATTTGGATTGCTTCCATCTTTTGACAACCCTGTGAACATTGGGTATATACTTAGTAGAAGGATTGCCAAGGCATATGGTAGTACTATACTTAGCTTTCTGAGGAACTGCCAAATTTTCTTCCACAGTGGCTGTACCATTTTACGTTGCCACCAGAATGAATGGGTGTTCATGGATTTATCCACATCCTCTCCAAACTTGTGATTTTCATTTTAATATTTACCATTCTAGTGGTTGTGAAATAGTATCTCATTGTGGCTTTGATTTGCATTTCCCTAATATATAATCATGTTGAGCATCTTTTCATGTGCTTTTCAGCCATTTGTATGTCCTCTTTGGAAAACTGTTCAAATCTTTTGCCCATTTTTTAAAAAAATTGTGCTGTTTGTCTTTTTGTTGTTGAGTTGTAGGATTTCTTTATATATTTTGGATATTAAACCCTTATTGGATATATGGTTTCCAAACATTTTCTCCAAATGAGTAAGTTGTGTATTTGCTTTTATGATAAAGTTCTTTGATGCTCAAAAGTTTTTAAATTTGATGACATCCCATTTATATATTTTTTCTTTTGCTTGTGCTTTAGGTTGAAAGTCTAGGGAACCATTTCCTACCACAAGATCTTGAAGATACTTCCCTATATTTTCTTCTAGGAGTTTATAGTCCTGATTCTTATATTTAGGTCTTTGATCCATTTTGAGTTAATTTTTGTATATGGTTTGAGATAGGGGTCCTGCTTCGTTCTTCTGCATATGGATTTCCAGTTTTTCCAGCACCGTTTGTTGAATGGACTTTCTTTTCCAATTGCCTGGAAAAGCCTTGTCAAAAATCGATTGGCCATTGATGTGAGTATCTATTTCTGAACTCTCAATTTGATTCCATTGGCCTCTATATCTATCCTTGGGCGGGTACCATGCTCTTTTGACCACTTTAGCTTTGTGATGAGCTTTAAAGTCAGGAAGTGTGAGTCCTCCAACTTTGTTCTTCATTTTCAAGATGTTTTTGGCTATTTGAGTCTCCTTACCCTTCCAAATAAATTTGATGATTGGCTTTTTCATTTCTGCAAAGTAGTCCTTTGGAATTTTGATTGGGATTGCTTCAATATGTCAAGTCACCTTGGGTTGAATTGACATCTTCACAATATTTAGTCTTCCAATCCATTGGCATGGAATATACTTCCATTTATTTAGATCTTCTTTGATATTTTTTAACAAAGCCTTGTAGTTTTCTGTGTATGTCCTTCATATTCTTAGTTAAATTTATTCCTAAATATTTGATTCTTTTAGTTGCTATTGTAAATGGATTTTTTTTTCTTGTTTCCTCTTCAGTTTGCTCATTACTAGTGTGCAGAAACAGTACTGATTTTGCTTATTGATCTTGTACCCTAACACTCTGCTGAATTTGTTCATTTGCTCCAGTAGCTTGGCCATAGATCTTGAGGGACTTCCTGTATATAGGGTCATGTCATCTGCAAATAGTGAAAGATTTACTTTTTCCTTTACAATTTGGTTTCCTTCTATTTCTTTTTCTTGCCTAATTGCTCTGGCTATAACTTATGGCACAACGTTGAATAACAGTAGTGACAGCGAACATTCTTGTTCCTGTTATTAGAGGGAATGCTTTCAGTCTTTCACAATTGAGTATGATGTTATCCATGAGTTTTTCATATATGCCCTTTACCATGCTGAGGAATTTTCTTTCTATTCCTATTGTTTTTATTAGGAAAGGATGCTGTGTATTGTGAGATGCCTTTTGTGCATCAGCTGAGATGATCACGTTTTGATGACATCACCCTCTTTTACTTTTATAGCCTTGATATTTTTGAGGAGTATAGACCTGTTATTTTGTAGACTGTCCCTCAGTTGTGATTGTTTGCTATAACTGAATATATTCTTAAACTTGTTTTTGATTTATTGATTTTTTTCCTATAGTGCATAATTGCCTTCCAGCAGTGGTTTATATCACTGATATATGACTATTTCCTGACTAAAATGTGATGGATATCTGTTTCAGTGGCCTTCCTTTAAAGTCCCCTTGCTGTTAACAACCAGAAGATCTGGCCTTCTATTCACATATCAGCCACAACCCATAGAAGAAGACCCATCATTTTCATTTTACCTTGATTCCTGTCCCACTACTCTTTTTAGGTCCACATTGCTTATAAATGACTAGAAAAACTTTTGCCTACTTGTTGGCCATAAAGGTAATTAAACTTGAGGAAATACCCTTGTGAAAATCTCAGTCAACCATATAATCAAATTTCACACCCTGCTAAATCAAGCCCTAATGACAAGTTCACCTAGAGAGGAAAAGTAGTTTCCCTTATAATTCTACTTAATTCTGCTAGCTTCTCTTGGATTGGCAGGCAGTGGTTGTCACTGGTTTGAATACTAATCGTTTTTGGCCAGCTGGCAACAGTGTTTTATTTTTAAGCAAATTCTTTTGGACTTCTGTCCCTTTTCTAATACCTCAATGTCACTGTGGACCATATTTTCAACTTGGTCTAAACCACCCTTTTCTTTAATAGGTGTCATTTAATTTCCTGTCCATTTCTTTGCACAAATGCCAACACTGTAACATTTATCAAATGGCTTGTAAACTGGTTGCCCTGTGGTTGTGGGCTGGCTGTGTTAAATGAGCACTGCCGCCTTAGGAAACTAGTCACTGGGTTTTTTCCTAACTTTTAATTAGTGTGGCTAAGAGATCAGGATTTGGAGTGACATTTCTTAGAATAGACCTTGTTTCTATCACATTACCACCTAACTGTCCTTGGACAATTTTATTAATAACTGTGTCTAAATCATCTCACCTGTTAAACAACAATAATGATGTTACATATTTTATAGATCCTGGTTTTCATGGAAGGAAGAAATTAAATGATGATACAGGGTGTTTAGCATACATGTAGTAACATTTAGTAAAATTACAAGTTATGCCAGTTGGTAAATCATGTAAATCAGTGTTCTGGACATGTATTGCTGCATAACAAGCCACTCAAAATCAAGTGGTTTAACACAAAAATCATTTTATTATGCCCGTGATCTATGGGTCAGGAATTTGGTCAGGGCTTGGCTGGGTGAGTCTTCTGCTCCATGTGTCAACAAATGGTGTTTCTTGATGATGTACAGCTAAGAGCTGGGCTGGTCTTGGAGGATTAGAAAAAAAGCCCCCACTTTTCTGAGAACTCACTTGTCTGGTGGCTTGGCAGGGGCCACTGGGAGGCTGGTCTCAGCGTGGTCTGTCTGTCTCTGCATGTAGTCCTAGGGCTGCCTCATGTGGTTTCTTCAAACCACCTATGTAGCAGCTCAGCACTGTAAGAATGAATTTACCAAAAGACTGAGGAAAAACTGCAAGGCTTCTTATAACCTAGGCTCAGAAGTCACAGTGTCATCTGTGCTGCATTTTGTGTTTGTTTCATAAGACCAGCTCATATTTAGTGTGGGAGGGGATCACACAAGTTCATGAGTGCCTAGAGGCATGACATATCAAGGGGCCATCTTGGAGGCAAGCTACCACAATGAATAGTACGGTTTCCTCCAGGGATCTTCATGTATACCTGTGTCCATACTAATGATCGTGCATTGATTTGGCATGTATTCACGATGCCTTATTGCAACAGTGCTTGACAAAGAGCCTACAGATTCATTATGTGGAATATCTTGAACTTTTCTGAGATTGGGTTTTTGGAATGAAATTGTCCTGGGAGATCTAGTATATAAGCGGATCCCTGTTTAGATTCTCACTATTTCCTAATGTTTCTTTTCTTCTAATTGAAATTATTTGGGAATATTCAATCATTGCTCAGATTACACTATGTAAAAGGCTACCCTATAATCTCAGTGGCTTGTAATAATAAACATTATTATAAATATTTCCTGTTTCATGTCTGTGAGTCAGCTGTGGCCCTTCTAGGCTTGGCTGGGACCATTTTGGATCAAGTGGGCTAGGCTTAAAGGTGTATGTTGGGCCAAGTCTGTTCCATATTTCTTCTCATTCTGGAACTATGATAGGGATCCATTCTGAACTCATGATAAAGTTCAGGAGCTCCAGAGGCCAAAGGAAAACACACAATTACATTTCAAATCTCTGCTTATGCCATGCCTACTTATATTCCATTATCCAAATCAAATCACTTGGATAAGCCCAAAGTCAATAGGGTTAGGGAGCCTGTTCCACCCACAGGGAGGGCATGGAAGAAGTAATAATTGCGACAACTAATACTGTCTACCACAGAGAGTTTAGATAGAGTGGAATAAGAAGGCAGTTTTCCTGGTCATTCATATTATGCTGAAGGTGTCCTTAATTTTGTATTCATAAAGCTCTGTCTCTAATGGAATAGATTAGAGCATCCATTTTCTGTTGATGTTTTTGGGGTACCCAAAGTTCAAACCACAGTATCAGATTTTAACTGTATAATACACAGCTATTACTGTGCTATTTCTGGACTTTCTGCTATTGATATTCATCTTCTGTTTACGAAGCATCAACACTATATTCAGCTGTTGACAGTACGTTAAGAAACAGTCTCTGCCCCGAGGAGTTGATTTCAGAGCCATTCAAGCTGATTAAATCAGCATCAGGTCCTCAGCTTTGAACAGACAGCTGTGGAGAGGAGATAAGTTTCTGAAGATGCAGCAGAAAAGGTATTTATAGAGGGAATAAAAGTGGGAAGGATGATAGGCAACCGAGAAGTGGAAAGCTAATCCAAACTTGCAAAATGAATAGTAGGGGAAGTAAAAACCAACAGTTCCTGTGGTGGAGCAGGCAAAAGATGAGGCTTCAGTTCAACTTTATCCTCTGCATTTTCAGAAATCCTGGGGAATATAGACATTGACTGGATTTATCTTTGACAGATGGGCCTCTTGAAGTTTTACTTCAGGCTTATCATTTGTTTCCATCATATACTTGTTTTGTGCCGATAGCAATGAGTAGTTTTCCTTGAGTGTGGTGTATTTCTCTCAGTCCTTGTGGGTGTGTTGTCAATGAAGGATTGACCCAGCTTAGTGATTCTCCAACTCAAGGTTGCACTTGACCATAGGCTAAAACAGTAACTCCCATTATATAGTAATTTGAGGGGTTCCCACAGGCATTTATGCCTACTAAATAATTTCTACAACTAAACTCACCATGTACCTGATACACCTAAATAACTTACCATAGGCAAATTGCACTGCAGTACAAGAATGAAAGATCACAGGAAGACTGTATTTCCTCACAGATATGGTACCTCATTAGACAGACATGTGACCAAGGGTGATTGACGGGAAGGTCCTGGCTGTTGAAGAGCCCTCCTGCCACCAAGAGCTGAACGCTCACTCTGCACTCTCCTCTCTACAATCTTCTCTTCTGTCTCTGTAGTGGACATTTGTTTTTGGCTAACCAGAATCCATTGTCCCTTCCCATTATTGTTGCACCATTTCCTTTTGGTGCGTTATCTCTCCCACAGTGTGGATATTTTTTGTTGAGTCCATAAATTGAAATGCCCTATTCTGCTACTCTCCTCTGTGATGGTCTTTTGATGTGTCAACTTAGCTATGTTATGGTACCTAGTTACTTGATGAAACACAGTCTAGCTGTTGGTGTGAAGATACATTGCGGATGTGATTAAAGTCCAAAATCAGACGTGTTTAAGTAAGGAAAGCTTCTTTATTAATCTGGATGTGCCTGATTCAATGAATTGAAAGGCTAACAGCAGAGATGAAGTTTCTCTGAGGAAGAAGAAATTCTGCCTGTGCACAGTTCCTGCCTGCCCTGCCCTTCCTGTTGGCCTGTGTCATTTGGACTTGCCTAGCTAGTCCCCATAGTTGTGTAAGCCAGTTCTTGCAACAAATCTCTCTCTCTCTCTCTCTCTCTCTCTCTCTCTCTCTCTATATATATATATATATATATATATATATATATATATGTATATATCCTGCTTTCCTGGTTAAATTTTGACTGATAAACCTTCTCATCCCTATTTTCTCATCAAGGAAACTGAAGAGATTCCCTTTAGCCTTTATTCTTTTCCTCACCAGATTTTTCCTGTCTTTGCTGTAGTTGAGCCAAGGATGGATATAAAGCAAAACTAGGCCAGCTGTCAACTTTCATAGTCTTTCTCTTGAGGAGAGTAACATAAAGAAAAAATAAACAAATGCTTGACATTTTAAAGTTTTTTTTTCTTTTCAATAGAGGTGTTCTGACAAATCCTCTCATAGTTTTTTCTCCTTATTTTGTCCTACCTGAAGACTCATAACTACTTCATTCATTTAATAAACTTTCCTGTCTGCTTGACTGCAGCAAAAATGACTTCCAAGCCTATTTTGTCACTTGTAACAACAACAACAACTTAACTAGATTATGCCAGACTTAATAATTAGATCCCATACAAAACCTGAACTCCCAGAATATTTCCAAACAAATGCAGAATCCATGAAAGAGCCCATAATCAGATTGACTCTACTTACCCTTTTTCATTAAGGTGTAGATTGGGGACTCTATTAAAATGTCAGCATTTTCTGACAGGAGTAATTTATTAAGCTATTATCCGTAATAAAAATTTTATGCCATCTTAGTTTAACCATTGAACTATGCATCCATGGAAATCCAAATGAACAAGGAAGACAACATGTGAACTGTGGTACAAGAGTTGATAGGAAAAGGGTTGGAACGTGAAGCAATCCAGGAAATGTGTCAAAGGGCAGATCCTAAAAGAGGATGAGGATGTTGGAAGAAGGTAGCATTGAATGGTAAAATCAGGATGGGTGAGGGGTGGGAAAAGGGATTGCCACACTGTTACAGTGAACAGCCATGCTTACCCTATGTGGTAGGAAGAATTATGGCCCCCAAAGTTACTTACATCCTAATTCCTGGAACCTATGAATATATTACCTTGCAAGGCAAGGAGAATTAATGTTGCAGATGGAATTAAGGTTGCTAATCAACTAATCTTCAAAATATGTGTATTATCCTAGATTATCAGATGGGCTTGTTGTAACCAAAAGGGTCTTCAGATGTGGGAGAGGGAGACAGAAGAGGAGTCAGGGTCAGAGTGATGTGATATGAGAAAGACTCGACTGACCATTCTTGGCTTTGGAGATGAAACGGGACCACGAGCCAAGGAATGAAGGCAGCTACGGATTATCCCTTAGAGCCTTCAGAAAGGAATGTAGCTCTGCCGACACCTTAATGTTAGTCCAGTGAGACCCTGAGACCTGTGTCAGACTTCTGACCTACATAACCTTAAGATAATAAGTTTATGTTGTTTTAAGCCCTTAGTTTGTAGTAAATTTGTTACAGCAGCAATTAGAGAATGACTATACTCTCTTACCCAAGAATATAGTGGGAAGAATAAAGCACCTTAGCCATAGGACCTGAGTTTGTATAGTAGCACAGAATCAGAGTGATCATTTCCTTGCTCTAATATTTACTAGGAAGGTGACCCCAGGCAAGGTACTTAGCCTCTCTGAACTTCAACATCGTCTCCAAAATGGACATGGTAGCTACCTGTCAGAGTTTTTCTGAAAATTGGAGATAACACAGTCTTTGGTCATGATATCTGAACTTCATTGAGAGCTCCGACCAAGGCTGGCATTCCAGAGATGGACTGTGCACCACTGAGGGGTAGGGAATTGATTTGTGAAATGTAGCATGAAAGGCAAACTGATGTTTACAGAGTACCAGGCAAAATGGAGTCAGGAAACAGAATTGGTGACATGAAACCCAAAGAGACAGGGCAGAGAGGCAATAACTGGCTTTGAGCAGAGGGCTAGCAGTCTGACTTGGTGAGATTGAAGGAATGAGTTCCAGAGTGCAGGCCTGGAGAGAGTCCCTGGGGCAGGGATAGAGGCAGGCCTCCAATAATTCTGGAAGGACCTCTAAGAGTTTCTCAATTGATACGGTTCACATTTTTATTAGTTGCATTCTATCCCTGGCTCTGCTTATTCCTAGCTGTATGATCTTGGATGTGTTACCTGATTTCTCAAAGCCTTAGTTTCCTCAACAATTAAAGAAATAGGTTGAACTCAAGTAAGCTAAATTAATTCCAGTCGAATGTTATATTATTTTTATACAGCTTTATTAAGATATAATTCCTGTAACATAATTCTTCCATTTGAAGTACACAGCTAAATGCTTTTTTGGTATATTTACAGGGTTGTGCAGCCATTGCCACCTTGTAATTTTAAAGAACATTTTCAACCCCCCAGAAAGAAAAACTGTATCCATTACCAGTTACTCCTCATTCCCTGCAACCTCACCCCACCCCAACCCTAAGCGACCACTAAGCATACTTTCTATCTATATAAATTTGCCTATTCTGGAAATTTCATGTAAATAGAATTATACAGTGTGTGGTCTTTTCTTTCACTTAGCATAATGTTTTCAAAGTTCGTCCTTGTTGTAGCATGTATCAGTACTCCATTCCTTTTTATTGCAGAATAATATTTCATTTTATGCATATAACACATTTAATTTATCCATTCATCAATTGATGGTTGTTTTTACTTTCTGACTAATATGAATAAAGCTTCTATGAACATTTGTGTACATGTTTTTGTGTGGATGTATGCTTTCATTTCTTTTGGGTATATATACCTAGAATTGATTTAATGGACCACATGCTAACTGTACGTTTAAAATTCTGATGAATTGTTAATCTGTTTTCCAAAGCATTTGCATCATTTAATATTCCCACAAACAGTGTATGAGGGTTTCAGTTTCTCCACAACCTCAGCCACCCTTGTTATTATCTGTTTGATTGTAGCCATCCTAGTGGGTGTGAAGTGATGTGGTGGTTTGGATCTGTATATACTCCAGAAAAACATGTTCTTAAATTTAATCCATTCCTATGGGTGTGAATCCTTTGTAAGTAGGATCTTTTGATGAGAATATTTCAGTTAAGGTGTGGCCCACTTCAATAAGGATAAGGTCTTAATCTTATTACTGGAGTCCTTCATAAGAGAATAAAATTCAGACAGAGAGAAAGCCACAGAGGGAGCAGCCAGAAGCTGAACAGCAACGGAACCTGGAAGAGAAGGGGGAGACCAGGAGATGCTTCCATGTGCCTTGCTATGTGACAAGCTAAGGACCGAGAATCTCCAGCAGCCAGCCCCAGAATGCCAGTCCTCGAGGAGAAAGCGTTGCCTTGATGACACCTTGATTAGGACTTTTTTCCTAACCTCAAAACAGTGAGCCATTAAATTCCGTTATTTAAGCTGACATGGTATTTGTTTGGCAGACAAAGAAACTAAAACAAGTGATATCTTATTATGGTTTTGATTTGCATTTTGCTGAAGGATAAGTATATTGTCATCTTTTCATGTACTTATTGTCCATTTATATATCTGATTTGGAGAAATATCTATTCATTTCTTCTGTTAACTTTTTAAAAATTTGGTTGTTTATTTTTTATTATTGCTTTGCATGACTTTTCTACATATTCTGGTTTTAGTCCTTTATCTTATATGTGATTTACAAATATTTTACCCTGCTCTGTGGGTTGTCTTTCACTTTCTTGATGGTTTCCTTAAAAGTTTTTAATTTTGATGAAGTCCAATTTATCAATTTTTTCTTTTGTTGCTTGTACTTTGGGTATTGGATATAAGAAACTAATACCTAACTCAAAATTATGAAGATTTACACTTATGTTTACTCTAAGAGTTTTATAATTTCAGCACTTACATTTAGGGATATGATCCATTTTGAATTAATGTTTATGTTTGGTGTGAGGTGGAGGTCTAACTTTATGTTTTTTTGCATGTGGGTATTTTGTTATCCCAGCACTATTGGTTGAAAAGACTATTCATTCCCCATTGAATTGCCTTGGCATCCCTGTTGAAAACTAATTGGCCATAAATGCAGGGTTGTATTTCTGGGTTCTCAGTTCTGTTCCTTTGATCTACATGTCTAGTCTAATGCCCAAACCACAGTCTTGATGACTGTAGCTTTGTAGTAAGGTTTGGAATTGGGAATTGTAAGTCCTTGACTTTGTTTTTCTTATTCAAGATTGTTTTTGGCAATTCTGGATCCCAAGCGTTTTCATATGAATTTTAGGATCAGTTTATCAATTTCTGCATAAAAGCCAGTTGGATTTTGGTAGGGATCATGTTGAATCTGTAGATCAGTTTGAGGAGTACCGCCATCTTAACAATATTAAGTCTTCTAAACCATGGACATATCATGTATTTCTGTTTATTAATACCTTTGATATTTTTCAACCATATTTTATAGTTTTCAGTGGACAAATATTGCTCTTCGTCAACTTTATTCCTATTTTATTCTTTTCAATGCTTTGTAAATGGAATTGTTTTCTTAATTTCATTTTTAAAATATTAACTATAGTCAGTATAAATACAATCAATTTTTAAAATATTCATTTTATTTCATGCAACCTTGTGGAACTCATTTATTAGTTCTAATAACATTTTAGTGAATTCTTTTGGATTTTCTATAGACAAGATCATTCCATCTGCAAATAGAGATATTTTGCTTCTTCCTTTCTTATCTGGATGCCTTTTAGTCTTTTCTTTCTTTTTTTTTTTTTTCTTCTTTCTTTTTTTTTTTTTTACTTGCCTAATTGCCCTAGGTAGAACTTCCAGGACAGTGTTAAATAGAGGTGATAATCCTTGTCTTATAGCTGATTTTAGAGGGACAGCATTCAGTCTTTCACCATTAAGTATGATGTCAGCTGTGGTTTTATTGTAGATGACATTGATTAAGTTGAGGATGTTTCTTTCTACACATAGATTGCTGAGTGTTTTTTTTTTTATCTTGAATATGATTTGAATTTTGTTAAATACTTTGTGTCTATTCAGATGAGCATATGTTTTTTGTTCTCTTATCTATTAACATAGTTTATATATTAATTCATTTTCAGATGTGTAACCAACTTTTCATTCCTGGGATACATCACACTTGGGCATGCTTATAATCCTTTATAAATGTTGCTTGATTTTGTTCAATACTATTTTCTTTAGGATTTTGGCATCTAATTCATAAGGAATATTGGTCTGTAATTTTCTTTTCTTGCCGTTTGTTCTGAGATTAGTATCAGAATAATACTCTCTGCATAAAAGAAGTTGGGAAGCGTTCCTTCCTCTTCTATTTTTTAGAAGTGATTGTGAAGGTTTGGTATTAATCCTTCTTCAAATGTTTTAGATAATTTGCTAGTTAAGCCACCTGGGCCTGACCTTTTCTTTGTTGGAAGTGTCTTGAATATTGTGCCAGTTTGGGTATATTATTTCCCCCTAAAAAGCCACATTCTTTAATACAATCTTGTGGGGGCAGATTGATTAATCTTTTTTATTAGGGTGTTACCTCTTGATTGAATGTCTCCATGGAGATTTGACACCACCCATTCAGGGTAAGTCT
This sequence comes from Choloepus didactylus, assembly GCF_015220235.1. Taxonomy (NCBI): domain Eukaryota; kingdom Metazoa; phylum Chordata; class Mammalia; order Pilosa; family Megalonychidae; genus Choloepus; species Choloepus didactylus. The sequence goes on along the minus strand of NC_051307.1, from coordinate 174,217,785 downwards.
TGATCAGTTTACTGGAGTCCTTTGAAGGGAGCTCACACAGAGAGCAGAGAGACAAAAATGCCCTGGGATATGCTAAGCTAGGAGCCAAATGTGATGCTTGCTGATGCTTTGAGATGCTAGCCCAGAGTTTGCTCTGGAGAAGCTAAGAAGGACTGAATGCCCAAGAAATGCTTGCTGACACTTAGTGATGCCTGGAGATGCAGAGAGAAAGATGTTTGGAGTTGCTAAGCTGAGAGAAACCCAGAGACATTTTGGATAAAGCCTTTTTGAAACACAACCCGGGAGCGAAGGAACAGCAGACGCCAGCCACATGCCTTCCTAGCCAACAGAGGTGTTCCAGATGCCATCAGCCATTCCTCAGTGAAAGTATCCTCTTGTTATTGCCTTTGTTTGGACACAACGGTATTTATGGCCTTAGAACAGTACGTTTGTAACCAAATAAACCCCCTTTATAAAAGTCAATCCATTTCTGCTATTTTTGCAAAACGACAGCATTAGCAAACTGAAACAAATACTAATTCAATCTCTCTACTTTGTATATGTCTATTCATATGTTATATTTCTTCCTGAGTCAGTTTACTGATTTGTGTATATCTATATATGCAAATATAATATATTAATAAATAATATTTTACATATTTATGTATAGCACATATTCTGTATTATTTCTCTAAAGTTGGTAGTGATATCTCTTCTTTTACTTATTTATTTTATATACAATGATATTTGTTTCTTCTGTAGATTTTTAATGCAGTCTTATTGAGATAAATTCAAACATCATGCAGTATATCCAAAGTATACAATCAATGGCTCACAGTATCATCACATAGTTGTGCAGTCGTCACCACAATCAGTTTTAGAACATTTTTATTACTCACAAAAAGCCAAGTAAACCCAAAACATCCTATACCCTTTCTCCCCCCTCATCATTGACACCTAGCATTGATGTGGTGCATTTGTTACTGTTGATGAATGGATATTAAGATATTACTGTTAGATATAGTCTGTAGTTTGCAATAGATGCATTTTTCCCATATGCCACTCTATTATTAACTCCTGGTAATATTTCATACACTTGTTCTAGTTCATGGAAGAAATTTTTTATATTTGTACTGTTAATAACAGTATCCAGCACAAGATTTACTGTGCTATAAAGCCCCATGCTTTACCCTCTGGCTTTCCTTCTGGTGATATGTATGACTCTAAACTTCCCCTATCAACCACATTCACACACCATTCATTCAGCACTGTTAATTATAGTCACGATAATGTGCTCCATCACCTCTATCCATTTCCACACATTTATATTCTACTTAAAAATTCTGCACATCTTAAGCAACCACCCCTAATTCTCTAGCCTCATTCTATTTCCTGTAGTTTATATTCTCAATTCTATGTCTATAAGTTTATATATTATAATTGGTTCATATTAGTGAGATCATACAATATTTGTCCTTTTGTGTCTGGCTCATTTCATTCAACATAATATCATCAAGGGTCATCCATGTTGTTGCATACATCAGGACTTCATTCCTTCTTAGTGCTGAATAATATTCCATCATATGTATATACCATATTTTCTTTATCGATCCATCAGTTGATGGACACTTGAATTGTTTCCATCTTTTGGCAATTGTGAATAATGACACTGTGAACATTGATGTGCAAATATCTGTTTGCATCCCTACTTTCAGTTATTCTGAGTATGTTGGTTAGGTTCATGTGTCAGCTTGGCCAGGTGATTGTATACAGGTGTCTGGTCAAGAAAGCACTGGCCTAACCATTACTGCAAGGACATTTTTGGCTGGTTAATAAACCAGAAGGCTGGTTTATTGGATCATCGGTCAGTTGACTACACCCATGACTGATTACAACAATGAAGGGCATGTCTTCCTCAGTGAGAGAATCTAATCAGCTGGATATTATCCAATCAATTGAAGACTTTTAAGGGAGAAACAGAGGGAACCTTCATTTCTTCAGCTAGCCAGTGAAGCATTTCCTGAGGAGTTCATCGAACACCTTCATCAGAGTTGCAAGTTCATGCCTGCCCTATGGAATTTGGACTCATGCATCCTGCCTTACAGAACTTGAACTCGTACATCCCCACAGTTGCATGAGACACTTTTATAAAATCTCATATTTACAGATGTCTCTTGTTGGTTCTGTTTCCCTAGAGAATCCTAGCTAATACAGGTTGGTACTGGGAGTAATTCTTGAGAAACAGACTCTTAAAATGGGCATTTACAACTGGCTTTCTACTCTGATTAGATTCAAAGGCACTGAGGATGTGTCTTTAAGTCTCCTCCACTGCCACTTTTGTCTTGGGCAGGTTGGAAAAATACCGCCTTTAGAGCCGGGCCACAGCACTCTGAACTTGCTAATCAAAAGCGTGATCAGCTGTCAGCCATGTCTACCACTTGTCTTGGGGAAGATGATTTCTATGTTTCTTTCTGTCACCAGTAAGCTAGCCAGGGGCTGGACCCCATGGCAGCCTGCTGTGAGAATGGGGGATGTGCACTGGTAAGCACTGCATGGAAAGAGCAATTTTCTAGTCTTCACTGTATTTTACCAGCCTCTTTCTCCCACTCTTTCCTGGATACTGTACAGTGTTCTGCTTATCTTCAGAGTTCCAAATTAGTTGTTTCAGACAGTTCCTGCCTGCTTAATAGTTGTTCTGGTGGAAAGACTGAATCCTGGAGCTACCTACTTCCCCATCTTCCCATAATCCCTTCCATAAATTCTAAACAAACACTTTTTGAGACTACTTTTAAGTGGAGGAGGGAAGATAATTGAAATGATGTGAAAGACTTACCTCACATCTTTTATTCTTATCATTGTGCAAAAGAGAGCAGCAGCATTTTAGTGAGCCTGCTAGTGAAATACTGGGGGACTTTCAGATACACAGACTATTTTCATTTTTGCATATATAGTGACTTGCTGTATTATAGATACATGGAAGCCTCCAGTAATTTTTATTGAACAAATTGAATGGAAGAACTGTTAATTACTGGAAATACAATCCATACCAGTTATTTTAATAGAGAAAATTTAATATAAATAATTTGTTAAACATTTGTAGAACTGAAAGAGCTAAATGTTTACCCTGAGGTGTCACAGAGATAGGAAGTGCAGGCTGTAGTTAATAACATTTGAACTTAGCCCCTTGGAGGAGAGCCCCTCTGAGCTGGGACTCAGATCTCGAGGAAGAAGCACTACACAGCTGGTAGTGGTAGCTCTCAGGAATCGGAGTGAGGCTGGTTCTGAGAGTACCAGGGCAGGGGAACGGTAGACTGGAAACAACTGCATTTGGAACCAGTAACCATTGCCGGAGTAAAGGGCTTTAACTGAGTTTATGTGAACAGAACCATAGGTCACAGAAAGGAGGAAGTCCTCCCTCCCTCTATACTCCCTGTCTTCTCCAGTTAGCAGAACCTAACAGGGAGCAGATGAGAAATGTAGTGCCCAGAGCTCCATCCCCAGCATCACTAAGTAGAGTGTAGAAAGGTGGTTTGGTCTGAGAGGCAACAGCTTAATAACTAGGATACTTCACATGTTAATCTGTAATCCTATGTGCAAATTATATCCCGTTTGAGTGTTTCCTCTCAAAGTTGGGGAGGCTAATCCAAATTTCCCCTCTTCAGGGAGAATTTAAGATATACATTTATGTCCAAACCTTTGAAGAGTCAAGTGACTTTTAGTTTAAGAATTTAGTTTCTCTCAGTTATAATTTGCCTAATTTGTAAAAATCACTATTTTGGGTCTTCTCTATGCTGGACTTGATAGAAGTGATATAGATTTATAAAAATTTTTTTCCTTTAATTTTTTCCCTTTGAACTTTAATTATCCAGAATTGAGTTATGCATAATGCTAAGTTCGTGGCACCATATACTCATATACAGGTCTGGTTAGAGTCTCTATTTTCTTTTATTTCTCTTCTTCATCATCTGTCTCTACTTACATCTTATGCCCCCACTTTAGTTTATTTAATGTACATCCTTTTAATCCAATGTCCATATGCTTTATATAGATATGTGGACATCCTTGATAAGAGTATAGCCTCATTAATAATTAAAGGCATTCAAGTTTCAAATGGCTATAGCTAAATCTACCAAGAAAAGGCCCTGGATATGACAGATAAACTTTGAGGGCAAATGATTTATACCAATGGACCCAGTAGTGTACTTAGAAATTATACTCCCAAACTTAGTCACCATCACCAAATTGCATCTGCTGAATCACCAAAAGATAAATGTCAATGTTTTCACAGCTGTTAAGGAAAACAGGCTGTTTTAGTTTACTAGGCTGCTGAAAGCAGATTCCATGAAATGGGTTGGTGTAACAGTGGGACCTTATTAGCTTACAGCTTTGAGGCTGAGAAAAATGTCCAAATTAAGACATCATCAGGGTGAAGCTTTTTTTCTAAGGAATTGCTGCCGGTGATCCTTGGCTCCTCTGCCACGTGGCAAGGCACGTGGTGGCGTCTACCAGTCTCTCCTTTCTTTTCTGAGTTTTCTTGCTTTCAGCTGCTAGCTTCTGTGGCTTTATCTCTCTCTTTCTCTGTATTCATTCTGTTTATAAATGACTCCAGTAAAAGGATTGAGACCCTTCCCCAATGAGGTGGGTCACACCTTAACTGAAGGTCTTACTTGCAATGGGTCCATACCCCAGGAATGGATTAAATTTAAGAACATGCCTTTTTGGGGCACATGTATCTTCAGAACATCACACAGGCATACTCATGTACCACTAGAGGTGCTATAAAGGACTCAATGTTTCTAGACAACAATTTGAAAATATGAGGTAAGAATCATATAGATAACACTCTGCCTTGATAATACTACTTTGGGAATTATGTCCCAAGAAAGAACTACAAAAGAAAAAAAAAATCTATAAAAGCATTTCTGTACCTAAAAACATAATACCAAACAGCCAAAATACCTGGAATAGTCCAAAGGCCAAATTGTGGGTATATAACTAAACAGAGTATGTCCCACTCATTCAGGTAATTAATTATTATTTTGCAAACACCCTCCTAAGTGAAGATAAATGATAAAATAAAAAAAAAAATCATAGCTTCAGGAAGCTGAAAACCTAATTTATATTCTCCCCTGTGAAAGAAAACACTCTGAAATAATGGTGGCTCAGTGTACTCATGATTTGCAAGGAGGTGCGGGGTGTGTGTGTGTGTGTGTGTGTGTGTGTGTGTGTGTGTGTGTGTGTGAGATGGGGGTGGGGTGGGAGGAAGGGTCACCAGATTTCCTTTGGAAGCACCTCAGAGTTCCTGAAGAAAAAGGGTTTTTAGTTTGCAAAACCTTTTCCAATAATTTCTATAAACTCTCGTGAGGAGAGAGAGAGAGAGAATAAGACCACTCCCTAATAATGTTGAGTTAACATTAATTTGAGTGCCTACTTTGTGTAAGTGCTTCCCCAATGCATAAGAACTTTGCATATGTTAACTCATATTGCCCCATGAGGTGGTTCGGAGCACAGGTATTCTAGGTCCAAAGCCAATACTCATAAACACAACCCCAACTGCCTCTTCCTGACCCTTTGTCTAGTGAAGATGAATGAATTATTAACTAAATTTAGAAACTGTGCAAGTAGGAAAGGCAATCTAGAAGAGACAGTAGATCTTTGAATATGACCTTTATAAGAGCAATGCAGTAATTAGATATGTATTTGTGCCTCCGTTATCCACTGATTCCGTATCCACTGATTCACTTACTCACAGTTAACAGAGGGAAAAAAAGGCAAAAAAAAAAAAAAAAAGAGGAAATTTGGAAAATTCCAGAAAATAAAAAAAAAAAATAGTTTGTAAGTTTCAAACCACCCACCAAATGAGTATAGGCTGTAACATGGCAATGTCGCCAGCCTAGTACATGGCTCATCTCCCTTTGACCCCATACCCACGCTAACATGGGTTTTCGCTGATAGCATTCCTTGTAGGATCATTGCAGTGCCTTTGTTTAAGAAGGCCCTTATTTACTGTAATAATGCACCCAAAGCACAAGAGTAGTGATGCTGGTCATGCTTTTAAGCCTAAGAGAAGCCATGAAGTACTTCCCATTAGTGGAAAAGTAAAAATTCTCGATATGATTGGAAAAGAAAGAAAATTGTATGTGGAGATTGCCAGGTTGTATGGCAAAAACAGATCTTTGATTCATGAAGTAATGAAGCATAACAACAAAATTTGTTCTAGTTTTTCTGTTGCACCTCAAACTGCAAAAGTAACTGCTACAGTATCGGATAGGGTGTTGGTGTTCGCTTATATCTGCAATTTCAGCCATCCTCTGTAGGTCTTGGAACATATTCTCTATGGATATGGGGGCCCTACTCTATTAATAGAATAAATCAATAGCAGCTACAGAAAAATTTGTGTCTTGTTGGAGTTGAGTGCAGGTCTATTACAGGATACTGGGAACCTTCATCCTGGTAGCCCTCAAATCAGCAATCTCTGCAGTTTGCTTAATTCACTTGTATTTTCTCATTTATTGATTACTTACGCTGTGCTAGATACTTGCTATTTTTGAAACCTGGATTTTTGATATCATTTCCCTATACAGCTGAATACAATTTACAATCATCAAAGAAAGGGAAACTTCCTAATTAGCATCCAAGTTGTATCTATTGTTTTCATATTTTTCTCATGCACTCAACTTTTCTAGCATTCTTTGCAGAGTGTTGGCCCATTTATAATTAAAAAGAAAGGGTCTTATGTTATCTCAATATACTGAGTGTGGTTGGATATAAAGCTAGACTCTGTCTTTTACCATATCTTCTATAATATGAAAGCCTAACTTCCTGGGCTCAACATTTTAATTACAGGGGGATTTCATACATTTTCTCTAGCCCTTTGCCCCAAAATTTCTTCGAAAATGCATGTCAGCTTTTACTTCACCTTCCCTCTTAAATAAAATAGTAGGGCAGAATATTTTAGTTATCATCCCTTACCCTATAATTGGTTTTATAAATAATCATATTATGTGTAATAGAACAATGTAGTGTCTAGCCAAGAGAGAAGACATAAAAATGTCAAATGAGATAATTGTCATTTATATAATTTGTCTCTAGTATGGGATGTTAACAGCTTCCCTGCAAAGTGAGTGAGCTACCATCACCTCATTTTATAATAAATATAGCTGGACAAGAATGATGTTAATTGATTTGCTCATGGTCACCAGCACCACTAGCTGACATTTGGGGAGTGCGACCTATAGGTCACCTGATAAGTATATCATGATGTTCTATTGAAAATAATCCAGCAATTCTCCACTGCTTATCAAATAAATTTCAAACCCTATAGCCAGGTGTTATGGGTTGAACAATGTTCTCCCAAAAGATATGTTGAAATCCTAACCCCTGATACCTGGGAATGTGATATTATTTGGAAATAGGTTCATTGCAAATGGAATTAGTTAAGTTAAAATGAGGTCATACTGGAGAAGGGTAGGCCCTTAGCCCAACATGACTGTTGTCCTTATAAGAAGGGTAGAGGAGACATAGACAGACACACAGGGAAGACAGCCGTGTGAGCATGGGGCAGAGATCGACTGATGCTGCCACAAGCCAAGGAACACCAAGGCTTGCTGGCCGCCAGCAAAAGACAGGAGAGAGACATGGAACAGAGTCTTCCCTTCAGACTTTAGAGGCAACATGGCCTTTCTTGATTCCAGACTTCCAGACTCCAGAACTGTGACACAATAAATTTCTATTGTTTTGAAACATCCAGGTTTTGGTAGTGGTACTTTGTTACTGCAGCCCTTGGGAACGAAGACACTAGATATTATCAAATGGCTTAAACCAGTGGTTCTCAAACTTAAGTGTGTATTTGAACCACTTGGAGGACGACTTGTTGAATTGCACTTTTCTGGGCCCCTAATCAAGAAGTTCTGATTCAGTAGGACTGAGGTAATGCCTGAGATTCTGTATTTCTAAAAAGTTTCCAGTGATTCTGATGCTTATGATGTAGTCACTACACTTGGAGAATTACTGGCCTGAACAATGAACAGTGTTTCCTACTCTAAGAAGAAATCCTGGGTGAGGGCACATTTAGAATTGTTGTCTCCATTTGTTGGCCCACAATCATCTTTTGATGCAAGCCAAAGCTTCCCTCTTAATGGTAGAATGAGAACAGAAAGCGAAGAAAGAAGATGAGGTCATGGGTTGGGTTGAGGGAGATCAGAGATTAGATTTGGGTTTACAGATTTGTCCCAGTCTGATCCCAAAACAACATTATGAAAAGTGATAAAATAAAATTGTTATAGGCAAATGGTTTTAAAAAAAAATGACTTCAGATTTTTACCTCTGGTACAACAATTACCATATTTTGTCAATAAATAAGGCTGTTTCTTAGGGTCAGAAATTGAGAAGATAGTTTGAACTTGCCAGTCTCTTTATTTGATCTCTAAAGTAGCTCAGCATGACTGTCCCTTGCTTCCTGCTGAGCTTTCAAAATGTGTGAATTGTACGGGTAATGGGATATTGTGGGTGGGTCAGAGCATAGACTCAGGGAAGCCAGTGTGTAGGGCTCAGCAATAATGCTGAACTGTCATTTCTGTGATTGGGGCTATCAGGATCTTTAATAATAATTAAATATATATATAAATATATTTTCTGGTTTTCTAGGGTCCATGAGTTTTATGGGAAAGAACTTGAAGCATGCCTTCCTTTTTAGTTCAGACAAATACTTTCCTAACAGACTTTTGAATAGAGGTATACATCAGATTTTAGAAAGGGACCACTCCTAGGCAAAAGATAACCACTACTGAAGAGGAATTTGGCACGGTGGCTTATGCTCTGCATCAGTATCTGAAGGTTAAGAAGGAACACTGGTTCCAAATAGACCTACTCTATGGTTCACAGGCCTACACGCCCTGGGAGGATGAGGGACACGTGTAAATGACTAGAAATCCAAGCCACTTTTCTGGGAAACTCTCTCAGACTGTTAGAGGTTGAAGGGCAAAACTAAAAGCGCTAGATAACTAAGGAGCCATGCAATTCTCCTGTTTAATACCCTCAAAGAACTGGCCACAGAGCGGGCATTAGTTTCTCACCTGGAGAAGGTGACAGTGGAAATCCAGAAACAGATTAATAACGCAGCTCTATCTGTGATGGAGGAAAAAGTAGACATGCCAATGAGGTATTGCCAGCAAAGAGAATTAGTGCTATTTGCCTAGCTTGAGTGGAACCTCAGCAGAGCGGTGGGTCAGTAACGGTGTCAACAATGTGGTGAGCAGAGCAATGGCAGACACTGGAAGAGACAAATGGCATGAGCAGTGGAGGCTCTCATGAGCCAGAGTCCATGGCAGGGCTGTTGTGTAAGATGCGCCCACTCCCTGTGGTTGCGGGAGGGGAGCTGAAATCACTAGTAGCTCCTATGATCTTCTTTCCCTATTATTTATGAGATTATATGTAGTGACAGACACTAGAACCGTTCAACAAGTTGAAGGGCTGGAGTTCTGCTGTTTAACGAGTATGGGCAATTGATCCAATGCATGTAAGGAACATTAAACTTCCTAGATTGTATACATTGGAGAGCTCAAAGGGATATTTTGGTAACATATATTTTATTTAATTGCTGATGGAAATAATCGCAATGCTGTTTTTCATGTTACTGTGGGAATTTATTTATTTATTTATTGCTCCCACTTCTTTTGATTAATGTTGCTCCTATGAACAGAACCTGTATATAGGTATTGACACTGTGAACACACTTTCCAAGGCAAAAAGCTGAAAACATCTCTGACAGCAATGTTATGCCACTTAGGGTAATAAGTGGCAGGCAAGGAGATAGAGTTTGAATGACAAAATTTTGGAAATTTCAAATTTGGGTGGGATTGAGAAATGGAATATAATACAAAAAATGGGGCTTGTTCCAGAAAGCCCAGATGGGAGAGACAAGATGTTAGCAGTTCTTATTTTCCTAGTTTTGGATAACTGAGACTGGGAAAAAACAACAGTACATTTGTTTTTACCAAAATATAATTCTAATCAAAATATGTGCTGCTAATTAAATCTCTAATTAATGACACAATGCTGCAAGTTTCTAAATCATAAAGCACCTGGATTAAAGATATTATACTCACCACTTAGCTTTTATGAATAATGCATAATGAAGCTTGGTGAGGCTTCAGGGCCTATAGAATTCAATCCCCTTATTTTGCAAATAAGGAAATTGAGGCTTAAGAAGTTGTGCTATTTTAAATGAGTCACCTTAGGTGGTACCAGAGGCTGGAATAGAACCTAGATCTGTTGAGTTCCAGTCTGCTATCCTTTACACCCTGCCACACTCTTCAAGGGTTCTTATCTAAATACTGCCTTTCCATTGCTGACAACATTGTCCTTGGCTACTTTTTTGAAGCTCCTGGTTGCTTACCAGTGAGTTCAGCCTTTTCCAGGCTGCCTATTGGAGGCAAAGCTTTAATTGCCTACTTAACACACAGTCAATTCTATTTTGAAGGGTAGGCTGGGTAGGGTGCTGAATTCTTCAATGCTGTCAAACCTCATGAGCTGTCTTCCTCAGAGAATCTAAATTCAAAATCAAGCCCTTTAATTGCAAATTTTGTTTCTTTAGACTCATTTACCTCAGACTTTATTTGAACATCTTTTGGAAAAAGAAATGAGACATGAAGAAGGCTATACGTAGAAGCTCACAGGTTCTTCTCGTACATAATTGAAGTGATTGCTGCTTGGTAGGATCCACATGACTTAAGGCATGTTGTGAGGGGAGGCATGGCATACATAGAGAACACAAGCTCTTAGAGTCCGGTAGATGTTGATTCAAGCCCCAGGCCAGCCACTCTGTATAAGCTCTAGACTACATTGCATCAGTTACCTTGGGAAATGTTTTTCCCTGTAGCAGAATAACCCGCTGGAGCAATTAAATATGTATTATTTTTCTGTAGGTGAATCAAGACAGAGTGAGAGCAGGGGATGGAGGAGTATTGGGCAGAAAAAACACTGTGTATTTCATCTTTTTTTTTCTTCCCTGCAACTCCTGGCATCATTAAAAATAGCCTCTAAGTGGGTAACTTCTGGTTCCCCAGAAGTATCATAAAGTTACCCTCTCCCATCCAAAGAAGCCTTGAGAGCCTGGGGACAGCCCTGGGTCTCTTCAAATTATATACCCTCTACCTGCTGTGCTGAAAGCAGGAGGATGCTCTTCCAAGGTGACAATGGTCATAAACTGATGGCCTTCAGAATTCTGTTTCTTTTTTGGGGATTCATCCTATTCTTCATTGCTCCGACTGATCTACATGCAGAGATCCCATTCTCACCTCTATGTCCTGGTGACTTCCCTACTTAAAAAATAAAGGAGAGATTTTATTGTAACTTTCTGCATATAGACATGTGTCAGACACACTAGAAATTCCTTTTTACTGGTGGCATTGAGATTTACTCATTGCAATTTAGGAATCCCTCCCTCCCCCCAATAATAAACCTACTTTTATATTTTTTCAATTACTATTTTCTGGAACCCCCATCCCTGCTCATAAGCAGGAAACAGTGACTACAGCAAAAATAGTTGTTGCTATTGTGCTATTGTGAATGGAATTTTTTTATTGCCCCTTTGGTTAGGTCACTACTAATGTATAGAAACATTACTGATTTATGTACATTCATCTTATATCCCGCCACTCTGCTGAATCTGTTTTGAGTCATGAGAATTGTTTACAATGGAGAGTGATGAGGATTGTGCAACTAAGTGATGACAATGTGAGATATTGATTAATTGATTATTGTGGACAGAACATATGCTGTGTGAAATTACGAACCCCCTAATTTGTAAGTCAAGCCCTCAATCTTTTTTTTAATGCAATTTTATTGAGATATATTCACATACCATACAGTCATCCAAAGTGTACAATCAGTTCACAGTATCATCACATAGTTGTGCATTCATCACCACAATCAATTTTTTGAACATTTTCATTACTCCAAAAATAAGAATAAGAATAAAAATAACAAAATAAAGAATACCCAAAACATCTCATACTCCCTTTTCCTCCGTATTGTTCATTTACCTTTTGTCCCCCCTTTTTCTACTCATTTTTCCATACACTGGATAAAGAAGTGTGAACCACAAGGTTTTCACGATCACACAGTCACACCGTATAAGCTATATTGTTAACAATCATCTTCAAGAATCAAGGATCCTGGATTGCAGTTCAAAAGTTTCAGGCATTTCCTTCTAGTTACTCTAGCACAGTAAAAACTAAAAAGGGATATCTATATAATGCATAAGAATAACCTCCAGAATGACTTCTTGACTCCATTTGAGATCTCTCAGGCACTGAAACTTTACTTTGTTTCATTTCTCTTCCCCCTTTTGGTCAAGAAGATTTTCTCAATCCCACGATGATTGTAAAGGGGAGGCTAAGCCCACCTATAATTATGCCTAGGAGTTACCTCCAGAGAATCTCTTTTGTTCAAATGTGGACTTTCTCTCTCTAAGCCCAACTCTGCAAATAAATTCATCACCCTCCCCATGATGTGACAGGACCCCTCAGGTAAGTGAGTCTCCCTGGTGACGAGGAACATGGATTCTGGGAATGAGCCTGACCCTGGCATTGAGGGGTTGAGAGTGCCTTTTGACCAAAAGGGGAAAAAAGAGGCAACAAAATAATGTTTCAGTGGCTAAGAGATTTCAAATAGAGTCAAGAGGCTGTCCTGGAGGTTACTCCTATGCAAGCTTCAGCTAGATATCCCAAATGGCTACAGTATGACAAGCCCAAGTCAACAGTAATCCCAAAAACCTCAGCCACAGTATAATAAGCCCAAGTCAACAGCAGTCCCCAAAACCTTAAAGAATACCAGAGCCCTATCTGAGACTCTATATAAAGTTTCACTAACTAAGTTTATTCTTCAGCAACTTAAATCCTCTAGAGAACTACTATGGTAGCTAAGTCCCAAAACCCAGAGTCAACAGCCTCGTCAAGAAATTCAAGCAGTTGTTTCCCCTTTTTCCATAATGTTGACATCCCTTTTCAACATGAGCAAGTCAGGGTGGTCACTGCCTAGACACCCTGAAGATCAGGAAAGTGACTAAACTAGAGGAAGGGGTAGCAACAGACAAAATAGAATTTAACAAAGGATTATGAATACTGAATCTCTATATAGCTTTCTTTTTCTTAATTGCTAGGGTATTAGAATAGCTAGAAGGAAAGAACTGAAATGGTGGAACTGTAACCTGTAACATTCTTTGAAATTTGTTGTATAGCTACCTGTTAAATTGTAATTTGAAAGCTATCACCTTTTTGTATATATGTTGTATTTCACAATAAGAAAATTACTGAAACTATGGTACTGTAACCCATAACATTCTTGGAAATTTCCTATATAACTACATGTTAAATTGTACTTTGAAACTTATCACCTTTTTGCATATATGTTATAATTCACAATAAGGAAATAACTGAAACTGTGGAACTGTAACCCTTAGCATTCTTTGAAATTTTCTCTGTAACTACTTGTTAAATTGCACTTGGAAAATTATCACTTCTATGTATATATGTTATATTCCACAACAAAAAAAAGATTAAAAAATCATGGATAAAGAACATGTTCCAATATACCACAATTCACACAATTTTCCTTGTTAGCACTTTGCATTAGTGTGGTACTTTTGTTAAAATTGATGAAACAGTATTATTCTTATGCTATTAACTGTAGTCCATTGTTTATGTTAGCGTTCATTGTGTTGTACAGTTCTGTGGTTTTAAAATTTTTTTTCTGATAACCTAAAATTTCCTACTTTAACTTTTAGCTTTCAAATATACAATTCAATAGTGTTAATTACATTCAAAATTGGTGCTACCATCACCACCATCCATTACCAAAACTTTCCCATCACCCAAAACATAAACTCTGTACCGATTAATATTAGCTTCCCATTCTTTACCCCTACCTCGGTCCCTGGCAACCTGAATTCTGGTTTCTGATACTATGAAGTTACATATCTTTATTATTTCGTTTAAGTGAGATCATATAAAATTTGTCCTTTTGTATCTGGCTTATTTCACTCACATGATGTTTTCAAAGTTCATCCATGTTGTCGCATGTATCAGAACTTCATTTCTTTTTTATGGCTGGATAATATTCCATTTTTTATGTATATACAATATTTTGTTTTCCATTCATCTGTTGATGGACATGGGTTGCTTCCATATTTTGGTAATTGTGAATATGTTGCTGTGAACATCAGTGTGCATATATCTGTTCATCTCCTAGCTTTCGGTTCTTTTGAGAATGTACCTAGAAGTGGGATTTCTGAGTTTTATAGTAATTCTATACTTAACGTTCTGAGGAACTGCCAAACATTTTTCCATAGCAGTTGTACCATTTTACATTCCCACCAACAATGAACTAGTCCTCCAATTTCTCCACATCCTTGATTTTTAAAATAGTGGGCATTCTAGTAGGTGCAAAATGGTATCTCATTGTGATTTTGATTTCATTTCCCTAATGGTTAATGATGTTGGGTGTCTTTTCATGTGATTATTGACCATTTGTATATAATCTTTGGAAAAATGCCTATTCAAGTCTTTTGTCGATTTTTAAATTGAGTTTTTGTCTTTTTGTTGTTGGATTTATTTATATATTCTAAATTAAACTCATCAGATATGTGGCTTCCAACAATTTTTCTCCCATTTTGTAGGTTTTCTTTTTACTTTCATGATAAAATCCTTTGATGCAGGAAAGATTTTAATTTTGATGGCATCCCATTTATCTATTTTTCTTTTGTTGCTTGTACTTTGGGTGCAAAGTCTAAGAAACTATTACCTAACAAATTCCTGAATGTTTCCCCATTTTTTCTTCTAGGAGTTTTAGAGTTTTGGTTCTTATATTTAAGATCTTTGATCCATTTTGAGTTAATTTTTGTTTATGATGTGAGATAAGTCCACATTTATTCTGCATATGGATATCCTATTTACCCAGTACTATTTGTCAAAGAAACTATTCTTTCTCCATTGAGTGGACTTGCTACCCTTGAGAAAAATTAATTGGCCATAGATGTGGAGGGTTATTTTTGAACTCTCAATTCAGTTCCATTGGCCTGTGTATCTGTCCTTGTGCCAATACCGCACTGTTCCGATACTGTAGCTTTTTAATAAGTTTTACAATCAGGAAGAGTGATTTTGGATATTCAGGGTCACTTACTCTTCCATAAAGGTTTCATGATTGGCTTTTCCATTTCTGCAAGGAAGGTTGTTGAGACTTTGATATTTCATTGAATATGTAAATTGCTTTGTGTAGGATCAACATGTTCACAATATATAGTTTACAAATCCATGTCCATGTCCAAGAACATGGAATGTCCTTCCATATATTTAGGTTTTCTTTGACTCCTTTGGACAATATTTTTTAGTTTTCTCTGTAAAAGTCTTTTACATCCTTGGTTAAATTTACTCCTATATATTTGATTCTTTCATTTGGTATTGTAAATAGGATTTTTTTCTTGATTTTCTATTGGATTGTTCATTACTAGTGTATAGAAACACCTCTGATTTTGCTTGTTGATTTTTCACCCTGCCATTTTATTGATTTTGTTTATTAGGTCTAGTAGCTTTGTGTATTTTTTGTTTTCTATATGTAGGATCATGTCACATACAAATAGGGAAAGTTTTAATTCTTCTTTTCCAATTTGGAAGCCTGTTATTTCCTTTAGTTTCCCTTCCTTTCAGAATGAAGAACTCTAACATTGCTTACAGGACTGATCCAGTTGTGATGAACTCCCTCAGCTTTTGTTTATCTGGGAATGTCTTAATCTCTCCCTCATTTTTGAGTCTTACCAGATATAAAATTCTTGGTTGGCAGTTAGTTTCCTTCTACATTTTAAATGCCTTCTTGAGTCTGTGGTTCATGTTGACAAATTGGCACCTTAACCTTATTGGTAATTACCTTGTATATAAAGTGTAGCTTTTCTCTTACAGCTTTCAGCACTCTCGCCTTGTCCTTGGCATTTGCGTTTGTCTACCTGTGTCCTGATGTGATTCTTTCCAAGTTTATCCTTTTTGGGGGTTGCTGGGATTCTTGAATGTGTAATTCATATTTTGTTAAATTTGGGAATTTTTCTGCTCTATTTCTTTGAATATGCTTCCTGAATATTTTTTGAATATTTCTCTCTTTCGGCTCCTTCTGGGACTTCCATAATGTGTACCTTTGTACTCTTGATGGGTACTGCAGGTTTCTTAGACTCTTAGCTCTTTCTTAGGCATGTTTTAAAGTTCTTTTTTTTTTCCTTTTTGCCCCTCAGGTTGAATGATTTCAATTGTTTTTTTCTTTGAGTTCACTTATTATTTTTTCAGCTAGCTCCAATCTGTTGTTGAAACCGTCCAGGGAATTTTTCATTTCAGTTATTGTGATCTTCAATTCCAGATTTCTCTTTTGTGAATATTAAAAATTTCTATGTCATATTGTTAATTCATCATTTTCCTGCTAACCTTTAATTCTTTCTCCATGTTTTTATCTCTTGGGCATATTGAAGATCATTTTTTTTAAAGTCTTGGTCTCGTATGTCCAAAGTCTTTTATTTTTTGTTGTTTGTTTCTGAAGTTCTATCTTATTTCTTTGGATGAACCATTATTTCTTCTTTCTTTTTCTTTTAATCTCTTATTGCACACTGTACATTTTAACATTGTAATGTATTAGCTCTGGTATTTAGTCTCTGAGCTGTCCATTCCTTAAGTTTGTATCCTTTCAGTGACATGACAGATATTTCTTCTAGTATGAGGTCCTGTTTTAGTTTTCTTGGCTGCTCAAGGGAACTCATGCAATGGGTTGTCTTAAACAATGGGACTTTATTAGCTCATGAGCTAACAGAATGTCCAAATCAAGGCGCTATGAAGGCAGTGCTTTCTTCCCAAAGACTGGTGTTCTGGGGCTATCTGCTGATGATCCCTGGCCCTGCAATCCTCTGTCACATGGAAATGCACATGGTGGCCTCTCCTGGGCTCCCCCTTATCTTCCAGGTTCTGTTGCCCTTCAGCTTCTTACTTCCCATGACTTTTCTCTTTCTCGATCTTAATTTTTTTCTGCTTATAAAGTAATAGGATTAAGACCCATCCTATTTGGGTTGGGCCACCCATTAACTGTAGTAACCTCATGAGAAGGTCCTACTTACAATGGGTTCACACCCACAGGAATGGATTATGTTTAAGAACATGTTTTTCTGGGGTGCATGTTACCAAACCACCAAATACACAAAAAGACACAGTCTATATTGTATATAACTATTAGTGGTCCATTTTTAGAATTAGGCAGATTTAGGTGATACTACAGAATAAAAGGAAAATATTTTCTCTAAGTCATAGAACCAGTGATTTCTTCATAATCTGTCCTCACTAGAATAACTTTCTCTGAGTTGATAACCTATCTTCTAGGCTTCTTATGAAAATAAAATTGTAAAATAAATGGTTCACACAAATCAGAATTTTTTGTTTTTCAAATTTTGAATTATGCTACATATTATCTTAGGTTATTTTCTCATAGTCTATTGTTATAGAATAAAAAATAATAATTAACATAGTTATTTAATTCAATAGAGCCATGCAAATTGACTGTACTCCCCACATATTACATGGCAACTTTGCCTCACATCAGTTTTTTTCATACATAAAAAAGGGACTAAACTAACTTCAAAAAATTTTAAAATTATAGGATACATAAAGAAAAGTTATACTTTATGGAGGGATGATGATGTTAACAAATAAATATTATAAAGCAGAAAAATGAATGTTAAGTGGTTGTACTGAAAATTTTATTCATTCAACACTGATCCCTCAAGGCTCCTACAGACATTCAGTGATTAACCTCAAGGAGATAGCGGTGCATGTCCTGCCTGACATTGCAATCAGACCTAATTTTTCTGACTCAATTCCCTTAACAATAGCTATGGTATTTCTATTGCAATATTATAACAGCATATCCTGGATTATGGTATTTAAGTTCATATCTTGTTTATACTACCAGACTGCATATACTTTGAAGGGTTAGGGATTGACCCTTATTTACTGCTGTGCCTTCTGATACTGTTTCAGTCTGGAACCTTCCACAGGGTATGTACTTAATACACATGGTCTGAACAATTATATCCACTAGATGGAATCTAAGAAAGGAAATAAAGTCTCCTTTTGACACTTGAACAACAAGAACAACAAAAACCTAACTGTCACCCAAACAGAGAAATTATAAGAAAAACTATGGATTTTATAAATGCTGATCAGATTTTATTCAATTCTACCATGACTAGACTGGGTATATGGATCGGTAACACAACAGGATTAGAAGACACTCTTTCTTCTTAGGCATTTTTTTTTTTTTTTTAAACCAAGACCTGTTGTTAGTCTTGGTAACTTTGACTCCCAAGTATTTAACTAAGCAAGCTAATGCTTCCTGCCTTGGGAAATAATGACTAGACCAGTACTTCCCAATCATGCCTTGCTAGGTAGGGTCTTGCTACAGTTCCCTGGTGATTTGCTTGTGCATTAAAGTTTAAGAAGTACTGCCTAACCTTAGACTTTTGTTCAAAATACAGGCCCTCTTCTATAGATTCCAATGCAATTAGTGGTTTTGCAGACCCTTAATTTTTAGCACTAGTGATACAGTTTTTTAATCATAAAACAAATTTAGAAAATATTAAACTAGTCCAGTGAGGGACTGAATGTTTTCAATGATGACCTGAAAAGTTTACTTCTCCCTACTAAGTTCCAGATATTATGCAGGTGGAAGGGAAGGAATCAAGAAAAAGAACAGATATCTGTTATGGAATTCTTGGGCTTACATTGTTGAATCTAAATTTATGTTCCATAATTCTGGAATGCAAAGTGTGCTTAAAGCAGTTACACATTAAAAAACAAACAAACAAAAACCCTTTTGCTCTTTTTGATGGAAATATTTTAACATTGTATTTTATACTTCCTTATTTTGGCAACATAATTCATTCCTTGAGGATGATGTTTTCAGTTTGATGTTCATATTTGTGCCATGATGTTATAAACCAGAGCATCCCAGTGCATCTCAGGTGTGTACTGATGCTCACTCTTATAAGGAATGATCAAAATAAAAAGGAAATTTATCATATGTATATGTGTATGGTGTGTGTGTATACAAAATGCATGTATACACTTTGATATGTATGTGCATATATACAAATATATATACACTTTATGCATATTTATTCACAACAAAATGCATGCATACTTTGATATATGTGTGTGTATATGTATACATATATGTCAACACAAAGCAAAAATCAGTTTACTAAATTGATTGTTTTAGTCAAACCTTGGAGGAAGGAACGGCTTTAAAGCCAATTTTTTTTTCCTTTTAGCTTTTATAATCATTTTAAGGCTATAGTGATAGATTTTAGTCATACCTATTGGCAAAATAATGGAAGATAGATCTGAATCAGATGCACTATAAATTTTCTTTCAGCAGTTTTCACAATAAGAATAATTCCTTTCAAAGCAACTCAGTAGTACCGAGGTGAATAGGGAGATCTGGTGAATCAGGGGCCTCTGTGGGAAAGATGTTTGCAACCAAAAAGCAGTTAGCACAGAGAATACACTAGAAGGTTTGCTCAGTGCAAAAATAATGATCTGACCAACAGACCACTGCTGAGAATGAATCCCTTTAAACTCAGCAACAAAAGCTCTAGGCAAACAATGCCAAATAGTGACTGTAAACAAAACAGTGTCCTTCACCTCCTCTGCGAAACTTCTCGGCATTCTGCAGATTCTCCGGCTCGCAGTTGTCATGTTGCCAGAAGTGGCTTCAGTGTGCTGTTGAGGAGTGTTCTGCTTGAGTTTATGTTTTTGAATGCTGATGATTTAAGGCTGGTCTGAAAGAGCACCTCAAACTTAAAAATTTTCTATAAAATCCTCCTTTTTTATCCATACATAATTCTACTTGTCTCTTTCTCTGCTTACTCATAAACATTCTTTCATTATTCTGTAATTGGGTTTTTTTTTTTTTTTGCATAGAGAAGTTGTGGTCTGTAATTTTTTTTATATATAAATCTTCATACTTCACCTCTTTAAGTTGAGATTATGTATCATTTAAATCCCCATATATACTGATTATGAAGTATTAAGTACTGAAAAAATCCATTTTGTCTAGATGTAATGGGATGGTGATAGGCTAATGAGGTTTAAAACTTATTCCACAAATGTTTATGCAATATCTACCATATAATGTGAACTGACCTAAGTGGTGGGTACATAAGATAGATGTGACTCCTCCTCTTAGCTTAATTTTAGTGGTGTAGATGGCCAAGTAAATAGAACTGATGGAGGGGTAAAGGCATATTAGCAACTATCCCAGCTTTGGGGTTTGAGAATTCTCTAAGCAGGAATCTCAAGGGCAGTAGGAGTTAGGGAAGAGGGGTGGGTGGTGGAGAATTCCAGGCAGAGGGAAGATCATGTACAAGTCTCCTCATTGGAGAGAGCATGGCAAGTTCAAAGACCTAAAAGAAAATCAGTGTGCTGGAGTGTGTCTCCCAGCATTTAATGTCTGGCATTTGTCTCCCTTAAAATTTACTATGCACTTCCTTATGCATTATCTGCTTTATTATTCACAACAACGTCAACTGACATAAAATAAAATAAAACCAATAAGGATGAAGTAAGTTCCTTTCTCAAAATTACAACTGAATCCCAGCTTTCTGATGCTGAGTTCACACTCCCATTCATTGTTATCTCATGCTTTCCAAATATTGCCATTCAATGTATATAAACTATTAGATCATGTTCAGAGTTTGGAGGAATCTGTCTTATCTTCAGCAGTTACTTATTTTATCTGAGAAAACACCTTTTCCTCCATGTTTGTTTTAAAAAGACCTTTTCCAGGGACTTTGAGATGCTCAAACCTCAGGGGAAACACCTGGAGAGGTTAATTAACTCAGGACTGACAATAATTAAAATCTAAATGATAAAAAGGAAGCTAGCTACAGGAAGTTTTATTGGGCCATAAATCTCATGGAAAAGTACAGATTTAATGGATATCAGGAAATTGCAATGTTTTAGCACTTATTTAAGGGGGGGAAAATCTTACCCTAATTATAAGTTTATAGAACTATCAATTATAGAGTTTTATTTAGCTAATGATTTTGGATGATCTTCAGTTTTTATCACAGACTGGTATTTAAACAAGACAAACAAAAACTTTAAATGGAAAACTTTAACCCTCATGGTACTTTGCTTTCAGAAAATTTTGGTGTAAGACTGTGAGGTCTAGTGGAAGGTACACAGGCTTTGTAACCTCTCTGCTTACTTGCCACAAGGAAATTACTATCTTTGAGCCTCAGTTTCCAAAATTGTGAGGAAACCCACATCCTAAGGTTATTGTTAGAATCAAATAAGTAAAATGTAACCATTTCATTTTCAAATAAAATCTATTTACTGAATAATAAATTTTGAATGTGTTCTATTCTTATTACGATGACTCATTAAATTCTAAAGGAAAATTAGACTATTGACATGAAGGCACTTTGTGATGTGTAAGTTTTTATACAAATGTATCCAGAATACTGCTTGGCAAATGGAAGATGTTAAAAATAGTCATGGTGTAGTTAACCATGACTAGAAGGGCAGACTGAATATGTAAAAATTCAAAACATTAATTGGGAAAGAAAACATTCTTGGAAAAGAGATTTCCCTAATTGTGATAGGAAAAATCACCCAAAACTTTAAAATAGAACAGGAGGGTAACAGGATGTTTTCTCATACTTGAGCACACAGGATTGTTTCTCTAGGAGCTTTGTTTTACTGTTTATTCTTGATTTACTCTGTGAAGTTACACGTTAACTTATAGATTTTTGTCTGGTATAGAAGCAAATTATTTTCTGGTATGGAGGAAAATGATCAGATAGCCCCAAAGGTTACCATTTTCTTTCCTTGTAGGACATGAACCTCTAACTCAGCAAACTATTTCAGCAGATCTTCTTTGACAGACTACATAAACCTTTGTTTCCGCAATGCTATTTAAACTGCTTTACCATCTTGCTGGTTCCTTCACTAGTGAAATAAATAGATCATTGACATATATTCATTCTATATTTGTAGAATGCTTTTAACTTCTTGAAAATTATGCTTGGTGATTTTAGAGTTATGTTACTTAACTGTTGGGGGTTTCCAAGAACAACATAGGGAAAAGGGTAAAGGACAGACTTAAAGGCTCAAGTATTAAACCCATTTCCTTCATGAACAGAGTGAGTAAAGACACAAAGCATTTACTTTGAGAGATTTCTTTGGCCTTAGATACCTAGCAGAATGATGAAATTCCAATGTTTCTCTTAAAAGAGAAAGGTAACAAATCACACGATTATTTTGAGATAATAGTATATATGGATTGTTGCTATAGACAACATAAACATTGCAGTTATGTGTAATGGAATGCACTCCAGAAATTTACCTTTTGCTTTTATTTGTCCATTTGTTTTCCTTTGCTCTAGGGTAAAGGGCCAGAAAGTTCCTTTCTGAAGGGAGGAGTGGTGGAGATTCTGGACAATAGAGAATCTTGGAGGCATTTAGGATTCCTGCTATTAGGAGGGTGGCCAGTTAGCCCCATTGTTCAGGGAAGGGACAATAATCTGATATTTTGGATGCGTAAGGTTGAAGGGGAAGCCTAGGCAGATACTGGCAGAAGTAAAGTGCATGTGGTTCTAGGGTCTGTATTTGTGACTTGTGATTGCCCAGCTCACCCTCACCCAGGATTCTGCAGTAGGTTGTGGCCCAGGCTGGGATGGTTACTTGGAAACAGGCAGGACTCTGTGGGTGGTTGTGGTGTCAGAGCCCATGGTTCTAATGAGGATGTAGGAATCAAAGCTCCACTTCTTCCCGGACTCCACCTTGCAGAACAAGCCCTACTCTGTGGACAGTGCATCCTCTTGTGGTTGCAGCAGGTAATACATGCTAATTCCTCTAATTTTCCCTCTTTTTTGAATGATTTAAGAATCTGGTGTCAAGAACTCATTCTCTGGTCAGGATTAGTGTAACCAGTGCTGGGGAGGTGAAGTGAGAGGTGTGGGGAAGTTAGAAAAATGCCATTGTGGTAAATATATTTTGTGAAAGAGCAAAATTCAGGGAATGAATCGAAGTAGAACTCTAATAACATAAAAATGTTGTCAGGGATAAATGAATGATGAATGAATCAAAGATGTCAAAAAGATTGTGTGAGTATGTATGTGTGTGTATGTAGCTCTCCAGGTAAGATGAATATAATAGGATAAGGACTAGCTTCTTGATATAAGGATGTATTTCATATTTATGACAATAATGAGTTAGTATTAGAGGTGGAGCAAAAACTTTACAAGTAACTTTAAAATAATCTCATGAAAATATCGGGGCCTGTATTTATTTCCTGTTACTACAAAGTACCAAAAACTTGGTGAATTAAAACAGTGCAAATTTATTATCTTACCATTTTGGAGATGAGAAGGCTGAAACAAGTCTCACTGGGCTAAAATTGAGGTGTTGGCAAGGCTGTGTTCTTCTGGAGGCTCTGTAGGGGAGAATCTGTTTCCCTGTCTCTCCCAGCATCTAGAGGCTCCGTGCGTTTCTTGGCTCATGGCCCCTTTCATTGTTAAAGCTCGCCATAGTCAAGTCTTGCCCATGCGGCATCACTCTGAGACTAACTTTCTGCCTTCCTTTTCCACATGCAGAGGCTCCTTGTAATTATGCTGAGACCACCTGGATAGTTCGGACTACTCTGCCCAATTTAAGGTAGCTGGTTAGCAACCTCAATACCTTAATTCCAGTTTGCCATGTAAAAGTTCCAGGGATTAGGACATGGGCATTTTTGGGGTAGGGATATTACTCTGCCCGCCACAGGTCACAAGGCATGGAACACAAGACAAAACATGAGAAATCTGGAGTACGTCTCAATGAACCACAAGAGAGCTATGAAAATTTGTAATTCTATTCATTGACCTCATTGAACTTTTTTAGTGTATT
Organism: Choloepus didactylus; assembly: GCF_015220235.1. NCBI lineage: Eukaryota > Metazoa > Chordata > Mammalia > Pilosa > Megalonychidae > Choloepus > Choloepus didactylus. The sequence goes on along the minus strand of NC_051307.1, from coordinate 174,193,834 downwards.
GTAATGTTTGTAAAAATCTGTGATTACTGCTGCTGGGCATTTTCAAGCCAAGGTCATTATGATTTGACATTTTTGTAAGTTAATTTCAGACAGGTATCTTTAAAAAGTTAATTTAATTTTTTATAGATAAACATCACTTTGTTCTTTTACTGATTAAGAAATAATACCTCCTCTTTTAAAAAGTTACAAAAGACAACAGGGAAATATATGGAGAAGAATGTAACTTATTCATGATCGTGTTACATAGATTTAACCTGAAGAGCATTTTAAAATACTTCTAGGTATTTTGATATCCCTAAAAATATATAGCAATATGTTTATTCAGATAAATGGGGTTATCCTTTATCCATGTCCATAAATATAGGTCTGCATCATGATTTTAGTTACTTTACAGAATTCCTCTGTATGATGTATCATTATTTAAATAATCTCCCATTGTTGGAAATTTCACCTGAATCCCATTTTTCCCTCTGTTTTTAAAACTGTGATAAAAAGGAAAATAAATACTGTTATTAGCATTTTTATTCATACTTATTTGATAAATTTCCTGTTGATATCCTTACAATAGATTCTAGAAATAGGTTAAATGAAGTAGCAATTTAAATTAATCCTTTTTTCTTAAAGATGTAAATGAATAAACCAGCTAACAAGCCTAGAAAATAGAGATCTTATTATAACAGTGGATAATTTAAATAAACCTTATTGCAGAATAATAAGAATGATTTTTGAATATAAATGTTTGCATATTTATCTTTCATATCTTTTCATCATACTCCAGATCAAATGGATTCTAGCAATATGTTTAAACTTCATTACATTCTTTCCTTGAGAGCAGTGCTACAAGTCCTGAGATGAGTAGGTGGTGACATCCTTGTAAAGGAAGTGAAAATGAGCCACAAAAAAGAATTCCACTTTTTTTTGAAGAAGAAAAAACAAAAATTAGCTAAGAGCCAGTTATGTGCCTCGAGTTATTTAAGGCCACATCTCTGGCCTCTGTTTTCAAAGTATAGGGCTGACAAGGTGATGGATTTCCTTCAGACTCCAGTGGTCATTCTATGAATCATTAGTGCTCAGCATTAAATAAAATGGCCTTTTGATTTGAAGTTATTAGTTTGCATTATTTATTTATGTATCCTCCTTATTTCTGAAAGGCTTGTAGCAACTTATAACATAACTTCAAATATAATAAAGCCAAGAATCACTTCACAATAAAACTCAAGTTACTCAATCTCTGTGCGTTAGTTTTATTGGTTGAAAGGGAATCTTAATTACATTACACAGGTGTTAAGCAGATTACATGAAGTAATGTGTATAAAATTCCCTGCATAGCTCTTATCTATAGTTCCCATCCTTAGCCTCCCAAGGAAAAAAAGAAAATTGAGGAAATATTGTAACAAAGCTCTAGGTTAAAACACTGCAGTTATTGGGCACAAAAATTGACCCACACTCCCTACCATCTAGGGCAAAGAAGGAAATATGGTGGGAGATGTAGCTGACATTGTCTGGCAGCACAACAGAAAAAGAGACAGACTTTTTCTGATCATGAGTTTTGAGTGGATCTTTTCACAAAGGTCATTATAAATGACTCAATAAAATCTAATGCATGTCTTTAATAATAATCCTATCATAAAAGTGTTTGTCATATAAAAGTTGATTACAGATTTTTAAACTCAAAATACACTCTCTTCCAGGAGTATTTTATTAGAAGTATATTTCTAAAGATTTCAAAACCACCTCTCACCAATAAGTCCTGGAAAATTTCTTAGAAACTGACTTAAATAAATAAGTAAATATTTATGAATAAAATCTTTAATGATGTTGATATCATATGACCTTGTAATTTAGCTTCTAAGTAATTTAGCTCCTAGTCTAAGGTTAGACCAAATAAAAAAATACAGGGAAAATCTTAAGGCATTGAAGTATTTATTATAGCGTTATTTTAAGTAGATAAACAGTAGGCATGGCCTAAGCAAACGTAAAAGACCAATAATGGGGAATGGTTAAATGTTTACACACACACACACACACACACACACACACACACACACACACACACCTGAAATACTTTTATATATACATTCCAATGATAGTTATGAAAAATGCATAACTTTTGAATATGGTTCATGTTACCTAAAAAAGCAGGACCCAGGTTGTATATAGAAAATCCCTAATTTACAACATCCATGACTCTAGAATAGTTTTAATTTACACAATTGTAAGCTGAATCCTTATTTCTGATAGATACAATGTATGTATACAGTACCTAAGTTCCTAGAAGCCCATTTCATACAGTATCAAAATTGATTATAAAATAAACAGTAATACATGTTTTTAATGGGTATTATGTGCCACCAAGTATTTAATTTACAAAGTGCAGTATATTTGTTATTTGAGTAATTTTTTTGTATAAGTTATTTAAAATTTCTTAAAATACTGGGAAGTTTATATTAAAGATAACTATTTATTTTCTGCTTATTCTCCTTGTAACAGACATAAGCATCTTTTGTTATCCTGAGAAAATTTTGTTCATGTTCAATGACGTGTCTGTTTAGTATTCTTTGTGGATACAATGATGAATAAGACAATGTGTCTGTCCTCATAGAGCTTACATATTTAAGGGGAAGATAGATATTATGCATGCAAATATATAAACAAATGAGATTATATCAGAGAATGAAAGTTTCTATGAAGGAAATAAAACAGGAATTGTGACAGAGACAGGGGAGAGCTAATCTCTTAAACACTGACATTGTTTATTTTACATGCATTTATAATGGGTGATATTGGAAAGTTATGTCTTAGCTGATTTATATTTTATATGCCTAATTCTTTTTTTATCTTCAACAACTCCTTGCTTTTTCATTTCAATAACAATTTCAGTGCGAAGCTTTCCAATCCAAACAATTCAAACAGTCTAAGAGATTCTTAGTTCTAGGATATGGGAGATGTTTGTCACAGTTTCAGTGATACTTGCTATAGTATGATGCAAAGTCTTCAAAATCCTGAACAAATTCAGGACAGAGTTTCCTCCAAATTCTTTTATGATTGGATTTAGCTTCTCCCTGAAATTTGTGCTAAGTCCACCAGTTCCCTTGTTCAGTTAAAAGCTTTTCTGGTGTCACCAAATCATGTTGACCTGATTGACTTAAACCTCACACCTAATTCAGAAACGAACGCAAAATGATCATTGACTTAAATGTAAAATACAAAACTATAAACTAGTAAGGGGATGAACAGAAAAGCTACAGACTGAGAGAAAATATTTTCAAACCATGTAACTGACACAAAGCACTAACATCTAGGATATGGAAAGAACTCTCAAAACTCAACAGTAAAAATTAATCCAGTTAGAGAAATGGGCAAAATACATGAACTGCCATTTCGCTGAAGAAGATAAACAGATGGCAAATAAGCTCGAGAAAAGATGTTTGATGTCAGTAGCCATTAGAGACATGAAACTTAAAACCATGAGATATCAATACAAATCTATCAGAATGACTAGAATTAAAAAAAAAAATAGTGCTACCACCAAGTACTGGCAAGGATGCAGACAGTGGATCACTCATACATTGCTGGTGGGGAATTTAGAATAGTACAGCCACTCTGGAAAACAAGCAGTTTCTTAACAAATTAAACACGCAATAACCCAGAAATTGCAGTCTTGGGCATTTGTCTGAGAGAAATGAAAATTTATGTTCACTCAGAAGCCTGCACATGAATGTTTATAGCAGCTTTATCTGTATTTGCCCCAAACTGCAAATAATCTGTATGTTCTTTAGTGGATGAATGTTTAAACAAAACACATACACACCATGAAATACTAATCAGCAATAAAAAAGAATGGGCTGTTGATACATGTAACAATTTGCATGACTCTCCAGGGAGTTGTGGTGAATGACAAAAAAATCTGATCCCTGAAAGCTACATACTGTTTATGGAGCAAGTTGCTGTAAGGCATGTCATGGGAATACAGGCTCAGGCACAACAGAAACTTTCAGCAAATGGCTGCTTTATTACTTACACAGCCCAAAGTGTGCAAAGAGCAGGGGAAGAGATGCCATTACTGCTGGTCTCTTGGGGTGGCCAACTGCTTGAGTCAGGGTCAGCAGATGGCAGCTCTGCATGTCCCACTTCCCATCAGAGGGGAGAGAGAAATTTGTGCTGTTTGAGTGTTGAGTATTTATACAACACCAGGAGGAGGGACCCTGCCACTGAGAGTTCCTGCCTGATAAGTAGCTGGGGTTGCTTTTTCCTGGTTTCCAGGTTTAAGTTATGGTCAGGTGTTTTTGTTGGACCTAACATCTTTCCCTGGCTGCTAAATGGAAACATATGGAAACATCTGTACACAGTAAAAAAGGAGACAGAGACTAAGGGGTTGGTGAGAACTGGGAGATGGCTTCTAGGTGTATCTGTGACTTCCCTAGAAATGACTGATTCTGCTTACATAACATTCTTGAAATAGTCAAAGTTATAGAAATGAACAGATTAGTTGAGAGGAATTAGGAAGGGTGTGAATTTAAAAGAGCAGCACAACAGACCCTTGTGGTGAAGGAACTGTATCCATGACCATACCCAGATTGTGATATTGTATTATAATTTGGCAACATGTTATCACTGGGGAAAACTGAGCAAAGGGTACACAGGATCTTCCTGTGCTATTTTTTTACAACTGTCTGTGCATCTAAAATTATCTCAAAATTTAAAGTTTAATTTTAAAAATTTGAAAATAAGCATGATAAAAATTTATAGTCTCAAATTCCTAAGAAAATAAATGATATCTTTCTTTTTCCCACTGGATAGCATCTGTTCCTGAAAAAAAAAATACCAACTTACTTATTAAAATGTAAGTGCCACATCTATTCCTGAATTGTAATGGCTATCTCCAGATTCTTAGATGCTGATCCCTTTGTGTATAACCTGATCAATCCCTGGAACTTTGGGTATCTGTGTGACACCTGAAATTCAGAGCCAGAGCTCGGCAGCTATGAATGTTAGTATTAGTGCATATGGCAACTGTTAAAAAAGCTGAAAAGAGTCCAGACTTCAATTAGAGATATGAATGAAGCAGATTTAGTTAAGACTACAGCAAGTTGGGCTAAAGGGTAAAGAACGATACTGACAGGGTTTTAAAACTTCAACTTCTGTATGAGACCAAGGGAAGAGATGTTTATTTGGTGCAGGATCTACATTTCCTAAACAATTTAACTCATACAGTTTGTTCAAATACCATAATTACATGGAACTTTGAATAGGAAGTAAGACCTGTAGGTTTGCATAGGTTAGTGTGAAATAGTGACACATCCCAAAGGAATTTGGACAGAGAATAAAAATATATATGCAGGGCCCCCCTGAGGAGCTGGGGGAAAATGCAGAAGTGTTGGACTTCCTCACCTGGATTGTTGCTGATGTTCTCACAAACATTGAGGACTGGCAATTTGGTATACTGAGCCCTCTGTCTTGGGGCTGGCCCCTATGAAGCTTGTTGCTGCAAGAAGAGGCTAAACCTACTTATAACTGTGCCTAAGAGTCTCCCCCTGAATGCCTACTTGTTGCTCAGATGTGGCCCTCTCTCTCTCTAGCTACGCCACCTTGGCAGGTGATCTCATTGCCCTCCTGCCTACATGGGACCTGACTTCCAGGGGTGTAAATCTCCCTGGCAACGCAGGACATGACTCCTGAGGATGAATCTGGACCCGACATCATGGGATTGAGAACATCTTGTTGACCAAAAGGGGGATGAGAAATGAAACAAAATAATGTTTCAGTGGCTGAGAGATTCCAAATGGAGTCGGGAGGTCACTCCGGTGGGCATTCTTACGCACTATATAGATAACCCCTTTTAGGTTTTAAGGTATTGGAATAGCTAGAAGTAAATATCTGAAACTATCAAACTGTAACCCAGTAGCCTTGGCTCTTAATGATGATTGTATAACAATGTAGCTTATGAGGTGTGACAGTGTGATTGTGAAAGCCTTTTGGATCACACTCCCTTTATCCAGTGTATGGCTGGATGAGTAGAAAAATGGGGACAAAAGCTAAATGAAAAATAGAGTGGTGGTGGGGGGGATGATTTGGATGTTCTTTTTTACTTTTATTTTTTATTCTTATTTTTTGCTTTTTCTGGTATAAGGAAAATGTTAAAAAAATAGATTGGGGTGATGAATGCACAACTATAAGATGGTACTGTGAACAACTGATTGTACAACACGGATGATTGTATGATATGTGAATATATCTCAATAAAACTTAATTTTAAAAAATGTAAGTGCCATGAAGTAGCAAATTTGGAAGAGGCAGATGGAGAAGAAATAATCTTAGCTCCTACATGATATGGGTATGGATTTAAAATATATTATTGGGAAAACGAGGATCAGGAAGAAGAACCAACATTCTATTTGGTCTTTTTCAATTTGAATTTAAATAATTCATGTTTTACTTTCATTGAAAGGAGAAAATAAAAGTATCAAGATTTTTTCCCTGTAGCTGTTTTTTATGCAGGTTGTAAAAACCAAACTATCCTAAAGCTAAAATCAGTATGAACTATTGAGTTCATCTCCAACCTTCTCATTTGCTATGGGAAAATAGAGGCTCAGCTGTGATGTGACTCAGCCAGGGTCACTCACCCACCTTGACTGCCAGGTTGGAGTTCTTCCACTGCCTGTTCTTTGGGACTGTGGCTCCTTCTCCAGCTGCAGAGGAGAGTTCAGTCTGGTCAGGGGGGGTCCCACTCTTCCATTCTTCAGCCTGAATTACGAGGAAGGCAGAGATGGAGATGGTTTTGCTTGTGACACAGATGTTGTCTTTTCCCTGTTTCTATAGAACTGAGCTGAGTAATTTCATTTGTTCCTGTTGTCCTTGATATTTTAATGTAAAATGAATGGTGCTTTGATCTCCCTTTTATATTGTTTTTATATTCTGCTTCCACTAGTATGTACAAATTGTAATCATTTTCAGAGCTTCCAAAGTTCTCTTTTCCATCACAAAAATAAAGGCTGAGAGGCAGTTTATATCTGTTTTTTTTTTTTTTTTTACCCTTTATGAGAAACATATTGCAGGGCAGGTCAATTGTCAGGAACATTTATTTAGCTGAGGTTGTCTGTCTGAGCTGACTGAGACAAAAAAAAAGTGGTTGATTGAAAAGTCAATGCACATGAGTTCACCACTCTGCAATCAACAGGATGATCAAAGGTGCTGGAGTGTTTTTTCCAGTTCAGATGGCACTGCATCGTGCGTGTACACTTGATTCTTGGTATTTGCAATTTAAATATTGCTGGGACAAAACGAGCACATAAACATTACTTGAACCCTGATTGCCACTAAATTGGAAGCAAAAACAGCATGTATAAAGATTTTGCAGTCAGCCTTGAGTTTTCAGGCTTTGGAGATGTGTATAAGGTTCTTGCATGTAAATAAAACTTGAAGTCTTACTCAAAATCTTTGTAAATGAACATAAGAATGAATGAATGAATACAGGTACACATAGCTGTGTACATTTCATTGTTGTGAAACTATTGAGGATAACTAGCAGTGCCCTGTGCTTAAAGAAAGGTAGAAGATGAAACATGAGGACATTACAAGTCACAGTTGAAATTCAGGAGCCAAAAGTAATTTACTTGTCCATGTTTTCTGACCTTTCTGTTGGAGATTGCTTGAGGATGTTAGCCTGTGTACTGACCTGTTGCCTGAGGCCTCAGTACAAATAAACCCATTTAGTCATGGTAATCATTGCCAAGATCATCTCTGCTGCCACCCATCATCAGTTGTTTATTGAGAGCCTGGTAAACATGGACATAGCTAAAGCGGTGTGAATTTGTGGAAAGAACTAATCTTTCTGTAGGCTCCATTTATGTGCTATTGGCTAAGTTGCAATAGTCAAGGAAGTGTTCTCACTAAACCACACACACACACTCATTGCACAAGCATTTTCTTTGAACATCTAACCATTTGTTAAGCACTTATGGGTACTGTCATATACACTGTTGAATATGACAGTCATGGTGCATGGGGCTTAGGGGAGAAAGTTAGACAACAAACAGATAAATTAATAAGATAATTTTAAGGGGCTAAGAATTCTGAAGACAGGTTAGAGGGTGGTCTCGAAGATGTGACTGAGGAGAAAATTTAGCTGAGTCTGCAGGGCCTCGGAGCCATCCTTGTGAATATCTGGGGAAGTTTGTTCCAGGCAAAGGGAAGAGCCAGGGAAAGAGCGAGCTCTAAGAAGTAGGAACAAGCTTCAAATGTTTGAAGAACATAAGGAAGGTCAGAATGGTAGGAGTATAGGGAGCAAGGGAGCAGGTGAAGGTCAGAGCAGTGGAGAGGGGTTTGGTCCAGTTAAGCTTGAAGGATATAGTGAGGATTCATGATGTCACACCACTGGAGGATATAAGCAAGGGAATGAGATCTCATTTGTGTTTTAGAGCTGTAAGGGATGAATTGATTGTAAAGGGGACAGGGAAACATGTTCCATGAGGGCAGGGATTTGTATCACTTTATTCACTGCTGTGTCCCCTGCCCCTAGAACAGTACCTGGCAAATAATAGGTGCTTAATAAATATTTATTAAATGCATAAATAGTTATTTTTGTCTATGTATATTCTTATGATTATTACAATTTTTTAATATCCTTTTTTCCCCCTAGAATTATTCCATCTACTTATTTATTTGTCTCCTGGAATATAGTTTTATTTATTGGATATTTAACTTTATTTTCATAAGGAGATTGATAATTTGTGTTTTTTAATTGTTGTTTAGTTTTTGAATTTCATGTAAACAAATTGGACTTTTATGAAGGTTTGTGCAAGGGCCTGTGACTTTTCTACTCTCCAGTCTGCTATAAATTATATTTTGTACTTTTCTCCCCCAAAATTTGGGGAGGGGGGTGGCAAGTGGTTTTCCCCTCACAGAGGCTTGATTTTTGTTATTGTTGTTGTTAATTTAATACCTTAGGTGTTAGAAAAGAGCCTGATCAGTTCTTCCACACTCACCTCTATTTTATTTGCTCATTTTCTCCTTAGTGTTTTATTGGACTTTGCAACAAGAGTGTTTAAATTGTGCTTCATTGCCTTGTCTCACTTCTATAGATATATTTTAGATTTCTGGAGAGGGCTATTTCTCCCTTTATTTGTCTGACAAAGGGGCTTATTGCTTGAACAGCACATTATAAGCCTGTCTGGGGCTATGACTATCCACTTAATGGTGAAACTTAAACATTTATAGAGACGTTACCTCTAAACACTCTTAAATCCATGCCCTTATCATCTTCACTTGACGTATTTCAATAGCTTCTCAACTGACCTCATTGTCTATAGTCCCTTCTCACTCCAATTCATCCTTCATTTAATGTCCCAATTTTCTAAAACACTGGTTTGCCCGTGTCATTTCATCACTTACAAACCTTTTCTCTTTTTTTCTTATCTACAGAATAAATTCTGCTCACAATAATGTGCAATTTGAAGCCCTTTACTATCTGGTGCTACCCGGCATTCCAGCTTCACTTCTCATTTTCCCCCACATGCACCATGCCCTCCCTCCGTCTATAATTTGGCCATACTGGACTACTTGCTTATTTATTGAACCCACCATGAGGCCTTAACCTTTGTATATTCACATGTGTTTCCTTTCTACCAATGACTTTTCCCTGCTTTTCTACCTCATCAAATTACTACTTACCCTTCAAGTGTCTCTATGAACTATTCCCAAATTTCCTGGACTAAATTGATTTTGGCTGTCTGTGCTCATAAAACTTTGTATACGATGCTGTTTTATTTCCTAACTCTCTATGTTATACTTAAGTGGATGCATATCTGTCCTTCTTACTGATGTATGAGTTCCTTGAGGGTAAGGGAAGAGCTCACTCACCATTTTATCACCAGCCTCACAGCCAGGGCTCAACTACTAAGTGCTCAGCCAATATATGATGAATGAATGAGTGAGTGAATGAGTGAAGGATTATATTTGTAAGCATGGGTTGTACTGCATAGCCAGCATCATTTTCCATAGGCAGAACTTTGATGTCGTATCAGGAATTCTGAGACATTATTGTTGGTAAGATATGCAGTAGCTGATTGGGTCACCTCAAAACTCCAACCAGAGTATTAGGAAATGGTTTTACCCTTAAGTGTAAGGCATCTCCATTTTTATTCTTTTTCTGGAATGACGCTCCATTCACCATGTGAACAACATTTAAATAAGCTTCCTTATTGAAGTATAGTATGTGTACATAAAAACATACAAATCTTAAGTGTACAGTGTCATGAATTTTCGTAGGGATAACACAGCCAGGCAGAGCACCAGATTGCTGCAGACACTGCTGATGCTCTGCACTGTCTTCCCTCACCTGCAGCTGGGGTAGCAAGCATGGCACACTGACAGTTTCCTACCTCAAGCACCTCAGGGCATCTCTGGCACCGTGGAAGCCTGTTGATATTGGGGCGTGGGGGTGGTTAATGTCCCTGGGGCAATGCTCAGACAACCAGTGGGATGCGAGTCTGGTCCTCAATGACACAGTTTCCTTTTCCTTCAGTGGGACAATCCTAAGGTATGTTCCACATGGCTTCTCAGAGAGTTCCCAGCAGCAGATTGAACCTACATTGCCCACAGTGGAATCGGCTGAAAATGCAATCTTTCCTAGCTTTTCCCTCTCCCCTGTCTTACTTTCCCAATTTCTCCTCCAACAGCATGTGATCAACTCCAGATTAAATTACCTGCGTCCAAATCCATGTTTCAGGGTCTGCTCTTTAAAAGAACCCAAACTAAGACACAGTTAAAGAAGCAGAATATGGTCAGCACCCCAGAAGCCTGTTTTGTGCCCCTTCCCAATAACCATACCCTTCCTCCTATCCAAAGGTAACTACTGTTCCTATGTATAATGCCATAGATTAGTTTGCCTATTTTTGAATTCATATGAATGGAATTTTATGATGTTTTCTTTTGTTTCTGACTAGTTTCACCCAGTTTATGTTTGTGTGATTCATCCATGTTGTTTCATGTAGCAATAATGCATTCTTTTTTACTGATAAATAGATTTCATTGTGTGTCTGTATTACTATTTACTAATAAGGATATTTGAATAAATCCAATATGAACATTCTTGTGTCTTTTGGTATGCAATATATGCATTTTTGAGGGGCATATACCTAGTACTTTTTCTATTTCACAAGTTGTTTCGCTCTTAAGCTCACCTGTGCAATTCTAATTAACTAGAACAGATTAAATAAAATGGATCCAGCTGATTGGTTGATGGGTAGGCTGAATAATGGTCCTTCAAAGACAACTGTGTTCTAATCCCCGGAATATTTTCTCTTAACATGGTAAAAGAGTCTGTAAATGTGGTTAAGGTAAGGATGTTGTGATGAAGAGATTATCCTGGATTTTCCAGGTGGGCCTGATGTCGGGGTCTTTATAAGAGGGACACAGGATGATCTGGCGCAAAGAGAAGGGGATGTGATTATGATAGCAAAAGGTGAAGAGGCGATGCGATATGGAAACATGATCCAAGAAATGTGGAAAACCTCTAGAACAAGGAAAATGCAGGGGCTGGATTCTCCCCTAGAGCCTCCAAAAGGAACATAGCCCTGTTGACTCCTTGATTTTATTTAGCCCACTGAGACTGATTTTAAACTTCTGACTTCCAGGTCTCTAAGATACTTGTTTTATTTTAAGCCACTAAATGTGTGGTACTTTGTTAAAGCATCAATAGGAAACTAATACAATGATCTATGTGGAGTACAGAATTTCTCTTCAACTATTCATCATGAAATGATATCAGAAAACTCCTTAGCCAAATAAACTCTCCACCTAGATCTGTTGGCTGCAGCAGGAGATCCATTCCCAACTGTTGAGGTAATAAATTCCCAGTGGGAAGCATCAGATTATGACCAGAAGTTTTGAGTTTCTCAAATGAAAGCAACTAAATATCTATCAGTGACTCATACCCTGAAGCAGTTTACCCCCATCAGCTATTTACATGATATACTTTCCTGGGCCACCATGAAAATTAATAAAATACAGATGCACAGCTATCATCTGAGGTTAGAACTATATTCTTCTGACCCGCAGGCAGGATATAGGCCATCATCAAGGGGAGCAGTGGCAGCAGTTTTAAATATGAAAGAAGAGTTATCTGAATTTAGTCAAGTTTATGTTTCTTCTGGTCATGCTGATACGTCATTGACATTTGGAAAATGCACTGACATTCTTAGCTGCTGTAACCTCAGCTTCTCCAGCCTGGTCTCCGCAAGTCCAGCCTACGGGTGTATTTAGAGGGAGAAGAGTGCTTCGGAAGGTTTGGTTTCAGCAGCAGGCTTCAGTCTGTCCTTATGTAGTCATTGATCTGTGAGGTGATTGTAGGTGCCAAATGGTCTGAGAATGAATGGCTGCAGTTTTCAGTGTTCCTGCTAGCAGACACTTTGTTCCTGTAAGTCACAGGAGTCAGGCCAGCCTGATAGAGCTGACTTATTTTTAATATCTTCTTGTCTCCATGTCGGTGACTGTTGGTTCTCAGAGATCTCCTATTTGCAGACAGTGGTGCATTTCTTGTTCAGAGACAGAAGTTCTTATGTAATCAAGTTTGTTGCTCACATGGGAGAGAACAATGAAGTTGTCTAAAAGAACACAGAACCCCACAGTGGCCCAGCAATAGGAAAGAGGTCGAATAATAACTTTGCCAAAGATGGGGGAAAAGGGGGAAAGACAAGACAAGAAGATAGTAAAATACTGTGTTATCAATCAGCATGTATCTTGTGTTTTTATTTAGGTACGTTCTATGTTGCTCCAGAATTTTGAATAAATAGATTCTGGGTAGGATTTTGGAAGCTAGCAACTTGCCTAGTCAGATTCCTGCCAGCTATAAATAATGTCATTTAAAATATGGTATGAGAAAATGTGATCCACATTTCAAATGGATGATCATAGCCTGAAAGCCAGATTTGTAATTTATTTGAATCCCCTGGCTTATTTTTAAGGGTAGGTGGTCACTTCTTTTGCTCAGGTTTCCCTAAGGTGATCAGTGTCTGGGAGATCAGACATAAAGTGGTTCTAAGAGATACAGGCTAAACTTAGAAAAAGAAAATGTTGTTTTGCTGTTGTCTGCCTCAGGTTCAAGAGTTCTCCAACACAGCCATCAGGGAATTGGTTTCTTTATTTTGTGCTCCAAATGACATCTTCAGTCCTTGGTGAAACAAAGCATTCTTATTCTTATCACCTGATAGCTGTAGCATTCCTGTGTATTTATCTTTGCAGGTCTCCTCCAGTTTTTCAAGGCTTTAGGATTGGACAAGATCTTCTTAGGGCATGAATTGTTAGGAGGTTTTCTGTAGTTTGCCTCAGAGAAAAACCATGTATGGGTAATCTCCTACTCTTGGGTCTCCCATTTCCACTCTCAACATGGATAGGCTCCTCCAGGAGACATTAAATACAAAATAATTTATAAATTATATATTAATCCAACAATGTGTAAAAGACATATGTTGTGAACAGATAAATGGTGTAGATATATGCAGAAAAATATCTATTGCTAAGTAAGTTTTGTGTTGGAGGAAATAATATCAATGTTTTAGAGTATTGCAAACCATTGCTTACATATATAATTTCTCTCGTCCTCACTAACATGCTTGCCAGGCAGGTGAGAAAATAGCACAAATCCAGTAAATGGCAGAGCTAAGCGTTGAGCTGTTTTTTTGGAACACCTCATGTATTTTCTATTTTGTCCATTGAAAACTGATGATAAAATTAAAATCTAGGACTGGATTTCATCACTTTGAAAAGAGAAATCTACAGAGGTTAGTTAAACAGTACTTCCAGGAAATGATTAGAATGTATATTTTATTAATTGATTTGCATGAACTTTCTGATGGGTGGTTTATTAATTAGACAGTTTTCATTTAGACATTTTGGCTCATATTCAGAATCTGAGTTCATAAGAATTGTAGTGAACCAAGTACTACAGTCATATGTTTGCTTGAGGCTTTTGATATTCTCTTATGTATTTTGTTATTGTTGTTGTTGTTTAAGCCAAAAGAAATTGCTAGCACTCAATTTGGGTTCCTTATTAGCATTAGGTTTTGCTAAATGTCATATAATAACCAAAAGATTAAAAACCTTACTTTAAAAATTCAAGCCTTTTATTGTGCATTTTCCAGCACACACATTTAAACAATGCTTGATACATTTTGCTCTTATTTTTCCCTGTGTTTATAATTATTTCCAGTACCAATATATCTTTAATAGTAATTTTTAAAAAAAGATGCCGTAAAGACATAAAGAGTAGGATAGCAGAGATTGGTAACATGATAGCATTAATTACAGTGTCCTTTTCATATGGGTTATAATGGTTGCCAGGTTTTATCACAGCTAGCTATCTCCAAGGAACTATGTAGTTTGAAACAATTTCAGACATGAAAGTTTCTTGACCTGAATGCTTGGCAGACTGGAGTAGAGAAAAATAAGGATTACAGTTGGAAACAGAATTGTCAAATTTTTCAAATGAGGAAATGCATGTCCTGTGAAGCCACCAAGGAGCACATTCATAAAGATTTTAAGTTCTACTTGTGCATGTGTGTGTGTGTGTGTCTGTGGATTTGTTGCTCACTTTTCCTCTTAACATGTGTGAAGGCCATATTTTGCCAGTGGGAGCCAGGGAAATTCATTGATTTCTTCTCACTTCCTGCATGGGAGCTTTCTCTCACACCTGAGGAGCATAGACTCTGATCCATTTTAGCCTTATCTAAGGGCCAGTGAAGACATCTTCAAAATAGTAAAAAGGAATATGTTCCCCTGGTGGGTTTTCTGGCCCTCAGCATTTCTCCTGGGTAAAGGAGCAGGATATGTTGAAAACGGCTTGGATTTGTATCCAAACAAAGCTCCATTTGAGTCCTCAGTCTGCCACTTAGTTGTTGGATTAAATTGGACAACTTACTTAGCTGCTGTGGGCTTCAGTTTTCTCATCTAGTATCTCATCTAGTATTGCAGGATGGTTTTGAGAAGAAATCATGATATGCACAGGGTGTGGTATTTGGACACCTTTGTCTCTTGGAAGTTGTTCTCTTAGGTGGTAATGCCCATGGCTTCTCCATTAAATTCCTGTCTGTCTGGGCTATGGGTGTACTATTATGTGAGGTGGGGTTAACAGGGTCTAGTGTGCCTGGGGAGATTGTTTCAAAAAGAAAACCGTCATGTTCAGGGGAGAGTCTGCATGGGGAACTTGTTAAGGGAACTAAAATTTTTTTATTTATTGAGGTATACTTTACATATAAGACTTGCACAAATCTTAAGTGTACAGTCCAGCGAATTTTTATATATCTGTGTACCTGTGTAATCATCACTCAGCTCAAGATATAGAACATTTTCAATAGCTTGGAAAGATGTCCTATGCCTCTTTCCAGTCAGTATCCATCTAGAGGTAGCCATTCTCCAACTTCTATAACCATAGATTAATTTTGTCTATTCTTGAACATCATGTAAGCAGAATCATCCAGTTTGGTAATCTTTTGTGTCTGGATTCTTTTGCTTAACATAATATTTTTGAGGTTCACCCATGTATCATTACTTCATTCCTGTTTGCAGCTTTTGACTATTATAAACAAATTTGGTATGAATATTCTTTTGCATGTCTTTTTGTGGACATATTGTGTGTATACCTATGATTGGAATTGCGGGGTCATGGGGGAAACATATGTTTAATTATATTGGAAACTGCCGAACTGATTTTTCCAGCTTATCTTCCCACCAGCAGTGCATGAAAGTTCCAGTGCTCCATCTTCTCACTAACACTTGAATTACCAGTCTTTTAAATTTTAAATTTTTCTGGTGGGTTTGTGGTGGTATCTCATTGTACATTTAATTTGCATTGCCCTAGTACTCATGAAGCTCAGTATCTTTTCAAGTGCTTTTTGGTCATTTAGATATTTTCTTTCATGAATTGCCTATTGAAACAAGGACTTTTTGAGCAATTGCCCTTTTGTTGGAGGGCAGAGGGGAAGTGTTTAATGTGTTTGACAGGTAAGTGCACCCTGTAGAAGTCATCTATATAAAAAATAAATGAAATCAATACAAATACATGTTTATGTCCTAGATCACGGCTAATTAGCTAAAAAGAACTATGGCTTCCTTGAAAAATAGGATGGAAACATACACAGGGTCTCCTTCAGTTGGTTCCTAAAAGGTCTTGCAATAAGATGTTCCTACTGCTCCCAGCCTGGTAGAATACAGACATCACTGGGGAATGCTTTATTGCCGTCCTCTGTTTTGTGCCTGGGGCTGGATGGCTGCTTGCACATAGCAGATATGATTAGGCGTTTTGGTAGAAGACAGCTCAGAAGGGAACTGTCTGACAGCTTCCGTTGCATCTGCTGCTCCACTGAGGTTTTCAGAGGCCCTCAGGGTGACATCCAGTGAAAGGGACAATTTAAGCAGAAAGTGTCTGGATGGCCATTATTTGGTGACTGTTACTGAAAATTTACTTCAGGAAACAGAAAAACATAAGCAGAAATGAACACATGGCTCATAGAATTGTAGGATTTTAAAGTTAGAGGAGGCCCTAGAGACAATCTAGTGTAAAAATTTCATTTTATGAATGCGGAAACTGAGGCTTTGTGACTGAACTTTCTTAAGTTTTCGAAGCTAGTTAATGGAGGAACTAGATCTTGAATACAGACTGTAAGAATTAGATTAACTGGTGAGTAAAATGAATTCAGTGTATGGAGACGGGGTCATATGTTTTGCCTCATTTAAGAGATACTGATAACTCTAGCAACTTCTATTTATTAGGTCAGTACAAACAGGATTTTCCTTATGCCCCTGTGCTCCTTAAGGCAAGAATTTGCCCAGGGCCTCTTTGTCTTCCCCAGGATACACACAGGCTTGGCAGGAGGGCAGAGCCCCTTCTTCTAGGAAGGAAACTGCTTGAAGCAGGGGCTATCTCTTGGGCACAGCAAGAACAATTGAAAAGTTAGTGTCAAAATTATGCATGAAGTTTGCCCTAAAAGTTGGTAAAAGTCAGGAACCTTGATGCAAATTTTGATCGGATAAGGCGAATTTGTATCAAATAAGAAGCTGTTGATGCAATTCACGGAAATTTTAACAAAATGTGACCCTTTATGATCTTATGTAAGAAGAAGCTCAGAAGTAGGGTATTTCCAGGGTTGGTTAATTTAGTGGGTCACTGGTGTCAACAAGGACCCAGGCATCGTTCATCTTTCCACACGAAATCCTCAGTGTATGAGCTTATTCTCTATGGGTGGACATAGAGATGCGCTACCCAAGTCTCTTAAGCTGTCTCTTAAGGATATGACTGTGCTGAGAACAAAACATAAGATTGGAGTTTTGGAAGACAAAGGGTAGAGGTGGGGTAGGGTGGGGGTGGGGGTGGTGGAGATGGAAAGCCGAAGGAGAATAGATTATAAGGCTTGCTTTGTTATCCAATAAAAATGACCACTACAGCAGCATTTTCAGGGCCAAAATCGATGTGAGTGCCATGAAAGGCAACGGGAGGAGCAGTTTTATTGGAATGTACAACTGATGGGGCCAGAAAAGAATGGACACATAACAGGTGGTCAGTAAATACTTGATGAATTAATGAGAAGATGTTTTATGGTTTATTGGTCTCTTTTGGAAAATTATGTTAATTGTGCCTTTCTTAATCTCTTTCTTTCTCCCTAAAATCACACATATAATGTTCTAACAGATATGTTCTGTTTTTAAGGAAACCTCTTCAAAATTTGTGGATTAGAAGGGTAAATAACTATAGCTATTGGCCTACAAAAAATGAGTCCAGAAGAAATAAATAGTCTGATAAGTTCTATACTGTTAAAGAAATTAAATTAGTAGCTCCACAAATAAATAATCTTGCTCAGGTTATTTGTAATGAATAAGTCTAAACACACACACTCAGGTTGTTTTAGGGGAATAGATATTTTCTATATTGTACAGATTCTTACAGAGATTTAAAAAACATGCAAACATTCCCCAGCTAATTCAAGGAATTCATTATGGCATTATTTCAAAATCTGGCAATGACAGTACAAGAAAGAAAAATTTCAAGGCAATATTATACCTGAGCATTGACAGAGAAAACAAGCAAAAAAAAAAAAAAAAAAAAAAAAAATAGCATAAAGAATCCTGTAGTAATTTAAGAGATAATGTATTATGACCAAGTTATATATATTTCCAGAATACGATGGTGGTTTGATGTGAAACCATTTGTTTTAGTTTGCTAAAGCTGACAAAAGGCAATAAACCAGAAATGGGTTGGCTTTTACATGGGATTTATTAACTTACAAGTTTACAATTCTGAGGCTGTGAAAATATCCAAATCAAGGCATCGACAGGATAATACTAGGCTCTGAAGACAGGCTGCCGGCATCTTCAGCTTCTCTGCCACATGGGAAGGCACATGGCACAGGTTTCGTTGCTTCCAGCTTCAGGCTTCAGTGATTTCCTCTCCGAGCTTCTGCTTGTTTCTCTCTTTTAGCTTCATTTTCTCTTAGCTTCTGTGGGGATTTTTTCTGTGTCTTCTCTCTGTCTTTTATCCTCTTATAAAGGGCTCCAGTGAGAAGATTAAGACCCACCTGGAGCACAGCTAAACTGAAATAACCTAATCAAAAGGTCTCACCCACAAGAGGTCTACACCCACAGGAATGGATTAGCTGATCTTTTCTGAACATGACCTTTTCTGGGGTACATACAAGTTCAAACCATCACACCCTCTATAAAGCAACTTAACCATATTAACCGATTAAAGGAGAAAATTTGTTATTTCAATAGATACAAGAAAGCATTTGATAACAGTGAATATACATCTTTAATAAAATGATAAACACATCTTAATACATAGGGAAATTGCAAAGAACCTAGAGCAAATATTCTAATTTATAGTTATTTAAATAACTTCTAAAATAATCTATTACATATCACACCCATGTAATGTCCACTTAATTCAAGTAATTGAACATCGTTAGCACCCCAGACACTCCCTTCACGCCCCCCCCCACCCTCCCATCCATTACTTCCCCTCCTCAAATGCAACTGCTACCCCTTATCCTGATTTCTAAAACCATGAGACATTTTGTCTCTTGAACTTTAAGTGGAGTCATTTAGTATATACTCATTTATATCTGTGAGTTTCATCTATGTTATTGCATGAAGCAGTATTTCATTGTTTTTCATTTTGTACAATATTTTGAAAATATTACAGTTTCTTTACCTGTTGATGAACATTTGGGTTATTTCAGATTTTGGCTATGAAGAGAAAAGCAATTATGGGCATTCTATTCATGACTTTTGGTTCAGTCATGTAGGAAATTTTGTTGTGCATGTATAAAGTATATATAATTATTAAATAATGGCTTTAAATATAAATTGATTAAATACCTCAATTAACACAAAAAAAGGTAGAAAACTCAAATCCAAATATAGGCTACTTATAAGAGATACTTCTTAAATTTAACATACAGAAAAGTAGAAGTAAAAGGATAGGAACAGGTATACCCTGCAAATTCTAACTCAAAGGAGATGGCCACCAAGAGTAGACATTCCAGAAGTAAAGAAAGACATTTTCTAATGATAAAGGGGGTCAATCATCATGGAGATATAGGAATTCTTTATATATATATATACACCAAATAATATAGCCTCAATAGCCATACAGAGAAAGTAACAGAGCTATAAAGTAAAATAGACAAACTCACAATTGTAATGAGAATTTTAGCACGCATCTTTTAGTAGCTGATAAAATAGGCAGTTAAAAATACCAAGATGGATATTAACAATTTGAACAGTGTAATCAGCAATTAAATTATATAGTAGAGCACATCCAATAATTGCTGAATACATTCTTTTCAGTTGCATTGTTGAAACTTTATAAAAATGGACTATGAGTTTAACCAGAAAGCAAGACATAAGTTTCCAAAAAATTATAGCACACAGAGTATATTCTTTGACAATTGTGAAAATGAGCTAAAAATCAAAGCTAAAATGATAACTATAAAATTTCCAAATGGTAAACAATTAATTTCTAAATAACTAATAGGTCAAAGAAGAAGACTGAATGGAAATTATAAAATATTTTGAAATAAATGAAAATGAATTCATGACATATGAAAACTTGAGATGTATAAATAAACCATGTATACACATATGAGAAGAGGTCAATTTTCTTATTATCCATCTCAAAATATTAGCAAAAGTACAGCAATTTAACTCCGAAAAGGAAATAAATAAAAACAGTGATGAGTATAAATTAATAAAATATAAAATAAAATCCACAAAGCCAAAATTTACTTTTTGGGGGACATACTAATGCATTTGATAAAGCTTGTCAAGACTGATCAAGAAAGAAATCACCAATAAATATTAGGTATGTGTTGATAAATTTTGAGCAAATTCTTAGAAGAATACAACCCAGTAAAATTGATGCAAGAAGAACAGAAAATCTGAATTGTCCTATAGCAATTTTTTTTAATCATCATTTTATTGAGATATATTCACATACCACGCAGTCATACAAAACAAATCGTACTTTCGATTGTTTACAGTACCATTACATAGTTGTACATTCATCACCTAAATCAATCCCTGACACCTTCATTAGCACACACACAAAAATAACAAGAATAATAATTAGAGTGAAAAAGAGCAATTGAAGTAAAAAAGAACACTGGGTACCTTTGTCTGTTTGTTTCCTTCCCCTATTTTTCTACTCATCCATCCATAAACTAGACAAAGTGGAGTGTGGTCCTTATGGCTTTCCCAATCCCATTGTCACCCCTCATAAGCTACATTTTTATACATCTGTCTTTGAGATTCATGGGTTCTGGGTTGTAGTTTGATAGTTTCAGGTATCCACCACCAGCTACCCCAATTCTTTAGAACCTAAAAAGGGTTGTCTAAAGTGTACGTAAGAGTGCCCACCAGAGTGACCTCTCGGCTCGTTTTGGAATCTCTCTGCCACTGAAGCTTATTTCATTTCCTTTCACATCCCCCTTTTGGTCAAGAAGATGTTCTCCGTCCCACGATGCCGGGTCTACACTCCTCCCCGGGAGTCATATTTCATGTTGCCAGGGAGATTCACTCCCCTGGGTGTCTGATCCCACATAGGGGAGAGGGCAGTGATTTCACCTTTCAAGTTGGCTTAGCCAGAGAGAGAGGGCCACATCTGAGCAACAAAGAGGCATTCAGGAGGAGACTCTTAGGCACAAATATAGGGAGGCCTAGCCTCTCCTTTGCAGCAACCGTCTTCCCAAGGGTAAAAGTTATGGTAGAGGGCTCAACCTATCAAACCACCAGTCCCCTATGTCTGTGGTCATGTTAGCAACCATGGAGGTGGGGTAGGCCAATACCCCTGCATTCTCCACAGGCTCCTCAAGGGGGGACTACATCATTTTTTTTTCCTTGTTTTTCTTTCTTTCTTTTTTTTTTTAACTTTCCCTTCTTTTTTAAATCAACTGTATGAAAAAAAAGTTAAAAAGAAAACAAACATACAATAAAAGAACATTTCAAAGAGACCATAACAAGGGAGTAAGAAAAAGACAACTAACCTAAGATAACTGCTTAACTTCCAACATGTTCCTACTTTACCCCAAGAAAGTTACATAATATAGCAACCTTTCTGTGAACTTGTTCCTACTATATCCATCAGAAATTAACAGACCATAGTCATTTCTGGGCATCCCCAGAACGTTAAAAAGCTTATCTGTTCTTCTTGGATTATTGTTCCCCCTTCCTTAATTGCTCTCTACTGCTAGTTCCCCTACATTCTACATTATAAACCATTTGTTTTACATTTTTGAAAGTTCACATTACTGGTAGCATATAATATTTCTCTTTTTGTGCCTGGCTTATTTCACTCAGCATTATGTCTTCAAGGTTCATCCATGTTGTCATATGTTTCACGAGATCGTTCCTTCTTACTGACGCGTAGTATTCCATCGTGTGTATATACCACATTTTATTTATCCACTCATCTGTTGAAGGACATTTGGGTTGTTTCCATCTCTTGGCAATTGTGAATAATGCTGCTATGAACATTGGCGTGCAGATATCTGTTCGTGTCACTGCTTTCCGATCTTCCGGGTATATACCGAGAAGTGCAATCGCTGGATCGAATGGTAGCTCTATATCTAGTTTTCTAAGGAACTGCCAGACTGACTTCCAGAGTGGCTGAACCATTATACAGTCCCACCAACAGTGAATAAGAGTTCCAATTTCTCCACATCCCCTCCAGCATTTGTAGTTTCCTGTTTGTTTAATGGCAGCCATTCTAACCGGTGTTAGATGGTATCTCATTGTGGTCTTAATTTGCATCTCTCTAATAGCTAGTGAAGCTGAACATTTTTTCATGTGTTTCTTGGCCATTTGTATTTCCTCTTCAGAGAACTGTCTTTTCATATCTTTTGCCCATTTTATAATTGGGCTGTCTGTACTATTGTCATTGAGTTGTAGGATTTCTTTGTATATGCAAGATATCAGTCTTTTGTCAGATACATGGTTTCCAAAAATTTTTTCCCATTGAGTTGGCTGCCTCTTTACCTTTTCGAGAAATTCCTTTGAGGTGCAGAAACTTCTAAGCTTGAGGAGTTCCCATTTATCTATTTTCTCTTTTGTTGCTTGTGCTTTGGGTGTAAAGTCTAGGAAGTGGCCGCCTAATACAAGGTCTTGAAGATGTTTTCCTACATTATCTTCTAGGAGTTTTATGGTACTTTCTTTTATATTGAGATCTTTGGTCCATTTTGAGTTAATTTTTGTGTAGGGGGTGAGGTAGGGGTCCTCTTTCATTCTTTTGGATATGGATATCCAACTCTCCCAGCCCCATTTGTTGAAAAGACCATTATGGCTCAGTTCAGTGACTTTGGGGGCCTTATCAAAGATCAGTCGGCCATAGATCTGAGGGTCTATCTCTGAATTCTCAATTCGATTCCATTGATCTATATGTCTATCTTTGTGCCAATACCATGCTGTTTTGGCAACTGTGGCTTTATAATAAGCTTCAAAGTCAGGGAGTGTAAGTCCTCCCACTTCGTTTTTCTTTTTTAGAGTGTCTAGCAATTCGAGGCATCTTCCCTTTCCAAATAAATTTGATAACTAGGTTTTCCAAGTCTGCAAAGTAGGTTGTTGGAATTTTGATTGGGATTGCATTGAATCTGTAGATGAGTTTGGGTAGAATTGACATCTTAATGACATTTAGCCTTCCTATCCATGAACATGGAATATTTTTCCATCTTTTAAGGTCCCCTTCTATTTCTTTTAGTAGAGTTATGTAGTTTTCTTTGGTTAAGTTTATTCCTAGGTACTTGATTTTTTTAGTTGCTATTGAAAATGGTATCTTTTTCTTGAGTGTCTCTTCAGTTTGTTCCTTTCTAGCATATAGAAACATTACTGACTTATGTGCATTAATCTTGTATCCCGCTACTTTGCTAAATTTGTTTATTAGCTCTAGTAGCTGTATCGTCGATTTCTCAGGGTTTTCTTGATATAAGATCATATCGTCTGCAAACAATGACAGTTTTACTTCTTCTTTTCCAATTTGGATGCCTTTTATTTCTTTGTCTTGCCGGATTGCCCTGGCTAGCACTTCCAGCACAATGTTGAATAACAGTGGTGACAGCGGGCATCCTTGTCTTGTTCCTGATCTTAGAGGGAAGGCTTTCAGTCTCTCACCATTGAGTACTATGCTGGCTGTGGGTTTTTCATACATGCTCTTTATCATGTTGAGGAAGTTTCCTTCAATTCCTACCTTTTGAAGTGTTTTTATCAAAAACGGATGTTGGATTTTGTTAAATGCTTTTTCAGCATCTATTGAGATGATCAATTGATTTTTCCCTTTCGAGTTTTTAATGTGTTGTAATACATTGATTGTTTTTCTTATGTTGAACAATCCTTGCATGCCTGGAATGAACCCCACTTGGTCATGGTGTATGATTTTTTTATTGTGTCTTTGGATTCGAATTGCAAGTATTTTGTTGAGGATTTTTGCATCTATATTCATTAGGGAGATTGGCCGGTAGTTTTCCTTTTTTGTAGCATCTTTGCCTGGTTTTGGTATTAGATTGATGTTAGCTTCATAAAATGAGTTAGGTAGTGTTCCATTTTCTTCAATGTTTTGAAAGAGTTTGAGTAAGATTGGTGTCAGTTCTTTCTGGAAAGTTTGGTAGAATTCCCCTGTGTAGCCATCTGGCCCTGGGCATTTATTTGTGGGAAGATTTTTGATGACTGATTGGATCTCTTTGCTTGTGATGGGTTGGTTGAGGTCTTCTATTTCTTCTCTGGTCAGTCTAGGTTGTTCATATGTTTCCAGGAAATTGTCCATTTCTTCTACATTGTCCAGTTTGTTGCCATACAGTTGTTCATAATATCCTCTTATAATTTTTTTAATTTCTTCAGGATCTGCAGTTATGTCACCTTTTTCATTCATTATTTTGTTTATATGGGTCTTCTCTCTTTTTGATTTTGTCAGTCTAGCTAGGGGCTTGTCAATCTTGTTGATCTTCTCAAAGAACCAACTTTTGGTTTTATTTATCCTCTCTATTGTTTTTTTGTTCTCTTTGTCATTTATTTCTGCTTTAATCCTTGTTATTTCTTTTCTTGTACTTGGTTTAGGATTGGTTTGCTGTTCATTTTCTAGCTTCTTCAGTTGATCCATTAGTTCTTTGATTTTGGCTCTTTCTTCCTTTTTAATATATGCGTTTAGTGCTATAAATTTCCCCCTTAGCACTGCTTTTGCTGCATCCCATAGGTTTTGGTATGCTGTGTTCTCATTTTCATTCGTCTCTATATATTTAGCAATTTCTCTTGCTATTTCTTCTTTAACCCACTGATTGTTTAGGAGTGTGTTGTTTAACCTCCAGGTATTTGTGAATTTTCTAAGTCTCTGATGGTTATTGACTTCTAATTGTATTCCCTTGTGGTCAGAGAATGTGCTTTGAATAATTTCAATCTTTTTAAATTTATTGAGGCTTGTTTTATGTCCCAGCATATGATCTATTCTGGAGAAAGTTCCGTGAGCACTAGAAAAGTATGTGTATCCTGGTGATTTGGGATGTAATGTCCTGTATATGTCTGTTAAATCTAATTCATTTATCAGATTGTTTAGGTTTTCAGTTTCCTTATTGGTCTTCTGTCTGGTTGATCTATCTATAGGAGAGAGTGATGTGTTGAAGTCTCCCACAATTATTGTGGAAACATCGATTGCTTCCTTTAGTTTTGTCAGTGTTTCTCTCATGTATTTTGTGGCATCTTGATTGGGTGCATAGACATTTACAATTGTTATTTCTTCTTGCTGAATTGCCCCTTTTATTAGTATGTAGTGGCCTTCTTTGTCTCTCAAAACATCCCTGCATTTGAAGTCTATTTTATCTGAGATTAATATTGCTACACCTGCTTTCTTTTGGCTGTAGCTTGCGTGAAATATTTTTTTCCATCCTTTCACTTTCAGTTTCTTTGTGTCCCTGTGTCTAAGATGAGTCTCTTGTATGCAACATATTGATGGTTCATTTTTTTTGATCCATTCTGCGAATCTATATCTTTTAATTGGGGAGTTTAATCCATTTACATTCAACGTTATAACCGTGAAGGCATTTCTTGAATCGGCCATCTTATCCTTTGGTTTATGTTTGCCATATTTTTCCCCTCTCTCTATTAATATCCTTTATTGTACCCATACCAAATCTCTTTAGTACTGAACCTTTCTCCAAGTCTCTCTGTCCTGTCTTTGTTTCTCTGTCTGTAGGGCTCCCTTTAGTATCTCCAGTAGGGCAGGTCACTTGTTAGCAAATTCTCTCAGCATTTGTTTGTCTGTGAAAAATTTAAGCTCTCCCTCAAATTTGAAGGAGAGCTTTGCTGGATAAAGTATTCTTGGCTGGAAATTTTTCTCACTCAGAATTTTAAATATATTGTGCCACTGCCTTCTTGCCTCCATGGTGGCTGCTGAGTAGTCACTACTTAGTCTTATGCTGTTTCCTTTGTATGTGGTGAATTGCTTTTCTCTTACTGCTTTCAGAACTTGCTCCTTCTCTTCTGTGTTTGACAGTGTGATCAGTATATGTCTTGGAGTGGGTTTATTTGGATTTATTCTATTTAGAGTTCGCTGAGCATTTATGATTTGTGTATTTATGTTGTTTAGAAGATTTGGGAAGTTTTCCCCAACAATTTCTTTGAATACTCTTCCTAGACCTTTACCCTTTTCTTCCCCTTCTGGGACACCAATGAGTCTTATATTTGGACGTTTCATATTATCTATCATATCCCTGAGGTCCATTTCGATTTTTTCAATTTTTTTCCCCATTCTTTCTTTTATGCTTTCATTTTCCATTCTGTCATCTTCCAGGTCACTGATTCGTTGTTCAACTTCCTCTAGTCTTGTACTATGAGTGTCCAGAATCTTTTTAATTTGGTCAACAGTTTCTTTAATTTCCATAAGATCATCCATTTTTTTATTTAGTCTTGCAATGTCTTCTTTATGCTCTTCTAGAGTCTTCTTGATTTCCTTTATATCCCATACTATGGTCTCATTGTTCATCTTTAGTTCTTTGAGTAGCTGCTCTAGGTGCTGTGTCTCTTCTGGTCTTTTGATTTGGGTGCTTGGGCTTGGGTTATCCATATCGTCTGGTTTTTTCATATGCTTTATAATTTTCTGTTGTTTTTGGCCTCGTGGCATTTGCTGAACTTGATAGGGTTCTTTTAGGGTTTGTAGACCTATTGAAGTCCTTATCTCTAATTTATCAGATCTACAGCTTCGTGGGGTACACTTTCTCTAACTAACCAGCAGGTGGCGTCCACGAGCCACCTGTTCTCCACAAGCCAGTTCTCCCCTGCTTAGCCTTTTTGGTGAGTGGGGGAGTGAGTCTTGTGGGGCCCAATTGGTGTACCAAGCTTGCGTGTGTAGTTGGTGTTGCCTGCCCTGTATGTGGGGCGTGTTTCTGGGCAGTCGGGGAGGGGGGTGGCCCTAACAATCAAATCTCCCTGGTGATGCTAGAGTTTTAAAGCTGGTGCAATAGTCTAATCCTTCAGTTCAGTCCTGCCACAGTTTGTCTCTGCCACTGACCCACAAGTTCTTGGTATTGGCGTATGGCTCCTGAGACTTGCAAGTGGGCCCCTCTTCCAGGCTGTGCACCCCGGGTCCTCTGTTGAGGGATGACTGTGCTATGTCACAGGTGAGTGCCGTCCCCCCAGGGCAGTTCTGGGCTGCTGGGCTGTGTAGGGAGGCTCCCAGTCTGCTCAAATGATGGCTGAATGGGGCTTTGTTAATTCACACTGCTCCACCTTCCCAACTCTGGGACAATCAGCTGAGGTTGCAGGGAAGGCTAATGTCCACGCCCAGTTTTGTGGTGTGTGCCTGTTATTTGAAGCACTTCCGTCACACTGGGTTGTCTGGGGCAGCTCTGGGCTATGGGGCTGGCAATGGGTAGGAGTGTTTCCTGTCCACCAGGATGGTGGCTGTGAGCGGACACCCCCCTTTTCTTGGGATGTTGTGGTGTTTAGTGAATTTTCTCAGCCACTGAATTATTGCCTTTTGTCTCAGAGCTCTCTTAGTTCTGCTCTTGACTTGACGTGCCCAAATTGAAAGTCTTTGAAGCTTTCTGTATTGGGCTTCTTAGAGTAATTGTTTTAGAAAAAGAAAAAAGCATTAAAAAAAAAAAAGGGCCCTCCTCAGAGATCTAATGGGTTATTGAAATGCTAAGAGACAAAGCAACCAGGGCCATTAAGGAAAGGTCCACAGGGCAGAGAGATCGGCTTTTCTTCGGGATTTGCATATGCGCCTTAGGGTCTGAGCTCCTCCCTTCCCCTTTCTGTGTTCACTAGAACTCCAAAAATCCTCTGCTTTTATTTTGGAGTTTTTCGTGTTGTTTTTTTTTTTCTATGCCTGTCTCCTCTCTGCTGGGCTGGCTGCTCTCAGATTGTCTGGTGTCTGGTTTCAGTCTATCTATGGTTGGAGTCTGGATCAGTAGAATGAGTTTCCGATAAGAGCAGCCACTGCAGTTCTCCCTTCTCCTTTCCGGAGCTGACAGCCCCTCCTCCCAGGGGACTGAGCCTGGCAGGGAGGGGCGCGGGTCCCCTGGCCGCAAAAACTTACAGATTTCGCTGATCTCAGCAGTTCGACATTTTCATGAGTGTTGTATGAAGTATGCCCAGAGACAGATTGCTCTGTGGTGTCCAGTCCACGGAGTTCCTGGCTTTCTACCTACTTTCCTGGAGGAGTAACTAAAACATACAGCTCACCAGTCTGCCATCTTGCCCCGCCTCCTCCTATAGCAATTTAAAAATTAAATTCGTTATTAATAACATCACCGTAAGAAAATTCTAGGCCTAGAAGGCTTTATTTGTGAAGTTTTCCAAAAACTTAAGGAAAAAAACACACACTTTTTTAGAGACAGAAGTTAAGGGAGCAACTCATTTTATAAAACAAGCAAAACATTGTTACCAAGCCCTGATGAGGCAATTTCAAGATTGAAATTGGCCAAAATTCCAGTTATTGGCCAGTCTTTCTCAGACACATGGATGAAAACATCCTAAACAAAAATATTAGCAATCCAAATCTAGTGGTACATTAAAAGTGGTACATAATACGTCATGAAATATTTTCTTTAGTCTAGGATTGCAGAGTGGTTTATTTGAAAATCACCCTATTAACAATACCACCACAAAAGATAACTGTATGATCATTTCAATAAGTGTAGAATAAGCGTTTGATAAATTTCAACATCCCTTGATTATTTAACAAAATTCTTTAGCAATCTAGGACCGGAGGGTTGCATTCTTTATCTAATAAATGATATCTCCCAAATTTTAGAGCAACTATCATATTTAATAGGAAAATATTTAAAGCTTTCTTCCTTGACAATAGGAATAAGACAGAAGTATTGCTTCTGGGCACTGGTAATGTTCTATTTCTTGAGCTTGGTGGTGGTTACATGGGTATGTTCATTTAAGGGGGTGTTATTGAGTTATATGTTTTTTGATTTAATACGCTTTCCTTTTTGCATGCTTTACTTCAATAAATGGTTATTTAAAGCCATGGTTAATTAATGTTAGCATTTGACAAATGTGTGTTGGTAGATAGGTGTTTTACACTTTTCTCTATTTCCAAAATGATTCTTAATTTAAAAAATAAGAAAAATAAAGTAAAACATGCAGGTAATAGAGTTCCTATATATCCACTGTAATGGTTAGGTTCATGTGTCAACTTGGCCAGGTGATGGTACCCAGGTGTCTGTTCAAGCGAGCACTGGCCTGTTACTGCAAGGACATTTGTGGCTAGTTAATAAACCAGAAGGCTGGTTTATTAAATCATCAGTCAGTTGGCTGCAGCTGTGACTGATGATGTCAATGTAGGGCGTGTCTTCCACAGTGAGAGAATGTAATCAGCTGGATTTAATCCAATCAGCTGAAGACTTTTAAGCGAGACAGATAGAGGACCTTCACTTCTTCAGCTAAACCGCAAAGCATTTCCTGAGGAGTTCATCGAAGTTCCTAGTTCATTACCTGAGGAGTTCATCAAACACATTCATCGGAGTTGCCAATTTGCTGCTTGAGGGGTTTGTTGAACATGTTCATTGGAGTTGCCAGTCTGCTGCCTGTCCTATGGAATTTGGACTCATGCATACCTACAATTGTGTGAGACACTTTTATGAATCTTATATTTATAGATATCTCTTGTTGATTCTGTTTCCCTAGAGAACCCTAACTAATACATCCACCCTATTATTAACATTTTGCATTAGTGTGGTATCTTTGTTACAGTTGATAAAAGAATATTATTATAATTGCATTATTAACTATAGTCCATAGTTTGCATTAGGGTTCACTGTTGTGTTGTACAGTCTCCTATGATTAAAAAAACATTCTAGTAAAATACATGCAACTAAAATTTCTCTTTTAGCCACATTTGAATATATAATTCAGTGCTGTTAATTACATTTACAGTGTTGTGCTACCAAAATCATCACCCATTACTAAATCAGCTGCATTATCCCAAACAGAAACTCTGTACACATTAAGCATTAACTGCCTATTCCTTACCCCCACACTGTTTCCTGGTAATCTGTATTGTAGGTTCTGCCTCTATGAATTTGCTTATTCTAATTATTTATATCAATGTGATCACATAATATTTGACCTTTTGTGGCTGGCTTATTTCACTTAACAAGATGTTGTCAAGGTTCATCCATGTTGTCACATGTATCAGAACTTCATTCCTTTTTTATGGCTGACTGATATTCCATTGTGTGGATATACCGCAATTTGTTTGCCCCTTCCTCTATGGATGGGTTGCTTCTGTCTTTTGTAGTTATGAAAAATTCTGCTATTAACATAGGTATGTGAATAACTATGCAAGTCCCTGCTTTCAATTACTTTGTGCATATACCTCGAAGTGGGAATGCCAGCTCATATGGTAATTCTATACTTAACTTTTTTAGGAACTGCCAGACTGTTTTCCTCAGTGGCTGCATCATTTTACATTCCCACCAGAAATGAATGAGTGTCCTGTTTCTCCGTATCATCTCCAATACTTTTCTTTTCTTTTTTCTTTTTTTCTTTTTTAAAATATTAGCC
The DNA here is from genome assembly GCF_015220235.1 of Choloepus didactylus. Classification (NCBI taxonomy): domain Eukaryota; kingdom Metazoa; phylum Chordata; class Mammalia; order Pilosa; family Megalonychidae; genus Choloepus; species Choloepus didactylus. The sequence continues at coordinate 174,163,294 of NC_051307.1, read as the reverse complement.
ATTCTAGTTGGTGTGAAATGGTATCTCATTATGGTTTTTATTTCATTTCCCTAATGGCTAATGATTTTGAGCACCTTTACATGTGCTTTTGGGCAATTTGTGTATCTTCTTTGGAGCAATGTCTGAATCTAAGTCTTTTTGTCTATTTTTGAAATGGGTTATTTGCCTTTTTGTTGTTGAGTTGTAGAATTTCTTTACATATTCTTGATAGTAAATGCTTATCAAATATGTGGTTTGCAAATATTTTCTCCCATTCTAGAGACTGTCTTTTTACTTTTGTGATGAAGTTCTTTCTTGTGTAAAAGTTTTTAATTTTGACGAAGTCTCCTTTGTCTATTTTTTTTTTTGTAACTTGTGCTTTTGGTGAAGTCTATGAAGCCATTGCCTAACACAAGGTTCTGAGAATGATTTCCCCTGTTTTCTTTCAGGAGTTTAGAGTTTTGCTGCGTATACTTAGGTCTTTGATCCATTTCGAGTTATTCTTTTGCAGATGGGTGTCCAATATTATAAGAATAATTTTTTGAAGACACTGTTCTTTCCAAATTGAGTGGACTTGATACCCTTGCCAAAAATCCATTGGCCATAGATGTGAGAGTCTTTTTCTGAACTCTCTACTCAATTTCATTGGTCTCAATGCCTGTCCTGTGCCAGAACCATATTTTTTTCATTACTGTAGCTTTGTTAAGTTTTAAACTTTGGAAATGTGAGTCTTCCAACTTCAACCTTTGTTTTCAAGATGTTTTTGGCTATTTGGTTCCTCTTAGCCTTTCAACTAAATTTGGTGGTTGGTTGTTCATTTCTATAACAAAGACTATTGGAATTTTCTGTGATTGCACTGAATGTGTAAATTGCTTTGGGCTGAATTGTCATCTTCACAATAGTCAGTCTTCTAATCCATGTACACAGAATGTCTTTCCATTTATTTAGGTCTTTTTTGACAAAGACCTTGTTGACATTTACAAAATAAATGTTTTATAATTATCTGTTTATAAGTCTTTTACAGACTTGGTTAAATTTATTCCTAGGTATTTGATTCTTTTAGCTTTATTGTAAATGGGATGTTTTTCTTGTTTTCCTCTTCAGATTGTTCATTACCAGTGTATAGAAACACTATTGATTTTTACATGTTGATCTTGGACCCCACCACTTCTCTGAATTTGTTTACTGGCTCTAGTAACTTTGTTGTGGACTTTCCAGACTTTTCTATATAAATCTGCAAATATGGAAAGTTTTACTTCCTCCTTTCCAATTGGGATGACTTTTATTTATTTTTCTTGCCCATTCCTCTGGCTAGAACCTTCAATACTATGCTGAGTTACAGTGTTGACAGTGGGCATCCTTATCTTGTTCCTGATATTCGACGGTGAGCTTTCAATCTTTCACCAATGAGTGTGATCTTAACTGTGGTTTTCCATATATACCCTTGATTATGTTGAGGAAGTATCCTTCTATTCCTAGTTTTCTAAATGTTTTTATCAAGGTTGGGAGAGCTGGATTTTGTCAAATGTCTTTTTTGCATCTGTAGAGATGATCATGTGTTTCTTCCTTTTATTGTCTTAATTGATTTTCTTATTTTGATCCACTTTTGCATACATGGGATAAATGTACATATAATTGTTTAAATGTGTGGTTAGTTTCAGTTTGCTAGTGTTTTGTTGAGGATTTTTATACCTATATTCATGAGATATTGGTCTGCAATTTTCTTTTCTTGTGTCTTTATGTGCCTCAATTTCAATTTTTTGGAAAAGTTTGACAAGAAATGGTGTTAATCCTTCTTGAAATATTTGGTAAAATTCACCTGTGAACCCTTCTGGTTTTAGGGTTTGATTTGTTGGCAGTGTTTTGAGTACTGATTCAATCTCTTTACTCATTATTGTTAGGTTGAGGTGTTCTATTCCTTCTTAGTTGGCATAGGTAGTTTATGTGTTTCTAGGAATTTGTCCATTTCATCAAAGCTGTCTAGTTTGTTGGTATACAGTTATTCATAGTATCCCCTTATAATCCTTTTTATTTCTGTAGGGTTGATAGTAATGTCCCCCCTTTCATTTCTGAATTTAGTTATTTGATTTCTCTATTTTTCTCTTTTTCAGCCTAGCTAAACATTTTTCAATTTTATCAACCCTTTCAAAAAAACAACTTTATTAATGCTCTTTACTTTTTTATAATTCTCTAATTCACTTATCTCCACTCTAATCTTTATTATTTCCTTTTGTCTGCCTGTTTTGTGTTTTCTTTGTTCTTATTATTTTAGATCCTCCAGCTGTGAGGTCAGATGTCTGAATTGAGATCTTTCTTCTTTTTTAATCTAAGCATTTAGAGCTCTTAATTTCCCCCCTCAGTACTGCCTTTTCTGTATCCCATGAGTTTTGGTAGGTTGTTTTTTCATTTTAATTTACCTCAACATATTTCCTAATTTCCCTTGTGATTTCTTCTTTGTCCTATTGCTTAAGAGTGTGTTCTTCAATTTCCACGTATTTGTGCTTTTTTCTGTTCTGTCTCTGTTATTAATTTCTTGCCTTATTCCTTTGTGGTTGTAGAAAATATATTGTATGATTTCAATATTTTTAATTTATTGAGACTTATTTTGTGACTTAGCATATGGTCTATCCTGGAGAATGTTTCATGTGCATTAGAGAATAATTTTTATTCTGCTGCAGTTGGGTGAAGTGTTCTGTATATGTCTGGTAGGTCTAGTTGGTTTAGAGTATTGTTCAGGTTCTCTTTTACTTTACTGATCTTCTGTCTACATTTTCTACCCGTTATGGAAAGAGGCATATTGAAGTCTTCTACTATTAATGTAGAAGCGTCTGTTTTGCCTTTCAATTCTGTCAATATTTGCTTCATATATTTTGGAGTTTTACCATTACACACACACACACACACACACACACACACACACACACACACATAATTGTTATGTCTTGGTGAACTGGACCCTTTATCAGTATATGGTGTCTTTCTTTTTCCCTCTTAAGTTTTTTTTAATGCAATTTTATTGAGATATATTCACGTACCATACAGTCATTCAAAATATACCATCAGTTGTTCACAGTATCATCATATAGTGGTTCATTCATCTCCACGATCAATTTTTGAACATTTTCATTCTCCAAAAAATGAAAATAAAAATATGAATAAAAATAAAAAAGAACACCCAAAACACCCCCCCCCCCATTATTCATCTACTTTTTGTCCCCGTTTTTCTACTCATCTGTGCATATACCGGATAAAGAGAGCGTGAACCACAGGTTTTCACAATTACATAGTCACACCGTAAAGCTATATAGTTTTATGATCATCTTGAAGAATCAAGGCTATTTGATTGCAGTTCAACAGTTTCAGGTATTTCCTCTTAGCTATTCCATTACACTAAAAACTAAAAATGGATCTCTCTATATACAGCGTAACAGTAATCTCCAGAATGACCTCTTGACTCTATTTGAAATCTCTCAGCCACTGAAACTGTATTTTTGTTCATTTCTCTTCCCTCTTATGGTCCAGAAGACTTCATCAGTCCTATGATACCAGGTCCAGGCTCATCCCTGGGAGTCATGTCCCATGTTGCCAGGGAGATTTACACTCCTTGGAGTCATGTCCATGTAGGGGAGGGGGCAGTGAGTTTACCTGCTGAGTGGGCTTATAGAGAGAGAGGCCACATCTGTGCAACAAAATACATTCTTTATGGATGACTCTTAGGCACAATTATAAGTAGGCTTAGCCTCTCCTTTGCAGTAACAAGCTTCATAAGGGCAAACCCCAAGAGTGAAGGCTTGGCCTACTAACCTGGTAGTCTCCAATGCTTGTGAAAATATCGGGAATTCCTCAGGTGGGGAAGTTTAATATTTCCACATTTCCCCCCAGTTCCTCAAGGGGGCTTTGTAAGTACTTTTTATTTTCTGCCCAAATTATAGGGGCTTCATGCTAATGTGTACAAACCAACAGGGTCTCACTCCCCAGTCAAGGTTCCATGTAATTATGGCATTTGAGTAAACTGACCATACAAATTAAATTATATAGTGTGCTGTAGAAAATATAGATTTTGTACCAAATAAACATCTCTTCCTTTGGTCCCACACAGAAGCCAAAGTTTTAAAGCACAGCTAATATCATCCTTTAGTTTGATATACCCCAATCTCAACCAAGTCCATTTTGTTCATATCTCCAGTCTATGTCTGACATCTTTTTCAGCCTCTTTAACAGTTGAATCATCGGGGATTGCTGCCACTCACAGCTGCTGAATTCTGGCTCTGAGTCCCAGGTGCGACATACGCCCAAAGCTCCAGGGACTGACCACATCACACACAAACAGCTCAGAATCTCAAAATTTAGAAATAACAGTTACAAATAATGAATAAATGTGACTGCTGTAGGAGCATACAGTCTAAAAACCTTTACATAAGCCTTCCCCTTATAACCCATGCCCCCAGATTCAATTCTCAAAGTTTACACATTGTTATTCATCCATATTAGTGAAGCATTATGATGTTTGTCTTTTCATTTCTGGCTTATTTCACTCAACTTACTGTCCTCAAGGTCCATCTACTTCGTTGCATACCTCACAACTTTATTCCTTCTTGCTGCTCCCTCATGCAAAAATATTCTTATATTTGTACATTTAATCACACTCATTGACAGCTCTAGGTTTCACTAAGTTATACAGTTCCAGTCTTTATCTTCTATCTTTCCTTCTGGTATCATACAGACCCCTAACCTTCCTCTTCCAACTGTATTTGCAGTCATCTTTTTTCAGTGTACTTACAGTATTGTACTACATCACACAATATCATGCTATACATTTCTAGATCTACACAATGAATCCTCTAGAACATTCTGTACTCCTTCAACATCAAATGCCTAATCTCTACCCTCTTTCTATCTCCTGATATTTTCATTTCTACACTCATCTCCAAACCTCTCTCTCCTATCTTTTCCTGTCTGTCTGTAACACTCACTTTAGTATTTACTGTAGAGGAGGTCTCCTGTTCATGAACTCTCTCAGTGTCTGTTTATCTATAAATATTTTAAACTCTCCCTCATTTTGAAGGACAGTTTTGCTGGATATAGGATCTTGGTTGGCAGTTTTTCTCTTTCAGTATCTTGAATATGTCATACCACTGTCTTCTTGCCCCCATGGTTTCTGCTGAGAGGTCTGCACTTAGTCGTATCAAGCTTCTCTTGTATGTGGTGGATTGCTTTTCTCTTGCTGCTTTCAGGATTCTCTCTTTGTCTTTGATATTTGAAAATCTGATTAGTAAGTGTCTTGGAGAAGGTCTGTTTGGATCAATTCTGTTTGAGGTACACTGTGCTTCTTGGACCTGTAATTTTATGTCTTTCATAAGAGTTGGGAACTTTTCAAGGATTATTTCCTCTGTTATTCCTTCTGCCACTTTTCCCTTCTCTTCTCCTTCTGGGACACCTATAATGCATATATTCATGCACTTCATATTGTCATTCAGTTCCCTGAAACCCTGCTCATATTTTTCCATCCTTTTCCCAATCTGCTCATGTGTGTGCAGGATTTCAGAAATCCTATCTGTCATCTCACTGATTTTCCTTCTGCCTCTCCAAGTCTGCTATTGTATGTCTCCATTGTGTTTTTCATCTCCTCTGTTGTGCCTTTCATTCCCATAAGTTCTGCCATTTGTTTTTTCAAGCCTACTAATTCTTCCTTATGACCACCCTGTGTCTTCTTTATATCCTTCATCTCTTTTGTCACATTCTCTCTCACCTCACTGATTTGATTTAAAAGATTTGTTTGAACATCTATGATTAGTTGTTTCAACTCCTGAATCTCAGTTGAAATGTTAATTTCTTCTTTTGACTGGGCCATATCTTCCCACTACCTGATGTATCTCATGATGTTTTGCTGGTGTTTAGGCATCTGATTTTTTTATTCTGGAGGTTGTTTTCTCTCTTTTGCCTACAGTTTTCTTGTTGGTTGACTTTCATCTCTATATTTTCTTTTTTCTCTCCCTGGCCAGTTGTCAGATTGGCTCTGCTCCCCAGTCTTCTTCACAAAATCAGGCGCCCACCACAGCCTGCCACATGGATGGGAGGTAGGCACGGCATGCCACCTAGTTCACTGGGTTTGGTAATATAAATCTGCTGGCTTCCAGTGTTGCTTTATTTTCTACTGGCTAGCAAGACCTGACTTTGTTTTGGTGCCCTGCTTTAAGAGTTGGGTCTTCCCTATTTCTCAGCCAAAATAGGGCTGGGTTTCCATACAGGGCATGTAGACCAGATCCGCTCCTCCTAAGGGTCTGAAGCCTCTTTTAAAAAGTATTCTCTTCCCTTTCCACTTTCCAGACTGTCCAGCAGATGGCGATGTTCAGTAACTTAATCATCCTCAGAGGCTACCTTGTCTCAGGGCACAGGCTTTGTATGACCCAACTGGGTGCAATTGCAGGAGTGCTATGCTGTCACTTTGCTGGCCAAAACCTGGCTTGATGTGGGGCCATACCCACCCCAAAGCACTCCCCTAGCTGACCCAGCACTCAAGCCATCCCAAAGGCATGGAAACAGCCACCAGCTGCTGCTTCCCTCAGGATGGGGGCAGGGATTTCAGACCCAGGGCTGGAAATGCATTTTTGTCCATGTTTTCTCAATCTCTTTGTCCCTCACTGATCTGGGCCTTAAAAATGTTCTCCCCTGTCCACCAGGTCTTCAAACAGTGAGGGTATTTTTCACTGCTGTGAGATTTTTAAAATCTGTGTCACTGGTGAGTGAGGGGGAGGGGAGACAACTGGCGGGGACAGAAAATTTGTATATGATATTTCTTTTCTTTCTACTATTTGGCAGTTACAGGATCTTTCTCCAGTATATATCCTCCTTCACAGTTTCAAACCATTCAGAATTGTCCATTTTTTCATTGAATCTCTAGAGAGAAGTTTTCAGTAGCTGTTTATGTTGCCTCGTTGATGACGTCACCCCTTCTCCGTCATTTCTGAAAGACAGTTTTGCCAGATACAGAATTCTTGGTTGACAGATTTTCTCTTTTAGTATCTTAAGCATGTCATACTACTGCCTGCTTGCATCCATGGTTTCTACTGGGCAAACCAAGCATAGTCTTATTGAGCTTCCCTTCTATGTGATGAATCACTTTTCTCTTGCTGTTTTCAGGATTCTCTATTTGTCTTTGACTTTTGATAATATGATTATTAAGTTTCTTGGAGTAGGTCTATTCAGATCTATTCTCTTTGGGGTATGCTTTGCTTCTTGAATCTGTAATTTTATTTTTCATAAGAGATCAGAAATTTTTAGTGATTATTTCCTCCATTATTCTTTCTGTCCCTTTCCCCTTCTCTTCTCCTTTTGGGACATCCATGACACATATATTTGTGTGCTTCATGTTGTCATTCAATTCCTTGAGACCCTGCTCATATTGTTCCATTCCTTTCCCTATCTGTTCTTTGGTGTGTAGGAATTCACATGTCCTCTCTTCTAGTTCATGAATCTTTTCTTCTGCCTCTTCAAATCTGCCATTACAAGTCAACATTGTGTTTTCATCTCTTCTTTTATGCCTTTCATTCCCATAAGTTCTGCAAATTGTTTTTTCAATCTTTTGAGTTCTTCCTTATATTTGCCTGGTTTCTTCTTTATATCCTTTGTCTCTTTTGCCATGTCTTCCCTCAACTCATTGATTTAATTTTTTAATTGATTTAGCATATTTGTTTGAAGATTTTTAATTAGTTGTTCAACTCCTTTATCTCATTTGAAGTGTAAGTTTGTTCCTTTGACTGTGTCGTATCTCCATTTTTCCTAGTGTGACTCATAATTTTTTCTGGTCTATGCATCTGATTTCCTTGATTATCCCAATCAGATTTTCCCAGACCAGATAGACTCAGGTCTCAGAAGGAGGGTGTAATCAGTATCAACGTCCCCTGATCATGAGTCCCAGAAGGTTGTCAGACATTTCTATGAGGCATCTAGACTCTATGCTTTTCCTATTTTGCCCAGCAGGTTGTTCTTGTCAGCCTGCAACTCCCCACTGGCATAAAGAGGCGCAGTGTCTAATTCTCAGCAGACCCTGTCCCTGTCAGGATCCAAGGGCTAGTCAGAAGCCAAGGTTAAGCTGTTTCTGTTTTTTTTCCCCAGGACCTGGCTTCTGAATTCTCTGAGGAAGGGCAGCCACTTGAGCTCTGCCCCCTCCCCCCCTTTTCTTAGGGAAGATATGCCTTTTAGGGAATTATCTCCTTCACTTGACTTCTTCCTTTGTCTCTCTGACTATCTTAACTTCACCCTTGCCTGGGTCAGTGCTGACTATTGAAAATGCCAGAGGCTTTCTCTAATGAACTATTTAGAATGAGAGAAAAAAAAATAGAAAAAAAAAAAAAAGAAATCCCCTTTTCAGAGCCATTCAGCAGCTCCCTGGTTTTGACAGTCAAAAGCTGGAGTCTTTACCTGGTTCTATGTGCCCATTTTTCTTGGGACACAGCCCTTTTCCAGTATTCTGAGCTCAGCCAACTCCAAAAGCCTCTGTTTTTTATTTATTGTTATTATTATTATTATTTCATCAACCCTACCTCCTCCTTTCTGGGAGAGACCTCAGTGTTCTTTTCCTGCTTGCACCAGGTTTCCCTGTGTTCATAGCTTGTATTCAGTAGTCCAAATTTGTTAATTAAAACTGCTGTTGGTGCTTGTTTGACCTACCTTCCCTTGCTATTGTAGAGACTGCTTCTTTTTCCCACAGGGAAGTGTTCAAACTCAGCCTGCCATGCCAGTGGGGGAGTGGCCCCATCTCCTTAGTTTGGGGAGCTTACTTACAATTTTATTCTACAATCTCAGCCATTCCTCCCATTCTAGACTGGTGTACGATGTGTGTCTGGTCATGGACATCCCCAAAATATTTGTTCCAGACCATTTACTAGTTGTTCCTGCCTATTTACTAGTTGCTGTAGAGGACTAAATAAATGCCATACCTCCCTATGCTGCCATATTGCCCCACCTCCATCATAAGTTTATTACTCTATTTTATCTGATATTGCTGTAGCCAACCTCAGCTCTCTTTTGATTGTTTTGGTATGGTGTATTTTTTCCATCCTTTTAATTTCAACATTCTTGTGCCTTTGAATTTAAGGTGAGATTCTTATAAACATATAGTTGGGTTAACCTTTTTTTTATCCATACAGATAATCACCTTTTTACAGAAGAGTTTAATCCATTTACATTTCAAGTATCTACTGCTAATGCATGGCATTCTTCTGCAATTTTGATATTTGGTCTTTGTAAGTCTTATAACTTCTTTGTCCCTTAATCCTTCCATTAATACCTACTTTCATATTTATTTGATTTTTTTGTAGTGTACCATTTCTTTCTGTATGTATTTTTCATATATCTTTTTTGTGGTTACCATGGGACTTAAATATAACATCCTAAATCTATAATAATTATACTTGATTTTGTACCAACCTAGCTTCAATAGCATACACATGCATGGTTCGTCTATCCCTCAGTTCCTCAACTTTTCATTGTTACAAATTATGTCTTCATACATTTTTGTCCAAACCATAGATTATATCATCCTTTTTGCATTTGCATTTTAGAATGTGTAAGAAGTAAAAAGTGGAGTTACATACCAAAAGATACAATAGTATAGTACTGGCATTTGTAATCCAGATAAACTTTTCCAGAGCTCTTTAGTGCTTTATGCCATTTTGATCCATTGTCTAGAGTTTTTTACTTTTGTCTGAAGAGCTCCCTTTAGTATTATTTGTAGGGCAGTTCTTGTGATAAACTCCGTCAGCTTTAGTTTTTCTATGAATGCCTTAATTTCTCCCTCATTTTTGAAGGAGCATCCAGATATAAAATTCTTGGTTGGCAATCATTTTCTTTCAGCATTTTGAATATTTTGTGCCACCGACTTCTTGCCTCCATGGCAAGAAATCAGCACTTAATTTCCTTGTACATAACACATTGATTTTCCCTTGCAGTTTTCAAAACTCTCTCCTCATCCTGGCACTCAGCATTTTGACTACTGTATGTCTGAGTGTGGTTCTTTTCACATTTATCCTATTTAGGGGTCACTGGGATTCTTGAATGTGCATATTCATGTCTTTTGTTAAACAGGGGATGTTTTCTGCTATTATATATTTGAACATTTTGTCTGCCCCTTTCTGTCTTTCTTCTCCTTCTGGGACTCCTAGAATGTGTATATTGGTTTGCTTGGTGGTATCCCACAGATCTCCTTGATTCTGTTTGTTTTCTTAAATTCTTGTTTCTTTCTGCTCCCCAGCTTAAATCATTTCAATTGGTTTGTCTTTGAGTTCTCTGATTCTTTCTTCTGCAAGCTCCAATCTGCTGTTGAAACCCTCTAGGGATATTTTTCATTTCATTTATTTTGATCATCAGCTCCATTATATCTGTTTTGTTCCATTTTATAATTTCTTTATCTTTATTGAGATTCTCATATTGTGCAGTCATTGTTTATCTAATATCCTTTTGCTCTTCCCTGTGTTTTCCTTTATCTTCTTGAGTATGTTGAGGATTATTTTTATAAGTCCTTGTCCTGTATGTCTAAAGTCTTGTCCTCTTCATTGATGGTTTCAGGATATATTTGGGGGGAGGGGTTGAGCCATCACTTCTGGTTTCTTTGTCTTGTAATCTTTTGTTGCATTCTGTGATTTCCAGTATTTTAATGACTTACCTCTGGGCTACAACCCCTTAGCTATCTGTTCCTTAAGTTTATTCAGCTAGTGAAATGACTGAGATTCCTTTGAGTGCCAGGTGCTAACATAAATTAAGAAACCAATACAAAAATCATCTCTTGTAGTTTTTGCAAAGGGCTCTGCTTGGGCTGTTGTCTTTTCAGAATTTAGTCCTCCCTTCAGGAAGATCAGCCTGAGGCCAATGCAAAATGCAGGGTCTTTTCAGTCTTAGTTGTCTTACCTGATCTGGAGTCTTCTCCTTGGCTTGTGATTGTTCCTGGCTTAGGAATTCCTCTGTTTATAGGAATTCAAATGCCTCCTCTACTCCTTTTGTAACAGACTTTCTCCATCTCCTGGGTGCTATATTGTATGACTCATTGCAGGTAATCCTTTGTCTTAGGTTACTTCAACTTAATGGTTTCTTATACTGCTTTGGCTATCTGCAAACTACTTCTGCCTACAAGGTAAGTTGTGGGAGGGCAAGCTAGAGGAGGAGTTTCCATGTTTAGAGAGTTGGATGGCCATGCCAGAAAGACCAAGAATGTGATTTAGGGTGGAGGTGTTGGTCACATAGTATCAATTGACCTCCTTAGGGGCTGGAGGCTGACATCAGCCTCATGGGCAATCTTGCCTCATTGGTGGAGTCCCAGTAAAACTCTGGACACCAAGGTTCAGGAGTGCTTCCCTGGTTGGCAATACTCCATCCATATTGTCAAACACAGATGCTGCAAAAATAACTCTGTCCATGCCTCTATGGGGAGGGGACAATGGAAGCTTCATGCTTGATAATTCATGTTTGATTCTTTTTCTGTACTCTGTCCTATGTGCTTTTTCCCTTGGCTTATTTTCAACTTTATCCTTTTTCTGTAATATACTGTCACTGTGAATATAACACCTTTCCTTCAGTTCTGTGAACCCTGTTGAATTATCAAACCTGAGGATGGTTTTGGGTACCTTCTGAATTTGCAATTTATATCATAATTGAGGACAGTTTTGTGGGTGTTGTGCCCTTTAACTTTGCAGGTACTTTTACACTGGACTATATAAAATGTTTTGCAACCTGCTTTTTTTCTGTTAATATAGCATACACTTTTTCATTTGATTAAGCTGTATATTATATTACTTAATACATGTTTTAAGATCTTCAGAAATATGATGAGCACATAGAATATAAAGAAAGCATTGTCTTTATACTGTGATTATTTATCTAGCACAAGTGAGTGCTTGCCTGCCTGGGAAGCAGTGTGGAATGTTTACTATTAAGCTCTACATTTTTGTTTTCCTTGTAAAAATGATCTCAGCTCTACAGCAAATATTGGATCTCTGTTCCACTGATAAAGAGATGCCTTAGGATCTCTGCAATAAGGGGTGAATCTGTCCACTCTGGGATGGAGCAGTGCATTCTCTAAGAAGGTTGCACAGTGAATGACTCGTCAGTGAATCTCCTTTCTTACTTCCCAGTTGCTGCCTCTTTGCTGTTTCGTAAATTATCTTTCCCATTCCTGTCTGTTGAACTCAAGCCTTTTGCTTTTTTCCTTTCACCCCTCAGCACATGAAATCATGATCAGAATTGTTGTTGGATTTATTTACATGGATTTGGGAAAACTAACCTCACTGTGTTCCAAAATCTAACCCTGGGAACAAGCAGTATTTTAAAGTCATTCTTCGACCGTCTTTCACTTAGCTTCTCTATTTACAATATTGGTTTAATTTTTCGAAGTCTTTATAAATGCTGATTAAATTCTTTATGCTTAGTTTGAGAGAAGGGTGGATAAACTGGTTTATTAATACTACATTAATTTAATGTTATAATAAACACATTTAAATTTTAATTTTAAGCCAGTTTATGAGTAAACCCCACAATCTTAATGTGTTGCTTCAAAGCACATCATCTGCTTCAAATTAAACTGTAATTTGGCAGCCACTTCTGGTAAATGTACAAAAGAGCTAGTTAGAGGAATATAACCAGGAAAGTTTATTGTGTTTCATCTACAAGGAAAATTATCTATGGGCTTACACACTCAAGTTACTTAATTCTTCCTAAAAGAATGAATCCATAGGTACTCTAAGTGAAATTATAAAAATATTAAATACATATAAAGAAATTCTGACCCAATGTGTAGAATCCATGATAAAAATCACTAGAGGGTAATGGAATTTACCTATGAAGTGTTATAGACCATGTTCTAGTTTGTAAGTTTCTTTGTAAGAAATAACACAGTTTTAAATAAATAAGAAATGGGAAATTCAATGCAATTGAAAATACTTCTGCTCTTTTCCGGCAAAGATGGCATATGCAAGTAAATTCTGGAAATTGGCTTTAAGGACTTCAAAGATTCATGTTATCTATGAAGTGCTTCATTATTAATGCCCTGATGTAGCTGGCAATGTTGAGTCTAAATGGATTCCAATTGATTCTTGTAGGAAATATTCACTTGGGGTTATTTTTCCAGCCTCAGTGATAATATCTCAAGTCTTTAGAGTTTTTCCTAAAAATCTTTGCCATGAGATAAATATTTTTGGCTGAATAGTTGTATCTGATCATCATCTCTGTAATGAGATAGAGTAATCTAGTAACTTTATTGATAATAACAATCCTGATTTCTACTAAGGATATAAAAATCAGAAAGAACTGGTTCATGTTGGTACATCTGTCATAAGATATGTTAACCCTGTGTGACTGGAGTGAACAGAATGGGTTCTTGGGAAATATCATGGTGTCTACCTCTATCTGTGTGAGGAATGTCAATGCCCTTGATCCAGCCCATTGGGCCAAGAAAAAAAGGGGCGGCTAGAAAACTATGTGGTTGGGGCAGGTTCACAGTGTTCACAGCTAAGAGTGGTCATTAACAAGGAGAAATGAGTGAAAGATGCCTGTGTCTGTCTGTCTGTCTGTCTCTCATTTTCTCTCTCCCTCTTTCTCTCTCTCTCCTTCTCTCTCCCTCCCTCCCTCCCTCCCTATCACATGGTATCTTATTATAAGAAAATCAGTGTTCTCAGTGCTTTGAATGTTAAGTAATAAGTGAGAAAGGGGCATTCACATGGGGGTAAACACTGTTTTATATTTTTGAATTAATAAAAGGACCAACTTCATTGCAAGCCATGAAAATCAGGGAGACATGGGAGTTTGGACCTGCATGTAGAGTCCCTTCACTGATTCTTGACATAGTTGGGAGATCCTGCTTTCTGCTATGGGCAGGATACATTGTCTGTCTCTGGCAAAGGACTAGACAGCCTCTGGGAATAGCTGATCAGGAACAAGTAGGAGAGTCAGAGGAATGAATGAAACCCAAATTTTGCTTTTTATTGAACAATGCAACTTACAGGTGTGACTGGAATTCACTGGTTATTTTGGAGGCTTTCTGGCTTTCAACGGAAGTTGACAGACTGCCCATACTTTCACTTTTGGAGTTAGTACACTGTGCGTCCCCATTTCAAAAATCCTCTAAAGGTTGCAGATGTAATCATTGATTATTTTGTTTTCCCCAGAATATTTTTTCTCTCTTAAATCTCTAATGTGGGTTTTAGTTTTTCTCCCTAAAGATCTCCCTTGATTGCCCATTCCCAAGTTACTGGAAAGGATGAATCCACTTAAACATTATGAAATAGAGTGGAAATTATTTCACTGTAATGGCCAGTGATAATCTGAGACTAGGATGATTTCAGATTTAATGGACATTATTTCTGAAAACTACCAGGTTTAGGAAAAATAATCTCATTAGCAGACTATAATAGTCATGACCAACAGTACTGTTTTTCTGCATTCAGATGAGTTTTTTTCAAATAACAGTAACTAAAATACTTTAAAAAGTAGGAATTATGGAAGGAAGAATTGATCCCAAAGCATAATTATCACATATACCTTTAGAACCAAATACATTTTTAGAACAGTGCCATCCAATACAACTTTCTGTGATGATGGAAATATTCTAAATCTGGGCTGTTCAACACTATGGACATGGCCACATGTGCTATTAAGTACTTGATATTTAGCTAGACAGAGGAACTGAATTTTCAATTTTATTTAATTTTAATTATTTTAAATGTAAATATAGATGGTCATATGTGGCTAGTGAATTGGACAGTGCAGTTCTACTAGTTCCTTTTCTGAAATTTTTAAAACATAATTAATTCTGGATGATGATAAGAAAATTTGACACTGAGGAAACATTTTATATATTTTATATGTTGTATATTATCATGTTTAGATATCATATAAAACTTAGAACTAAAAGAAGGAGGTGCTTTGGTTACATATATCCATTTCCAAAATTACTTTTGATATTATGCTCTAGAATTTCAAATCAGTTTCTGATTGATACTTTGCATTTTTTATTCTTTAAGAGAAATAATACTGATTGTTTGCTAAAATCATGATGGAAATATAATTATGGCAATATTGAAACACTTCTAATTTGAAGTTTTATTTATTTATTTGCTTACTTATTTTCTAAAAAATAACCTATTTCATTTTTTAAAGTTTTATTGAGATATAACTTACATACCACAAAATTCACCTAAAGTGTGCAATTCAGTGGTTTTACATATGTTTGCAGAGTTATGCAACCATCACTATAATCTAACTTTAGAACATTTTTGTCTTTCCCAAATGAAACCTTATACCCATTTGCTAATGCCCCCTTTAGCACTAGACAACCATTAATTGACTTTCTGTTTCTATAGATCTGGCTACTCTAGACATTCTATATGAATGGGTTCATACAATATGTGGTATTTTGTGACTGCTTCACTAAGAGCTTCATTTCTTCTCCCCAATAGCATTCTTTTTACCTGGAACAAAATAAGTAAATATAGTTAAAATAAACATGTAAGACTTATAAAACTGTCAAGAGGTTCTGGAGAATAAAAAAAATCCAATAAATGTTAATAGAGAAGTGCAATAATTAATAAAACACTATGAAACCAGCAACTAGAAATATAGTCCATACGTATTTATACTTTCTTCTGCCTAACATTAACTATACTTGGAAGGCACAGAGTGCAGATAAAAATAACACCAGAAATTTCCCAGGAAAACCTCTAATCCTCTTAAGCATAGTTTTGTTCTCTCTCTGTTTCCCTATGCAATCTGCCCTCATTTTCATGAGCTGCATGTTCTGCTTTGGCAGTTCAAAAAGATTTCTTAGAGCAGCTAATGTCCCATGGTCAGATATGGTAGAATTCCTTCTCTTCTTTTCCACTGGTTCACTCTTTGAGGGGGATACCAAGGCAGATCTGCTTTTGTCCCAGTGTCTTACAGAGTTTTTTGTGGATAATTTCTTTTAGCTTTCACCAGTGCTTCATTCTTCCTTCTTGCTTCTCTTCTACCTGGCATTGAAATATGTGTACATCAAGGAGGGCTAGAGGACAAATCCCTTCTACAGAAGTTATGCCCTAACCCAAATTTCTTCTCTTCTTTGAGCTTTATTGGGTCCATTAGGCTTACTGTGCTTGAGTTCTTCTTCAAAATGGGTTCCTATCTAGAAAGTTGCCTCAATTCCTCATGCAAATAGATTTCTGGTAGCTGAGACACCCTGGCTTGTAGGACATAGCCATACATTTTGGAAGCTCAGATCTGTGTGGCATTAAACTAAAACTGGGAAATCCACTATATTTCTTTCTGTTGCTCCATAGGGCATCTCAGGAGAGAAAGGGGTGGAAATCTGTAGATGGAACCATCTGATGGTGGGTCCATCAACACTCACCTTCCACCACCCCAGATCTTGACTATTATGAAATTATGACGGTATATCATTAGTTTTTCCCTTATATCTGTGATGGTAATTACCAGTTCTCCAGTAACTCAAGTAGTCACGTTTCTCATCCAGTAAGCTGACTTCTTAAAAATCTATATTACATGTAGTAGATATAGTCAAATGCTTGTCTAGAAAGTATACAGTATAAAGTTATCTCTCAGTGGCAGAAAACAGCTAGTTCGAAAAGTAAACATTCAGCTCAGCATAACAAATAAAATGTTTAACTCACAGGGATTATTTGGGGCTGTGTGAACCAAGAAGTAAGACTGGTTAACTAGTTTCTGCTTATAAAAATTACTGAATTCTGTCAAATGAGATGTTGGTGTTCCCAGAGTAGTTACTGTGTTACACAGCACTTTTTAACTGAATAAAAGTTTGCTAATTCCAGTCAAGAGAAGGTGAAACAGTTTGGAATTTCTTAAAAATCTATTTAAATTAGTATTTAAAAAAAAAAAAAAACACTTTAAAGCATCCAATATAAATTTAGACTTACAGAGGGGAAAAAAAAAGTCTCTCCTTCCATAGCCTGTGGATATAGTGGAAATCCATTTCTGACCTTGAGTTTCTTTTAGAGTTTTGGAACATTTGATCTTGGATTTTATACCAACCCTTCAATTTTCTGCCTCCATCCCTGTTGTAGGGACAGATGTTGCCCCCGTCCAAAAATGGCTGTAGTGTGGAGCTAGAGCAAGGCCATTCTGGGCTGTGCCTCCTTGGGAGAATAAGCGTGTTGATTTCAGGACAGACATAGTTATTTCTGCTGTTTCAGAAACTTAATATTTTTTGACTAGTGTAACGTAAGTATTACCCTACTTTTTCCTTTCTCCCTTCACTTCTTTCCTTCTTTAGCTGTAAAGACATACAATTTGCAGAGACATTCTTCTACCATATATGCTCAAGATGACATGAGACTTAAGCTTTCCTGACTTCTTTTGATCACTTATTCTTTTATTCTATAAACATATGCTAGATGGAAATGATTGGAAATGCAGGCAGAGTTGGTATAACAGATGAGAGTAATAATGGATGGTTTGATAGTAATGGAAACAGAGGCAAAGTGTTTCTAAACCTTGGATCCACACACCATTGATCTGAGAGAAGGGACTTAGGACATTTGTAAGAGAAGTCAGGCATTCATGCAGGAGGAGTGGGGCAGGATGCTGCCTAAGATTCTGCTATGGTCTGTGGGTTCTGATATTGGATGAAGCCAAGTCTTTATAACTTGGGGGATCCTCAGTTCCTTTTAGCTGTGAGTGAATTCCAGCTAACAGAAGAGTGCATTTCTCTGCACTTCTAGATCCTTGATTACAAGTACGGGAGGACACGTATACCATGATAGACATTGAAGATAGCAGTGGTAAGAATATCCTTATTGCCCTGAAGGAAATTATGGTCTAGTGGTAGGGACTTTTCAGGTAAAAAATAATCACAACATGGCATTATGTAGTCATAGAGTAAGAATAGAATCTGAAGGTAGCCTAGTAAAGGATACAATAAATTCAGTTTTGAGGGAGTGAGAAGGCATAACCCATAGGTGACATTAACCTGGGTGATTGAAGGATGAGTAGGGATTTCCCAGGTAGCAAGGAGTGGAAAGGTAATAGAATTGCTGAAATAATGCTGTGGGAGAAAGCTATGCATGTGGGTAAAAATGCTTTCCATTTTCATGATCCTTGGCTCTGTTAGACCTTGAAATGTGAGTAAGAGCCCTCTTTGGGTTCTTTTTTCCTTTGTGCTATTCTATAAGTTGATGTATGTGTGGTGCCAAATGGAGATAGTGCTCAAAATTTCCTAATCCATTAATCTTCAGGCGTTTTTCACATTTTCCATTTTAGTGACTACAGTAGACCTACTGACCTCTCAAAAGGTTGGTAAAGCCAGAAAGTAAACAGCAACAGACTCTGTGAATGGTTGATATTTATAGAAAATATAGATTTGCTTAGTGTAATTACTGACGAAAATTAGGGGGAAGAGTGTAGACTGACTGCCCATCATTTATTAGTTTAAAAAAAAGAAAACAAGAGTAATCTATGGATAATGGATAGAGACGCCTTTTTAAAGTAAAATCTTTTGCCCTAGTGATGCAAACCTCTGACATCTGGGCTTACTTGTGTGCTGAATCACTCAAATTGTGGCTCAATGCCCAAAACTCTGTTTCTATTGTTTAGTGTCCTTTAAAGTATGTTCTTTATGAGACTCAGCTTATTCTGGCAGACCCTTGCCTTATTGGATTTTGCTTGATTTGCTCTTCCTTTTGGGTTTGATTAAAGTCACCTCTCTTTTCAGCACCCATTAGTTTCTGTTTCAAGAGAAGAGCTTGCTTAGTTAGTGCAGCTTTGATTTCCCCTGTGGGTTGTCCCCCAGTGTGTTTCTCTATTGCAAAAGCCCTTGCAGATAGAAAAGTGGCCTCTTGTGCAAATAACAACAGCTCTTGTTAACCGACTAATATAATTCTTACTATTTACCAGACTGTGTTCTAAATGCTTTATATGAGTTACCTCAATCTTCTTCACAGAAAACAATGCGTAAATCCTATAAGTATCCTTATGGTGTAGATAACGGAACAGAGGCACAGAGAATAAGTCTCTTGCCGAAACTCATAGAGTTAGTAGGT
This sequence comes from Choloepus didactylus, assembly GCF_015220235.1. Lineage (NCBI taxonomy): Eukaryota > Metazoa > Chordata > Mammalia > Pilosa > Megalonychidae > Choloepus > Choloepus didactylus. The sequence continues at coordinate 174,144,281 of NC_051307.1, read as the reverse complement.
GGCAGAGCTGGAATTCCATCTCAGGGGTCTGTCCTTCTAACCACTATATTCTATGATCACTCACTAAGAGCCAGAGACTTTATATAAATTAGCACTGTTATTGCTTAGCAGAATGTGGGATTTTAATCTCAATTTACATTTAAGAAAGCCAAGGTTCAAAATGTTTATATAACTAACCCAAGAACACACAACTAGTGATTGGCTGAGATGTGTATCATTTGCTAGTTTGTCTCTAACGTCAAATTCTTTGCTCTTAACCATTACTTTAAGAACCTTTTTTTTTTTTTTTACAAAGCTTTGACATAGAGCTCAGGCCTCAGACCTTTCCTATTCTCCAGGTAGTCTTATCCTGTTTTATAGCTTTATGTAATATCTCTATTCTGATGATTCCCAGTTCTGACCTCTTTCCTGAGTTTCAAATTCATGTATATCAGGGATAAGCAAATGTTTTCTGTAAAGCCAGTTAGTAAATATTTTAGGGTTTGTGGGTCATGTGTTACGCTTCCAACAGTGTGAGGGACTTGAGGGCGGGGATGGTATCTTGTTCATCTTAGCTTACCTAGCACCTAGGACAGCATTTGGCAAATTCTCTGAATTTGCTTATTAGATGAATTAATGAATGTACACAAAACATTTTCCTTAGAAGGATAAGGCTGAAAATCTTGGTTACAGAAACCTTTCCCTGACGTACTTCCTAATGTACATTAACTGTTCAGTGCAAGGAGAGAAGTTTTTCTCAAAATCTTGATATATCTGAAGGAAATGTGTTCTCTCTCCCCACTCCCAAATATAATATTTTGAGAGTGAAATTGCTTAACAATGCATGAATGAAGTGGTCATCATTGTTGTTATTAATTTTGATGTACATGGTTGATTAGTATAGTATTAGGAGCCAGATAGAGCTGGGCTCAAATTGTAACACTGCCACTAAGTAGTTCTATGACAATATGCAAATCATTTAAGCTCTCTGAGCCTGTTTCCTCTGCTGTAAAATGTGTAGTGATATCATAAATAATATAACAAGATGATAATACTATTGTGATGGTTATGCAACATGTTCAAAATTATTTATTTAGTATGTCACATACTAGTTGCTCGGTTAATATTAGCTGCTGCTGTTTGACTGTTTAGTTAGTGGGTCATCATTCAGATACAGGCACAAGAAATCATAAACACTGTACCAAGACAGCAGTGCTAGCCATGAAGTTACTATTCAAGTGATTACTTTGAATACAATGTCAAACATTGGGGTGGTCAATATTGACTCAATGCAGAAGCAGGTTTCCAACAGCCTTTTGAGAAGAAGTCAGTTCAGATCATCAGTCAAAGGCACTTTTGGAGACAGGCACTATGCTAGGCACTAGGCAATTGAAGACGGGACCCCTGCTTTGAGAAGTGATATCATCTAGTTAACAAGACCCAAAGGGATAGAGAACACTGTGAGTTCTACTCAAGTGGCTCATTAAAAAAATATATACATGAGATTTCAGGAGACAAAGAACCCACCTGTTAATTGGGCCTGCAATGGTTTGCTTCTTCTGTACCTATCTTCTTCCTAGAAAGTTATCCATTGGTTTTATACATTAAACACTTAGAGAAGGGCAGGAGGCAGTGCAGAGGAATATATTCCCCCTCTGAGTTCCCAAAGCCAAGCACAGTGTCCGGCACACATTACATGTTCAGTAAAATAGGTTTAATGAATAAATGAATAAATAAAAAAAAAATTCTCAGCACAGAACAGGAAAGGGACCTAGAACTGAAGTAATTTTTATTGACTCTTTTCTCCCCTTTATATTATACTATTTAATTTCATTATCCAAAATTAATTCATAGAAAAAGAAAAGAAACCATAGTCAGCATCACCTCTATCATAGGATGAAGGAATACTGATAACACTTTAACTAGATAACCTTACCACAACTTAGGAGGAGCTTTGGGGGAGTTGGAATAAATACGTTTCTAGAGTTATAGAGTCTTACTTGACCCAAAGTTTCATTGGAGGCAACATGATTTCTTTTAGGCCCTAATCCTAAGGCCTAATTATGCACATGAGTGCTGCTCATGTTTTAATGTGCAAAAAGAATCACATGGGGATCTTGTTAAAGGGCAAAGTCTGATTCAGGAGGTTGAGGGTGAGACTGAAGATTCTGCATTTTTTACAAGCTCCCAGGTGATGTCGATACTTCTGGCTCATTGTACATATTTTGAACATCAAGGCTAGACCATCATCCAAAAGGTATCCAGTTCTTCTTCTCCTTACAGAATTCTCGGCTGACGATTCTGGTGTCCCTACTGCCATCTCTGCTAATATCTGTACCATCCCAGGCTGAAGTCTGTTTATATGTTGCAGTATTCATTTCTCTTGAAGTTTATGTCTATGGAGCTCTGGTTTTTCTTTTGGAAGGTGCTACAAAATGAACGCACCTTCAGGGGTTTCTGTATTTGAGTGGAGTTTGTGTACCTCTGGGATTATATTATATTCACACAGGGTTTGGCCACATTACTATCATAATGTGGAATGTTGAAGGATTCCTTGAAAACCATAAAGGAGACTCAGAATTCTTATCAGACTCCACAGAGCTGAAAAGAGGTCAAATATAATCCTGTAATGTTTTTATATTACATCAAGAAGGAGTAATATATAAAAAAATGAATGAGAGTTATAAAAAGCTTGTTGTAAAGTCAGATCTGAGTCTATGTGCATTTACAGTACAATTTTCTAGCATTTCTATAATTCTCTAGCTATAAGTTGGCTAATTTTATCTATTAAATTTTCATGAGACAGAATATGTGTATTGTAAAACATTAGCAATTTGCAAAAACCCACCAACTTTTAAATCAAAATAAATTCTGTGTTGCCTTTTAAGTGTTATTCTGACATTTCACTTGGTATTATCCTTACCACTGCAGATATGCTGTGTCATTATTTTGAACATTTTGTTGCTTGACAATGTGGTGTTATTTTTTAGAGAATAATTCTAATGTGCAATGCCAAACATTTTCTAGTGTTTGCAATAGCTAGCAATATAAAGAACTTAAATGAGAAGCTATTTAAACATTACCTAAAGAGAAATGGAAAGTTTTCAGAGCAGTACATGGCAAAGATACTTTAGAGAATATAAAATATAGATTTTTTGCATCCCATGGATTATGTTATTCTCTAACAATAATGTGTTCTTCCCGAATAAGGATTTTAATAAAGTATTTCTTCCCAGTTTTAACTAGGAAGAAAATTAGGTCCAGGCCTCAGAAAAGGATCCAAAACTTTCTGACATCTTCCAAACTTAAAAGATCTCAGGTCACTAATTGCCCAAGGGAAAGACATAAAATCTTTTATAAAAATTGCACCACACCAAACTTTGAACTTTACTTTAAATAAATGGGAAAAGAAAAGGAAGCACGAAATGATTATTCTCTTTTTTCTCTTTCTCAGGCATTACTAGGTCTAATCCTGGAAATGCTTATGGACTGCCTTATATCAGAAATGAGGGACCTCTAGTAAAAAATAGGGAAACGCCTTTATTACATGATGTTTCTAACACTTTATTTCATCTAGGGAATTGAAAAACAAAACGAAACAAAACAAAAAACAGAAAAAACAACAAACAATGTACATTCAGCTTTCTGAAAAGAAACAATGGAGAAACCTAAGGGGGTTGAACAAGTGAGAAACCTAACGGGGTGTGGTCTTTACAGTCATACCTGGGAGATATTGCATGTTTGGTTCCAGGCCACCACAATAAACTCAAAATTCTAATAAAGTGAGTCACATGAATTTTTTGGTTTCCCAGTGCATATAAAAGTTAGGTTTACACCATAATGTAGTTTATTAAGTGTGCAATAGCATTATGTCTAAGAACACAATATATGTACCTTAATTTAAAAATACTGTATTGCTAAAAAGATGCTAAGCATCATCTGAGCCTTCAGCAAGTCATAATCTTTTTATTCTGCTGGAGGATCCTGCCTCAATGTTGAGGGCTGCTGACTGAGTGATGGTGGCTGAAGGTTGTCGTGGCTGTGCTGTGACAATTTCTTAAAATAAGATGATGAAGTATGCCACATTGATTGACTCTTATTTTCACAAAAGATTTCTCTGTAGCATGAGATGCTGTTTGATAGCATTTTACCCACAGAAGAACTCCTTTCAAAACTGGAGTCAATCCTCCTCTCAATCCCTGTCACTGCTTTATTGACTAAGTTTATGTAATATTATAAATCCTTTGCTGGCATTTCAACAATGTTCACAGCATGTCTGCCAGGAGTAGATTCCATCTCAAGAAACCACTTTCTTTGCTCATCAGTAGGAAGCAACACCTCACCTGTTCAAGTTTTATCATGAGATTGTAGCAATGCATCACATCTTCAGACTCACCTTCTAATTCTAGTTCTCGCTATTTCCACCACATTTGTTGTTGCTTCCTCCACTGAAGGCTTGAACCCTTCAAAGCCATCCATGAGGGTTGGAATCAATGTCTCCCAAACTCATTTGAATGTTGATATTTTGACCTCCTCCTGTGAATCATGAATGTTCTGAATGGCATCTAGAACGGTGAATCCTTTCCAGAAGGTTTTCAATTTACTTTGCCCCTATCCATCAGAGGAATCACTATTTATGGCAGCTGTAGCCTTGGAAAATGTAATTCTTAAATAATAAGATTTGAAAGTCAAAATGACTTCTTGTTAGCAGGCATGAAAACAACATTAATCTTGTTCATCTCCATCAGAGTACTCGGGTGATGAGGAGCATTATCAATGAGCAATAATATTTTGAAAATAATCTTTTTTTTTCTTTTTTTTTTCCCTGAGCAGCAGGTCCCAAGAGTGGGCTTAAAATAGTCAGTTAACCATGATGTAAACAGATGTGCTGCCACTCAGGCTTTGTTGTTCCATTTATAGAGCACAGGCAGGATAGATTTAACATAATTTTTAAGGGCCCTAGGATTTTTGGAATGGCAAATAAGCATTGGTGTCAACTTAAAGTCACCAGCTGTCTTAGCCCCTAATAAAAGAGCCAGCCTGTCCTTTGAGGTTTGAAACCAGGCATTGACCTCTCCTCTCTAGTTATGAAAGTCCTAGATGGTATCATCTTCCAACAGAAGGCTGTTTTGTCTACATTGAAAATCTGATGTTTAGTGTTGTCACCTTCATCAATTATCTTAGCTAGATCTTCTGGATAACTTGCTGCAGCTTCTACATCAGTACTTCCTGCTTCACCTTGCTTTTTTTTTTTTATCTTTATTTTATTGAGATATATTCACATACCACACAGTCATACAAAACAAATTGTACATTCGATTTTTCACAGTAGATAGTGGTACATTCATCACCTAAATCAATCCCTGACACCTTCATTAGCACACACACAAAAATAACAAGAATAATAATTAAAGTGAAAAAGAGCAATTAAAGTAAAAAAGAACACTGGGTACCTTTGTCTGTTTGTTTGTTTGTTTTCCCCTATGTTTCTACTCATCCATCCATAAACTAGACAAAGGGGAGTGTGGTCCTTATGGCTTTCCCAATCCCATTGTCAGCCCTCATAAGCTACATTTGTATACAATTGTCTTCGAGACAATTGTAGTTTGATAGTTTCAGGTATCTACCACCAGCTACCCCAATTCTTTAGAACCTAAAAAGGGTTGTCTAAATTGTGGGTAAGAGTGCCCACCAGAGTGACCTCTCGGCTCCTTTTGGAATCTCTCTGCCACTGAAGCTTATTTGATTTCCTTTCACATCCCCCTTTTGGTCAAGAAGATGTTCTCCATCCCACGATGCCGGGTCTACATTCCTCCCTGGGAGTCATATTCCACGTTGCCAGGGAGATTCACTCCCCTGGGTGTCTGATCCCATGTAGGGGGGATCACCTTGGTTTTTTATGTTATGGAAACAGTGCCTTTCCTTAAACCTTGTGAACCAACCTCTTCTAGCTTCAAACTTTCCTTCTGCAGCTTCTTCGCTTCTCTCAGCCTTCAGAGAATTAAAGAGAGTTAGGGCTCTGTTATGGAATAGGCTTTGGCTTAAGGGAATGTTATGGCTGGTTTGATCTTTTATTCAGATCACCAAAACTTTCTCCATATCAGCAATACAGCTGTTTCTCTTTCTTGTCATTTGTGTGTTCACTGGAGTAGCACTTTTAGTTTCCTTCATGAACTTCCCCTTTGCATTCACAACTTGGCTAACTGCCACAACAGGCCTAGCTTTCAGTCTGTCTCAGCTTTGGACATGCCTTCCTCACTAGGCCTAATCATTTCTATCTTTTGATTTCAAGTGAAAGATGTGCATCTCTTCCTTTCACTTGAACACTTAGAGGCTATTATAGGGTTATTAATTGACCTAATTTCAATATTGTTGTGTCTCAGGGAATAGGGAGGCCTGAGAAGAGAGAGAGATGGGGGAATGTCTGGTTGGTGGAGCTGTTGGAACACATGCATTTATTGAAAAAGTTTGCTGTCTAATAAGGGTGTGCTTCATGGCACCCCAAAACAATTGCAATAGTAACCAACATCAAAGATCACAGATCATCATACCAGATATAATAATAATAACAATGTTTGAAATATTGCAGCAATTACCAAAATGTGACACAGAGATATAAAGCACATGCTGTTGGAAAAATGACTCTGATCAACTTGTTCAATGCAGGGTTTCCACAAACCTTCAATTTGTAAAAAGCACAGTATCTGTGAAGCACAGGAAAGCAAAGTGCAATAAAATGAGATTTGCCTGTAAAACCCAAGTCATACTTTGCCAAGAAGTAAGAGGATTTTTTATGAAGTTTGCATTAGATAGGCTAGGCTAAGTTACATTGCAGAAATAAATAACTCTGTCCCTACAAAGAAAAGTGGTTTAGCACAGCACAAAAAGTTTAATGGGTATCTGAGCGACTCTCCAAAGCAGTTCTCCTGATAAAGGCTCGGTATTCCAGATTGTTTTGATGCTATGGCTCCTGCAAACAATACATCCTTCAAGCCTGATGAGGGAGGAGAGCATGAAGAATCTCATGCTAGCTGTTAAATTCTTTCACCTGGAAGTTACAGAATCATTTCTAACCATACATCATTAGTCAGTGCAAATCATGTGACCTCATGTACCTTCAAAGCGAGTTAAGTATAACCCTTTTGTGTGCCAGGAACCAATGTCTGTGTATTCATTTATCTCCTGATTACTTTTTCCTTTCATTCCATTTGTCACTTCGCTATTTCGGTCTTTAACTTCTTACCTAGGCCATTCTTTTAGCCTCATCCATGGACTCCTTGTCTGTACCACCTCCCCACCCTTAACCATCTTGCACAAATCACAAAATAAGTTTGCCTAAACCGAGGTTCCTGTTCAACCTGTGCCCCAAATCATTCATTGGCTCCCTGCTGGCCTACCTCCTAATGTGTCATGACACAGAAGGGCTAAATGTTCTTGGGACATAGTGAGGAAGCGAACATCTAAAACCAACCTCATGCACTGTAGTTCAGCAAACACTGGGGATAAATTTCCAGGAGAAAGTTCAAGTTAGGTATGTATATATGTATACATAACCTATCCATGAATAAAAGACAAAATGTGGCATTCATCCAGATAAGCAGTTGGTGTTAAAGAGAACCAACCAAGAAAGAGGTACAGGAATTAGGGTAATTAGGTAGACCAAGGATATAAGAATTCAGATGCATTGACTATGCATAGATTCATGCAGGCCGATCTTAGCAGAGAGCTGACTTCCAAATATAAAACTGGAGTCTAGGAGTAGACGCCAGTCACTGGACAATGTTGGGGGCACTGAATTGGGGGCACTAAGGTATAAAAATTTATGAAGATAGGCACTCATGTTAGAGAAGATAGCTAGAACTTAGAGACACACATTCATTTATAAGGCATTGGCTTTTAAATCTTTTTCCTCTTGTTTCAAATGAAATATGCAGAATCCCAATATAAATGTTAGAGGACAGCAGAGCTGCTTTGGTTGTAGTCCTCATGGTCTTCACCCTTCTCCCTGTGGATAGCAGTTCCAAAGGTAATTTCTCATTATCCCTAGGATTTATAAAGTCCTGGTTTAAAGGGACATGGCAGACATTCAGATGTGAAAGCTGGGGGGGTGGGGGGGGAAGAGAGGCAGAACATCAAATTGGACCATGGAACGAGTGCCTTACTAATATTGCATTGAGGTCCCCATATGGTGAACCAGACCATGCTATCTAGCCCCATCTGCCTGAGGCAGGTTGGACCTAGATTTGGGAGAAAAGGGAGCTTACCAAGAGATGTGAAGGTATGCTGAGTATGGGGAGCAAGGGTGAAGGATGAGGCAGCATCAACCACTTCTTTCTTCCTGTTCCTATGGAGGAAGTGCCCCTGCTAAAAGTAAAGGGATTTACACATTTTCAAGAACATTGCTCCTGAAGTTTCTTCCTCTCTTGCATCACTGATATCTTTACAGAGGACTAGTTCCTGTAGTACACACATACCCTAGTGCTGTGGTTCTCAAATTGTGGCTCCTGGACTAACAGCATCAGCAGCACCTGGGAACTTCTTAGAAATTCAAATTCCACTCTAGACCTACTGAATCTGCAACTTTGGGGTCCAGCAGTCGCTTTTGTAATAAGCCCACAAGGTAGTTCTGATGCAAAGTAAAGCTTGAGAACCATACCTCTTGTATATCCTATCTTAGAAAACTACCTGTGTCCCCAACCACAGCACATTTCCCTATTCCCCTCCATGGTAAAACTCTTTAAGCATGTTGCCCATATTTCTTGTCCTCACCTCCCATATAGCTTTTAATCTGGCTGCAGTCCCTAAAATTCTACTGAAACTTATTTTCAAGGTCACTCAAGATATCAATGTTTTCAAATCTAGTGTGCATTTTTATGTCCACATCAAACTCAATCTTTTATCAGCATGTTTCATTTATTCACTCCCCCTTTCTAGAAACATTTTACCTTCTTGACTTCCATGAGACCACATTATTCTGTTTTTTTTTGCCCCTGACTCTTCAGTCTCTTTTGCTAGCTTCTCCTTCTTTACCTAATCCCTAAATATTGGAATTCCACAGGCCTTGGGACATTTGCCTCTTCCTTTCTATCTCTTGCTTCTCTCCCCAGGAGCTCTCATCCAGTTCCCAGGCTTACGTATCACCCCTACCTGATAACCCCAAAATTTATATCTCCAGTCTGGATTTTTCTGAGCTACAACTTGAAAATTCAGTGCTTTCACTTTCATATCTTAAATGTTATATGTTCAAAACAGACATCTCTAAATCCATCTGACCCCCTCCACAGCTCTGTCCTGCCTTTCCAGCTTTCCTTTTAACACTGTTTAGCACCACCATAAGCCCATATGCCCAAGGAAATACATATATGCCCAAAGGCCCCATATGCCCAAGCAAAAAATTTAAGCATCATTTTAGAATTCCCTCCTTCTCCCTCCTCCCACCTACCAGATTTGTCAATAAATATCACTGATTCTATTATTAAGACATATCTCAAAACTGCCAATTCCTCTCTACCTCCGCTGCCATCATCCTGGCCCCAGCCACAGTGATTTCTATCTGGCCTCCTGTAGTAGGTTGAATTATATACCCAAACAAAAGATGTGTTCTTAATCTTAATCCCTGTTCCTGTGATTATGAACTCATATGTAAATAGGAACTCTTGAAGATGTTATTTTTAGTTCGGGTGTGGCCCCACTGAATCAGTTTGGGTCTTAACCTCTATTACTAGAGCCTTTATAGGCAGGAGAAATTCTTACACAGCTAGTCAAAGAAGGCCACATGAAGCAGCTGGAAGTCAGTGTAAGCCAGAAGAGCAGGCACTAGGAGAGATCTCCACGTGACAGGAGCCAGAGATGCAAGCCAAGGAACCCCAAAGATTGCAGCAAGCCAGCACCAGAATGCTACGGCCTCTGGGAGAAAGCATGGCCTGTTGAGACCTTGGTTTGGGACTTATAGACTCCAAAATAGTGAGCCAATAAGTTCCTGTTGCTCAAGCCAATCCATTATGTGGCATTTGCTATAGCAGCATGGTAAACTAAGGCACCTCTCAAATTTCATTCTAGCTCTCTGAAAATCTATTCTCTACACAGCAGCAAGAGAGATCTTAAAATGTAAATAAATTCATACCAATTCTTTGCTTAGAAATCTAGGCTTATTTTTTGGATAGCAGACTCCCTGATCTGTCTGCTGCCCACATTTCCAGTGTCAGTGGAGACACTTCTCTCTTCACTCACTAAGCCTTCACTAAGCTTTAGATACTATCCAAAATGCTCCAGGTTCTTTCCCAGCTCGAGACATTTGGAATTTTTTTTTTTTTTCATTCCTAGAGTGCTTTTATCTCAGCTTTTCCCATGGCTGACTCTTCCTCATGTTTAAAATATCAGCAACAATGATTTCTCAGAGAGTTCTAGACAATCACCTCATTTAAAATAAAGTCCCGCCAACCCTGCTATTCTCTATCACCATATCCTATTATTTCCTTCATAGTACTTACCACAATCTGAAATTATTTCGTGTGTCTATTTATTTATTTATGTGTTGTTAGTCTCCCTACTAGAAGAAACTTTCCATGGGGGCTGGGTCTATCATTTCTCATTATTTTCTCAAGATCTGGGTAGGTCCTGATAATCAATATTTATGTTTCAAATGAATAAATACATGAGGAGAAATGAGGCACAAAAAGAAATGTGGTTCTTGAAACATATCTGTCTTCAGCATAAAGTCCCAAAGCCTGTCATTAAAGAGCCTCTCTCTTAGAAATCCTGTTTTCTTCTCAGCCCTACTTCCTGTCCATACTCAACTTTCACCTTTTCTATAGAGATGTCCTTTTATCTCCAGCTCTTGAACTCTAGTCACCTTCACACATCTTGCACTTATGCTATATAATTGCATTTTGCAGGTATGTGTCTTCTCTAGCCAACTCTCATTTATGAAGCATTTGCCCTGTACCCACTGCTGTGCTTGAAGTTTCTAATATGTGGTTTAGTGATTTTGAGGATAGAAATACATCTTTGAAACTCTGCAGCATTGATCTGGGGTCGTTGCACATAGTAGACATTCAATAAATAAATAAATAAAAAAGAAATGATTAATAAATCAATTCATGATTTGTATGGCTGTTATCTGATGGTATAACTTTTGGAGTAAATGTTTTATGAATCAAAACTGTAATTGAGAATATTTTTCTGAAACTAGACTAAAGCAATTATATATGTTAAAATAATTTTGAGAATTATTCTAAAAAAATTAGATCCTTCTTTTCATAAATGTTTATTGACTTTCGGGGCACTTATCCTGTCTTGCTGCTCACTAGTTGCATGTCTCTGGTCAAGTTTTATAACATCATTTTGCCTCTATGTTATCATCTATGAAATGTTTATGTGCAGGGGATATATTTCACTGCTTAGTACTATGTCTGGTAGAGTATCAATCATAAATAATATTTTTATTATTGAGCACCTGCTATATGCCAGGCAACAGGAGTCCAGAGATGAACAAGACATGTTTTCTGACCAATAATTGCCCACAGTTTGTCAAAACTGACCAATAATTGCTCACAGTTTGTTAAAACTGATGGTAAATTTGATATTTCCTGCACTATGGGCCACCTCTTGCACTATGGGCTCCCTCTGCCAAATACATGGTGCTTAGACCTGGTTGAATTAACAAGCCCAACATGTTCACTACTCTACTGTATTTAGGAGAGTGTGGTAGATCAGGATGATCATAATTCTTTACCCCCCAGTGAATCTATATCCTTTGTCATGTACCTGTGTAGTGCCCTCCCACTCTGATGCTGGGCTTGACCATGTGAATTGATTTGCCAGTGGGATGTTAACAAATGTGAGGCAAGCAGAGGCTTGAAAATTACTCATGTAAGTGGGCTTGTCCTCTCTTACATCTCTGCCATTGTCAAGACAACATGTCTGAATGCTGTAAACAGAATGTCCCCTCCCCAAAGAAGTCTACACTGTAATATCTGGAACCAATGAATATGTTATGATACATGGCAAAATGGGATTTTGCAGATGGAATTAAGATTATAGACCTTAAAATATGTAGATTATTCTGAATTATATTGGGCCTGATATAATGACTTGAGTTGCTAATAGGAGAGAATTTTCTGAGGTTGGACTCAGAGAGATTGACAGGGGAGGAGGCAGAAGAAAGATACAGCAAAAAGGGAAGGCTGAGAAATTCCAAACATGGGAAGGACTCGGTGCACCATTGCTGGTTCTGAGATCCAGAGGCCTATGTGCAAAGACCAGAGGGAAGTCTCTAGGAGGTACTGGTGGCCCCCAGCTAACTGCCAGCAAGGAATGGGGAACTAAATTACCATAAGGCAGTAGATTCTGCCAATAACCTAAATGAGCTTGGAAGCAGATTCTTCCCAGAGCCTCCGGATAAGAGCTCAGCCAGCTGCATCCTGATTTTGGTCTTTTGAGATCCAGAACAGAGAAACAAGCTAGACAACTCAAGACTTCTGACCTGCGGAATTGTGAGATGATAAATGTGTGTTATTTTAAGCTGCCAGCAATGTAAAACTAATACACAGAATGGAACAGATCTGAGTTGGCTGACTCTTCCTAGCTGAGAACAGCCTAGGTAAGTTGACAGCCAACCCTAGGACACATGAATGTTCCCAGCCAAGATCAGCAGGACCACCTAACTAACCACACCAGAAACATGAGCGGTAGTAATTGTTGTACGCCTCTGATTTTTTGTGATTGTGTTATGCAATGTTAGTGTGGCAATGGATGTCTGAAATGCAGGCGGGGGGACAGCTGGATGGATGTTATGCTTTTAAACACTCTCTAAGAATGGAAGAATAGTGAGTGAAAATGATCTCTTATTTTATTAGTTGTGAGGTTGAGTATGGAGCAAGATTCTATAATGGGTTGGGACAGAAGTGCTTAATTTAAGACAGGATATGAATTGTTTGTCTTTATTATTGATTGTATATTTGTAAGGATTATTTGCATTTAGGTGAAAATGCAAAGTCCTAAAACTTCGCTTATACTGCCAGCTATTTTTTTTTTCTTGTGTGGCCTAGTTGGTCCAAATAATCTTCACATTTGAAAGAACTGAATTCATAAGAAGGAAGCAAAAACTATCAGCCAACTGCTTCTTTGCCAAACCAGTAAGTAAACAAAAAATCCAAATGAAGCAGTTTAATACTTAGTCTTAAATGAAAGAAATTGCAGAGTAAATAAAGCATAAAATGGATATTTCCACGAAGACTATCTTAGCTGAAGCAGCTATTTTTTTAAACAAAATTAATGTAATTCTGGCTTAATTTAGTTTTGTTTTATCAAGTCAGCAGAGTTAATTTTATGTCAATAAAAAAAGAACCTCAAGCTGTGCAAATCATTTTATACTCTATGTGAGTTTCTGGAGGAAATACTGAAAACATATTTAAATTGCACCCCAAGAACTGTATGCGCATTTAGTTTTACATAAAAATGTGTAGTTTGTGTTTCTTTGAGAATAAAACAGACCCAAGCAAAACAAATCATTCCATAATTCAGTGTTTGGGACACAGTGGATTACCAATAGAAGAAATCCCTTTACAGGCCAAAACAAACACTGCCTAATATATTGTTCTTCAAATCGATACTAGACTCTGCAAGGCTGGGGTTTGTGGCTGCCTGTTTTCTCTAGCACTTTAAAGTAAGTGTCCACACTGTTTTATGAATGAAGAGATTTGGTCCCTGTGTGGGGCAATAGCTTAGAAGTCACTGTGCAAAGTTCAGTGTCAGTTTTGACCCTGTGCACGATGTTATCTAGTCCCTGATTTGAAGGCCTCATTCATGGAGAGGTCGTCCCTGTAGGTAAATAATAACTGTTCAAAGAAACTGAGAGAGAACTAAATAAATCAGTTATGTGATTGTGTGTGGGGCAACTCCAACCCTGCAGTAGTGTTTAAAAGAAAGAAAAAAGCAATTAAAGTTCATGTGTCATGTGCTTCAAGAAGATGAAATGAAAGCCAGTCATTTGTTTTACAGTTTGTTTTAATTAGTTAAAATTTATCCTGGCGTGTGTGTATGGGGAGTGGAGTGTAGTGTGCAATTCAAAGTCTGATGAATCTACTTGTGGTGGCCCAGGTTTCCTCCTTATTTTGAGGAGAAGAATTGACTCCAGGTCTTTCCGGTAAAGGCAACTTCACTGTTGTCTACAAGATGGAAAATAGAGTTGGTATTAAAACTTCAGTTTTGTCAGCAGGATGGGACTGGGACCATTGGTAGGAATATCTGTGTGAGTGTGTGTGTGTGTTTCCCTTATATAGAGACATGCTGGAGAATTTTTGAGCATAGTTGATACTTTAAAACATATATTACCTGACTACAGGAGTGAAAAAATCATTCACAGTCTCTTCCCCTGAGTGTTTCTGTGAGCTGTGTCTCCAGAGATCCTGCCATCTGATACAATCTCTGAATTTTTTAAAGTGATTTTCTCCAAAAATGCATGATTCATTTACGCCACATGAGGATTAGATTATGTTTTTGACATTATTATTTGCATGTTGAGTTTATTCATTCATTCACTGCATTTGTTCGGCATTTATTAAGGCATTGCCATTTCTAACATATTTGACACCTGGAGCAGGCCGTTTTCAACACCACTCTGCCCCTTCGCCCAACATACACTTCAATATCATTTTCAGTGATAATCATGAGGTGAAATAAATATACATATGTAAATAAGTTTGCACTTACCAAAGAAAAATTACATCTTTCAGTTTACATTTTGTTTCACTTTTTAAAACATAAATAATCAATCCAAAATGGTCACATACAATGACAAAATTGAAATAACTCAGGTTCTATTTCTGTATCTTTGCCATCACTGTGTTATTATTGTTTATTTCAAATCTAACGTTTAAATGCAGGGATTTTTGTACCACAGATATTGGAGACATGAACTGCACCTGAAGTGAATTTAAACAGTTCCAAACTACTATGAATTTACTCTCAAAATGAGCACCCACAGTGAGTCCACTCGTGTTGGGGGCTAACTATATAACTGGGAATTCTTCAAATTGGCATCTTTGTAGAATATGTCTTATTGAAAAGTAATAATAAAATTGTGCTAATTGAAACATTCACATGTGTGTGTATTTATATATTATATACAATTATATTACATTATTTTATATCTGATTATATAAACATACATATGCATACTATATCTATATATATTTGTAATTAAATCTCAACAGTAATGGCAACAATTTTTTGGACCTAAACAAAGGAAATATTTTGGGGGAATGGAGTACTTTATCACTGACACTGTTTAGGACTGCCAGAGCATGGTAATAATAAAAAGCAGACCAATATTTAGTTGTTTTATTATTGTCTTTAAATCTCTACAATGCTATTCAATATTGTCTTCACTTACCACATGTACCACACTTGGTACCCCACTGTTTTAAGGCACTGTGATTAGAGGAAAGAGACTTGTGGTAAGCAGGAGACTCAAATATTGACAACAACTCTACAGCTGTACGATCTCAGATGTCATTTCCAATAAGCCTCAGTTTCCCTCGTCTCTAGAATGAGACTGTTAAAATCCAGCTTATGGTTCTATGAACACAGTCAACAATAACTAACAGCAGTGGAACAAGATTCTATTTATAAAATGCTTTCCCTTGTAGTATCTCAGTCTTTACGATTATGCTGTGGGGGACGTTTCCAGCCACTCCCATGCTGTGAGAACAGTGATCCTTGCCTCTTTTGTATGTTAATGTTTTCCTAGACTCTACCACACTGCCTGACTCACAGAATGCTCACAATAAATATTTGTTGAATAAATGAAGTTTTAAGATGATATAAATGGGGCTCAGAGAAGTTGTTTCTTATCTGGAATCCTTTACCCAGTAAATAGTGGCTGTACTCAAACCTGATCTTCTAATTCCAAGTTCTCTCTGCAATGTTCATCACCCCATACTGACATATTATATTTCCCAGCTATAGAAGTCAATATTTATTGCCTTGCTTTCACATTCATTATCTCATTAATCTTTATAGCTCCCCCCCAAGGTATATGGAATTATTCCCATTTTATAGATGAGGAAACAAATTCAGAGAGTTGAAGGGGCTTGTCCAAATGGACAAGTAGCAGAGCTAAGATTTAGATCACAGGCTCCCTAACTCTGGAGGAAGGTACTATAAAGAAATGATCCAGATGAGTAGACACGGCTACTGGAATAAAAGTTATTTAAACTTAGCTTCAAAAGAATTGCAGGATAACTTTAGCAAAGTCTTAGAAAACTTAGCTTCAAAAGAATTGCAGGATAACTTCAGCAAAGTCTTAGAAACAGGGATAATAAGCAAAATTTGGGGCGGAAATAGGTTTAGCTGTTCAGAAGAGACTTTCTGGGAAATACAAAGGAGACTGGAGCTATTCCAAAAGTTCTGATTTGATGCTGCAGGTATTGAGAGACTGAAGTAGGGGTGGGCGATTATCAGCTGTTTCAGGTCTACTTCACAGTTGCTGTTCAGTTCAGGTGTCTGTTACTCAGGTTTACAGAATAAGACATTCAGTTCTATGAATTCACTGAGCGATAATCAGTCTCTGGCAAGCTGATTCATACTAACCAAATCATAAGAGATTGGCTCATAAATCAGAGTTATTTCATCATAGGAAATGTGCTTCACCTGAGACCTTATAGGGCCTGGTGGCTGATGGGAGTGCAGTGGGGGTTAGGTGAGGGGATTGGCAAACATCAATGCTGCAAGTTATTTCAGTTCAGTAGATAAAGTAAAGATGATTTCTTCCCACATACTAAATCTCATCAAAGAGAACTGATATCCTTTCTGGGTAAGGTAAGCTGATAAATTGCTGTTCTAGACTCCAGAACTATCTAAAGACCTGAAGCCAGTCTTTTAAAAACATCTCCAATAGCCACTATGGAATTAACACTCATTTTTCTTACCTTGCATTCTCCTTTTTAATAGCTTTAATACATTCTCATTTGCATGTATTTTCTCATGTTACAATCTTTATAGTTGCAAAGCCACTTCAGAGCACTGGGCTGGGAGTCAAGAGGCCTCTGTTTAAATACCAGTTTTAGCAACAATTTGACATGAACCTGAGCAAGGCACTCACATGGTCAGATCTAAATTTTCTCTTCCTTATTCAGAAGTTCTGGAGTAGGTAATAATGAAGCTCATGTGCTGCTCTAATGGCCTATAACATATTTAAAACAGCTAATGGGACATATTTGTTTTTAAAGTGGGTTTCCTACAGTGGATCTCTGTTGTTTTGTGACTGCCCAACATCTATTCACCATTCTTCCAAGAACAGCCTCAGACTTTTCTTTGTGGGTCCTCCTCTCCCCAACTCTCAGTCCATGTGCTTCTTTCTAGTGGCATTCACTCCACCCGCTGGCCTCAGGGCTGGGCCTGAGTGGGCCAGTCAGAGCACAGCATTGCCTCACTATTGCTGTGATGCAGGGCAGAGTTGTGTCCATCCGAGCCTATGTGATCCAGTAACACATTATCGAGAGTTGCTGCTCCCCACCGGGTAAAGGGGGCCTTGCCTAAGATGGGAGCCAACGGGGAAGAGGGTGGAGCTGATGGAAGAGAGGAACACAATTAGGCTGACCTCATTTTAGACAGTCATGAATCTGGGCCTCAGATGTCTCCACCCTTGAACTTTTTCTATTATGTGAGCCCTTTTGTCCAAATCACTTTTGGACTGGATTTCCTGTCCATTGCAAGAGTCTTAACTGATCCATATCTGTTACATGGCCTGTTTGTCTTGATCTTTTTCTCTTCTTTATTTCCTAGAGTTTGAAGTCTGTAGTCTTTTTTCAAGTGCCTACTGGAGACTATGAACTAGATCTTGTAAGAATTTTATTTTTAATAACAAATTTTATCTCTACCTGTTTAGCTTATCCTTGTAAATTGTTCTATGGGTACAGATAAATGTAGAATAAGCATGAGAGTCTGAACTGCCCACATGCCTCTCTAGTCCCACCCCAACTCATGTTCCCATACTCTTTCCCAGAGGTAAAAGTATTCATGATGAAGTTTGGGATATATCATTCCTGATTTACTCTGTGAATTCGTATATTTAAGTGTATATATAAATATGTCTATGTATATATGTATATGTGTATATGTGTATATACATACATATATATATTTACACACATGTATAAAAATATTTTTTTCCACAAAAACAGAATGAGTTTTTACATTTTATTTTGTGATTTGACTTTTTCATTTAGTGATATGATCTTTTTGTAGCAGTGTACATGGATCTATCTCAGCAATACCCAGTCTTGCTGGAGCCTAAGAATTCTGGTGTACTTGTTAAAAATATTGACTCCTGGGTGGTATATTCACACAGTGGACTATTATTCAACTCTAAAAAGGATTGAAGTTCTGATAAATGTGACAACATGGATGAACCTTGAAGACATAACGTGAGTGAAAGAAGCCAGACACAAAGGGACAAATACTATATGATCATGCCTATGTGAAACAAGCAGAATCAGCATATCCATGAAGGCAGAAACTAGAATACAGGTTACCAGGGAGAGGGGAACAGGTAGGTAATGTTTAATTGGCATGGAGCTTCTGTTTGGGGTATTTAAGAAGTATTGGCAGTGGATGATGGGGATGGAGAGACAACTTTGGTATGTAATTAACATCAGTGAATTGTATATTGGAAAAGGGAATAAAAGGGAAATTTTATTTATCACACTTGCAAAAAAAAAAACCCTGCAGAATTGTACAGTACAATGTAGACAATGCACTGAATTAAACAGCATAAATATAATAATATCATTTCATGAATTGTTACAAAGGTATCATACTAATGCAAAATGCTTATAATAGAGAAAATCTTGTGTGGGAAGGGGTATATGGGAACTCTGTACTTCCTGCATGATGTTTCTGTAAACCTACAACTGTTCTAATAAAGAAAAAGTATTAATTTCTAGGGATCCTTTTAGTCTAACTGAATCAAAGAGTCCAGGGTATAGCCAGAGAATCTGCATTTCTTAAGCTGATTTTTCTTCTTTATCGAAGTCATACATCTATGTAATTCTTAAAAAGCAAGTCTTACAATGAAAGAAAAGTATTTTCTCCTGCATCTCCTCCTTATTATTGTGATAATCATATTTTTCAACCAAGTAGATTCAGTTCCCGAAGAGAGGCCTCAGGCTTGTGGAAACCATTGCCAGGTAAATCTTGCTGGGAGAAACCCCCGCACACAAACACTTTATTTCTTCTATTTACTTTGTTCTCCTCTCATTGTTTATGTTTTTGAATTGAGGATAACTGAGAGACACAGATCCAATTTCCCTTTAACTCTTTGTATTATTTTCTCTGGAATTTACCTCCATAAAACCAATATCATTCTTATTCTATTTCCTGATTTGTCAATTTTTAAAATAGTCCATTGGCTTTCTATTATATAAAAGGAGAGTTTAGCACTCTTTCTTCATCACTCCCACACATTTTCCCTTAAATCATTCTCCCAATATATTGATGTCATAATTTTTTCATTATTTATTAAATAAGTGTTCAGTATGTACATAATTATGACTCCATGCATTTTGTTCTCTGCTGAGCCAAGTAGTATACTATGGTTATAGTTTCTTTTTTCGACCAAAATTTTTTATGGAGTTGGTAGTTGCTCTCTATTAATTGGGTTTTGTGTTCATCTTCTGTTTAGTTTTATAATGTGACTATCACTGATTACTTATTCAAATATCTCCCTATCTAAATTAAATTTCCCCTCCTCCCCATCACTGTCAGTCTCTATGTCCTTACAGGGTTGTGGTGGTTAGTCTTATGTGTCAATTTGCCTAGGCTATAGTACTCTGTTTTTTAATCAAACACTAATCTAGATGTTCCTGTGACATTATTTTTGTAGATGTGGTTAACATCTATAATCAATTGACTTTAAGTAAAGAAGATTATCCTCAAAAATGGGGGTGCCTCACCCTATCAGCTGGAGACCTTAGGGACAAAATATCTAGGTTTCCCAGAAAAGAAATACTGCTGCAAAACTGCAGCATAAAATCCTGTCTGAGTTTCCAGTCTGCCCTACAGATTTTGGACTTGTTAGCCCCCATGATCACATGAGCCAATTCCTTAAAATAAATCCCTCTATTGTTTGTATGTTCTGTTTTTCTATAGAACCCTGACCAATACAAGGGCTTAATTTAATTTTCATCATAGCATTTATTACCATCATTAGAATGCAAGTTCATGAGAGCAAAGACTTTGTTTTGCTCACTACTGTACTCCCAGTGCTAAGAACAGTGCCTAGAACATATTAAGCACGTAGCAAACCCTTATGGAATAAATAAAACTAGGAAAAAATCTCCTTTTAGTTAATTTAATTTGCCAGCTAATCCATAATTTTTCTTTTTTTTTTTTTTTTTTTTTCCCTTTGAGCCCAACCATCCTCTCCTCCAATGTGAACTGGTTATTTGTTAGGGTCCCAGCTTAGGTGTCATCCTGGCAAATCCCTTTTCTATCATTTTGTGAGTTCCCTTCTCCTCCCTCCCCATTTGACTATCCTGTTGACTGGACCTTACCTTCTTTCTTCTTGGTTTACTTTCTTAATTTAGTAGAATTTATCTAATACCTTCTTGACATGACATACGGAGGAGTTCTATTTTACAGAATTTGCACATGTGGAAATGGCTTTATTACATTCTGTCCTAGAATGCTAACTTCATTATGGATGGAAGTCCAGGGAGGAAGTTTCAGAAATTTGAAATCACTGCTCCATTGTCTTCTGCCTTTCAGTGCTACTATTGAGAAGCCTGGTGCCATTATGATTCTTTATTCTTTGTATATGTTCTGCTTTCCCATCCACCTCCCACTCTCCCTTCTCAGGAAACTAAGAATTTCTCTTTATTTCTAATCTTCTAAAATTTCAGAATAATATTGCACTGGGGATTCATGGAAGTCACTTTAATTTTGAGAACTTGGCTGATATGATTTCTTTGGTAATTTCCTTCCCCAACCATCCTCTTTCTGAAATGTCTAGTCATTGGATGTTTGGACTTTCTGGTTTGATTCTTTAATTTCCTTACTCTTATCTGTCATTTTTCCCATTTAAAGAAAAATTCTGCTAAATATTTTATTTTCTATATTTCTTCCTTATTCTACTCTTTTTGCAGTTTCTCATTCCTGTATTATAGTTGCAGATCATCTTTTATCTGTCTCAGGATTTTATATTATTTTAAAGATATTCTTTACATTCTGGATCATCTGTCTCCCCACCCCACACCCTACGCCAAATTCCTTTTTGTTATTGTAGGGTTTTTTTTTTTTTTTTTTGACTTGATTTTGTCTCTGTCTTTAATATTTGGGACTCTCCTTAAATATCTGTTGAGTCCAGCTTGTTCCTTAATATTTAAGAGTGAGACAGTATAATGCTGATTGGAAACTCTGTGTGTATGCATTTCTTGCGAAATAATTGCATGGGAACCAGGCTACTTTGTTTAGGAAATGCCGATAGCCATATATTTATACCTCTTCCTTGGGATTAATTAGTTTGTCCAGAGATGGATCCTTCATCTACTTCTTGGTGATTATACATCTAACTGCTGGCATTCTGGAATTATGGTGGGGGAGTGAGCCGAGTCTCACAGTTGAGTTCAGAGATCTTCACATACGACCCCTCTGCCTTAAGCGCTGCATCTGTGTTCAGTCTGTCTGGTTCAATTTCTCAAAGAATTCTTTCTTTCAAAGAATTCTTTCTTCAAAGAATTTCTTTTTTCTTCCCAGGTGGGGAAGAATTCAAAGAATTCTTTCTTCAAAGAATTCCTTCTTTCTTCCCAGGTGGGGAGGACTTACTTGACTTACTTAGAAGAGGAGACCTTGAGACTGTCACTGTTTCTTATAGTGTTTTTTTTTTTTTTTTTTTAATTTTTGTTTTTAACCTAATCACTCATCTCTGCCTTTGAATGTTTCAGATAATAGAGACTTTCTGAGGTTCTCACTGGCATGTACCTCCCACAACTCATAGATGTTACTTTCCATGCTCTAAATATTACTCCTGAATGTCAGATATCTTTCCTCCCTCAGTCTTGCAGTTTCCCCAAACTGGTTGGCATTTAACCTCTGTTCTTTTATCCCCCTGTTTTCATCATACTTGCTGATTATATTTTTTGAAATGTCTTTACTTTCATTTTACTGGGATTTCAGGAGGTAATTGAGATAAACACAAGTATTTAATTTGCCAAGTTTAACCAGAAATCACCTCTGTAATATTTGTTTAAAGGAATGAAATGGAAATTGTTTAGAATAATTATTTTGGCAGCCATGTGTGAATAATGGACCAAAGACAGGGAATCAAAGAAGCCTTAAAACAATGCAAATACAATGTAAAGGGATGAGAATAGGGGTTTGCTGGTGAAAACCGTTTAAATTAGAAAGTCATATTTGGAGGAAGAATAAAGTAGGGTTTAATAACTTTTAAGATGCTGAATAGCCATGAATAAAGGGGAGAAAAATTGAGGTAAACTCCATGATTTAGAGCTGGTTGAGTGCTGTTGATTGAAGCCAGACTGCATTGGTGTCAGAATGAAGGCAGGCTCGTATGAATTGTTGAAAAGTTTAATTCTGAAAAGAAAAAGCACTGGACAGAAATTAAAGGCATAAGAGTTCAGAGAGGGATTTTACTTCTATTTTGAGGTAGGTGAGCCCTGAGCATGAAACCAGTGAGGTGCTAGAATATTTGATATGAGGGGGGAAGTAGATCTGTGTGGAGGACTCCTGTTTAGGTGTCACAGAGCTCTTCCCAAAGGGTGTCCTCTGGTGCAGTGGGGATGATTTGCTTACAGGATACTTTCTGAATTTGATGGTTGCATGCTTATAAAGGCTTGACACTAAAGCTGATGTAAACACTTGGGATCTTCTCACTTCTTCCTCACTGGTCTCCTTTTGGTTTGCCCTTAAAAATTTTTCCAAAACACTTCACCAAGTCCCCTACCCCTACCCCAGCAATTAGTACCTACTGTTAAAATGATCAGAGCTGCCTAATTAAATGCTCACAACTAATTATATGTTGTCTAACATATATTTCTTGCACATGGCTCTGGTCCTGTATTTTTGACAGGACGCTTAACTATTTTTCCTTAATTCTTATTGAATCCAAATTCAGGATCTGTGCAGTATAGAACATCTGCCCACTCATCCCTAATCATGATGGTTGCCATGTTATAAGCTCTTATTTTTTGTCAAATTGATACTACAACCCTCACCTCTTCTGAGTGCTGCCTGATTCTTCTAACAACCCCCACTAAGTTTTTATAGTTTGAGATCTGCATATCTTTGACACTTCATTTTGTATCTAGGCACTTCACTAGTCTTCTCAGGCTCTTGTTTTATCATTTAAAATCAACTCGGACATGTTTTCATAAAATTATAGCATTTCTGGTGTGGTCACAGTAACATTCTGGCTGCTTGCAGCTTTTGCCATCAATCTTTTGCCCTTTTTTCTGGATTCCTATAAAAGAATATCTATTTTCAGTGTATTCTAACTTTAGAGGTGAATTTTTTTTTCATGGCTATGTCTCAGATGTTTCAGTGTGAGCAAGGTGTTTTGGGTAGTGTTATTCTTTATTATTTTAGAATTCTTCACACTTTACATAATACTTCTTTGTCAGCTCTGGCTGTGTGGATATTCACAAGAGCAATGTATAGGCAGGGTTGGCAAATTGGCATGAATGAAATAAGAAAATATAATAACTTCTGGAGGGATACTTTAAAAAACACGGGGAATTTTAAGAATAAAAAATTCATCAGTCCTAAAGAGGAAAAGTTGGGCAGCAGGTATAGATTACCAAAAGTCATTTATGATACTGATGAGAAAACTATCTACAGCTTGTGATGGAGAGGATGGAAAGAGGAATGGAAAGGAAAACAAAGTTCAGCCCAGGAACTGATTTTGGAAAATAAATAAATAAAATACAAAAGAGTATGCGTTGTCATTTGAACTGAATAGATTATTAATAAAGATAGGAGACAAGGAAGTAGCTGACTCAGTACAATAGAAATGGGGTGAAATGGCTACCATATTGATTCATAAACTATTGTTGTCTTTTTCCCTTAGAATTTTTAAGAAGTGAATTTGTTTCTACTGACAGTTGCAGTTAGAGAATATTGAACTCTGGACTGTTCACATAAGGGCTAGTAAAGGAAAATATTAATATATTATTTGCTGAGTTTGGAAGAAATTATATGTGACATTGTTGGAGAGCAAACCAAGAGATTTTTGGAACATATGTTAAATGCATATAATTAAAGAAACTTCAAATTAAGATTTAATGACCATACTTTCAGGGAATCATCATTTTCCAAGTTTTCTATCAATCAAGAAGTCTCAAATTATTTATTTCTGAATAGGCATAATATTTTGAAAAATGGTGCCTACAAAGCAAAATATGTTATGAAGTAATATTTCATTTATCTTCTCTTTATGTTAAATCCATAGACATATGAAAGAGCAGTTAGCTTCTGATGAACTTGAGGAAACCTGAGTAATCTGGGTTGATATATTACAGTCAATGGCAATTTTAGTCAGTTTGTATATTTCCATCTTAGAAATACTCAGCAATTTTCATTAAGTTGGCTGAAATATTCAAAACATGTTCTTGGACCCTTATGCTTCCCTTTAAAGCCAACTGGTTATCAAGAGCCAAGCTCAGATTCACAGCCTTTCCCTGTTGTACTGGGTGGGAACATGCTTTGAAAATGATATGGAATTGAAATGAAAATAATGCCTTCTTCTACATTTATGATTTTTCTTGCAATCAGTTAGAAATTTTAAAAGAGGTCTTACAAACAGAAGCTTGGAAGAAATCCAAGTTTTGGGGGTACTGTCACTAAGACCTAGTAGCTTGTATTTTTTTTTTTTTAATTCCAAGAGTGTATGTGCTCCGATAGGGCTTTTGAAGCCCTTGGTTCTTGTTGCAAGGTTCATTTTGATAATGCATCCTGTCAGTTAAGCTAGAAGTATCAAAGAGAAGAGGTGGAGAAATATTTTTTTCTTGATGATAAAATGAGTCTGCTGGATATGTTGAGTTGAAGAACATTATAGGAAAGCCAATGGATCAGAAATCAGAAACACAAGAGGAATCAATGAAAAGAAAACATCAAATATAATTTGAAAGGGAATTGGATTGTCAGATAAAGAAAGTGTTCAGAAATCATGTGACTAAAAAAGACTACCTGCTATAAGTAGATTCCTGAAATGTCTTATTTTAGCCTTGCCATGATATAATCAGTGTTTGATGTGTGCGTCTCTATGTGTGTGCCTGTGTTTAAAGCTACAAAATATATGGATACAACAGGCTTGATTATATCCTAAGAAAACGAAATAATAACAGGATATGATTCCTTTCAAGTGAAAAATTATTTGAGCCAGTGAAAGAAATCTGCAAAGATTACACATTATACAAGTACCTGCAGAATAAAGAAACTTGTAACACTTAAAATTGAGTTCATTTTGCAATTAAAGAATGTCATGGTTCTTCCTAATTCTAGTAATTAGTGTGATCCAGTTTGCACAATTGTTTATAACTTTTGCTTTTGTGGCCAAGACTATAGGTTTTATTTCCCACCTGGACCAGTTAGCGCCAACATATAGACTACTTAGTAAACAGCTTTGTAGCATGGCTCCATACTACAGCCAGACATGCGTTCTGGGTAACCAAGATGCCAATCGGAATCTGGATGGACAACCACCTCTGGACAAGCATCCCAGAACATCTGCCCTGATGATGTACCTCACCATATTGAAGCTCTAGAGTGTAGACAATGATCCTGCCATAAATTTCAGAGTATAACATCCTGTCTTTTGATAATGGCACAGATACAATTCCATTACAATCTATACATTGTTTAGCCATGTTTAAAAATTACTTTCTACATAGTATATATAACTTGTGGCAGAAGCAGACAGTACTAAGCCTTGATAATAAGCCATTCCATAAGAGATGCTGCTTGCTTGGGCAGTTAGTCTGTCATTTGCAACTCTCATTTGGATTACAAATTATCCATCTATCTATATTTCATAAACTCAGGACTTTATAATGAGTCACTAACCCCCACTAAGGATTGAAGGCTATATAAACTTCCTAAAAATTAATGTAAGCATGCATAAAGATGCTTCCTATCAAATACCAGAGAATTGTCAGTCTCTGAAAAGTCTAATTTTAATTACAGAGTCCTTAACATCTGCATGATTACAATTCGAGCTATTGTGAAGATATGTATTTCTAGAATTTAGGAAAATTTTGTCTTCAGTGTGCTATTTAAAATGCCTGCTACAGTTGCTGATAACATTGTGAACAGCCTTGCTGTTTGAGTGGCTTCTCGGCTCTTTGGCCCTCTCTAATGTTGGCAACGTCTGTACTATACCTCTTTGATTTGGGGTGGCAATAGCTTTGGAAAGCTTCAATTTTACCTAAGAAGGGACCCTGGATTGAGCATACACTAAGAACTCTGCACCACCCCTCTGTTCCATGCCATTCTCTTATTGATTAAATATATTCTTTCCTGAATGGATTCATCCACTCCTGTCTTTCCAGGAGAAGCACACATTCTCAACCAGGAGCTCTTGGTGCTTTATTTAATAATCCCATCCTGAGTGGCATCCAGGTCTGTAAGGACCACATATTTAGTTATGTTTTTGTGTTTTCTGCAACAATGTCCTAGTGCCTTGTGACCAACCTCATTATTTCCGGGGGAAAAAAAAAAAAAGAAAAAAAAGAAAAAGGGACAGGGAAGAAGTAGAAAAAAATTGTCTCTTACATTTGTTTTACACTTTATGGCATCTGTGTTTGATTTCTTCTGGTACTCTCAACAGCCCTATGAAATAAACAGACAATTGTTATTGACCTTATTTTTACTTGATAAAGAAACCAAGACTCAGAGACCACCTATATTAGTATGAAATGAAGGCAAGAACTTAAAATCCATTTCTTCTTCCACGTTCCCCAGAAGCTGTCTTACCAACGGTTGCTTTCTTAGGAAACTTTTTCTCTGACTCTAAAAAATGATACCTGCCAGCACCACTGACAGGAAAGTGTAACCACTTTAATAGGGGAGAGGAGATTGATTTGGTCCAGAAACCACTGGCCATAATCTCATATTAGGGATCATGCAGTTCTGAAAAGATGAGGGCTGCAATTACGACTCTGTAGAATTTGTAACATTTTCAAGTGTTAATTACCTCAGTGTTCCTGAGGCCCATAGTTATAGCTTGGCCCAATTGAAGCTGTAGACTGTAAACAATAACCCTATCCTAAACTGAAGAGTATAAGGTCCTTTCTTTGGATAGTGGTACAGATAAAATCCCATTGCAATTTGTACATTGTTTAGGTTGTGAAGAAGTTACTTCCCACAGAGCATAATTTTCTCTTTGCAGCAGAAAAATATCTACGATAGTTTCTTAGGCTCTCAATCTAGATTGGATATGATTTGGGGGAAGGAAGGAGAGACATAGAAAGATAGTATATGGGTATGTACCCACAGCAAATAAATACCTAGCAAATAAATATGGCCTAGCATGTAAATAATAGCAACAAGGAGGCCACAAATTGAAGGCATCCACTTGGATGATTCAAAGTATGTTCCAGCATTTTTAAGTCAAAATACTACTGACTTGGTATATTGACCTCCGGCATATGTTAAGATACCAGCTGGGACATGCAAGCAGAGTCAATGAGAATTAGTCAAACAGAGTAAAGCTTTACCTGGTGCAGGGGCATTTCATAAAGGATGTATTCTAAGGAATGTCCTATTCAAGGACATGGTGCTTCTCATCTCTGGAATCTGAAAGCTGGGAGAACTTCATACTTTTTGTTCCACTGTTTGCTTTTTTAATTTTGTAGGCTGAAGGTTTACCATATATCAAGCATATGAGCTTAATATCCATAAAAGAGGAAACCATCTCTGAGATCATGATAAATGCACACTCAAGTTTAGGTATAATCCTGAAATGATATGTTGGTCATATGTAGACATAAGTCATAATTAATAAGTTATTGCTTTATCCTTTGTGCTATGTCACCATTCTCACCCACTTCCTCATCTCTCATACATTAACTTAAACCATAGTCACCCAAAGGAACAGAATGTTCAAAGGATGCAAAATGGACTCCAGACAACCATCCCAGGCAAGCAACCCACACGTTGCCAGCACTATTATCAGCATTAGCAGAGAGAGTGCACCCTTTAAATCAAATTGATTTTCTGAAATCATAGGTTATTCCGTGGAAAATAGGGAATGAATATAACCAGAATTTTTATCTTTTATTAAGGTGGATAGCATAATTCTTTTCTAGAAATGGTTTTTCTAAAGATAACAACCAACCAGTGGCTTAATCACTATTGGTTAGACAAACAGGTAGTGTAATATTTATTATCTTAGTAATGGTAATCATTTGCTAAAAATGCATGAGCATATTCTCTCCTTTGTTACTACTTAGTTTCCTTACACTTACTTGAGACAATGCTTTTCAAAATACTTTCACTGTATTATTTTGTTTGATCCAAAAGGGATGTTTTCCATCTCTTAAAAGAACAACAATAGCAACAAAACCTTTCATATTAAAAAGTAAATAAATAAAAAGCTCTGCAAATAAAAGTATGAGAATGTGTGGAAACTCTCCTAGCTCTGAGTATGGTCATCACCCCAGCAGGTCATCCCTGGATATTTATTGAGCATTTGCCACCTGTTGAGCATCAAGCCAGGCTAGCTTCCTGCAGACGAAAAGGGGGTCTACAACACAGGTGTGGAGATTATTCATCTGTCACAGCCTTTTCTTTGCTTATTAACTTATTGTTGAAAAGATAAACCAAAATAAGGTATGGGGTGGTGGGAAGTTTTGAAGACTGTTTTTTCCATTTCCTATAAAACAATAGTTACAAATTATTCTCCTGCCACTAAATCAAGGAAGGAGGACTGGAAGCTCCCTGTCCCATGTGACAGGGTGGTTCTCTAGATCAGTTTTGCTCTACTTACAAATAACTCTGTTTAGAGCTCTCTTTAAGCACTTTACATGTGTTTTCAGTCATATCAAGATCAAAACAACCCTATGAGTTAGGCATTATTATCTTTATTTTACAGATGAAGAAACTGAGGCACAGAGAGGTGAAATAATGTGTCCAGGTTACACAGCTAGTAAGCTAGAATGTGAACTCAAGCAATCTGTCACTTGAGTCTGCATTTTCATGCATAGCTGATCAACAGAATTTGATTTGGGATAGAGGAAGAATTCATCCTCGAAAAACCCTACTCAAGTACTGAAAATATACTTGTTCTCATCTAACTTTAATCTTTCTTTCCAGTCTTCTCTTCTCTAAGCAGCACTGTTGAATGATAATGAGCTCATATTTTATTCAAAGTCAGCCAGTCATTTGGGGGTAATTAATCTGAGTTTTACACATCTAGTCTCTATTTTAATGAGTAAACTTTGAGCAAAGCAGGCTTCCACCACTGCGTATTTGCTTCTACTGGTAGAGGCAAATGAGCAGTGTATATTTGGTTCCTGTTTTGCTGTCCTTATTATTGGCTAAAGTAGAAAAGAGAACAGGGAAATCATTAGAATGTAACGATTTGTTTTCATAGTAACCCCAAAACACACAGACACCCAAACCCATCTACAGAAGACAAACAGAACCTATGATTTACCTAACAGTTGGGTGTGTGCTAGTGATTCTACAGCACACTCAGGGGTATTCAAATAGAAAACTGTCAGCAAGCCACATCTGCCCTTTTAGGAAAGACTAGTATAAGTATTAAGGGTAAAAGCAGAAGGAGGTTCTTCCTCCATCTCCATTACCTGTTACCCTTCTTACTTTTTACCTTGCTTGAGGATTTGGGCACCCTTGAATTTTGTCTCATAATGTAAGTGTCCAAGGTTCCTCACGTTCTGGGTAGATTCGATTTTAGCTTATTAAGATTATCCCATTTCTGCCGTTACATCCACATTCACAAAGCCAGTTACTATCATTTTTTATAAGCATGTCCTAAAAATAATTATTTTAAAAATTAATATTCAGCTTCTTCTAAATTCATTTTCTCAGTATCTTTTAATAGTCTAGTGTCTGCCAAATGGCTTTGAGAACTATTTTAATCTGAAGTTTAGAGTATTACCTATCAACCTTTGTAAAATGCCTAGAAAAATGTCTCTAAACCAGCTAATTATCATATTTGTTGTGACTAGAGGGGCCCCTCATTTAAATTAACATAGAGTCTTCTGAAACAAGAAAAATGTTTTTCTTTATTCTTTTGTTCCAAACACCATACTAATAGATCTGTAAATGAAGGGGGTTGTTTTATATGCAATACATTTGTCTATAACTTTGTTACCATGTATAGAAATCATATAGAAACCAAATGATTTATTGAAAGCACCTGAATAGGGGCATAATTATATGCATAATTTAATAATAGCTAAGATTATATCAGATCTGAGAGAAGAAAAAAATATATATATATATATATATATATATATATATATATATATATATGTATCATGGATAAATGCCCAGATGGAAATTTTATGAACGGACATTAAAGAAAAGAAGGCCTACCTGTTGTTAGGCAGAGGACATAAAATACTTGGTGGGAATAAAGAGGAGGATGGGAAGGAGTTTTCTTGGGTTGGCCCAAGGTGTGAGAAGAAAAGAGAGTGTGGAGTCAAAGCAAAGTGATGAGAAGAGTGAGAAGATCTGGTTTTGAGTATGGGCTTTGGCCCTCACTAGTTGTACAGCTATGGGCATACCATTTAATTTACTGGCCCTCAGTAAATTTATCAGTGAAGAGAGGACTTGACTTGGTGATCTCTAATACCTACTCCATCACTGAACCTTGTATGGCATTACTGTTTCACTTCTGAAACCTCTGCAATATCCAAGGCTAGGCCATACTCTGTGTCATTTCCCCCACTGTTCTATGAGGACAAAACCTGGCATTTCTTTTCCTGACACCCTCCCTCTTCCCCAATTGCATTTGCATGTTACCACTTGAAGTATGTGTTTCACACTACCACTGCTTTGCATAATTTATGAAGTGTTGTTTTGAAGGACAATTTTGGTATTTAAATGACCTTATTTCCCAGAGACTGTATTGTTAAGATATTGGCATCCTCAAACTTACAGAATCATAGAATATTAGAGTGTAAGGAGCCCTTAGAGGAAACTGTTGCTTATGAGATTTTTAAAAAATATTTGATCAGCACTTACTAAAATGTGATATAAGCTCAAAAATAGAAATAGCTAAACAAATAATTACTGAGTTGAAAACGGAAATGTCAATTTATGTACAGTTGAACTAACGGATTGTTAGTGGAGAGTAGCCAGTCATAATTGCCAGCAGCTCTACTTTCAGCATGAGACCTCTTCTACACTTTTAGAGAACATAATTAAGGAAACAGTTTCTACACACGTTTAACACTGACTTAATCAAAGTGAATGGTTCAAATTCATGTTTCTACCATGCCCTTCATTTTCATAATCATCACCAGCATCACAACCTTACTGTAAACTGTTTTGGGTCAGCTTTCCCTGGAAGTAGACTCCAAGGTGGAGATCTGTGTACAGGAAGTTTATTGGAGATGGTCTTGTGAGTGAGAGAAGTAAGGTAAGCAGTACTGAGCAGAAGGAGACGTTGGGCATCAATGCAGTCATAGGAGTGGTTTCGGCCGATCCCATGGGCAGCTCTGGACCTGCTTTTCGGAGTTGTCCTGAAATGGGACAGGGAAGTCTCTGATTTCATATTCTCTCACTGATCAGTGCTGGATGTTGGACACCCTCAGGAAGAGGCAGTTCTCTTTGGCTGAGGACAGTTCTCTGAGTGTGACTTAGCCTAGGGCTGTCAACTTCCAACAGCAGCGGAGGGAGGCACGAGTGCCTCAGTCTTGCAAGAGGGATGCCACATTCAGGCCCTGGACTATGCCCCTTACATGACATGTCTTATAAAATCATAGCAATAACTCTGAGAGAGATTATCCCTTTGTTACCAAGAGGAAATGGAGGCTTAGAGAATTTAAATACTTTTTCAAGGTTACACAGCAAGTAACTGTGTATGGTAGAGTCAAAATTCCCTCACTCTGACTGCAGTCTGAGCTCTTCCTCCTTTCTGGCTTTTAAGAATGTGACCACCCAGATAATGTCCCTTTGAAATTATCATGTTATCTTTAACTAGATGATGGCTTTGCAGTTCTGTTCCAAATTCATGTCAATAGTGTTATATAGTTCCATCTTAAACTACTTCTTTTTATCCATATTAGGTATCTAAAGTGATATGGCATATTATTTACACTATCCCATAAGGTGAGTTAGGTCCTATCTAACATTCAGCTTGTATACTCATTTTGTTTAAATTTGCTGCTTCTGTAGAACTCCATAAACTCTGAGTATCCGTGTCCACAAATGTAGAATTTGGAAGATGGGCTTGGGTGGATTGGGGGAGAGCTGGTGTAGAGTGTATGGACTATCCATCTCTCTTTTTTTATGAATAAGTGTTGAACAATGCAATGTATAGTAAAACATCTTGATAAACAGTAATAGCCATCAGATGAATTAATACAAAGTAAAAAAGAGTATCTGTGAAAGAGCCAGTGTTCAACAAGTTGAAACCAACCCAATTCTTCTTTTGATTATCAGTGCAATTATGATATGGAATACCCCATTTTAAGATGTAATTTTCCTACAAAAATATCATTATATATTCTGTGTTAATGTAACTGCCACACAATTAATTTTCAGGCATACAACATATGTCTAAATGACACAAAAATTTTTCTTAACTTTTATATAAGTAATTTATGAGATCCTTGGCCCATAGAGATAAAAACTGTAAAAAGGAGTCATGTTCACAGATAATTATATTATTTTCCCATGGTCTCTGCACACTGGTAAATGAAGATTTTGTTTAGGATTCTTGCATTTTGAGAAAAGATTATTATTTCTTGAGTATCCCCAATCTCTCCATATTCAGCTCCACGTCACCTACTGTGTTAGTGTTCCTCTTCATGGCATGAGGCAGAACCCCAACTCAATCTGGCTTAAATGAAAATGGAATGTATTGATCCAGGTAATTAAAGGTCAGCTGTAGGGCTTGCCTCAGGTCGGGAGGTCAGCCTCCTCTCAAGCTCCCTCTCCACTTTTCACTTCCACTTTCTCTATTATGGTTGAATTCTTAGATTCAATCTCCAATCTGATGGACAGATGACTGCAGCAGCTTCGGCCTATTCCTCCCATGTCAAGATCAGGAAGTGATACCTGCCTCTCTCCCAGTAGGCCAGCAAAAGTCTCTTTTTTTTTTTTTTTTCTTTTCCTCAATGGTTCTTAATAAATCACTGTGGCCAGGTCAGGTTGGAACCAAGTGTGAACTCCTGGAGATGGGAATGGAGTCAATGCAACCAGCTCCTTTATGTCTCCATGGGTAGGGAGAGGGGCGGAACATCCCCAGAATGTTATTGGGTATTTTTTTCTCAAAAGAATATAAGGAACTGAATGCTACATAGCCAAAACCCAGCAAATATCCACCATTATTACTTAAATCTGTAAAGCTTTCTTCTCAGAAAGCAGTTGCCAACAAACTTACAGCCCAGACCATATGATATTCTGTGTGCCCTAGGGTTCTGAAATAAAAATAAAGCCAGACCACAAACAACATGTTATTAAGAAATAAACACGTTCTAACAGTAACATGAAGCTTCATGAGAGAAGAACCCTATGTAAGTCCTAAAAGCAGGTGCAAATTATATGTAAAGTACATTTTTTATTATCTTTATTTATCAAAAAATTATTTTTAAAAAGTTTCCAAATAAAACATAGCAAAGGAATAAAGAAACAATGAAGTTATTTCAGGATATTTGTAAAGCACTTTTAACTATTCATGAACATAATTTTCCATGAACCTTAAGAGATACTTTATTTATTAGGATGAAAAACTCCCCTTCAAGTTCACTATGAGTTGATAATTTTGCAAACTATCTTTTAATATTACTGGAAAGATATGGAATGCCCCTATCACTTTGGAAAGCAATGATGGGTGGCAGTTTGTCAAGGTTACTCCTGTCAAATAGAAGAGTCATGTTTAAACATGAGTGCATTATTTTCAATGTTTGATTTTGTCGTGATTTTTAATAGCTTTTGTGATTGTTCCTGGGGGGATGGAAAATATGTATATAGCAGATGACTCTTTCCATTAGCCTTGCCAGAATATAATCTTAGAATCTAACTATAAGTAACAGAGTGAATGGATTTTTCCTAGAAAGGGTTCAGAATTCATACATCTAGTTCATCTAAAAGTTGCAAGGGTGATTATAATTGGTAGATTAGAAAAAAGAATTTTAAGCCTTGTTATAGAGTTTTACATTAAACTATTTTACTTAAATTTCGTGCTCATACATTAAGGACAGCTTTCCAGTATGGCATCTGCTTACTAATGAACACATTACATTACTGAGTGTATACCACTGATGGGGTTAAAAATTTTTCTCCAGTTCTAGGTATTGAAATTTTCTTTCTTGCCACAGTTCAGTATAAAAGCAATTGTCTCGGGGAATTTTGGTGAGGAGGGGTGCATTATTTACTCAGGGCTGCTATAACAGAGTACCACAAACTGGGTGGCTTAAAAACAACAGAAAACTGTTCTCTCATAGTTTTGGAGGCTAGAAGTGTGAAATCAAGGTGTTGGTAGGTCCATGCACCCATTCAAGGTTCTAGGAAAGAATCTTTCCTTGCTTCCTCCTTGTTTCTGTGGCTCCAGGAGCTCCTTGGCTGTCACACTATTAACTCCAATTTCTGCCTCCATCTTCACATGACCACCTTCTTCCTGTCTGTCTCCATCTTCAAAGGGCATTTTCCTCTCTGTGTCTATCCTTGTGTCTCTTAACATATCGGATAAGCCCCATCCTAATTCAGTATGACCTCATTTTAACTTGATTGCATCTGCAAAGACCTTATTTCCAAATAAAGTCACATTCACAGGTGCCAGGGTTTTTGGAGCTCAACATGTTTTTTGGGAGACACAATTCAACCCACAGGAGGATCTGGACCTAAAATAACCCACTGGGGTTGAGAAATGCTGAAGGGCCAAATCTGAATGTAGGTAAATGGCAGATGTCCCATTGGGCAAGTACACACAGTGCTGAGGTAGACAACCAGTGCTGTTCCAGGTAAATAGTTCATGTCCAGTTCAGCTTAAGAAAGACAGGTGCAGCTAGGGATAACAAAGGGTTCCTGCAGGCAATCATAGGGAACACGCCAACAATGAATTTAGAAGCACAAATTCCTTAGGGATCCAAGCAGGAAATCAGCCTTGCTGGCAGAGATGTAAAGTTCAGGGACAAGATTTCAGACCCTGAGGATAACTGGTAGCATGTGGCCAGAACTTCCCATCTTAGGCACTGCAGTTCCTGAGAATTTATTTAGCCAGGGACTCAGAGCAGAGAAATAAGAAAGAAATCCAGCAATTAGAAGAGAAAATAATTGGAAACATAGTTCTAGGAGTAAAGCAGAAGTTGGGCTTGTTTCACAAAGTGTAGTCCATGGATCAGCAGCGTCAGCATCAACTGAACACACTTATTAGAGTTGCGAAATGTTGGAACTGAAGAGGAATCTGCATTTTAACAAAGTCTCCTGGTATTTCATGTGTACATTAAGGCTAGAGAAGGTGTAGGTCTCACCAACAGGGCTAGAGGCTCAGAAGTGTGCTTTGATGCTGGGTCCTTAAATACTGGACTTCAGGGGAACTAGGCCCTGTTGAGCTCCATTTTTGTGTTTTTCCATGTGCTGAGTTCTTTTCCTATATCTCTTCATTTAATCTTTACATAAACTCTGTGAGTTGGGTATTTCTCTCATTCATAATCAAGAAATTGAGTTTCAGAATAAACAACTTAATATTAAACTGCTTATACGTGATGGAGCCCGGATTTCTAAAAATTTTTAGAAATATTCTAGGAGCTACAAAAATAGAGAGAATGGTATATAGAACCTTGTGTCCCGCTCACTGAGCTTTAACAATTGTCAATAATTTACCATTCTTTTTCATCCTTATCACAGTGCATATACTTTATTTCTTTTATTACTCTTTTGGAGCCTAGATTTAATGCACGCCTGATTGACTCTGGGATTGTACCACCATCTTATCCATCTCCTTGAGTTACTCTGATTGTTACAAGGACTGCCACAGACTGCTACAGAACAGGGCCCAGAGTTGTAGAAACGGAGCCAAAGGGAAGGGAGGAAGCTTATAGAGTAAGAATCAGACAGATCCAAAGACAGTTACTGGTGAAGGAGTCCTTACCACTGCATTGCTGTATGAGTAATAGATTTCTTGCTTCCAGAAGTAATTAATCCCTCAGTTGATAAATATCTATGAGCATTTACAGTATGTTAGGCACTGTGCCGAGTAACTGGTCCACAAGGCCTTGCGTGATCTAGTCTTCTCACCTCCTACTACTGCTCTCCTCCCTCACCATGTCTTATTCATGTTAGTGGTCACTTCCTCAAAAGGCCGTTTGGAACTTTAGTTCATTACACATGGTGATTCCCCTGTCTGGGAATTTTTCACTTTATGGTCCTACTATGCTTGACTAATTCCAATTTCTCTCTGAAACTCCAACATAAATCTTACTCAGAACAGAAATTCCTTGGCCACCATTTCCCTTCTCCTGCTGCCCCCTCCCCCCAAATAGACTCACTTATGTTTCATGGTATGAGCTTACCATACTCAGTTCTTATCATGGCCTGGAATCTGAGCTCCAAGAGGACAGCAACTGGGTTGTTTTGTTTATCCCAATCGTCATAGCCTACTAAGACCAGCCCTCAGAGGGATATGACAGACAAATGTGTGAGTGCTTGGGTATTCCCAATCTTCCCTTCATCCATCTACAAAAGGGGATTCTGGCATTGCTGGCTTGCTTGCTTCTTCTCCCCTGCACTCCAAGGAGAGCTCTGCCATTGTCAGAGGATCTCTTAGGAACTTTTGTGGTACAAAATATGTGGACAAATGGTGGGCTTCCTAGAGAAGTGGAAGGAATTTTTATAGAAAATTTTATAGGACTTGTGGAGTATGAGGAAAACTAAAAATTGCTAAAGATTATTGATTGCATATTAAATGTCTGACAATTCTAAAGGCTCATGTGCTATATTATGTTATTTAATCCTCATATTAATCCTATGGAGTAAGTATAGGATTGATTGTACAATTGATTGTTATCATTTTTGATGAAATGGTAATGTACCTTTTTCCTCTGCTCTCACATTGACAAGACTTTTCTGGCAAAACCTGATATTCAAGTGAAAGAGATGTGGGGAAATAGCAGGAGAGGCCTTCTGAACAGAAATAGCAGAGAGAGTAGACTTCTGCTCAGATATTACAATATTTCTGCATGGACTCCAGCTAGCCCTGTGCAGAACTCATAATTTTGAGTATAAACAGGATGCCAGCTATGCGCTGAATGCCTTTCATTAGACTTAATGTCTCTCCCAGTTTCTGGAAGGGTACACAGTAGAAAAGGAGGTGGGGTAGCTGTAGCTGTGTGACTTCCCCATAGAAGGAGGTGGGTGTAGGTGAGGTCAAAGTGATGACTACTTAATGGGTGTCTGTGATTTCCCTAACAAATAGTGTGTCACCATCTTCTTTTATTCCCTTCATATAAAGGACCTCTGTTGGAATTTATTGACCGCTATAATTCCAAAACACTGGACACATCTGGACACACTCAGCTGCCACACTCTGTCCCAGATTATCAATTTACCACATGTATGCTGAGATGGAGGGGAATTTGTGCATATTCTACAAGTTGTGCTGGGTTTTGTTTTGTTGTTGAGACATCTAGAAGTTCTGAATGACTTTCTCTTTATGTGGATCAGTGACCATACTTTATTGTGACTCATGAAAATGAAGTCTTCTTTAGAGAAAATAGGGGTAAAGCATCATACGTCAGAAAGTTAATGAATGCGTCTCTTGACTTTAAAGTCTCTCAAACCCAAATCAATTATACTCTTTACGTAGTCTTTTGTATCTCTCAGGAATGGATTAGCACTATCTGTGGTGTTACAACATCTGGTAATTCTTATCATAAGATATTCTTTGACCTTTTGTCTCAAATTTTAAACAAACAAAAAGATGTTTGTTGCTGCTGCTTAGAGTTAATGATAGCAAGTCTTTGCTTGGTCTTTTGCTCATGAGGCTAAAATTCCCTAAGTCAGTTACAGGGCACTACTTTCCAGGATGTATTTCTCAAACATAGACCATGTTTGAACCATCTCCAGGTTTCTTCTTTCTTACTTCAACTAGTTGCTCCCAGAATGGAATAGTCTTCCTTATAAGAATGTTTATCCTTGAGCAAAATATATTATTACCGCTGGAATTGTTTTGTCTGTGTGGAAGAGTACTGGGTTACCTGATGCGGATTCCACCAATAGTTCTCTCACTGATTTGCATGGCCGTAAGCAGTCTCTTAATAACTTCTTTTGGAAGTAGTTTCCTCAATGGCAGGGAATTGTCAGTCCCTTTGTGGCTACTTAACCAAGATGGTTCAAGGATACGATTAGGTGGAAGTTATGAAAGTGCTTCGAAAAAGTTAAAATCGCTACACAAATGTAAGCTATTATTAATGAAAAGAAGTTTTAAAAACTGAGATCATCTGCCTAACCTCATTTCTCCACGACTAAGAATGCATTTTTTAAATTGTATTTGCACTTTATGTCATAGGATCTTTTTAATCATCACATTAAAGGCTTTCATTAGCACTGTCGCTATTAATTTTATAACAGTATGCTGTACAGGTCAGCCTTTAAAGTTTTGATGGCTCCCTTTTGACTAAAGAGTGCTAGAGGAGTCCATAATGCATTCTTTCCTATTTGCAGGGCATGGACTAAAGCATGTCAGGCAGCCATGCACTTCATTAAAAGACATACTGTGTCTAATACATACTTATTATTTAATTACTGGGAGAAGTTATGTGTGAATATTAAATTTGGGGACTTATCATTTTGTGCACATCTTAAGACACACATATCAAATATGTGGAGGATTAGGCTAAGTGATTTCTGAGCCAGTTAATTAGTAAATAACTTGTACCTGTAAAAGTTTGGTATTATTATCAATGGAGTGTCTTTCCTGAAATCTTTTTTCTTTATCCAAGCCCTTTTCTTTCTTTTCCTGCCTTTAAAAAGAAAATTGATGTACGATTGGCATACAATGAGATTCATCCTTCATAGTGTACAATGTAAAGGAATTGTGTCTCTGCCTGTTATTTTATGCATTTCACTGTTCTCCATGGCATTACCTTAAGGAACCTGGAACCAAACACAAGCCCTCTGTTTTTGTTTCCTGAGTGCAGCCACACTATGAGGGATTATCTATTTACTTACAGTTGATTCTGATTCATTCTTGTCCTTCACCAAAGCTTTTAAACTGAATTTGCCCTTGGTCTGATTGAAGCATCTTTCTACAGCTGAATGAAACATTATCACAGGTTGGAGTGAAGGAATGTTCTACATTCCTTGAAATGAATGGAAAAGAGTTTTTTGTTTTATTAGATGTAATGCTTCAAACCTATTCAGAGCTGAGAACTCTGGAGACATGCTTTGATCTGCGTTGTTCTAACATACTGAAGATTTGCTACTTTAAAACATTTGCTGCCCAGACTATCACACCAAGAGCACATTGTATTTTTAAATTAATCATTTGAAATTAATGATTAGGTCTCTGTGTCATTTGCAATTTATTACATTATGCTGTGGTCACCATAAACCCCAAAGTTTCAGTGGCCAAACACCAAAAAAGCTATTTCCCACTCATGTTATGTCTATTGATGGGTCTCTGCTCATTTTTATTGCACAGGAATTGAAAATGACTAGAGTTTCCAGTTCACAAGTGCCTCCATGATCGCTATGATGGGTGAAGGCAACATGACAACTCTGTGCTGGCTTTTAAAACTTCTTTTCAGAAGTGATATATGTTACTTTCACTTTAATTTCATTGGCAGAACAAGTCACATGGCCATGCCTTAATTCAAAGGGATTAAGGAAGTACATTCCCCCCATGTGTCTGGAAAGATGAACCAGAAAATATATGATGAGCCTTCTTAGGAGGCATGATGTAAACAAAGAACCAAAGTTGTGCAGATGGGTCATTGATTAAAATATTAGCCATTTATAATGATATATGTTCATTTGAAAACTCTGATATTACAAAAAATGCAATCAAAATTGCAGTCTCATTTCTGGAAAAGAAATGCAATTTTAAAATGATGACTTGTCCCATAATGCTTTCTTTTTTCAAGATTTTTTTTCTTGTCTCTTGCATTTTTTAGGCAAGAATTTTTCTTGCCCTCTCTACATTGGTTCCTTTCAATCACATGATGATAAAGCTACTTGTACTTTGTTCTAGTCCATTATTGGGCACTCAACTGGGTGTAACTCAACTGGGGAAGTGACAGACTGTCATTAAGCCTCCATAACATATCTTTATTTTCTGATAGACTCACAAGCAGCTGTGAGTCAGAAATAGAAATCACAACTGTGAGAACTGTGGAGGTTGATCTGGAGGTGGTTCACAGTGAAGCCCAATAATGAGGCAGCATCTAGGCCACAGAGAAATAAACGATGGGCCAGTTTAACAGGGAGAAGTGTAAGCGACAACAGTTATACAGGAAACAGTATTCCATCATCAATGGAATTCTACTTTATTTAAGCATATTGTAAAGAGCAAAACCAGGTAATTAATACGACTGATTTCTTCTCTGAACACCTCACTCTGCAGGAAAGCTCCCTGTGGTATCCTGACAGCAAACCTTGGCTTGGTGAAAAGGAGCTTTGGCTAGGGCTATTCATGATACTCCTTTTCCTTCTGCTGAAAGTCACAGGACAACTTTATACCCACACACTGCAGCAAAGTCTTACCTTAATGACTCCTTTAGAGAATCATTATCAACCCAGAGGAGATGAGGAGACTATCAGTGTCTAATCCTCTTTTCTCTACAGTGAACAAACTTCAGCAATTTATCAGGAAAGTACTCACCAGTTAACTCCATTCTAGTCACAATCTTTACTGACTCAATTCAGGAGACCTTTATTCAGCATCTGCCTTGCACAACAATTAATAAAATTAATTCCTTAATTCATTTATCACTTTGTTAAATATTTATTAGAAGGTTCTTATTTTACTGATTGAAAAAAAAATCTGAAGCCCAGATTTGGGACTAGAATGTAACTCTTCTATCTTTTGTTAATTCAGGATTCTTAATATTTGGTGCTGCAGCAGTAGGTTTGTTCCTATTCTCAGAAACTCTGTTGTCTAGCGGAGAAGGAAAAGCCAGGTAGACAAATGATTATAGATGCATAAAATCTGTATGCTGAAGGAAATAATATTTACCATTTATCAAGTACTTAACATATCTAGATGTTGTTTTTGGTACTGTTCATAAAATCTATTCTCACAAAAACTGGAAAAGACTGATAGTATATTATCCTCAGATTTATAGATAAGGAAACTGAAGTTTAAAGATGTTAACTAATCTTGCCAAAGTCCACAGCTAGTAAATAGTGGGCCAAGGATGGGATCCTAGGTCTGACTCCAAATTCAGGCTCTTAGCTACTCTGCTAAACTGCCTTAATAAAAATTTAAATAGGAAAAAAAATATAAGGTGGGTACAAATAAAAGCTGTAAGGTGCTCTGAGTTCAAAAGAAAGATGATCTTTCATCACTGTTTCTCTCTTTACATTCCCCTCCCACCTGATTCCGGTCTGGTTTTCCTTCCAACATTATTCCTGCATTATTTACTAATTTTTCATTTCTGTTGATTATTGTCTGTCTCCGCCACTTTCCATACACCCTCCTCCCTACTAGAATGTAAGCTCCATGCAAGCAGGGATTTTTGTCTTTTTTATTCACTGTGAATACCAAATATTTAGAATAATGCCTGGAACATAGTAAGGGCTCCATAAATATTTGTCAAATTTAATACATCAATACTCTTAACTGGGAGAATGTCCCAAGGCATATCAGAATTTCCAGATTGTTCCGGTTTGCTAATGCTGCCGGAATGCAAAACAGCAGAAATGGATTGGCTTTTATAAAAGGGGGTTTATTTGGTTATAAAGTTACAGTCTTAAGGCCATAAAGTGTCCAAGGTAATGTATCAACAGTCAGGTACCTTCACTGGAAGATGGCCAATGGTGTCTGGAAAACCTCTGTTAGCTGGGAAGGCACATGGCTGGCGTCTCCTCTGGAGTTCTGGTTTCAAAATGGCTTTCTGCCAGGACATTCCTCTCTAGGCTGCAGCTCCTCCTCAAAATGTCACTTTCAGTTGCTCTTGAAGTGTTTGTCCTCTCTTAGCTTCTCCAGAGCAAGAGTCTGCTTCAACGGCCGTCTTCAAACTGTCTTTCATCTGCAGTTGCTCTTTCAGCTCCTTGTGGGTTCTTCAAAGTGTCCCTTGTGGCTGCAGCAAGCTCG
This sequence comes from Choloepus didactylus, assembly GCF_015220235.1. Lineage (NCBI taxonomy): Eukaryota > Metazoa > Chordata > Mammalia > Pilosa > Megalonychidae > Choloepus > Choloepus didactylus. Next base: position 174,101,839 of record NC_051307.1, on the reverse strand, counting down.
CTCCTTCTGTCTGAGCTTTTATAGTGCTCTAGTATACTAATCAAGGCCCATGCTGAATGGGCAGGGCCACACCTTCATGGGAATTATCCAATCAGAGTTATTACCTACAGTTGGGTGGGTTGCATCTCCATGGAAACAATCAAAGAATTCCAGTCTAATCAACACTAATATTTTCTGCCCACACAAGATTGCATCAAAGATAATGGCGTTTTGGGGGACATAATACATCCAAACTGGCACACAGATGATCATGGGATTTTTAGGTATACAAATCAAGACAGAGGTATAAGTGTGAGAATGCTGTCCATGTTAAGAAACCTTCAAAATCTACATGTAACCAAGAATGTACTATAAATGTATGTGTCACGTGTTGTTGGTGGTTGAGACAGTAGCCTTATGTGATGGAAGAGAAAAGCTGTTCACTTTATATTTTCTTTTATATGACTTCACTTTTGAATAATATTTTCCTTTTTTAGAGAAAGCTGAAAGGTAATTTGAGAAAGTTTTGCTTTGCCCGTGCCTTCTCATTCTGTCCTGTGAACCATAGCCCTCAATGATTTGCTGACAATCATTTGTTCTCTTTTTACTTCTCGTTAATGGCAGAGAATCTGGTTTTTATCTTGGTGAATGGATACTTTCTAAAGACCTTTCTTTGCTGAATGAGTTTTGGTAGGGTGTTGTGATTTTTCACCTGGATTTCTGTGTAGAGAAACCAGAGATTGACCCTACCTCCTGCTTAGGTTTCAAAACCATAGGACCAAACATGTCAAAGGGGTTCTGGAATAAACCATCTATTTTGAGAACAGAATCTACCTAGGTCTACCTGTAACAAATAAAACCTGAAATGCGTTTTATTTCTTCTAAGAATGGCTCTTGTCTCTGAAATAGGTGAGATGCTAGAAGTCTTCGGGGCACCATGAAGATGATATCGAAGCTCATAGACTGTCAAAAGTTCCTAGTGGGTTTCCATTCTTTGTCTCTTATCATCTATTTGGTGAAGGGCCTAGGAGTGAGGTGGTTACTTTTTTTTAAATTCAGTTTTCTTGAGATATATTCACATACTAAATAGACATCCACAGTGTGTAATCAGCTGTTCACAGTATCATCATATAGTTGTGCATTCATCACCCCAATCAATTTTTGAACATTTTCCTTACTGCAAAAAGAATAAAAATAAGGATAAAAATAAAAGTAAAAAAAGAATACCCAAAGCATTTTGCACCACCCATCCCACCCTATGTTTCATTCAGTTTTTGTCTGCATTTTTCTACTCATTTGTCCATACATTGGATAAAGGGAGTGTGAGCCACAAGGTTTTTACAATTACACAGTCACGCCATGTAAGCTACATAGTTATGCAGTTGTCTTCAAGAATCAAGGCTACTGGGTTACAGTTCAACAGTTTCAGATATTTCCTGCTAAGTATTCCAATACACTAAAAACTAAAAAGGAATCTCTATATATTACATAAGAATGTCCTCCAGAGTGACCTCTTGAATCCATTTGAAGTCTCTCAGCCACTGAAACTTTATTTTATTTCATTTCACTTCCCCCTTTTGGGCAAGTAGATTTTCTGAATCCCACAATGCCAGGTTCAGGCTCATTCCTGGGAGTCATGTCCCATGTTGCCAGGGAGATTCACACCCGTGGGAGTCATGTCCCAAGTAGGAGGGGAAGGCTGTGAGTTGACCTGCTGAGTGGGCTTTGAGAGAGAGGAGCAACAAAGAGGTTGTCTGGGGGAGACTCATAGGCACAATTATAAGTAGGCTCAGCCTCTCCCTTGCAGCAACAAACTCCGTAAGGGCAAGCCCCAAGATTAATGGCTCAGCCTACCAAATTGTTAGTCCTCAATGTTTGGGAGAATATCAGCAATAACCCAGGTGGGGAAATCCAACATATACGCATTTTTCCCCAGTTCCTCAGGGGGCCCTGAAAATATATTTTTATTCTCTGCCAAAATTACTTTGGGATGTACCAGGACTTCACACTAACCTGTACAAATCTACCATATCTCACTTCCTATTCAAAGTTCCATGTAAACTGACCATACAAGCTAAATTATTTAGTGTGCTGTAGAAAGTATAGATCCTGCACCAAATACACATCTTTTCCCTTGGTCTCACACCAAAGTTGAAGTTTTAAAACACAGTCAATATCATCCTTTACCCTTTGGCCTGATTTGCCTTAATACTAACCAGATCCCCTTCATTCTTGTCTCTAATTGAAGCCTGAACGCTTTTTCAGCTTTTTTTAAGAGTTGCTGTATGAGGTATTACTGACATTCATAGTTGCCGAGCTCTAGCTCTGAGTTTCAGGTGTCACACAGATGCCCAAATTTCCAGCAACCGACCAGGTTATACACAAAGAGCTCAGGATCTCAGAATTTGGAGATAACCTTTACAACTCAAGAATAGATGTGACTGCTGTAAGAGCTTACAATCTAGGGACCATTACAGTAAGATTTCCCCTGAAAGGCTCTGCTTTCAGATTCAATTCTCAGAGTTTACACATTATAGTTAGTCCATATTAGTGATGCATTATAATGTTTGTCTTTTCGTTTCTGGTGTACTTCACTCAAAATGCTGTCCTCAAGATCCATTCACCTAGTTGCATGTCTCATAGCTTCATTCCTTCTTGCAGCTGTTCAATATTCTATTGTATGAATACACCACAGTTCACTATTCTGTTCATCAGTTGATATACCCTTAGGCCACCTCCATCCATTGCAAATTGTGAATACTGCTGCCATAAACACTAGTGTGCAATTGTCCATTCATGTCCCTGCCCTCAGATCTTCCAAGTATATACCCCATAATGAGGTTGCAGGACCTTATGGCCCCACATACTTATATTCTTGTGGAACCACCACACTGTCCTCCAGATAGGCTACACCATTCTCCTTCTCCACCAACAATAAATAGGTACATCTCTCTCTCTCCATGTTTTCTCTAGCACTTGTATCCCTCTGTTTATATTTTTCCCTGCAATTTTATAGCGATATATTCCTATACTATACAATCATCCACAGCATCCAATCAATTGTTCACAGTATCATCATAGAGTTGTGCATTCATCATCACAATCAGTACTTGAACATATTCATTACTCCAAAAAAATTTTTTCTTAAATAAAGAATAAAAAAGATTAAAAACTTAAAATACCATACAATATAATAATGTCAGATGACAACATCACTACCCTTATATCCCCCTCTCGTAGACATTTAGCTTTGGTATATTGCCTTTGTTACATTTAATGGAAGCATATTACAATGTTACTGTTAACCATGAACTCTAGTTTGCTTTGATTACATTTTTTGCTAATACCATCCCATTTTCAATACCTTGCAAAGCTGACATTCATTTGTTCTCCCACAGGTAAAAATATTTTTATGTTTGTACATTTAGTCACCATCATTGACCACTCTAGGTTTCATTGTTATACAGTCCCAGTCTTTACCCTCTATCTTTCCTTCTGGTGTCATACTGGCCCATGGCACTTCTCTTTCAGCTTTACTTACAGACATCTTTGTTCAGTGTACTTACAATATTGTGCTACCATCACACAGTACTATGCTATTTCTGGACCTATACAATCAATCCTGTTGAACATTCTTTACTCCTTCAGCATCAAATGTCTGATCTCTACCCTCTTTCTACCTCCTGATAATCTGTGTTCTCAGCTTTTAACTTCCAAAGTTGCTCATTAATGTTAGTTCATATTAGTGAGACCATACAGTATTTGTCCTTTTGTTTCTGGCTAACTTTGCTCAACATAGCGTCCTGAAGTTTCATCCATGTTACTGTATGTTCCATGACTTTGTTCTGCCCTACAGCTGCATAATATTACATTGTGTGTATATGCCACCAGTTTGTTTATCCACTCGTCCATTGATGAGCATCTGGGCTCTTTCCTTCTCTTGGCAATCATGAATAATGCTGCTGTAGACATCAGTTTATAAATATCGGTTTGTATCTTAGCTTTCAGTTTTTCTGAGTATATACCTGGTAATGGAATAGCTGGGTCATATGGCAAATCTATACTTAGCTTCTTGAGGAACCACCACACTGCCTTCCAGAGTGGTTGCATCATTCTACATTCCCACCAACAGTGAATAAGAGTGCCTCTTTGTCCACATCCTATCCAGCACTTGCAATTTTCTGTTTTTTTGGATAATGGCCATTCTAGTAGGTGTGAGATAATATCTCATTGTGGTTTTGATTTGTATTTCTCTAATAGCCAGTAAAGGTGAGCATCTGTTCATATGTTTCTGAGCCATTTGTATTGCCTCTTCAGAAAAGTTTCTATCCATGTCTTTTTTCCATTTTTTAATTGGATTGTTTGTCTCTCTGTTGTTGAGTTTCAAAATCTCTTTATATATTCAGGATATTAAACACTTATCTGATATGTTGTTTCCAAATATTGTCTCCCATTATGTAGGCTGCCTTTTTACTTCTCTGACAAAGTCCTTTGACATACAAAAGTGTTTAATTTTGAGGAGATCCCATTTATCTATTTCTTCTTTAGTTGCTCATGCTTTGGGTATAAGGTCTAGGAAACCACCTCCTATCACAAGATCTTTAAGATATTGCCCTATAGTTTCTTCTAGAATTCTTATGATCTTAGTGCTAACATTTAGATCTTTGATCCATTCAAGTTAATTTTTGTATAAGATGTGAGATAGGAGTCCTCTTTCATTCTTTTGAAAATGGATATCCAGTTCTCCAAACACCATTTATTGAAGAGGCTGCTCTGTCCCAGTTGCTTTGGCGTGACTGCCTTATCACAGATCTGTAGATGTCTGTAGATGACAGGGTTGGTTTCTGAATACTCATTTCAATTCCATTGGTTGGTATATCTATCCTTATGCCAGTACCATGCTGTTTTGAAAACTGTAGCTTTGTAATATGCTTCAGAGTCAGGTAGTGTGAGACCTCCCACTTTGTTCCTCTTTCTCAATATATTTTTGGATATCCGGGGCACCTTGCCCTTCCAAAGAAATTTAGTATCGGTTTTTGTATTTCTGTAAAGTAAGTTGTTGGGATTTTAATTGGTATTGCATTTAATCTATAAATCAGTTTAGGTAAAATTGACATTTAACTATATTTAGTCTTCCATTTCATGAACATGGTATGTTCTTCCATTTTTTTAGGTCCTGTTTGATTTCTTTTAGGAATTTCTTGTAGTTTTCCCTGTATAGGTCTTTTGTGGCCTTGGTGAACTTTATTCCTAAGTACTTGATTATTTTGGTTGCTATTATAAATGGTATTTTTTTCTGAATTTCCCTCTCCTTTTGCTCATTACTTGTGTATAGGAACACTACTGATTTTTACTTGTTGATCTTGTAGCCTGCCACTTAGCTTTATTCATTGATTAGCTTTAGTAGCTCTGCTGTAGAGTTTTCTGGATTTTCTACATATAGGATCATATCATCTGCAAACTGTGAAAGTTTTACTCCTTCCACTTCAGTTTGGATGCCTTTTATTTGTTTTTCTTGCCTAATTGCCCTGTCTTGAACTTCCAGCACAATGTTGAATAACAATGGTGACAGTGGGCATCTCTGTCTTGTTCTTGATCTTGGAGGGAAAGCTTTCAGTCTTTCCCCATTGAGTATGAAGTTAGCTGTGGGCTTTTCATATATTGCCTTTATCATATTGAGAAAGTTCCTTTCTATTCCTATCCATTGAAGTGTTTTGAAGAAAGCATGTTGAATTTTGTCAAATGCCTTTTCTGCATCAATTGAGATGATCATGTGGTTCTTCTGCTTTGATTTATTGATATGGTAGATTACATTCATTGATTTTCTTGTGTTGAACCAGCCTTGCATATCTGAAATAAATTCCACCTGGTCATGGTATATAATTCTTTTAATGTGTTGCTGGATTCTATTTGCAAGTATTTTGTTGAGGATTTTTGCATCTATATTCATTCGAGAAATTGGCCTATAATTTTCTTTTTTCTTTGTAGTATCTTCATCTGACTTTGGTATTAGGGTGATGTTGGCTTCATAGAATGAGTTAGGTAGCTTTCCCTTGTGTTCAATGTTTTTGATGAGTTTGACCAGGATTGGTACTAATTCTTTCTTGAATGCTTGGTAGAATTCCAGGTGAAGCCATCTGTTCCTGGGCTTTTCTTTTTTGGGAGCTTTTTGATGACTGACTCAATCTCTTTACTTGTGATTGGTTTGTTGAGATCATCTGTTTCTTCTAGAGTCAGTGTTGGCTGTTTTTGCTTTCCTGGGAAGTTGTCCATTTCATCTAAGTTGTCTAATTTATTAGCATATAGTTGCTCATAGTATCTTCACATTATCTCCTTCTTTTCTGCAGTATCAGTAATGTCCCTTTTCCCATTTTTGATTGTGTTTATTTGCATCTGTTCTCTCTCTCTCTCTTGTTTTTGTTTTGTTTTGTTTTGTTTTGTTAGCCTAGCTCAGGGGCCATCAATTTTCTCAAAGAACCAACTTCTGGTTTTGTTGATTCTCTTGACTGTTTTCCTGTTTTCAACTGCATTTATTTCTGCTCTAATCTTTATTATTTCTTTCCTTCTGTTTGCTGTTCTTTCTCTAGTTCCTCCAGGTGAACAGTTAATTCCTCAATTTTTGCTCTCTCGTCTCTTTTAATATAGGTGATTAGGGCAATACATTTCCCTCTCAGCACCGCCTTTGCTGCATCCCCTAAGTTTTGCTTTGTTGTGTTTTCATTGTCATTTGTCTCGAGGTATTTACTAATTTCTCTTGTAATTTCTTCCTTTACCCACTGGTTGTCTAAGAGTGTGTTGTTTAGCTTCCATATATTTGTGAATTTTCCAACCTTCTGCCTGTTATTGATTTCCGACTTCATTCTATTATGATCTGAGAAACTGTTTTGTATAGTATCAATATTTTTAAATTTGCTGAGACTTGCTTTGTGGCCCAACATGGGGTCTATCCTAGAGAATGATCCATGAGCACTTGAGAAGAATGTGTATCCTGCTGTTGTGGGGTGTAGTGTTCTATAAATGTCTGTCAAGTCTAGTTCATTTATCATACAATTCAACATCTCTGTTTACTTATTGATCCTTTGTCTAGATGTTCTATCCATTGAAGTCTCCAACTATTATTGTAGAGGTATGTACTTCTCCCTTCAGTGTTGTCAGTTGTTGCCTCATGTATTTTGTGGCACTCTTGCTTGGTGCATAAATATTTATGATGGTTATGTTTTCTTGATGAATTGACCCTTTTATTAATATATAGTGTCCTTCTTTGTCTCTTAATTGTTTTACATTTGAAGTCTACTTTGTCCAATATTAATATAGCTACTCCTGCTTTTTTCTGCTTGTTGTTTGCAAAAATATCTTTTTCCAACCTTTCACTTTCAGCCTATTTGAGGTGGTTACCTTTTAGCATAGGTTTTGGTGCATTATAGTTAATTTCCTCAGGGATAATAATCCAAGTCGGAATTGACAGTCCATAACCAAATCACTAAATCCAGGAAGCTTGACAAGAATTGGCAACCAAACACAGTGCCAAAATTGAGTGAACACTTAGGAACCAAGTATCAGGGAATATTGAGTCAGGCAGATAAATTGGTCCAGGGGATGAGTGGGTAAGCACAGAGCAGTTCTGAAGCAAAGGCAAAGAACACTTTTATGACTTCTATGTGTTTCCTATACAAGCTTTTTGTGTACGTAGAGGGCATATAAATTACATAAATATAACAAATAGTATCTTGATATCAGAGAGAAAACTGAATGTCTTGCTTACTGAAATGACAGTCAAGACAGACATCCTGTTGTCACCTCCCTCGGAAAAGCCCCGTGATGTTATATTTTAACGAAACCCCAACTTTGATTCATATTTCCTTCCACTTTTGAGGGTAAGGATTCCATAATGGACTTACAAGACCAGACATGGAGGAAAAAGAGCTCAGCTCTGTTCCATATCTTGGTATCAATTTTTTTTTTTTTTTTTTTTTTTTTTTTTTTTTACTGAATGTGAAGAAATATGCAAATAGACTTTCCCCAGGATGATATTGGCAATGAACAATTTAACAAAACCTAAAGAATCTTTTCAAGAAAAAATAGATTTGGGTAGACAATGACATACTTATAGAATAGGCTCTATTTATTACTACCTAGAGGATATTAGGCAATGCAACCTAGAAATAGCATAGACTGATAGCTGGACACTGCTTGACCTCTGACAGCACAAGATAGAACTTGAGGAAGCTAGATCACTCTTCACTGGATTATTAATAGTGTTACATTAGACTGCTCTTGTATCACATCTGGGTCTCACTGACACAGAGGATAGGAGAGTTGACATAGTCAAACCCACATTCCCACATGCCCAGTGGAATTCATTGTCTTTGGTTTCAGCACTAAATGCTATGTTTGGCAAAGTGTGGTTATAGCCCAAGACATCCTCTGGCTTCCTCTTGAATGCTAGATTAATTGATTTGCAGTCTGTGTGCTCTGTTCAAAGTTCAGATGGAATGGGCTGTGATGGATTAGTAATATTGGCCATGATTTGGGCAGGAAGGTGAATTTTTTATAGCTTCTAAGATTAATTTCAGAAGTTAAAGGACAACTGGGAACATGCCTTCTGACCTTGAACATAGCTTATAGGGGGTCTGTCATTAACTAAATTTCTGAACATTACTTGGGAAAAAGGAAATATGAAATTGTAAATTTCTTGGCTATAATATTTTGCAAAATTTTGATCATTGCCCTTAAAAATTTTTCTTTTATTTGGTATTTTAAGTGGTTTGTGAACCATCCTTATTACTTCATACTATAAAGAGTTCTGTAAGTTTGCTCCCTGTATTAGAAGACACATTTTCTTTTGGTTTGTGAAACTCACCTTTTTAGGTATCAAGGGGAGACTGATTCATTTCTAATGCAATGAAATATAACTAAATCTGTGTTATCCTTATCCTTTCTCTTCAGAATCATATAGAAATATGTCATGCTTTCTCTTGGCCTCATCAGATAAGGCCTTGACTGGTGTTGGGGCCACAGTGACAAGAGGCTGCTATCAGGATAAATATGGCAGTGGCTTCTGGATGCTTTTCCAGAATGGCATCTTTTAGCTCTCAGACCTTCATATTTTAAGTACAGTTTGGATTGTTGATCTAAATATGGAATCAGCAAACTACATCCTGTGGCCAAATCCTGCCCATTGCCTGTTTTCTTATGGCCCAAGAGCTAAGAATGATCCTTACATTTTGGTGATTTGATTACCAGTCAAGGAGTTTTGCTTCTTGCTTCAAAAAGCCTAAACTATTTACTATCTGTCTCTTTATAGACAAAGTTTGCTAGTCTCTGATTTAAATGCATGAATAATTAAATAACAATCATAGCACATTTAATCAACCTTGAGGCACACCTAACTACTGTTTTTTTTCTTCTCACATATGCAGGCTTGTGAGATTTACTGTATGTGAAAGATATTTTTATGTTTATATAAATTAAGTCAAGGAATTTCAAAATCAAAATCAGGCTGAGGGTCAGCTGGCAGTTCTGAAAATTTCATACATATGAATATCATTTTTGTTATTTGATTATGCCTGAGAGATTAATCGTCAATGCAGGTAGCATAGTAAAAGTAACCTAGGTGTCAGCTGGTGGGCAGCATTCTCTCTCATTCAGATGGTGAAGGGCTTCTAGCTTCTGGAATATGCTGTGCACTTGGGAGCAACTTCTATAGCGGGCTTCTCAAACATTAATATGCATACAGATTCCCTGGGGATTGCTGAAATGCAGATTTTGATGCAATGGGACTAGGGCTCCTTCTGCCTAAGCTTTGAGAACTCGAGTACAGTCCTACTGACGCTCCATGGTGACTTCTCCACTTTTCCCTTGATGTGACCTGCCTGCAAAGGTATTATTTTGCCCTTGAAAGCCAAGATCATAAAAACCACAAAACGTCTGAATCTAGTTTTTGTTTTATTGATGACATTTTATGACTTTGGCATTCCATCAATCTGGAGTTGGTTTGGAAATTATAAAGAACAATTGCTTTAAACTCTTTATGTCTACCTGGAGGCAAAATGAGTTTGATGGTTCTACCTGGTGAAATACAAATGCCATATATTAATTGGGCTGTGCAAATAGCACACAAATGCTGATGAGGGGGAAAAAAGCAATCCACAATAACCATAGACAGTAACCATAGACAGCTCACATATCATAAGATAAGCTAATTATTATTGTATTAAAGCTAATCCCATCTCTGCTTTGTAAGTATAGCAGTGCCCTGACTTTCCATAATATCAGACTATGCAAAACCATAAAGCATTGAGCATTATTGTTGTTCTGGCTTCTGAATTATGTATTGTCAGTAATGTAAGTGGTTTGCAAATAAATTAACAGATTGAATGAACAGATTGACCCTGACTTCTTACTTGTTCTGGTAAGTCTGCCTTTTGATAAACCTGATTCTAATACTTCTTTATAGGTTCAATTTTTTTTAGGTGTCTTCCTCCTTCCTTCTTCTCTCCCTCCTTCCCTTCATTTTCTTTCATTATCTACATTTTTTTTTTTCCTTTCCTTCTTTCCTTTTAGGAAGAGATTTCTTGGTAGTTAAGGAAGAAAGAGTTTGCTATTTATCTTATATTTATGTAATTTTCAGTGACAGAGGAGAAAAATTCAGTCTTCTTGGTTTTGTTTTGTTTTGTTTTCCATATTCATAGTTACATAAAGAAATGATTTGTGGAACAGAGATGGATATATCTATAAAACAAACCAAGAAAAAAGAATTTGATCTTATTATTAATGAGCCAGGTGGCACATCTTTTCAAAATCTATTTTAGCTGGGCAGTGATTTTCAATGAAAGCTGACATGTTCATTTTGCCAACAACCCCAAGGCCTATTGAAAGTCATTGGGGAGGGGGTGATGGGGAGAAAGAAAATGGAAAAAAACCTCTTTAATGGGTCTAGATTTTATTACTGAATTTTTGTTGCTTTCGCTTTAGATAGTTAATTCTTAGCTCTGTTTGTGCAACAGGCTTGCTAGTAGGATGGAGATCAAACAGAGGTTCTGTAGTTATTTGTAAGAATCTACCCAAAAACTAATGAAAAATAATGATCACAGGAGTGAGAAAGTTTTAGATACTCCTCTCTATATGGTTATTCTGTAAGACTTTTTTAAATAAAAAACTTATTTTTTCTTGGGGATAATCTGTTCTCAAGATTTCTGTGTTCAGCTATAAGATATTGTGCTGTCATAAAATAATGAACACATATTAATCATAAGTGTCCATCACGTGGTCTTTCTACTTTGATTAAATTCATGTGACTAATCAGAGCCAAAACAGGAGATAACTGACCTTTAAAAGTAGTTTCCTACTAGATCTGTCTGGGCTATAATTCTTTTCTCATTTTAACAGAACAGATTTTAACACTTATGAATATTTTAGAGTTCTACTTAGATTTTCTTTTTCTTTCCCTCAGTGAAAGAGCTATCATGAAATTGAATTTTTTTCTTTTGTAACAAGCATGGGACATACACCTACTGGAAAATCTCTTTTCTTGCTGGAGGCATTTCATATAGCAACTAATCCTATTTTCACCTGTAGGCAGAAACTGTTTAAAGCATTGGATTCATCCAAAGTGGCTGCTCAATAAGGATTTGTATCTGATTATGGGCAGAGATGCTAAAATACTTGTCTAATAGGACAATTGCTTAAAGTGACACCTCGAGGTGAGACTGACATTGAAGTAAGCAGTATTCTGATTTCCAGAAAAATAAATTGTAACTTTGTGGGGAAACTGCTTTATTTTCATGTTTTAGAAATATCGACAACACTCCACACTGTTATCATGTTGTTTTACACAGTGATAAAGAATAAGTTCTGTCAAATAATGCAAAAGCAAGTAGACAGAATCACTGTTGGTGATTGACTCATTCTACCCACAAAAACATGTTCAGATCCCAACCCCTCGTCCTTGGGTGTGGACCTATTGTAAATAAGGTCTTTTCAAAATGTTAACTCTAGGTGAGGGTGGCACAACTGAATCCGGTTGTACCTTAAGCCAGATTGCTGGAGTCCTTTATAAGCCGAGTGAATGTCAGAGAAAGAAAGAAGCCACAGGGGCAGCCAGAAGTAGGAAGTGTAACAGAACCCAGAAAACAAAAGAAGACGCCACCATGTGCATTGCCATGTGACAGAAAAGCCAGGGAACCCCAGTGATTGTCAACCGGTCAGAAGTCACTGACCCTAGCTCTGAAACCGAGAGCCAATACATTCCTATTACAAAACCAACCCATTGTATGGTATTTGTCTTAGTAGCTAGGAAATGAAAAGTCACCATTTTATGTGGTTGATTAAAATAAGTGTATGCTTTCCTTGGGGAAAGATCATCATAGAGTTGTTCACTGTGAGCAGGTGCATTGCTCTCATTTATTTTTGTTTTGTTTATTTTTCTAGCCCTTGAGAGAAGAGCAGAAAACTCAGATGGACAAGTTGATACTCTCCCATAATAAATTCTAATTTGGTCTCTAATATAAGAAAGATGATTAGGTTGATTGGAAGTCTGCATAAAAGAGAAGTGGAGGGGTTTTGACTCTTAACCGTATAGGGTTTTTGAAGCCAGGGTCAAGTCCCAAATGGCAAAAACAAGAGTTTATGGGGACTAAAAGGCATACTCTCCATGTCAAGCAAACCCAGTGTTAGGTTAGAATGGAGAAGTACAGTAGGCTGAGAGGTGCTCAAGTGTATGTATTTGTGTTATTTTCTAATATTCATTTAAATAGTACATCAAAGTACAGTGCTTGGTAGAGTCCCATTTTAAAAACAAAAAGTCTAATTAAGGATCATGTGTTAAACTATTTGAGTTGTTAATAGCTGGGTTGGAGAGAGGGCCTATCTTTTTGGATCACAAGACCATGACCCTGATGATTCTATCATCTGACAACCACTTGCTTGAATTACAAAGCATCTGATTTTGGAAGCCTTCTAGATCTATAAAGTGAGAGCAAATTATTGAGTTACATATAGTTTCATCATATGAATCATGTTATATGATTCAAGATTTCAAACTAAAGGTGTATTACATCTATGGATTTTATTTGATAATAAATTTAAACCTTTGTTTATATTTAACAATTTCTCTAGAAATCAACACTTCTATCTTCTATGACATCTCCTAACAAACAACTATCTTATAAAAGAGAAAAAATGCTGACAGAAAATGTGTAGATAGGTCATTCGTTTAGAATTGTTTGTCTAGTAGTGCTAGAATTTACATGTGAAAGCTGAACTCATATTATGGCACAGAGCCTTGCCTTGCCTTTGGTTTTATCCTTGCGTTATTTCTAATAGTCACCCTCCAATTCATTGTTAATGGGTGGGAAAAGTAGCATTTTTGTGGTCTTCATGATATAACTGTGAGCTTTAGCTCTTTTGTTGTTTCTAGAGGTCAGTGCTGCCTCCTTAATATAATCCTAAATTCCTCAAGGGTACAAATCGCCTTCTACTTCTCTGTTTTCCTCATATTACCTCAAATACTTGTTAATATAAGGTTAAATTATATGTTTATGCACTTCCCATTTCAGTATCACTCTTGCTCCTGAGTATATCTGCTTCCGTTTAGTTCACAGAACAATAGAAAACTCCTTAAGTGGCTGTAACTGGCTCTGGCTGACTTTTACTCTATTGCTTGTCATTTACTCCCTTCTGTTGAAGTGAGTTTCCCACTCTTATCTTATTTCCAGATTTATGGTCTGCTACAGATTTTATCTTGTGAATATGAAACCTTGTAGACCTCTAGAATTTTGGCAGGTGAGTTTCACAGATAATATCATGAACAGCATTCAGTGCTTTGGAAGATCACATGACATTGGAATCCCAGAGTTGGCAAAAGGACACCATGTTGGATCCTAAGTAGTTTACTGGTGATTACAACAACATTCTAATTGAAATCTACTAGTAATTAATACTCTAATACTGACCTCAATAGAATCACAATGCCTATGGGGAATTAATTCACCTACAGGAAACAGTCCAGAACCTTCAGCTTTTTCAGTGATTTAAAGTGGGGAGATTGGAGAAATGAAGTAGCAAAATATCATCTTCATTGATGACCAATTACCCATTTCAATATTTTACCATCATATTGTAATAGCAAATGACAATTTCTTATTCTGTGTTAAATTCACTTTAATTATGTTTTTTAATATAAAGATTTTGTATTATTTATCTATTTAATATCTACAGGAATACCAAAATGAATATTTTGCTCAAAGCATGACTCTCTTTTTGTATTCAACATGAAATCAGATAGTTATGATCTGCTGTTCACATCCTGATGAAGTGCCACATTATTTTCTTCCAAACACAGTCTTTCCTTTTTCTTCCGCCCTTTTGCACACTATTGCCAGCTCATGTAACTGCTTTGTAAAAGAGTCAATTTTTAAGTCCATTACTTCTTTAGCTTTGTTCTCGCAGAGCTCATAAATTAAGCTTTCTAATAGTTTGCATTCTTCCTGAGGCCGACCTCCACACACTTGGAGAAGTCATTCACTCTTGTGACTCCATGAACAAGTTTCTCCCCACTTGTCTGATGCTCAGAATAATAGCAGCAAATCCATCAGAGTAGCATCAACACTCTTTAACATGCTATTAAATTGCAGGCACTTGGTCAATTGCAACTGAAGATAGCTTCTAACTACAGAGCTAACAGTGAAGTCTATAAATGGTATTAAGAAACCAAACCCTGCCCTGTCTGAGAAGAAACAGTTGTTTGAAAACTATTTCAAGGAGCTCACACAAGATGACCAATACAATGTGAACCATTTTAAAAATAGACTCTAAACTTGTTTAAAATATAGGCTTCAATACAAATGCATATGAAATATTTCTCTGGACAATTTTCAAAGAAAAAAATAAAAAAAATGTTTGAAATAGGTTATGAAGTGGATAGCTTGTAATCAATGAATTTACTTATCCTAATTAGAAAATATAATATCCATTTTCATAGGTAGGAAAACTTTTTTTTTTTTTTTTTTTTTTGCCACCAATGAAAGGTCTAATATCTTACATTAGCATTAGGATTCTTGGCATATTTCTTTGTTCAGCAGCTATTCTGAGAATATTGGACACTTATAATGGGCTGGTTTAGAATATCTCCAGTACTATGCCCCACGAGGAATCTTTGTAATGGTCATCACCTACCACTTCTTTCTTCTTCCTCTATTATCTATTAGTCCCTTTTAAATAAGTGATTGTTCTTCTGCACGTACCTTTGTGATGCTGAATGTGGGTGGTTTTTAGAATGAATTAGGTGAAAGAATTCCACATTGCGATGTTTTATTTTTGGCTGACCAGTATTGGAAACCCCTTCCTATGCTATGCATACATAACATGGAAATTTTTTGAGAATTTTTGAGCATGTGAAAATGTCTTCAGATTGCCTGCACATTTGTGATAGTTTGGTTCAATTGGAAATAATATTCTTTAAGAATTCTGAAGACATTTATCCATTATTTTCCAGGTTTTAATGTAGTTGAACCAGTTGTGATTCCCATCCTTCATATGAGATCATTTTTTCCTCCCTGGCAGCTATTATTTGTTGGGCACTTAATGGACACTTTTAATAAGGAACCTGATGTTCTTCAAATCAGACAGTTTTTTTTTGCTGCTTTTCTTCCCTTAAATTTTCTCTCTTCTCTCTTCCTAGAATTGTTATTATTCAAATATTGGATCCCCTGGCGTATTATTATTTTTTTCCTCTTATTTTCCATCTCTGACTTTTTGTCCCACCTTCTGGGAGATTTCTTCAAACATGTCTTCAAAGTCTTTGATTGAATTTTTAGTTTCTGTTGAAGTTTAAATTTCCAAAATCTCTTTTAATACTTTTATTTAGTTTTTTTTCCCTGCAAAGTCTTTTTCAACCAAATTGCTCATTTTTTCTTATTTTTTCCTCTGCTTTTTATGTTCTATGTTTTCTCAAATGTGAAGTGAATTTGTCTATCTGTTCATATTTAAGAGTGGCCAACCAGGGTTGATGAGAAGTTCTGTGAGTGCATGGAACCTGTTAACTCTGGATGTCACGGGCTGCCAGGAGTTTCGTGTTTAAGTGTCTTCTTTTAACCCAGTCATATTCCCATGAAAGCATCTTCCATTCCCCTGCCTAAAGGTTCTAAGTTTACCTGCTAGAGTTATTAGATCCCAGTTGCGGTCTCAACATTCAATTTGTAAATTCTTAGTTTACCTTTTTGTTTCTTCATTGAGAAGAAACAGAAATGCAGAAACCATATATGGTATCTCCTATGAAAAATAAATCTCTGGGCTTTTGGTGTTGTGGGAGACATCACCTGGCTACATGGAGAGAGAGGGGCTTAGGCTCAAACTCTTTCTTAACTCCACTTTCATTTCACCCCCACTTCTGGAGGTAGCAGTTTCACCAATTCCTTGATGTGAATGGAGGTTTTGTAGTGTGATCTGTATTGTTTTCTGTCTTTCCCTTCCATGGGCTTTATAGTCAGGTTTGTAAGGTCTGGTCAGTGACCAGTTATATAGCTGCATTCTGACTTCCCAAAAGTTGTTGCTATAATTTGCTTTCATGGTTTTCTTTGACCTTGTGGGTTTTTGCTGTGTGTGTGTGTGTATGTCTGTGTGTGTGTGTGTGTGTGTGTGTGGTGTGCCTGTCTGTGTCTCTGTGTGTCTGTGTACTTTCCTGTTATTTTAGGGATGTTTCAGGTTGAGTTATAGCTAAATGAATGTATACATGTGAATATGTTCCATCTTATGATCTTTGAGAAAAAAAAAATGCTGTCTGTTTTCTAAGACTATTTATCAAGTTTTCCCTAATTCTGGAAGCCAGCCAGTTTCCAACAAGTTTTTTTCTGCTGAAGTCAACCAGATCTTGTTTTTGTAGTTGGCAAATGAGAACCTTCCTTGACTGCTATGAAAATTCTTGCATTTTCATGTTAAGTACAATTTCACTCATTATTGGCAAGGTTTACATTCCTAGACTACAAGTACCCTAGAGTTTAAATGTCATTTAGTAAAATGTGTTTGTTTTTGTGTGTATGTACATAATTACCTTTCTCTGTTTATTGAGATTTAAGTGCCAGAACTCTTCCAAATACAGTTTTACGGGGAAATATTCTACTGATTTCTCTTTCTGCTCCTATCTCTACATTGACAACCAAACAAATTAGCAATAGAAAATGTGTGAGGTATGTAATCAAGATTAAAGAAAGGATTTGAAAACAGCAATTATCATTTCCATGCAAACAATGAAACAACCACCTACTCCATATTAATCTTTGACTTCATTTAAGAACTTAATAACAAAAGAGAAAAAATTCTTAAAAACATTTTGAAAATTATTGATTTTTAAAATCAGGTTAAATTTATGAAGGGACATCTCAGTATAAATGGCAATTATAGAACAGCTACCTTATCCTAACTCAAGAATTATAATAATCAGAGGGTAAAGCTATGAGAAATGTTTACACAGTAAGACATGAATGAAAAAAATGCATTGTTTACCCTAATGTCACTGAAATAATTTTTGAAGGTGTCTGTCAGATCTCTAGCTATCAAGAAATTTTAGTAATGGCAATCATAGCTCAATCCCAGAAGACATTTAGATGTCTTTCATTTTATTTTTCTTAATTTAAGATCAGTTGCTCTCAGCAATTGAAACCTCCTTTAAGAGACAATTGTAGATTAAAATTCTGAGATCTTTAGGCCTTAAATTTCTTTGCCAAGACCTGAGTATTATTTGTTTGTTTGTTTTTTGCAGGAGAGTTAGTCTCTGTCTATAATGTCTATCAGCATACCTCCCACTCATTACCCGTAAAAATACAAGTACAACTTTAAGTCTCCTATCCCATACCCTTCTTCAGGTAGCTTGTCATCACTAATTTACAGGAATTCAGAAGCTGCCACAGCCTAATTTTTATGGTTAAATATAACAAGTATAAGGTCAATATATGTTAAATCAAATTTTTTCATAAATTCCCTAAATAACTCCATCTCTTATCTCTTTTAATGCTTTAGAGCGAGTAGAAAGCATAAAAGTGCAAGAATCTAGTCCAAGGCTATATATAAGACAGAATTCTTGCACATCTGCTTTATTTTATCTTTCTTATTTGGGCATAAATGCATGGCTGAACTAAATCTGCTTAGGGCAAAAGCTTGATAGCTAAATGTCCATTTTTAAGAATCTCTTCAGATGTTGGAAACACTTGGATAGAGAAAGAAAATATACCAGAAGGGTAATGAGTGAATGGAGTGAAAGTGGGTGAATGAAGCTGATGCATCTGTGCATGACATCAGGCCTGTGAGATACAACATATACTCAAAAGATAGGTTTTCAATATTTTAGGATTACCTAAGAATTGTAAGTAATAATTATTTATATAGATTCCTCCATTTCATGCATGTACACGAACATGTACATAATGTATGTGAGAATAGAATAATCAGTCCCCTATATAAACAACCCAAGGGTATGCTTAATGGTATCTTTGTTGTGGAAGAAATGTTATTGCTTATTCCCGCATTCTTAAGGCTGAAAATATATTCAGTGTTCTGATTTTTTTCTAATCAAAATTTTAGTGGGGAAATGAAAAGAGCTAGTAGATGACAAAGGCTTCCCTTTCTTACTTTACTTTCATATAGTTTGAGGAACATATTAGTTTAGAATCTTTCAAAAGTAAGTCAAAGAAAATCTGAACCAAATTGTCTTGGGCAATAAAAGGAAATTTATTTATACACATAAATTGCAAGTCAAAGAGTAGGGATAGATTTCAAGGCAGTTTACTACTAGCACTCAAATAATGCCACCAAGATCCTGTTGTCTTTTCTCCATCTCAGGGAGCCGTTTCTTTTAGATTGGCCCCATTCTCAGACAAGTTCTTTCCTCATACTAGGAAATGCTGGCCATACACCCTCTCAGGTTCATTGTTCAAAGATAGAGAAAAGCTAACTGTCACCCACAAATCTTAGTAGAAGCTTTATGACATTGCACTGGCTCTGAAGGGATTACATGCCGACCACCGTCATTGCAGCCAGGGGTGTGTAATATATTGATTGGCTGACCCTCGGTCTCATGCCTGTCTCCAGAGGATCAATTCCACTCACATCACAGGGTTAAAAGTAGAGGAGGATTGTTTTTCTTTCCTTCCTTCCTTCCTTTCATTCATATTGGCACAGACTCCTGGATTCTTATTTTCTTCAATGGGTTATAGTCCCTTACGATAATTATTTTGATACTCAGATTTCCCACATCCGGCCAGAGGAAGTGGGTCCAAACAGGCTCCTTGGTCATTTTTTAAAAAAACTTTTTCTTTTGAAATACTTTCAAATTTACATCACAGTTACAAAAGCAATACAAAATACAAAAGGACTACCCATATGGAGTAGTCCAAACACACCCCAACCCTCCCCCAGTTACCCAGATCCACAATCTCAACATTTTGCCACATTTACTGTATCTATATCTATCTATCTATCTATCTATCTATCTAATCATCTCTTTTTCTGTCTACATATCTATCTATAAAATTTCTTTTTGCCTCCCTCCCCCCTCCATTTTCTGAACATTTGAGCATGGGTTGTATGCTTCATGCTCCTTGAACACTCAATATTGCCATGTGTGTGCATTTCTAGAGAACAAGGATATTCACTTATGTAACCACTAATATTGCCATGTACATTTCTTAAGAACAAGTATATTCACTTATGTAACCACCTTAAGTGCAGTTATCAAGTTCAAGAAACTTAACATTGATAAAAAGCTTACAATATATATTACAATTATTTCACATGTTCCAATAATTTCCCTGTGAGCCTTTTCTTTTCCCTTACTAGATCCATCCAGGATGATGTATTACATTCAATTATCATTCTTTCTTTAGTTCTTTCTTTACCTTTTTTTCCTTTTTTAATTTTGGAATCCTGAGGGTTTTCTGTCTGTTTTCTTTCTTTCTTTCTATCTTTCTTTCTTTCTTTCTTTCTTTCTTTCTTTCTTTCTTTCTTTCTTTCTTCTTTTTTTTTTTTTTTTTCACATGTTCCCTTCATTCTTTGAGCCTTTTTTTACTTTCTCTGCTTAGCCTTAGAATCAGTCTTTCCTCTGTGGCTCCTTTTAGTAGAGAATGATATTAGAAACCACGATTTAGACTGTAAGGCTAATACATTTTTGAAAGTCCTCTTAAATAAAGGTAAAGAGAATCAATAAGTGTCTGAGTGGCCTGTCTATAATGGCCTGGGAATAGCATGGGATTGGAAGTCGATAGGAGTGGCCTTGAATTTGTATTGATGTTTGAAGGAAATCATACCTGGGAAATTCCCAACATGTAAATGTTCCATTTTTATACCTCTTATATAATGCAAATGTTTTCAAAGTCTTACTAACATGTACCTATAGATATGGCCAGAAAAATTTGATATCCTAAATTCCCTGCTTTTTTTTTTTTTTTTTCCACTATCTGCTCACATAAGTCATTCAGCCACCCTCAAAATCCTCACCCTCAAGTATTTCTGGCAGTCATGGGGTGGGAGTGTGGAAAGGGTAGATGGTAGATGGGTTTATCATATGCACATAAACCCATCTACCAGCTATGATCTCTTTGTGTTTCCCACCCACCCTGTTATTCCTCTCCTGCCTCAGTTCCGTCTTGAGGTTGTATTGTCTTCACAGTCATTTGAAGGAATTATATATATTGATGGTTACCATCATTAAACAACTAGTAGTGGTCACGAAGCCATCCTTGAAGTGCTAGATCCAGAGTAAGATCCAAGAAGAAGCGGGGAAAACAGCTCTTTCCCCAAACTTTAGTTTCTCTTTGTTTCCTGAGCTCCAAACCCCTTTCTCCACAGAAACTGAAAACCTAAGAAACGGAGGAGAGCACAGAAATCATTTCATTCCCTCCATCCATTCCCTAACTTTCCTCTGGGTGCCCTTGTGCTAATACAAACAAAGGAACAAACAACAGATTTCCTAACACAAGGTTTCTTATTAGCAGCACCACTTATATTTTGGGCCAGATAATTTGTTGTGGAGACTGTCCTGTGCATTGCTGTATGTTTAGTAACCATTAGATACCAGTACACCATTCCCCCAGTCATAACAACGAAAACTGTTTCCACAGCTATTGCCAAATGTTCCCTTTGTGTGAAAATCATCCCCAGTTGAGAATAATGCCTAAAAGCCACCCCCTGCCATGTATGTCAATTTGCAAAGAGATATGCAAGGATCCTGGGCCCTCATCTCCGGTCCCTTATGCCGTGGACAGGTACCTGCTCCCCCATTGGGTGGTCATGGGAGTCAGCCCCTTTTAATTCTTCTTTTCTTGGTTGGTTTCCAGTTTTCACCTCCATTTCTTTTTATCATTGCAGATACTGAAACTAATTTCTCAAGCCCTTTCTCTACTTCTAGTTTTACCTCAGTGTCCATTCAGCGTGGCAAAGAAAAGGAAAAGGAAAATTCTGGCACCTGCTTCTTCCTTCCTCAACTCTCTGCTCCCTACCCCCCAGCCCAGTGGTGTTTCCACTGGCTCAGCTCCACCTCTCTCGTTTCCCAGTGGACTTCTCTCGGTGCATGCCCAGGATTCACCATTAGCATCTATGAGTACCCATAGGCACATTTATCATTCTCTTTAGCACCTAGGTGGAGAAAGAGGCAAAGGGCTAGGTCTTTCATTGTACCTGTTGCCTGTTCATCTTTCCTATTACTTTTCTAGGAATAAAAATCTCCAAGGAGATTAGTGTGGTAAGAACAGGAGCTTTGCAACTCTGGGTTGGAATTCCAGCAATAATTGTCAGCTATATAATCTTGAGTAAATTTTTCCACTTCTCTATGCTTCTTTATCTGTCAAGTGGAGTAATAAACATTGTCCCATAGGGGTTGTTGTCAGAAACCAACTGTTTATTAAATCTATCATCCATCAATCAGGTATCTATATAATAATACCTATCTAATTATAACTACATTTATCTATTAATCTCTATCTTTATATCTATATTATTATTTCTATATCTGTATATAGTAAGTGCTAAGTTAATGGTATTTAATAGTAGATAGCCAGCATTTGACATAACCATATAAGTTATACTCATTTTCTCACTCTCTCCATTTTTAGAAAACTCATTGAATTGGCTGCTATTAAAAAAAAACAGAAATCTGGAGTTTATTTCAAAGGTTTTTGGGATATTCTCCTTAAGATTTCTGAAAATATGCCAGTAGAAGTGCACCATAAACAGAAATGTTAACACTTACAGGTTAAAAACACGCCTTCCATATTACCAAAATTCTGAACTTAAAATTTGATAGAGAGAAAATCATATTTCACTTGCTCCATAAAGTTTAATCCTAATCTCTGTGGAGTCTTCGCTCAGTAGTGAGTTCTTGGAATGACTTGGCTGTTTGTTTTTGGTATTACTTAAATGTACCCTATGGGTTATGAGTCCCAATTCTGTCATCCAGTTGCCTGGATTTGAATCCTGGATCTCCAGTCATTCAGCATGTCTTTGAGGATTACACTTGTTCTAGTTTGCTAATGCTGCTGGAATGCAAAACACCAGAAATGGATTGGCTTTTATAAAGGGGGTTTATTTGGTTACACAGTTACAGTCTCAAGGCCATAAAGTGTCCAAGGTAACACATCAGCAATCGGGTACCTTCACTGGAGGATGGCCAATGGTGTCCGGAAAACCTCTGTTAGCTGGGAAGGCACGTGGCTGGCGTCTGCTCCAAAGTTCTGGTTTCAAAATGGCTTTCTCCCAGGACGTTCCTCTCTAGGCTGCAGTTCCTCAAAAATGTCACTCTTAGTTGCACTTGGGATATTTGTCCTCTCTCAGCTTCTCTGGAGCAAGAGTCTGCTTTCAACGGCCATCTTCAAAATGTCTCTCATCTGCAGCTCCTGTGCTTTCTTCAAAGTGTTCCTCTTGGCTGTAGCAAACTCGCTCCTTCTGTCTGAGCTTATACTGTGCTCCAATGAAGTAATCAAGACCCAAACTGAATGGGTGGGGCCACACCTCCATGGAAATTATCTCATCAGATATATCACCTACAGTTGGGTGGGGCACATTTCCATGGAAACACTCAAAGAATTCCTATCTAATCAGCACTAAAATGTCTGCGCCACAAGTTTGCATCAAAGAATATGGCCTTTTCTGGAGGACATAATACATTCAAACTGGCACAACACTTAACTTCCCTTTACTCAGTTTCTTAATCTATAAAATTGAGTAAACAATCATACCTATCTCATAAGCTTATTTTGAAGATTAAATTAGTTAATATGTGTAAAGCCCTTAGAAAATAGGAAATAATAATTATACTTGTTACTAGTTTAAATTTACTTGTCTAGAGGTTTTCACTGTCACAAAGAGAAATTAAACTTTATTGTGTGCATATAGTACATATATAGTATGTATATATTTTGTACCATATTTACAATTTGCAATAAATTATATATATATATTAATTTACAACAATAAAATTGGGATTTTTTCCTTCTCTCAGTTGGATATAGGAGAACTTTGAATAGGAGAGAAAAACACATTTCTCTCATATTTTTGTATAAAATTGAACCAATTTTGGGATTGCCTAGGTCTTGTAGGATAAGCAGTATCTGATTAAAACCTGTGTTATGTCTTTGAATAAACCACTTTTAATTTTTCCAACTGTAAATTTAATACATTGTCCTACTCTATGATTCAACACACACTTGATGAATCAAAGAAAGCCCTCATCTATAAACATCAGCAGGTGCTGGATAAACATCCAGTGTGGCAGATATCACATGTTATTGCTAAACATAATAAAAATTAGTGAGACTTAATGTCAAGTGAGAAACCCAAACTGTGACAGAGTTAATGTTTATTATCACCAATGTAGGGTAAAATTTATTTATACAACATTAACATGTAAAACAAAGAAAAGTGTCTCTACTTGTTTTATATTCAGGATGTGAATTCTTGCACCTCAAAAATTCTATTAGAGTGCAGAGTTGATTTTTTGAAAACTGCACTGTTCACTTGATATTACTATTTGGATCAGGAATACTTTTAAGATATCAGGGAGATTATTTTATTCCATTATGATGCTCTTCTATGTTCTTCAATCTTACATTCTTACCAACAGTGAATAAATATGAAAGTATATCCAGGGAATGGATGGATGCTCTTTGTTTTATATCCATTGGAAGGGTCTATCCCAATGCCCAGAACTAACAGAAACTACATTTCTCTAACAAGCCATCATTTAAAATATTGTTTTCAAGAGTAAGCCACCTATAATCAAGGAATTAGCAAAAATAAAATTATTTCAAACTTGCTTAATTGAAAGAAAGGAATACAATTATATACGTAATAGATGCAATTATTTAGGAAGTGATGTCTTCTCCCTGTGTTTTGTTTGCTGTAGATTGTTCTCATGAAAGACATTTGAAGGGGAAACACGTGAAAACTGTGTTTACGGATGCACAAGATATTACTTACTTTTAGGACAATGCTAGTAGTGGAAAGTCATAAAAACAAAAGTCCTCCCAAATCTTGTAGCAATAGGTATAAAAAAACTAGGTATGGAAATAATCTGACTTCAAAGAGACTCAGTCTGAGATAAGAGGATTTTCTTAATTGTTGTTTTCTTTGAGAGTCATTCACATTTATTATCAAAGTTGGAATAGCTTGTGTGATGTTAGCACCTGATTCATTTTAAATTTCTCATGGTCTTAATGTCATTAATTTTTAATCCAAATGTGTAGCTGGAATTCAGATGAGATTTAAACAGGCAAGTAAGAGAATAGCCAAATAATTAAACTGAGTAAACAGTAAACCAAAGTATCCAACATGACTGTTTAGAATTCTTCATATCCAATATATAGGATACTGAGTGACAGAGAAATTTGGCCCCTGCCTTCAAATGAGAAATGCTAGCATGTAGAGAGTTCACATAAGGTATCTTGTCTGAGGGTTAGAATATTGGTGGGATCTGATAGATTCTCTCAGGCAGGGGCCAGGAACTCAAATTCATCTTGACCTGTGGATCAATGATGGGTCGAAGAACTGAAGTAGAGCTCCACTTGCAGAATTTCTTCAGGGTAGAAGTTTAAAAGTGATCATTGTAAATAGCTTGAATTTGACCATCTGATTAGTTTTGCCAAGCTCTTTTGAATTAGCCTTTTAAAAAGTTCCTATTTTAGCTTTTTCTGCACATATCCCACCTGGCTAGGGCTTTAAGAACCAGGCACACATATATGCTGATGGTCCTCTCTGCTGAGCTCTATACACATATTTCTTTCATTCATTTATTGAGCCATTGATTAGCCAATTGATTCACTCTTTCATAAACACATACTGATAAGTTAGATCAACTGATCAACTATGAGGTCTTACAAATTTATTAAGTCTCCGTGAACCTATTTTCTTATCTACCCTTAAGTTCAATAGTGAATACCACTCAGAATCATAGAGACTTAAATGAAACAATATTTGTCATTTTTGTCTCTGGATTATTACTACTACTTCTGTAGTATAGAATATCTTCGTTTCTTTCCTGTTGTATTACAATAGACTTCTGACCAGTTTCTCTGCCTATTTTCCCATATACTTATATTTTCCTCTTGTCTGTATGTAGAGCTGGTTGGGGTAGGGGCTGTGGAAGCAGAGGCCAATAGAGGCCAAGAGAGAAAGAAAGAGTTCATTTGTGGAGGGAGACAAGGGACCCTGCATAAGAACCAGAGGAAAACTTTGCAGATCCAAGATCCTACTCCTGTTGCCAGAAATGTATAACAAGCCCTCCAAGCCCTCCTCCATTCACTCCACTCCATTCCTTTTTTTACAGCCTCCATTAAGGAAAGGAAAATGTAAGTGGGGGAACTTTTGAAAATGATATTTTCCTGAAAAGAACTTTTTAAGCTAAGAGCAGACTACTTAACTGGAATTAGATGGAAAAATCATTAATTGGCAAGCTTATCTTTCCCTCCTAGTTAGTAAAGTGCTGAGAAGAAGACAAAATCAGTTAAGGAAAAGTAAAAAAACACATTTTACCTCCACTGTGAATGCATTTTGTGTAAATTAGCAAGACTTAAATATGGGCAAAAAGAGATGTCTCCTGGGATTATGGTCCTGGTATCTTCCAGGTGATGTGGTGCTTTGCTAAAACTCTCTTCTGTTTGATGAACAACAGTTTCTTGTCATTCTCAACATTTTAATTAATGTCCTATTAAAAATAAATTATTTATAAACTTAGAGCCTGATAGCATGAGAAGAGTTCTCCCCTGAGATTTGGTACAAAATTTCATAAAACAAACATATTGGGGAAGACGAATTTGTCTGGCTTTCGGCTTTGCTCCAGAAGACGACAGTAAATACCTTCACAGTCTTTGGGGAAATGAAACATAACCCAGGAGTTTATAATTATCCAAAAAGTCATTCAAATATAAAAACAACAATTTTGATCATGCATTAAACCTTCCCAAAGAAACTACTGGATGATAAACTTCACCCAACCAAGAGATGAATGAAGAAATATGGTGAAAGGACTTAAGATGGGCAATGAATCCATGTAACTACAGGTCTAAGATTAGTATCAATGTGGGAATTAGGAGAACAGAAAAGAATTACAAATATTACAAACCTGATTCTGGTTCATCTCTTTAGCCCTATTTCCTGCCTTATCAAAGTTATTTCCATACTGAAATTCTTGAAATTGGTTGTAATGTTTCTTACCATGGAGCATTTACACAAACTCTTCACTCTGCCTGGGACAAGCTGACCAAGGCCCACCACTTACCCAACACAACTAGACACTCACTCATCTCATGCCCAATCATATTCATCCTAAGGACTCAGATCCACCATCACTTTCTTCAAGAAGTCTTCTCCACTTCCTTTCTGTTATATGCTCCTATATCAGCTTGGGTACTGTCACTTACTACAGTTATCAAACTGCGTTATAAATTCTCACTTCTTGCTTCTAACCATTCTCCCCCATCGCTGCACCCTTACAAGATTGTTAGTTCTGGGCTTGCAAAACAGGATCTGTCTTGCTCATTTTATTTTTAAATCCCCAGCATCTTTCACAGTGCCTAATATATGGTAGACACTCAATACGTAAACCAGTGATGCACATCAAGATGTGGATATGGTTTTAGTTTCTTCTTTGTGCCTCTCCTTTTCTTCCAATTATATTTGTATCTTGCATCTATATCTATATCTGTACCTAAATATCATCTATATCTATCTATCTGTCTCCTACCTATCCATCTACTTATCTATAACTGGATAATTGGCATATTCTGAAAAAATTTAATTAAAAGAAAGATGTATTGCTTTTTCATGTAAGTAACACAATTCCCTATCTGTTCTGACTTGCACATATAACGTTTTAGGTAAACCAGTGAATACTTTTTTTGATCATTGAACTATGTGATTTCAAGTGATGGTTTTACACCATTGAAAAGATTAATTTTAACACATTTGCAAAGGAAACCATTAAGTTGATTTATTATGAAAGAGCAAACTTACTTAATTTTACCAGACACCATGCTGTCAGTAATTTGACAGTAATGATGTTGTTTTTACCCCCAGTGACTGAGATTAACAATGTCAATTTGCTAAGTTAATGCTTGTGTGTATATTGTCAATGAATAATTGAATGACTAAGTTGGATATATAAAACAGATTCTCATATTCAGACTACTAAACTGAATAATTCAGTTTGGCCAAATTAAGCTACTATTAATTATTACTTTATTAAACAAATATAATTTTATTGCATATGGAATAAGCATTATTATATTAGTGATCAAAATATCAAAATTAAAGATGAAATCATACTATAGAATATAGTACCCAAAACACTTTTAGGAAGCAACAATTCCCTTTACTTTACAGCTGTTAACAAAAGTTTTTACCTAAAGAAATCTCTAGCACTATTATGTCTTGATTTGCTAAAGTTCATCTTCATTAATTCCTTCAGAAATTATGCAATGATGTGGTTAAGAATGTATTTTATCACCATTTGAAGCCTAGCAACATGATATGAATATGAAAGACTAATACCAGTCTTTCAGGGGAATTACATTTTTATTTCACTTCCTTAAAAATAGAGGTAAAATTATAGACAATACTGATTTTAACCCACCTCTCCATTTTTTCTTTCACTATTTAAAAAAACCCCACAAAAACACTAGCTTACATACATTTGTTAAAAGCAAATAGAGAACAACTTGCTTCAGGTTGGAAGTATTATTTTCCATTCCAAACGTTCTCGAAGATACCAAATGCATTAAAATTTTCTGTAAGAGTCCTGTTCTTTAGCTTGGGGACATTCTCTTGTTAGATCTAGAAAAGGGTATTAGAGAATCATGTATATTATTGATGTAATCAAAGGTTTAACAAAATTTATATATCCTTAATTTGGTTTAGTATGCAAAAGTATACTGAAGAACTGAATAATTTTTTTCAATGGAATTTTATGTGCTTTTAAAAATTAAATATCCTTGAACTGTTCTCTCTTATTTTGTAATTTGAATTGTGAAGCAGAGATTACATATTACGAATTATGCTAATCAAGGTCCCAAAAGAACACCAAACCTAGATCATAACTCACCCATGGTAAGTGTGTGTGTGGTGTGAATAAATGAGTGGTAATCTTGTAATGACCAGGATTTGATGAAACAGGTCTAAAGGTGAAAATGTGACATTTTTAATAACTAAATGGGCAAGATTCCAGCATGGATAGGTACACTTTGATTTTTAGACTTTCTAAATGAATCTAATAGAATCACACAAAAATTTATAGGGAGCAACTGTATAGCTGTGCATATCTGGGAGTATTGATGCCTGCATGTCAGTATCAATAAACGTTCTATAAACAATATACTGGGATTATTTATTTATTTGTCAATCATCAGTGACTATGTATTTATTTGTCAATAATGAGATGGAGAAGATTTTATTTAACAGAACCACTCAAAATAGATTTGCTTGTGGTTAGAAGGCATGCTTTGTTAAGTCATTGAGGTAGGAGGTGACACCCCAGAGAACACTCAACCATGGATTGAATCTAAGCTGTCTTCATTAATTGGAGGGCATTGGTTTTACTAGACACTGATATGAATGTGGTATGCAAGTTTGAATTGAGACATAGGACACTAGAATGGCAGAGAAAGAGTAATTTCAGGTGGCTGGACTCTTGAGGAAAAAACTTTGGAGACCTACTTTGTCTGATGACAACCACTGCGGGAAGTTTGGTATGGAATTTTCTCTGTTATAGTAAACTCTCTCCTATGACTCTTTATGAAATGTTTAATAAATTGTTCATTATTCAGTAATGAGTTCTGAGAGCGTGGATTTTATGGAGGGTTTGTGAAGTACTGCATGGAGGTTAGTAAGGAATAAAACCAGAATATAAGTGGAGATTTTTGGGCATCTGAGTTATATGTGCAAATATTCTCTTACTGAACAACAGGATTGTGATCCATACAGCCTGTTTTAGAGGTAATTTGTTGTGGGGAAGTATTTTTCCACCAGTAAGTCTATTTTGTGGGTATATTCAATACTTATCTGTTCTTGTCACTTGTAAATATATTTAAATTAATTTAAAAATTATGTGTGTTGATATATATATAATTTCTGTAGCACATATGTATTGCATCTTGATTCTCTTACTCTTAGCTGAGACAGCCCTTGTTCTGTACAAAACAGTATCCTTTGGGTCCTTCAAATTTCCTCCTTTCGAAGGGGCAAAGGAAGCAGAACCATAATTGTCTCTCTCTATACTCAGTCAATTAGGTCAAATTGGTTAATAATGTTGTTCCACTACATCTTTGCTGATTTTCTTTCTACTTGTTCTATCAGTTATTGAGTGAGTGCATTGTAATCTCTGACTATAAATGTGGATTTGCCTATTCTTGTAGTTAAATCAGTTTTGTTTTGAGTATTTTGAAGCTCTTTTACTTGACACATGCATATTTAGGATTACTATGGTTTCTTGATGAATTGATGTCTTGATCACATGAAATAAACTTCTTTATCCCTAGTTACATTCTTTGCTCCAAAATCTACTTTTTCTGATATTAACATAGCCCCTTCAGCTTTCTTTTGACTGTATGGTGTTACAGTTTGCTTACTTGCTTGTTTTTTTTTTTGTTTTTTTTTTTGAGCACTTTCAGGTTGTTTTACTAATGTCTTTTTGTTTGCATTGTATCTGAAATCTGCTGTCATCCTCGTCTTTCTATCTCTATACCTACATCGTTTTTCTCTGGCTGATTTTAAGGTTTCTTCTTTCTCACTGTTCTTGACACATTTGCTAATATATTTTCTTCATGTTTCCTGTGATTTTGATTTGTTTAGCTTCTTAGATCTGCAAGCTTATAGTTTTTATCAATTTTGGAAAATTTTAAACCATTGTTTCCTCAAATTTTTTTTTCTGTCCTTCTCTCCTATTCTTTGGAGATTACAATTACTTACATTAGACTCCTTGAAGTTATTCCACAGCTCAATAATGTTCTGTTAATTATTTTTAAATTCTCTTTTCTCTCACAGTTTCAATTTGGAGACTTTTTAAACCATATCTTCAAGGTTACCACTCCTTTCTTCCTTAATTTTTAATGTGTTATTAATCCCATCCAGTTTAATGTATTTTTCACCTCATATTTTGCAATTTTCATGTCTAGAATTTTAATTTTTCTTGATCTCTTCCATGTATCTAGTTAATATTTGAATATATAGAAAACAATTGTAATAAGTTTAAATTTCCTTGTCTGCTAATTCTAACATCTGTGACAATACTGGGGCACTTTTATTTGATTACTTTCCTCATAATGGGCCTTGTTTGTGTGCTTCTTTGCATGCCTGATAATCTCTGATTGAATGGCAAACATTGTAAATTTTACTTGTTGGTGTTGAATATTTTTGTATTCCTATACATATACTTGCACTTTTTTTTTCTGGCGTGCAGTTAAGTTACTTGGAAATAGTTTGCTCCTTTAATATCTTGATTTTATGATTGGTTAGGTAGGTCTGGAGCAGTGATCTAGAGACAGTTATTTCCCACAATTGGGGCAAGACCTTCCTGAGTAGACTACCTCAGTGCCCTGTGACTGTTGAGTTTTTCCCATCTGGCTGGTGGAAACAGGCACTGTTTCTGGTCCTGTGTGAGTGCCAGGCACTGCTCTTTTAATCCTTTCAGTTGGTTCTTTTCCCTTTCCTGAGTAATTTCCTCACACATATGCACTGATTGGTACTTTGCTGCATATTCAAGGAGGAACCTCTGCTGTTTTCTGGGGTTCTGTTTCTGTGTAGCGCTCTCCACTCTAGAACTACTTACCTTGGTTTTCCAAGACTGTACCTTCCATCTCCTTAACTCACTGATACCTCCAGGCTCTGCCTAGGTTCCTCCTCCCTGTGCCGAAGTCGTAAAATTCGGTCAAGCTTGGGCAATCGTAGGATTTACCTTCTTTCTCGTTTCTCAGGAATCACTGTCCTTCATCACCTGAGGTTCAGTGCCTTGAAAACCATTATGTCATATATTTCCTCTTTTTGTTGTTTCAGCTGATAGTATAAATCCAGTGCCTCTTAATCCATATTTATTGGGAACAGAAGTCTACGTTTGGGTTTTCTAATTCAAATATTCTGTTTCAGATATTCTATGGGAGATAATTTGCAAAGTAGATCTCCTATAAAATTGGCCAAGTGACATGAGGGCTTCTTATATTAATGTGATTGTGTAGGCTTATTAACTTTTAATATCTATTCTCTCTCTGTGAAGTCCATTATTAAATTGAATTATACCCAAACCCACCTGACATTGTCTGTAGCATAGTTTACGGATCTCACAAAGGGATTAGAGCAGAACGGGGGCTTCTTCCTTAGTCTGTGGCCTTGAGAATATAGTTCAACCTCATTTGTTCCTTCTGGGCAAATCATCAGGAAGATTGCTTACTACCAGTCAATCATCATACACAAAAGAACTTCCTGAATGAAGAATCTTACATGCATCAAATTTGTGTAAGGCTGACTGGCTACTCTTCTCAGTTCTATTCATTTCATCTTTGGGGTAGTTGTACTTTATATGTAAGTACTTGGCCTCTGGGGAAAAAAGTAGTATATTGTTGGTCTTTCCTCTTTGAATGCCTGAGTTAGTACCAATCTAGGGATCCAGCCTTCAGCCAACAATGAGACGATGAACAGGAATTCATTAAGTCAATGCCTGATCTACTTCCTTCCAGGTTTTGCACTTCTCAGTTAACTAACAACAAAGCAACACTGTGAGCATTTTTTTTTTTCTTACTTTATTATCTGTGTTCTTTTTGCAGCGTATTTCTAGTCATAATATTTTCCTGATTTTTCTCATCTTAACAATATGGTGCATTTGTCTGTCCACTTCCTATACTCTATCAACTGATTTTCTATTATCCTATTAAATGTACTTCAGAGGACTTTCTGCTTCCAAAATAAAAAAGCCTTCCAATTTTATATTATAAACTAAATGTTCTTAACCTAATTTTCTTGAATATTTTAAATTTCATTGTTTCCTATTAGTAATTCAGGCTGCAGAAGGTTTTATTCCTTGCTGTTTAAACTTTTTTGGCTTTATTTCTTATGTGTGCAAAGACAGTTGTTTGCACAGATTTAAATTGTATTTTCTCTTCTATGTATCTAATATAAAACCCCAGAAGTTTATACCACATTCAACATACCATATGTTACCTGTACTCTTAAAATAGATTTAATAATTTCCTTGCTTTTTAATGGCTGCTCTATTTGCCTATCAATTTTGTTTTGACAGAACTGTGATAAAGGAAAATATATGGACATTTGTTTCTATAAATGTTATTAAATTTAAAACTGATTTGTCTTTGAGATTCTTAAATATACATAAAAATCATATCAATAATAGATTTCTAAAAACATCTGTTCTCTATTTCATCAAAATTATCTCTCCTTCAGAGGATTTTTTTTTTCTTAATATGAGATCAAGATCCCAGGAAAACTACCAAAGACTTTTTAATGAGAAGCAAGATTCAGATATTCTCAAGGGGGAGATGTGAAACAGTTTCAGCTATTAAAAGATAATATCAAAGAGAGCACAAGTGCATAACCTGAAAAATGGATCAATTAGGGATCTATTGTATCCTTGGGAACAGGAACACTTCAGTTACAAAAATGAGACCATGGCTATTAATATTATTAAATGAAGACAACAAAAGCTGGGATACATTTTCATTTCCATTGCAATACCCAAGGGCCAACTGAGACTAGAATATAAGGTTAAAATTTCCGTTTCCTCAGGATCACATGAATTCTCTAAAAGTGGCTTTGGTCACAAAAGGACTTCAACCTTTTTGAAAGTTTTCTTGGTCTGTTTAAAGCTCCTGCCTCCCTCTGGTATGGCATAGAATATTTATTGACTATTTGCTGGAGCATAATAGACCACTCTCTTCTCTTTAGTATTATAATCAGGATGTGGTATCAGTGTGTCTATAATAAACATAATATGTGTATATACATAAATATACACATATTTTAGGGAATTTATCAGCTTACAATGAGCTATTGTTGATACTTGGTATCAGAAAATCCTATTAACCCTATTTTCAAAGTAGATTGATAATCTGGCCACTTTTCCTCACATCTGCTATTATCATCCCAGTCTAATCACCATCACCTCTCCCCTGGATTATATAAGTGGTCTTATACCTAGGCTCTCTGCTTTGTCTTCTGTCCTTTAAGTCTATTTTAAGCAAAAAATCCAGAGTAATAATTAATAATGTTTCTCTTTGTTCAAAACCCAGCAATGGTACCTATTTTCAGCCAGAGTAAAAGCAAAGGTTACTTAGGATGATTTGCAAATCTTTACAAATTTAGCCTCCTGTTACCTCTGTGACTTCTTCTATACCTTCCTTCCCACCCTTATTTAGCTC
Source organism: Choloepus didactylus (assembly GCF_015220235.1). Taxonomy (NCBI): domain Eukaryota; kingdom Metazoa; phylum Chordata; class Mammalia; order Pilosa; family Megalonychidae; genus Choloepus; species Choloepus didactylus. Next base: position 174,067,967 of record NC_051307.1, on the reverse strand, counting down.
CAGGCACACTAGTTTCCTTGCTCTTCTTTAATACCCCAGGCATGCTCCTATCTTAGGGCTCTGGCACTGGCTTTTCCTTCTGCCTGGGATATTTCATCTGCAAGTATCTTCATGGCTACCACCTTGACCTCCTACCTCTGAATTTTTGCTCAAATGTCACCTTCCAAATGAGGTCAACCTGGCCACCCCATTTAAAATTGATTAATTTCCCCCCTCCCCAGCACTTTTAATTCTGTCTCTAGCACTGCTTTTTTTTTTTTTTTTTTTTGCCATAGCAAATAATCCATAGTTTATTCATAGTTGTTAAATGAATGAATAAGTAAATACATTAATGTCTTTATTTCATTCCCCCTTGAAATCAATGATTGGTACAGGGGAGAAAGTCAGGCCAGGACAAAAAATTTACTTTATAGTCATGGAACAGATTTTTCTTTCTCTGGATCTAATTTACACATAAAGAGATATATCTCTTTATTTGGCTTCTTTAGCACTATTTTAAGCAAATACATTTATAAGCAATGAATGTTTTGTTGTGTGCCTTAAATTAATTCATATATGCACAGTACTTGCACTATGTTCGTAAATTTATTGAATGTACTGGGGTAGGTAGGGAGTAACTGATGAAAAGTATATTTCCACACTTTGTAGCTGGTTTTGTTTTAATCTGCCCTTGAATTGGCACATCTGAATGGGATATACTTCTAGTCTGGACAAGCCATAGAAAATATTAATATGACAAAGCCTCAATAGATACTTACCACTTTTGTGTAGAAATGTTAGATGCAATAGTTCCAAGGGGAAGAGGAATGGAGTATATATCATACTAACATGTCCCTTTTAGCTTATACAACAGTTTTAATTTAACTGAATATCAGTATTAGGAACATGCCTAAAGCTTTTTTTGAATATTATTTAATTGAATTGATTTCTGTTGTTTGAAAGAATCATTCCTAAAATGCACCTCAGTGTGAGGTGAAGCAATTGACTGCTTCATTATTAATAAAATAATTTTAAATGAAGCATTACAGTTACATAGAACACTGAAGATATTTATCTAATCAGAAAGTTAGAACATTTTACTTGCAGAAACACTGATTGGCATTGAAGGTGAGTTGAATTCTTAAACAGTTTGTCCTACCAAGATTATAAGTGCACATGTTTATTTTTCACTGTCCATATTTGGAAAGGAGGGATGGAGGACTTGAAAGCCATTGCCTAGATGCTCTCCAACCCTATTTTTGCAATTGCTTTTTTTTTCTGTATTCCAAAATGCAATGGTGATTGTAGTGTGCAGTCATATACAATATGAACATTATATGTACTAGCAATTTTTAAAAACACCCAGATGTAGTAGCATCTAATTCTAGTTATGGAAATATGACTTGTGTGTGAACAAACATAATCTTACTTTATCATCATAAGTATTATTACTAGAGCATCTGGATGTCATTACAAATGTATTTGGAGCACCCTGGGCTTATGCTTTAAAGGTCATCTTAACAGTAACACGTCAGTGCCTCACGCTTCCTGTTCCCATCTGTTTGACTAGTAGGAATTCTAGTATCCTTATGTTTTCTCTGCTTTCATTTATTCAACAATTATTTATTTAGCACACTCTTAATTTACATATCACCTAGAATCCTGACGTGTTTAACTTCTGTCCTCTAAGCAGTTGATCCTTGGTCCTTAATAGGTCACTTCTAGGTCAGTAGTGTTGCATAGAACTTTCTGCAATGATGAGAAGGTTCTATATCTGTGCTGTCCATTATAGGAGTCACTGGCTACATGTGGCTTTTGAACACTTGATTTATGGCTAATGTGACTGAGGAACTGAGCTTTTAATTTTATTTAATTTTTAATAAATTTAAATTCAAATGGCCATATATAACTAGGAGCTGCCATACTGGACCAGTCCAGGGTGTTGCTATTTTTACAAGGTTAATAGGCCCACAAGGAATTTGGAATGGAGTTGCTTGTTCTGTCTCCTTCAACTATTGACTTCTGCTGGATTTGGGCCATTGTCTGTCTCCTTTTAAGCTCCTCTGTACCACCAATCATTGTGCTAACTACAGGTCATTGCTTGCCCCAATGTCAGTCAGCTCCTGAATTTCCAGCTCTGAGGACACACTGTTGCTAATGCCCCCTTAACTCCTGATGATTTTCAAGAATTTGGAGTGTGAAATCCTCCCTGCCATTTCTTAGGATTTATTACACCCTTTTGTACTCCTAAGGCTGTAGGACATGTCTGTGCCATTTAGAGAGCTTAGTCTCTTACCATTGCTGCAACTTCTGCAGAAAATATTACTTCATCACCATGTCCAGGAAACCAATCAGGAAACCAATTGGATAAGTCACTTGCTCAGTTTTATTATAAATTTTATTACAAATTTTATTGAAAATATTCACTGAGTGTTACCTGAAGCCTACTGCCTTCCATGCTAATTCCTGAGTGCCAGATTATATCCCTTTATCTACACTTAGTTGCTATATCACTGTATAGATGCCTTCACCCAAGAGGGGTTGGGTCTGGATGGGAAGACTGTCTTGACACCTTATGTTTATGATGAGCCTCCTGCCCTCCATCCTTCTTCCTATATCTTCCTAATGGGGTTACAGAGGTGGGCAGGAAGAGGACATAAACATGTGGGTTTTGTGAAGGAAGCTCATTAAATGTTGTGGTCTTTTGGACCTTAACTGAGCCCTCTAGGTTAACTTGCACTGTCATGTCAGCATTTCCAGAGAGAACCTGTTCATGAAGCTTCAGTGCTCACCTCTTTCTTTTAAGGGAAAAATAAAAATAAAAGAAAACAAACCATGATAATTAAAAAAAATAATTTTGTTGCATCAATTTCCATGAGAGGGTGGTCTCACAGCATTCCTATTTGCACTCCTAAGGGTACAGCTCTTTCATTTCTACCATAGTAACCTTCTTTTCAAAGGTGCAAAGGCACTTGAGTTGGCAAAGCTTGTTTGAGAACTGTCACATTCACCCTCACGATGTACTTGGAATCACTTCCCTTAGAAACCCAACTTCCTCTAGTTAATGCTGTTTTATTTATTCTTCACCTATAGGGAATTTCCTCTTCAAGGGCCTCTTTGTTCCTCTCAGTAGCTACCTTTTGCCAGTTGCCCCTCCCAAAGCCCCAGTCAATCTGTTTGCTTGTGTATGAATCTAAATCGTGGAGAAAGTTCAAGATCTTTCCTATGGGCCTTGTGGGCCCCATGTAAATAAATCATCATCTTTTAATAGAGGTTTACATTTCCCTGAATTGGTTAAAGAGGTCTGTCTGCCTACCTAATGAATAGCTAGGCCTCTGAGGGTGGTTGTGCTTAATTCTGCATTGGTGGGGTGGCAGGCTCCTTTGACTCTCAGATTTGGTTCAGCCAAGATACTGTGCTCTCCAAAACGTTAAAAAGCAAGAATACAAGTTTACACTTTTTTCACTGCATCAAAAACTTTAAAGTAAACTAGAAAGAATGCATATGTTTCTTTCATAAAATAAAGATTCTTTTCAGAAAGAATATGATGGACCTGGAGCATATGATGTGCACCCAATATATTTGCACTCTTCTTTTGAAGAGGCTGTGGAGTGAAAGGTCAACTAAGTACCTTCACAGGATACTTTCACATACCTTGACTTAATGCTGACGAAAACCCATTGCAATATACAAGAATAAGGAAAGTGGGATACAAAGAAGCCAAGTGATCCACTCAGTTATTTGGTCAAAACCAGAGTTAGACTAAGTCTCCCAAACCATGGTCTATGCCCATTTTCAATATATCCTGTTTCCTTTCTTAACAAAAAGCAGGGATATGATATATCTTAAATTTTAAAAATCAATAGCCTTTTTATTGTGATGTATCATTGGTATGATTATATTATTACATTAACAATAGCTTTTGCTTAAACTATGTTAAACAAGTTTTTCCTAATATTTTGAATGAGTTCCTTCATTTACTTCTTAGTCCTCTTCAGGAAAGTGCTGATAATTTGGCAGGAAGTCTTTCTTTTTTCTTCTTTTTTTATTAAATGATGTAGTCTTATTTCTTTCATTTTTTGTAAAAAAATTAAAATAAAGGTAACAAGAAGGAGAACCCCAATTCAATGGATGTCACAACTCAAATTGTTTGTCAAAAACAGCCTGAGAGTCCCTTCCCCATGGCATCAGAATATAATTGTCACATTTGTTCTGCCACTTATTTTTCATTTTATTGGGAGATACTGGTTTATCAGGCCTGCAAGAGGCAAAATCAGATTAAATTCTGTTCCTGAATTGTTTTTCCTCATTTTGTTTATAGTCACTGATAGCACAAATAGAATATGAGCCCACAGTGGAGGCCAAGCTTTGCTTTACCATTCTTGTCTGTCTACTTTCCACCCTTGCAATTCTGGAGGACAACGACTACTTCCTCTTTTTGCTCATTGACAAACCTTCTGGCTGATGGGGTGAACTGTGCTCATTTGTTTTCTAAGCCCAAGGTGTATGTAATGGAGTGAAGAAAAGAGGTAATGAAGAGTGTCCTTAAAGCTGGCAAGAGAACTCCTCTTCCTCCTCCCACATCTCCATCACCCGGATCAGTTGAGCATCATTACATGGAAAGTTGCTACTACAGCAGTAAAAATATGGGCAGTAAAGGCAGGTAGCTTCTCTTGCCATAAAAAAGAGTTCTAAAATAACGACATGGCATTAGCCTATGACTAGACTGTGTGGATGTGTAGGTTCATGTGGAGTACATAAAATCACAATAACATTGATGGAAAAAAGGCAAGGTGGGGTAATAGAAAAAGTATTAGAACAAGTGCCAGCGTTGCTTCTGATTAGTGATATGACCTTAGAAAAATCACTTTATTTCTCTATACTACCATATTTTACACCATCAAATAAAGTTAATAATGCTGGATCTGGCTGGCTCACAGGCTTTGTGTGAAGATCAATTGTGGAAGTACTTTAAAAACTGTAGAACACTGCAGAGAAGTTTTATTATTAATATTAAGCTAATTGCAACCACATATGGGATATCCCATTTAGAGAACAAAGAGATATTGAGTGTGCATTCATCCTTTATTTTAAAATAATATTTTAATTTAAAGAAACATAAATTTAATAATATAGATTCTTCCAGGGAATAAATTGCATCTTGAGAATTAATTGGGCATTTTGGAAGCTACATATATTGGAATAGTAATTTTCTAGATGAGGTTCTGGTATCCTGCTCAACTTGATGCAGCTTATGAATTGGTCAACTTACGCTCAAGTTATAATTTAAGGATGAGAAATCTGGTGCAATAATTCAAACTCTTATAGTCAGTTATTCAGCAAAATGAAAGTGGTATTTTTGGATGTTGAAAACTGTATTGGCCAGTAATGGGGCACAAAAGGATGAGTTTGTACCTAACAAGAACAATGCTATCTCAAGCAGATGGCTTAAGTAATTTAAAAATAAACATATGAGGAAAGGTCAACTAACTTAATGTTGAAATACAGGGAAATAAAGTAGAAATCAAGGTGAGTTGAGGCTTGCTAAAGAAAGCTTTTGAGGGTTGTCTTTTTAAAAATATTGTATACTTTGTGCTATTATCACAAAATAAGTTTACTTGTACATGAGAATTTCTATATAATTGAAGTGATTTTTGATATCTATTTAGCCATTTTTTAAATACCAAATTATCAGAAAATCTAAGCCCAAACTATATTAACTATGAATTCCTTGATGAACATGAGGATGTGTTTGAGTAACTGTGTATGAGTAACTTTTAAATTGTAAAAAATCCTTCCACAACCAAGCCTGAGGATATATATATATATATATATCACAAAGAGTGAAGAAGAAAAATACAACTACTGGATAAAGTTACTTCCTGAAAGTTAGTTATCCACTTTTAGCTGTAATATACTTTTTTTTTTTAAGGAAAAATAACCTTAAATCAAATTAGAATAAAGAATCAGACAATACCACCAATGTCAAGTGTCTAACATGCCTCCCCTATCCCCCCCTCTTATCTGCATTCACCTTGGTATATCACCTTTGTTACATTAAAGGAAGCATAATACAATGATTCTATTAGTTACAGTCTCTAGTTTATGCTGATTGCATCCCTCCCCCAATGACTCCCCATTTTTAACACCTTGCAAGGTTGACATTTGCTTGTTCTCCCTCGTAAAAGAACATATTTGTACATTTTATCACAATTGTTGAATACTCTAGATTTCACCAAGTTACACAGTCCCAGTCATTATCTTTCCTCCTTTCTTGTGGTGTCTCACATGCTCCCCATCTTCCTCTCTCAACCGTATTCATAGTTACCTTTGTTCAGTGTACTTACATTGTTGTGCTACCATCTCCCAAAATTGTATTCCAAACCACACACTCCTGTCTTCTATCACCCTGTAGTGCTCCCTTTAGTATTTCCTGTAGGGCGGGTGTCTTGTTCACAAAGTCTCTCATTGTCTGTTTGTCAGAAAAATATTTTGAGCTCTCCCTCATATTTGAAGGACAGCTTTGCTGGATACAGGATTCTTGGTTGGCGGTTTTTCTCTTTCAGTATCTTAAATATATCACACCACTTCCTCCTTGCCTCCATGGTTTCTGCTGAGAGATCCGCACATAGTCTTATTAAGCTTCCTTTGTATGTAATGGATCGCTTTTCTCTTGCTGCTTTCAGGATTCTCTCTTTGTCTTTGACATTTGATAATCTGATTATTAAGTGTCTTGGCGTAGGCCTATTCATATCTCTTCTGTTTGGAGTACATTGCGCTTCTTGGATCTGTAATTTTATGTCTTTCATAAGAGATGGGAAATTTTCATTAATTATTTCCTCTATTATTGCTTCTGCCCCCTTTCCCTTCTCTTCTCCTTCTGGGACACCAATGATACGTACATTATTGTACTTTGTTTCATCCTTGAGTTCCCAGAGACGTTGCTCATATTTTTTCATTCTTTTCTCCATCTGCCCCTTTGCGTGTAGGCTTTCAGGTGTTTTCTTCTCCAGTTCCTGAGTGTTTTCTTCTGCCTCTTGAGATCTGCTGTTGTATGTTTCCATTATGTCTTTCATCTCTTGTGTTGTGCCTTTCATTTCCATAGATTCTACTAGTAGGTTTTTTGAACTTTTGATTTCTGCCGTATACATATCCAGTGCTTCCTTTACAGCCTCTATCTCTTTTGCAATATCTTCTCTAAACTTTTTGAATTGATTTAGCATTAGTTGTTTAAATTCCTGTATCTCAGTTGAAGTGTACGTTTGTTCCTTTGACTGGGCCATAACTTTGTTTTTCTTAGTGTAGGTTGTAATTTTCTGTTGTCTAGGCATGGTTTCCTTGGTTATCCAAATCAGGTTTTCCCAGACCAGAACAGGCTCAGGTCCCAGAAGGAAGAAATATTCAGTATCTGGTTTCCCTGTGGGTGTGTCTTAGAAAATTGCTCCACCCTTTGTTGCCTCGGGTCACTGTGCTTTTCTGCCCAGCAGGTGACGCCTGTTAGCCTATAATTCTTGACTCGTGTGAGGCGGTATGGCCGTGTTCCCCCAGTCTCTGGGGTCTGGTTCTGAATGGAAAGGGCCCCACCCCTTTCCTCCTAGAGAAGACAGACCCCCCAGGTGGAGGTCATTAGCATTTCAGTGGTCTTGCTCTCTGCTTGTGCTGTCTCCACCCTTCCCCGAGTCACAGCCCTGGAAACTGAAAATGACTGGGGCTTTCTCCACTGAGCCGAAAAAGAAACAGATAGTCCCCTTCAGACCCAGTCAAGGTGACCCTCCGGGTCTCCCAGGTCAGTCGTCACCCAAAGCCTCTGTCTGTTTTTTGGGGCTGCGTACCTGTAGTGAGCAGTTCACACTCGCTACTTAAAACCCCAGTTGGAGCTCAGCTGAGTTGTATTCGCTTGCTGGGAGAGAGCTTCTCTCTGGCACCATGAGGCTCCGCAGCTCGGGCTATGGGGGAGGGGGTCTCCCGACCTGGTTCCGCAGGTTTTACTTACAGATTTTATGCTGTGTTCTCGGGCATTCCTCCCAATTCAGGTTGGTGTATGATGAGTGGATGGTCTCGTTTGTCCCCCCGCAGTTATTCTGGATTATTTACTAGTTGTTTCTGGTTTTTTGTAGTTGTTCCAGGGGGACTGCTTAGCTTCCACTCCTCTCTATGCCGCCATCTTGCCCCTCTCCAGCTGTAATATACTTTCGTAAGCCTAAGCTTGCATACTTCCCAGAAAGCCTCTGCTTGAACTGAGAAGTTTTGTTGGAACTATTGAAGTCAGTGAGCAGTCTGTCTTATTGTCCTTGGGATGTGACTGCTGTCCAGATGGTAAAGCAGTGAGTGTTAGATCAGCCAGGGTGGCAGGGATCATGGTTCAAATGGTCAATTCTTGTAGTATCCTGTGTACCACATAAGAGAAGACTAAGTGCAAAGTCCGATTCTTCCCTACGTTCTTCTACTTTATAGCAGGACATGCAATCAGATTAGCACTGACATTTATGAAACTTACTGAGTTTTGCTGTATTGTAAATGTGTTTTCTAAATGGTGTTTTAGAGATCTCAAATAGCTGTGCCTGGATTTCTGACCCACAGAAACTGAGATGATAAATAATGTATTAAGCCAGCAAGATTGGGGTAAGTTGTTATGCAGCAATAGCTGTCTATTACAGATATTAAGGAGCATCCCAAGATACCTCATTCGGGATGAATTCTGACTACTATTTTAGATGACTTTCATAAATTATGTGGAATACTTATTTGTGTGCTCCATTCCCTAATACTCTTTACAAAATCCAATGCAGGTACAACTTGAAGATAATGTTTTTAGTTAACAATTTTTGGGTATGCTACATATAGTATGACTAAGACTGTATGATAAATACATTCTCAACAAAACATCTCGTTTTTTTCTTGGGCAGAAAACTTATGCTGGTTTGGTAAATGGCCTTAATTATTTAGGTACTATGGCATTGGCTTCTGCATATTATATCTTTTATTTCCTCTAAACATGCCACTAAGAATTATTGTGCCCACTTTAGACATGGGAAATGAAGTCCAGAGATTTAGGTCTCTTACCAAACTCAAACATTTATAATTGACAAAATAAGGATTTGAACCCAGGTATGACTAGTTCTAAGGACCATTAAATAATTTTGTTGCTCAAAGACATTAGGTTATTGTGGCCTTTATACAGCCCACCTTAGCAAAGATGAAGCATTCAGGATGGAGAGAATCCCTAGGGAAATGTGCTACTGAATTCCTGGGTGTTGCTGATTCAAGAGTGCCTTTTTTGAGTAGAGGCTCAAAGTAGTCCTCAGTTTTCTTCCTTCAATCCTTGCATATTCTATTAAAGTTCACGTTAATTAGTGCATGGGCTGAATGCAGATGGAATCATGTTGGATTCCTTGTCTAACTTAACTTCTCAGTTCATTCGAGAGTAATTTAGGAAATCTATTGACAGTTTCCTTCAGCCAGGCTGTTTTAATGGTAAAATGTTTTGTATGCTGATGTTTTTCTTGGTATGAAGTAATTTTTTTTCCTCTTAAGAGATATATGTGCTCCCTCTTGTAACTAGTGAAGTGTTTCCCTGTGAGAAAGTTCTGCCTCATAGTCACATGATGACATGCAGCTAGCTATAGCACTGTCTTAACTGTCTTAATCATGGATACATTCAAGAACACACAGTGTGTCCAATAACTTAGATAAAAGCCCTTTTGAGAAAATATTATACAACTGTTTAAATACAACAGGTACCAACATGCATTTTACACTTTGTGTTATATATTCTGGAAGTCTTATATTTTCAGAATTTATAAAATTTCTGTGTTCTATTTCCATGTGAATAATCATGATAACCCTTGGTGTAAAGCTGCTGCTAATTTACAAGAATTTTTGTATTAATTTTCAAACTATCCCTTCCTTGTCTAGAATATACTTTTGTTTGTTTGTTTGTTTGTTTTTTTAATCTTTTAGAAACTGTAAGGAAGGCATGGGGCTGGTGTATCCAGTAGATACCATAAAGGACATATTTCCAATATTCTGATCTACACTTTTCCTTCCTTCAAGTATGAGGCACATTTTAGATGATCTGTTTGCAAGCTTGTCTATTGCACGAGTGTAGTATAAGCTACCTTTAAAATTTATCTGGCATATAAAGATACAGCCTTACTGCCTGGTGCTTTTTTATGGGCCGTTATAAATGTATTCATTTCTTTCAAGATGCATCACTGGAGAGTTGCATTGTGATTTCCACATGCAAAATGAACTTGACGTTTATCATTTATGGGACCCCTAAATTTCAGGCTTTATATTGATGGTGTAGATGCATGTTAGTAAGCTAAGATCAGACTGAAGGGCATGGAGCCTTAATAGTAATCATAAGGAGATCTTCATTTTCAAATATAACTTGAATGAACTAAGATAGCCCTCTGTTCTTTAATATTTTCTAAAGCTAAAAAGCCCTATTTTATAAAATAAGCTTTCCATTCTGTAACACATTGGTGTCTCATGAGATAGATAAGTATTCTAAAAGATAAAAAGGTACAATTTGCACTAAAAAATGTACAATTTAGGTGAGGTGTTAAAACAATATAAGTAGGCATGTTGTAAATATTTTTTTTATTTTGAAACAAATTTTTAAAACGGTTTATTATTGTATCAGTTAAATCAGAAATATTGATATGAATTCATCGTGAAAAATATTTTTTAGTTATGTTACTAAATGGGCCAAAAAAGGTGTCACTTTTTTTAAACAACCATTAATCATATGGACAGTCAGATTTGAATTCAGAGTTTGGCCTTTAACATTTTCCTCTCACAGAAACTAACAAGGTTTCCTTGTGGCGCAGAATTCAGGATGAGCCATAACCATTTTGTTGTTTTTAGAGAGAGACAACAATTTTAATATATGTTGGGGGGGGGGGGATATTGCTGAAATGACAAAGGAATCTGGTTAAAGCGGCCCCCATGGGTAAAATTATTACATTTTGAAATTCATAAAAAGAACAATAATTCCTCAAAGTTAAGAACCCCTAATAATAATTAAAATGGGCAAATAATATGAGGTATTTCAAAGGGAAGGCAGCCCTAATTTTCCAATAAGTTACTATGAAAATGATTTATATTAAACATTTTTGATCATGTGCATAGCACATTCAACTTTTGCTAAGTATCTGAAGTCAAAATTTCCTTGCAAAATTCCTTAGCATTCCTTTGCAACCATTATTTTAAAGTGTGTATTGTCTGAAATAGAAGACTATCCAGAGGTAGGGTTAGCTCCATTGCCCATGTCACCAGACCCCTCTGCCCTTTCCATGTCTTCATTTGGTCATGCACATTGTTGGCTTGCTAGCAAGGCTGGTTTTCTCCCGGTCATAGCTAATCACAAGATAACTTGCAGCAGTAATTGGAGGCTCTCACATTCCTCAGGAGTACCTTTCAGCCATTCTTTCCTTTCAATGCGCTTCCAACAACTTTTGCTCTGTGCTTGCCTCTGGACCAAAAAGAGCCTCCAGGTGTCTGCCTTTGCTCTGATTGACTCAGATTCATTAGGAAGCCTCCTGGATCTAAGGATGAGGGTAGATCCCTCTAATTACCTGGAATGTCTGGGGGCTGAATTCCTGAAAAAAATCAGAGTTTGTTATGAACAAGGAAGAGTAGATAGGCTACTAATTATGGCCACTCGAGACTGTGAAGTGTTGTAACTTCAACACTTCGTTTAGAGTACGAAAGGCTTGGGAAGCCAGAAGTAACATTAAGTTGTGATAGAGGTTAAAGGATAAAGTAAAAATTATGGTAAAAGGCACAGTAATAATTATGTAAGAAGAAATTATTAATATTCTTAATATTCTTACATAATATTACATAATTATTATGTAAGAAGAAAACCTAAGAAAATCCAGACATGTATGGTGCACAATTTATAGGAAAAAGACATGAACTTGGAAAAAACAATTATTATAAGTACACTAATCTTTATATGCCAGTTGAACTCAAATTATTATGGGAAGTACCCAGGTTTCTGTGTCCTAGTTACAGCTCTCCAATCAATGGCCTAAATTTGTAAGAATAACCTAATCCTAAATATTATACTTATCAGATTTGGTTGTGTTTGATACTGTAATGTTAATTCTGCTCTCCATAAGTTTTAAATGACATTTCAACCTCAGAGAAAGTATGAAAGTAAAGGTAGAGATGATGAGTAAATGAAACAAACTCATTTTGTTCAATTATAATTGTATTAATAATTTTTGTAAACATTTATAATCTGTGTAGGTATTTTTCTTCTGCCTCTTAAAGTGATTTTTCCTAGGAAAACCATGATTTAAATTATAGATGTTTTAAGTGCTTAGGAAAATTATGATTACTATTTAAATTCTTTAATAGAATTTAGTCAACTAAATTTGATAATGGTTACATATGTTTAGGGAACATAAAAACCATCAGATTTATAAGCTAATCAGATAAGAAGTGAAATGAATTTGAAACTTTAATCCCCAAATCACTCGATTATATATAAAAATAGCAAGATTTGTAATTTTCACTTAGAGGACTTATGAAAAATTAGCATTTACAATTTACAAGTTTAATAGAAATTAAACAGTGATTATAAAGATTATTTTTCCCATGCAAAGCACCCCTTAAGGCATTGCCTAGGTCCAACTATGAGACGCCATGAGCTAGGACGAGGTTTGGGGAAGGTAAAGAATGTATGTCTCCCCAGCTGGTTTATATAATACTATCTAAGTAACTTAGGGCTTTGGATTTCTCACCTACCGTGATAAATAATCTGGCTGTGACTTTCTTAGTGGCATAAATTATAGAAATCTAAGGACAGGATAAGGCCCCTGAGTAAGATAAATATCAGAAACATCATTTCACCTTTTTATTATGCATGTGGTGATAAGTTCAGAAAGAAGGAATTGGGAGATGGCTAAAGATGCTTTTGAAAAAATGGAGCTTATAAAGTCTTTAAAGTGTCTTCTTTTATTCATTCTTGGACCAGGGCTGTGTTTGACTCCCCAAGCATGATAGATAGTGTGTGGTTGAAAAATGATTCAAGTTGTGTAAGTCACCTGACCTCTACTTCCTCTGAGCTTCCCTGCAGTGCTAGAGGACTCTAAGTGTGATTCATGAGCCCAGAGAGCTACAATGGTTGTCATGATACCAGTTCTTGTTGGCTTAGCTCTTTACTTATGGCTGCTGTGTTCACAACAGGCAATGGATTTTTCTTGTGGCATTGAAAACTCACTAATAACGATACTGTTGGTGAAGAGATTATGTAGAATTCCACAAGTATATCAAATACCTTGTTTCAGAGTGAGAGAGGGATGGCAAAGACTCTGTGATGCCAGCATTATGGCACCATAATTGATACTCCCCAAAACATGTGAAGCAACAAGTGCAACCTTAGAGTGGGCCAGGGTCCTGGGAGTAGTCACTTAAAGTGGTTCTTTCATAGAGCTTGAGGAGGTTGTATACTGCCTGCCCTTTTTAAATCCCATTTTACTTTCAATAGGATCCCTCCTCTCTCACAGGAGGTGTGGATCATACCGCTAACCAGATTAACAAAGGCTGTTCAAACTTTGAAAAAACCCTGCTTTTTTTTTTTTTTTTTTTTTTTACAGCACCATCCTATAATTAATTCCCCTCCCAACCCCCACAAATCATGGAAACAGATAACTGTCCTTAGTTGAAAGGAAAAGAGAATTAACCACAGGGAAGCCATAACTCAGAAAGGTTCCAAGAGCTTCATTCTAGTACTTGAATCAGTATACCAAAGGGAAGGATCAGGATGCTAGAAATAGGCAGAGGTAGAATTTGAGGACTAGAGCACTTAGAGCATTGCTTCTCAAATTTCAATATGAATATATATCATCTGGGATCCTCTTAAAATGCAGATACTGATTCAGTAGGTCTGGGAAACTGATTTCTAACAAGCTCTCAGGTGTGCTAATATATAGTGTCCAAAAAGTATGATAAATTAGGACTTGGCTGCAGCCAGAAAAAAAAAAAAAAAAGACATGATTAGATATTATCTGTGAGTGGGTCACTGTAGCAGGAGGCTTCAGGTATTCAACATCAAAAGTGCATACATGAGGTAACATCTGGTGATAAGTCAACTCAGAGTTCAGAGACTAGAACATGGTTCCCAGTGGACAGGGCCAGATGTGTGCTAGACAGGGACATGAATGGATGAGTGCTAGCAGGGACATGAATGGATATTTGCACACTGGTGTTTATGGAAGTAGTACTCATGATTTTCAATAGATGGAGATGGCCAAAGGGAACTTCGACTGAGAAACAGAATGGTGAACTGTGGTGTATACATACAATGGAATATTGAGCAGCTGGAAAGAAGGAATGAAGTTGTGAGGTATGCAACTAGTGAGTAGACCTTGAGGACAGTGTGTTGAGTGAAATGAGCCAGAATCAAAAAGACAAACATTATAATGCCTCACTAATATGGACAAACTATAATGTGCGAACTCTGAAAATTGAATCTGAGAGCACAGGTTATCAAGGGAAGGCTATTGTAAAGGTTCCTAGATTGTAAGCTCCTACAGCAATCACATCCATTCATGAGTTGTAATGGATCTTTCTAAATTCTGAGAAGCTGAGCTGTTTGTATAAACATAAGTGGTAACACATAAAAATGATGGGGGAACAAAGGGTATAGGAAAAGTATATATGTATGCTATTGAATTTAATTTCATAACAAACTAAATATGATTACTATATATTCAGGATGTTAAATTTAACCCAATGATAACCATAAGGAAAACAGATGAATATATTTCCAGATAGAAAAGAGAAGGCAGTTAATATGGTGAAACACAAAAAATTAAATAAATAAAAAAGTAGATATTAACAGAAGAATTGAGGGACCAAAAAAAAAAAAAAAAAAAAAAACGGTATAAACATATGAAGACCTACAAAGGTTAAGTAGCAAAATAGCAGAAGAAAGTCCTTCATTATCAGTAGCAACTTTAAATATAAATGGATTAAACTGTCCAGTCACAAGGCATAGACTGGCAAAATGAGTGAAAAACATGACCCAACTACATGGTGTCTGCAAGAGGCTCAACTTATTTCAAAGTTATAAGTAGATTGAAAGTGAATGGATGGGCAAAAATATATATCATTACAGTCACAACCAAAAGAGACCTGAAAACTAATATCAGATAAAATAGACTATAGTTAAAAACAGGTACAGGGTACAAAGATGGTCATCATATACCAATAAAGGGGACTATTCAACAAGAAGATGTAATAATTATAAATATGTATGCACCTAACAGAGATCCCCAAAATATATGAAGCAAATACTGCAGACGTGAAGGGAGAAATGAATGGTTCTACATTAATAATAGGAGACTTTAACACACAACTTACAGTAATGGGTAGAATCCTAGTCAGAAGATCAGGAAGGAAGTACAAGATATGAATGATACTCTAAACCCTCTAGACCTAACAGACATGTATAGAAAACTTCACCCAACAAAACAAAATACATTTTCTTCTCAAGTGCATACGGATCTTTATCTAGGATAGACCATGTGTTGAGTCACAAAACAAGTCTCAATAAATTCAAAAGTGCTGAAGTCATACAGTGTGTTTTCTTTGACCACAAAGGAATGAAACTAGAAATCAATAACAGAAAGAGAAGTGGAATATTCAGGAATATGTGGATATTAAGCAACATACTCTTAAACAACCAATGGGATGAAGAAGAATTCAAAAGGGAAATTAGGAAATATCTTGAGGCCAATGAAAATAGAAATGCAACACAGCAAAAACGTATGGAGAGCAATGAAGGCAGTTCTGAGAGGGGAAATTATAGCTCTAAATACTTACATTAAAAAAGAAGAAAGTCTGTATATGTGAAATCTAATGTTAAAACTGGAAGAACTAGTAAAAGAAGAGCAAACTAAACCCATAACAAGCAGAAGGAGGGGAATAACAAAGATTAAAGTAGAGATAAATGAAATAGAAAAAACACAAACAAAAACAATAGAAATCATCAACGTAACCAAAAGTTGGTTTGTTGAAAAGATCATTAAAATTGACAAGGCTATAGCTAGATTGACAAAGAGAAAAAGAGAGGATACAAATAATGAAAATCAGAAATGAATAGGGGGACATTACTACTGACCCCACTGAAATAAAAAGGACTATAAGAGTATTCAATGAATGTACACCAATAAAGTAGATAACTAGATGAAATGGACAAATTCTTTAAAGACACACACTACCTACATTGATTCTAGAAGAAATAGGAGATCTCAACAAATGAGTTACTAGTAAAGAGATTGAATCAGTAATCAAAAACTTCCCAAAAAAGAAAAGCCGAGGACCAGATAGTTTTACAGGAAATTCTACCAAACATCCCAGTAAGACAGCTCCAATTCTGCTCAAATTCTTCCCCAAAAATGAAGACAGTTGAACACTCCCTAATTCATTCTACAAGGCCAACATCACCCTCATACAAAGCCAGATAAAGACACCACGAGAAAAGAATACTACAGAGCAATATCTCTTGTGAATATAGATGCAAAAATCTTCATCAAAATGCTACCAATCTGAATCCAACAGCATATTAAAAGAATTACAGAACATGATGAAGTAGGATTGATCCCTGGTATGCAAGGTTGGTTGAACATAAGAAAATCAATTAATGTCTTATACCACATTAACAATAAAGGAAAAAGAAACAGATGCTCAACTCAAATGATGCAGAAAAGGCATCTGACAAAATTCAGCACCACTTTCAGATAAAAACACTTAGAAGACTAGGAATAGAAGGAACCTTCTTCAATATGAAAAAGTGTATATATGAAAATCCTGCAGCTAACAGTGTACTCAATGGTGAAAGACTGAAAGCTTTCACTTTAAGATCAGGAACAAGACAATGATGCACACTGTCACTATTGTTATTCAGCATTGTACTGGAAATTCTGGCCAGGGCAATTAGGCAAGAAAAAGGGAAAAAAATTAAAATTGGAAAGGAAGAGGTGAAACTTTCCCTATTTTCAGATGACATGATGCTTTATACTGAAAATTCTGATAAATCCATAACAAAGTTCCAGCAAAGTGAAGGGTAGAAGATCAACACCCAAAAATCAGTAGTGTTTCTATATATAGGCAATGAACAATCAGTAGAAGAAATCAAGAAAAAAATTCCATTCACAATAGCAACTAAAAGAATCAAATATATAAGAATAAATCTAACCAAGGATGCAAAGGACTTTTACACAGAAAACTACAAAATATTGCTAAAATAAATCAAAGAAGAATGACTAAATGGAAGGAAATTCGATGTTCATGGATTAGAAGGCTAAATGTTGTTTAGATGTCAATCCTACCCAAAGCACTTTATAGATTCAACACAATGCCAATAAAAATTCTAATAACCTTCTTTACAGAAATGGAAACACAAATCATCAAATTTATATGGAAGTGTAGGGGCCCTGAATAGCTAAAGCCATCTTAAAAAAGAAGAATGAAGTTGGAGGACACACATTCCCTGATCTTAAAACTATTACAAAGCCACAGTAATCAAAATAGCATGGTACTAGCATAAGGACACATATATAGACAAATGGAATTAAATTGAAAGTTCAGAAATTGACACTAGCATTTATGGGCAACTGATTTTTGACAAGAGGGCAAAGACTACTCAATTGTGTTGGGGACGATTAAGGTAGCATGTATAAAATCCACCCTCAGCGATGCCGGAGATATGCAACATGACCGCTAGGGCTGATGCAATAGCGGCTTAAGTTGCCCTCAGCCTTCTACAGAAGTGATAGCCGTTCGCGCCTAAGATTCGCGCCTAGAGTGCTAGCTTTACTACCTGCCTTCTACCCCAGCAACAGTAGCCACCAATCCTGTGCTAGCCTTACATCTGCCATCCACCCTAGCAACAGCAGCAGCCAATCCTAGGCCGCCACCCATTCGTACTAGCCACTCCCTCTACCTTAGGGTATATATACCCTGCCTCTTCAATAAAGTTTTGCAGCTTGATCAGAAACCTGTCTTGCTGTCATTCCTCGTGTCTCTTGTCCCATACCATTCTTTCCTCGCAGGTATCAGAGTCTCCGTTGATCGTCCCGTGGGCTGGGACAAATTGGGAAAGAATAGTCTCTTCGACAAATAGTTCTCCATTTGCAAAGAAAAGAAAAAAGGAACCCTTACCTCACACCTGATACAAAAATCAACTTAAAGTGGATCAAAGACCTAAATATAAGATCAAGAATTATCAAATTTCTAGAAGAAAATGTAAACAAGTATCTTGAGGATCTCATGTTGGGCAATGGTTTCTTAAACTTTATTCCAAAGCACAAGCAACAAAAGAAAAAAAAAATAGATAAATGGTGCCTCATAAAAAATGAAAACTTTTGCACCTCAAAGGACTTTATCATGAAAGTAAAATGGCAATCTACACATTGAAGAAAATATTTGGAAACCACATATCTAATAAAGGATTAATATCCAGATTATATAAAGAAATCTTTCAACTTAATAAAAAGACAAAAATCCAACTAAAAAATGGGAGAAAAACTTGAATAGACATCTTCCCAAAGAAGATATATAGTAATGGCTAGAAAGTACATGAAACAATGCTGAACATCATTAGCCATCAGGGATATGCAAACCAAAACAACCAAGAGATACCTTTTCATACCCATTACAATGATTGCTATTTAAGAAGAAAAAACAAAAAAAGAAAATGCCAAGTGGAGAAATAGGAACACATTCATTGGTGGTGGGAATGTAAAATGTTGCAGCCACTGAGGAAAACAGTTTGGCAGTTCTTAACAAAGTTAAGTGTAGAATTAACGTAAGACCTGGCAATCCAACTTCTAGATATATACACAAAATAATTGAAAGCAGGGACTTGAGCAGATGTTTGCACACCAATGTTCATAGTGGCATTTTTCACAATTGCCAAAAGATGGAAGAAACTGAAGTGTCTATTAACTGACGAATGAATAAACTACATGTGGTATGTACATACTGTGGGAAACTATTCAGCTGTAAAAAGGAATGAAGTGTTTTTTAAATCATATTTTTAAATTGTAGAATATAATATATATACTTAGAAGTGATAATTTTCCAAGTGCAATTTAACAGGTAGTTAGAGAGCAAATTTCAAAGAATGTTATGGGTTATAGTTCCACATTTTCAGTTATTTCCTTATTGCGAAATATAACATATATGCAAAAAGGTAATATCTTTCAGAGTATGATTTAACAAGTGGTTATGTAAGAAATTTCCAAAAATTTTATGAATTACAGTACCATAGTTTCAATTATTTCCTTATTGTGAAATATAACATATATACAAAAAAAGTGATCTTTTAAATTACGTTTTAACAAGTAGTTATAGAAAAAATTTCAAAGGATGCTATGGGTTACAGTTCCACCATTTCAATTCTTTCCTTCTAGCTATTCTAATACCCTAGCAACTAAGAAAAATAAAATTATATAGAGATTCAGTATTCATCATCCTTTGTCGTCTGTTGCTACCTCTTCCTATAGTTTAATCACTTTCCTGATCTTCAGGGATGTCTAGGCAGTGACCACCCTCTCAACATAGATGAACCTTGAAGACACATGTTGAGTAAAATAAGTCAGACACAAAATGTCAAGTATTGTATATTCTTACTTATTTGAAGTAATTAGAATAAGCAAACTCAATGTCAGAATCTACAATATAGGTTTCCGGGGGCAGAGTGGGGATAGGAAATGGATTTTGAAATTAAGGCTTAAAGTCCACAATGTTCCTATTTTGAATGATGGAAATGTTTTGGTTATGGATGGTGGTGATTGTAGCACAAAACTGTGAATGCAATGTTGAATTAACAGCATTGAAATATATATCTGAATGTGATTTAAAGGGGGAATATTAGATTATATATCTGGTAATAGTAAAAATTAAAAAGAAATCTATGGACCTACAGTACATAAACAGTGAAACTCAGTTAAACAATGGACTCTATTTAATAGTACAATTATAAAAACATGCTATCATCAGTTGTAACAAATGTTCCACACCAAGGTGGAAATGTTCCAAGCAAGGTATTAATAATAGGATGGTGTATGTGAATCCTGTATTTTAGGCATGATTACTCTGTAAACCCAGAACTTCTCTAATAAAGAAAAAAAAAAGGAAAAAATAAGAAAGGAAATAGTGATGCATACTAGAACATGGATGAACCTTTAAAACATTATGCTAAATGAAAGAAGTCAGTCACAAAACACCACATATTGTTTGATTCCAT
Source organism: Choloepus didactylus (assembly GCF_015220235.1). Classification (NCBI taxonomy): domain Eukaryota; kingdom Metazoa; phylum Chordata; class Mammalia; order Pilosa; family Megalonychidae; genus Choloepus; species Choloepus didactylus. The sequence goes on along the minus strand of NC_051307.1, from coordinate 174,047,716 downwards.
TTATATGAAATTTCCAGAATAGGTAAATCTATAGAGACAGAAAGTAAATTAATAGTTGTCTAGTGCTTGGGGGAGAGCGGGATGAAATGGGGGAGTGGTTGCTAATGGGTATGAAGTTTCTTTTTAGGGTAATAAATATATTCTAAAATTGATAGTAGTGATGGTTGCACACCCATATACTGAAAACTGCTGAATTGCACACTTTAAATGAGTGACTACTTTGGTAGGTGAGTTTTATCTCAATAAAACTGTTATTATAATAACTAAAATATATATTTTTCTGTAAACTCACAACTTCTCTAATAAAAAAATTCTGTCAGAGCTACTGGCAGCCTGGTCTATCATATTAATGCCAGTGACAATGAATTCAAGACATATTTAGGAAATCTCACTTCAGAGCAGAAATGTTTGTTCTTTCCTGAATCTTCATTCTCCATTTGTCTTTTCTTGATGCAGGGTCTGATGCCCATTTCTAGCTGCTTCTAACTTTTCCTCAGTTCTCACTTCCTCTGAGACTTCTGATTTTTCACTTACTACTTTTGTTACTCCTAGCCCTATTGCTGTTTCAGTCTGCCACTATAACTTCTCTCATCCTTTGTCTGTTTTTCTTGTTTTTTTTTTTTTCTTGTCAATCTCTTGAGTGTCTGAGTTTCCATGTCAGCCACCTTATGATGGGCAGTGACAATAATTTTGAACTTCTATGATTTCTGGTTAGTAAATTAATCTGCCATAGCATATAAAGGACAATGTTCATATTTTAACAATCTGATTCTGTATTGCAAAAATTAGAGCATGGTGGTTAAGAATACACACACTAGATTGCTAGATTGCTTGAGTTCAAACCCTGTATCTACCACTTTCTAGTTGCTTAACTTGTACCTGTTATTTAAACCCTCTAAGTCTTAACTTTTCCCATTTTAAAAATGGGGATGTTATAATGACCTCATAGAGTTATCATGAAGACCAAGGGTATTTATACATGCAAAGGATTTATCACAGTGCTGGAATGGGGTTAAGTTTCAATAAATATTAGGTTTTATTTTCATTATTAAAGATTTTCCTCTTTCCTCCCAATTATTGTAGTATATTTCCTCTTCCTTTCCACATTCTTTACTTTTTCAATTTAGAACGATTCTAGTCATTTGAGGGCACTGGTAGTTTCTTTGGAATAAATCTGACCTCCTTATTTATACATTTCTTTTGTTCTTTATGGGAGGCCTGTTAAAGGGATTAAATTTTAACTTACATGATATCTGGATCTATATAACAGAAAACTGTGTTATAAGCATGATTTACAGTAATCAATAAAATTGGAAGTAGAATTTGTAGCTCCTGAATTGTAGCCACAGTATATACTGACCTGCTGGGGTAAGGTGTGATATAGAAGGAGAAATAGACTGGGAGTCAAGAAATGGGATTCTTGTTTTAGAGCAACCATTGCGTAGCTGTTGGTCTTTATCATTTCCTACATAACCTTGTTGGGTCTAAATAGAGATTGGATCAAATCTATGCTTTTCACACAGAGATACCAATACTCTAGGACTTTGTGGTTCTGCAACTGTGAGAATTTAAGCAAATCCACCGTATTGTCGTGAACCCCATTTTTACTCAAAGATTTTGGGAAATACACATTATTTGAACAATTATTTTAAAAAGGTAAAAATATGTCAATTTTTAAAATATAATTTGTGATTTCAAAGAAGTTTGGAATTAACGCCTTTGCTACTTTGCATTAGTTCCTCAGGTACCTTGTAATTATATTCCAAACCTTTAGCTATATCTTTATACATCATAAATGTCTTTCTACTAGAATCCCTGGTTCCTGAACAAATCTGTGTAATGTTCTTAATTATCATTTATAAAATCCTTTTAAAATGGCTTAGCATGAATTGTATTTACACAGTTTTAAAATAAAATAAGTATTTAGAAGATATTATTTCTATGCATATGCATTTTGCATTTCAGGACAGGGAACATGGAATGCTAAGTACATGTGTTTGATCATTTCTTAATACCCATCCCTTTTTGTTGGATTAAAAAAAAATCCTATTAAACAAAGTTTACACATAAAAATATAAATTATCTTGATTATACTATTGTACATTTTTAATGATGTTTTGGTACTCATTTTTCACTTATACTTTAGGGAAATACTACTGTCATTATTTTTTATAATTGCAACTTGAATTGTCAAATTTTGCTTTAAGCTATTAATAAACCACAATAGGTGAATAATTACAATCTTCTTTTTCAAAGAGTATTTGAATGTTTGTAGTCAATTCTCATGAAAACTCATGCAGGTAAAATTCTAAACTTTGACCCTATCCATCTACATTTTAATTACTTTTGGGATCAAAAGGAAATTTTCAACAGGCTCCCATATAGTGGGTCACTTTACTTTGTTATTTGTAAATTGTTATATTGTATTGAATCTGTGAACACATTGGTAAGAGATAAAATTTCTACAGTGGTGTTTACCCTGACAGTTTATTTTCTTCTCATGTAGAAAATAACAGGATAATAATGCTAACACTAAGAAGCAAAACAAAACAACAAAAAACTGCAAAACTTGCACAGTAACACAATACTTTTGTTTTAAAAGATATATCTTTTCTCTTGACTTATTTTTTTAATAAAAATTATATTAGCATAGCAAGCAAAAATGTAAATCCATTTCTGGTGAAAACAAATAATATCCAATATCGCTATTAGTTTGGAAAAGATTATTTTCTGACCACAAAACTTACGTGATCAAATCTGTTAGACAATAGCATAATTCTGGAGCAATCATTTTCTTCAAACATTATACTACATTTGGTACTCTCTATGAATATGCCATATGATATGCAAAGTAGAATTCTGGTTAATTTTGGCTATTTTGATTTTAAGAAGATGTCTTCTAAAATATGTAAATGATTGCTGCAAATTTTTGTATTTCTATTTGTTCTCTGTTTACCATTTACCAGAAAGTAATATCTGCCATTTAAGATGTTGTGAAGATGAAATGAGAAAATACATGTGAAATAATTTTTAACTTGTTGCATAAGCATATGGTTATCATGCCTTAACTCTGCCCCAGATATTTGAATGCCTATGGACATACAGACATAAACTTCTAATTCTTAGACATATTTTCTATGAAGCACATCAATTTCTACTTAATTGCTAAAATAAATAGTATATACCACAAAGAGATTTTAAGTATAGAGTACCTTCCCTCACATGATTAATTGTTATCTGCTTGAACAATGAGGATAATCTGTTTTCTGCCCACCAGTAAATTTTTCTGTATGACTTGGACCATTCAAAATTGTTTTTTCTACCTTATTTGAATGCCTTGCCCATTTGCCCAATAAATGTGCAAGAGCATTTTAAGTTGGAAACACTGGTTTTGCAAATATACTTTATGATCCCCAGTTGGTGTTTTCATTATTTAAAATATTAATGTTTGTTTCCAGAACAACATTTCATGGGAGAATACATACATATGTCATGCTTTTAATAATTATGTTGATTACTGACTTTGTATTGAATCCACTATTCCAATCTGAAAAATATTTGAAGGCAAGAAGATTAATTTTTAGAAATAAGATAATATGCAGGCAGGCAGAACTCAATTGGAGATAAAGGTCAATAGCCATCTGTTCCTCAGTCTTATTTAGAAGAGCAGAAGGTGTGGTATGTCATGCCCAAGCTGTTTTGAAATGCATGATAACGAAAAATGGGAAATCACCTGGGAGATTAATTTTTTGAAATTTCACCTTGAAGCAAATTGCTTCCTAAGATAAACGAAATAATATGTTTAGTTTCTGCTCATGAATTTTTCTGCAGAATTTGAAAAGTTGCAAAGCTCCCTAACCTAGATGAGTTTATCCTAGCCTTAGTCTTGTGCATCAAATTATAGCAAAAACAAATATTAGAGACTAGAGGTATGGGCTTTGTATAGTAATCATTACACAGATTTAGCAATGATTGATTATTTGTTCACAAAGGAATTTTGTCTACCTGTTCTTTAAATGGGTTAATCATTTCATGTTTGTTGTTGTTGTTGTTATTTTACTCTGTGTATACACGCATCTTTCTGGAATTTTTGTGAGGATCCATGTGTGCAATACTGATGAACACTGATGTTAGCAGATGAGGCAACCTTACTGAAGGGTCTAGATGGGTGAGGACCCTAGAGCAATAAAGCATGTAAACTTGACAATTCTTTTTAGCTGCATCAACTCTTTTTGATATTCCCATAGCTGATCTCAATTTTCTCTTTTTATAACAACTCAGTAAGGGGTTTTACCAAAGCAGACAAGCATGAAATTAATTTCCCATAGAAGTTTACTGATGCTAGGAATCTTGCTGGTCAGTAATATTGGTATAAGTCGTGATGCTGGCTTGGCTGATTCATTTTCTTCTTTTTGATAGTGGGGAATTTTATCAGCATCAATTTTACGAAGTATGTATGTGCAAACACTTTAAGGCAATGGGTATGTTTTTTTCATATTTAATCTTTAACTTTTAGCAAGACTTATAGTAGCACAATATTTTGGTTTTCCATGTTAATAGCAAGACAACTTGATCTGCCTGTGTGCTTGCTGCATCTGACATACTGAAAGTTAGAAGAAAGAAAATGTCCCACCACTCCAGAGTAACTAAAGCGCTGAGACTCCTCTTATGCCTGGCAATGGCAAGTTTCTTTTTTAGAATTAGCAAGGCTGAATATGTTAACTCTAACTTGGATAATTTCTTTTCCTTATATTGTTAAGCCTAAAACACCTCCTGTGCCTTGGCAACTTAACAGATAACTCTATTAGAGTTAATAGCTACTTCAAATTCTTCAGGATTTCTATATTACTTATTTCAAGGATTTAGGGTTTTGATTAATAGGAAAGGTTATCCCTAATTTTGTGGCTCTAAGATTCACCAGTTTTTTAGCTCCCTTAAGGCACTTATGAAATATCACCGATTCTGGCGCATTGCGTGGAGAGTTTACTATTCAGCAGACCTGCCTGTGTAGAGGCGTCTAGAGACTGGTAATCTGCCCTGCTCTCCTAGTCACTTTCCTTGTGGAACCCCTGCCAGATGCATCGCTTTATGTCTTGAAATGTTCAGCTTGGTTGTCCCCCTTGCACACAACCAAAGCCATCGCCAGGAATGTCAACTCCCTGTAAGTTTCTCACTCCCTGCCAATAATATTTCACAGGAAAAAAAATCTTCCCCTTCATTTCTCAGACAACTGTGTGTTTTGTACATGGTGTTCCTGCTCATCGTTTGGTCAGTGATGGTTGTGGAGATGTTGCAAATCTCCTTCTGGTCCACTCCCTCAGACGTAAATAGGGCTTAATTTTTTGCTTTTTGCTCTTTGAATTTGTTTGGGAATTGAGAGACTAAAGATGTAAGAATAGTAAGTTACACTCTAAAAGAGTTGAGACAAGTAGTGGGTTAGGGGAGAGGAGAATGCTTGTAAACCTTCAACCTCCCTGTCTACCCTATCTGAGGGTTGGAAGAGACTTGTACCCTGTAATAAATATTTATAGAACATTTATTATGTTAAGTGCTACAAAGTAAAACAAGGACAACAACAAAAAAGGCCAGGGTCCCTAACTTCAAGTAGCTCATAGATGTACTCATAAAAAAGAACAGAGACATTTAAACCAAAAGCATGAGACAATATGGAAATCTAACAATAGGTAACCATTTACTGTATTGAATGCTTTAAATACATTAGCTCACCAAGTGTTGACAGCAACCCCATGAAGTACAAACTATTATTCTCAGCATTTTGTGGGAGATGAAGCTCAAGTACAGGGTGGTTGAGTAACTTGCCCAAGGCTGTAGTGAGTGAGCAGGAAAACTGGGATTTGAACCAAGGAAAACCTGGCTCAAGCATCAGTGTACTTAATTGTCAGGTATAATTCTGCTCCTTCTGCATGATGCACACCAGCACTTCTTATGTGTCATCAAAGAAGGGGAATTAATTAATTCTCTCTGAATGAATGTAGAGAAGGATTCACAGTGAAGTGAGCAGACTTTTGAAAAGTGAATAGAATTCTCCCAAGAAAAAAGGAAAAAACAAAGTGGGGCTACTCATAGTGGTATATTCCAGAGAGAGGAGCCAAGGAATGATAAAAGTTAAAGGAAATGGAGTTTGGCTTTTATGTATCATAAAACTTAAGGGCAGTTGATAAAGTTGGAGAGGAAAGCAAGACGAGTCATGAAAGGCCTTGTAAGCAATTTGAAATTAGACCGTGGATTATGGGGAGTGTATCAGTTGGGTCTAAACCAAGAAAAGAGAAAAGGCTTCAAGTATTTTCAACAGGAGAAATTTAATCTGGGTGTCAGCCACACTGATCACGGAAGAGTTGAGAGTCAAACCAGGGATAGTGAGGTAACCCAGATATTAACCACAGCAAGGAAGCTGAGACCACCCCCAGGCTGGAGGACAAAGGAAGTGGGTGGTGTTAACCAGAACCCAGGGGCCAATTACTGGTAGAAGTTGGATCCCTCTGAGCCTGACCCACCAGAACCAGGGAGAGAATGCAAATGTTGCTAGAGATTCTGTTTAGTTGCTGGAGTCAGGGGATGGGGACTGGGAGAAAGAGCCCTCTACAATTCTGCTGCTGTATCCCACGGGGCAAAGAGCAGAAGCCTGGGAAATGCCACCTAAGGGGTCAGCCCTTCCCTCTCCCATACATATCACACAGGAAGGGAGGGAATGAATCTGAGGGCGCAAACAGGCCCAAACCAGTTTTACAACAGGATTCTAACAGTTGGACATGCAATTGGCTACAATATGGAAGATAGATTTAGGAATAAAAAATAGTGGAGTCACAGAGGTCAGCTGGAATGTTGTTGCGTTTGGCAGGGCTTAATAAGAACTAGAATTAAATTAGAGGCTGGAGGAATGGATCAGTCACTCTCCTTATGACTTCATCGTAAGAAAGGATTTCATAAACAAGACATAAAAATAACTATCCAAAACAAAAATGATAAATATAATTATATAATATTTAACATTCCCATTTAGCAAAAGACTATGTAAAAACCTGAAAATGCAAGTTATAATCTGAGAGAAGACTTTGCAACACACATAGCCAGTAAAGCATTAATTTTGAGAATAACATTGCTAAAAATCAATAAAATTGAAAAGCAACCAAATAGAAAAATGAGCAGAAGATAAGAACTTGCATTTCAGAGAAGAGAAAACCTGGATGGCTAATAACCGTATAAAAAGATGTTCAATTTCAGTAAATATGGAAATTCAAATTAAAACCATAATGTGATATAGTTCACACTAACCAAAATGGCAAAAGTTTTTGAAATCAGATGATACCAAGTGCATTGAGGATATGGAGTAACGGGAATGCTTACTTACCAATTTTGGGAGTGTAAATAAGCACAATCACTTGGGAAAGTATTGTGATATTATCTTGCAATGCTGAAGATGCTCATTCCTCTTCACCCTCAACCAGTATTTTCACTGCCAAGCATATGCCTCAAAGATACTCCTATATATGTGCAATAAGATAGTTGTAAAATAGTGACTATTGCTTGCTAAGTAAAATTTTTAAAAATAAAACAATCAAAAGCTACATAAAGGCCCATTCTTATGAGAGTAAATATATTGTGTAATAGTAATACAATGTAATTATATACAGCAGCGAAAATGTATGAACTGTAGTTCACCTGTGCACATGATTGAATCTTGAAAATACAAGGTTTAATAAATGTACAAATCCTAGAAATAATAATGTAGTAGATTGAATTCTGTACCCCTATTTAGACATGTTCTTAATCTTAACCTGCATTCTTTTGGGTGTGAACCCATTGTAAACAGGATCTCTTGAAGATGTTAATTTAGTTAAGTTGTGACCCAACTGAATGAGGTAGGGTCTTAATCCAAATTACTGTAGTCCTTTATGAGAAGAAATTCAGACACAGTCAGAGAAAGCCACAAGGAGGAGCCAGAAGCCAGAAGTCAATGGGACACTGGAGAGAACGGAGAGGACATCACCAAGTGCTGAGAAAACCAAAGAACTAAGAGTATTACCCACCTGAGGAGGAAGCAGGCCTTCTAGTAGATACCTTGGTTTGGACTTCTGGCCTCTGAAACCAGGAGCCAATAAATTCCTATTGTTTAAGCCAACCAATTGTGTGGTATTTGTCATAGCAGACTGACAATCTGAGACATATATGTACAGTGTGTTACCATTCATAAAGTCCAAACTATGTATAAAACTTAACAAAGCCCTTGAGAAGGGACAGAGAAGGACTTCATAAATTTTCAGTTTCTTAAATTGCATGAAAGGAACATGAGCGTTTGTTATATTCTTAGTTATTCCATCTTCTTTTGTATTTATGCAGTCTTTCATAATAAACGCAAGTTTGTAAATAAAGAAGGGTTAATGGAGGAGTAAAATAAATGGCCTAAAAGGCGAGAATGGGAGGAAAATTTGTTTCTTGGGGTGTTCCATATTGTCAAAGAGTGTAGAGTTTGCAAGTTTCTAGTCTACAAGAAAGCAGTATTTTCCCTCCACTGAGATATCAGCTCCCAATTAAAATATAAGCTTCTTGAGGAGGGATATTGTGCCTTTTATCTTTTCTGTCTCCTTGTGCTAGCACAGCTCTAATGTACATATACGTGTGGATTAGAATGATTGTGGTGCTGAAGAGAAATTATAAAGCTCTTCCCTCACCCCACCCATTCTGTGTTTGGAAAACAAAAACTCACCCTAATGGATAGAAAGTACATAGGCGAATTAGACTGACTCTCATCCTAGCTTTGTGATTAATCAGATGGATAATCTTAAATAATTTATTTGGCCTCTTTAGATAACTAGTTTCCTTAATTGCTAAATGAAGATGTTGGAACAACAGTTCCTTTCCAGCTTTAAAATTCTAAGGTCGATGATGTCACTGAAGAGATGAATCCATCGTCTTTAAACCTTTCCACTTTTCTGCACATAAATAGTTGTTGCTGTGCCTGAAGTCCCTAGTCACAGCCTGTCTCTTTTGCATAACTGATAGCAGAGAGTTTTTATTCTATGTGAAATACTGTATTTCTGATTGCGGTACATCAAATGATGGCCTGCCATAATTTCTCAGCTGTCAACCTGAATATTGAATTAGGACTCTATGTGTCCTTGAAGTGCTTCATCTACCTTCTCGGTGTTGTACACAGAAAATAAAGAATACATGGCCTTTGCTTAAAATTCTAGGGCATGTTATTTTGGTTGACATTTAAGCATTGACTTTTAAACCACATTATCAGTTGGCAAATTTATTTTTAAATATATTTTATTGAAGTCTTGCAGAAGTAAGCTGCAAATCCAGTTCATTTTCTGTTTCTCATTGATGCCAAAAAGCAGAATGATCCAACAACTACATTTTTATGAATTCACATTGGCATTCATTTCCAAATAACACTATCTGTAATTTTTACTGTACCTAATTTAGGGGCATGATTTTAACATCTGTAATTGTTGCTGTAAGTCATGAGGCTAAGCTTCCTCTTGCAAAAATGTGTTTCTTTCAGCATATTTATTTTCAGAAACATTTTAATTTAATAGTGTAGTACTGGGCTCTGAAGGGGGATGTCAGCAGCATTAGTGTTAGAAAGTGTTAGAAGAGGGATGTCATTAGCACCACACTTTTGGATTCAGGGAGTTGTAGATGGCATGCTGTTGTCCTTGCTGCTTGATGTGAGGCAGATAGTCTACATCTTTCACATGATGGGACTGCTGATTTCATATTCTTGCCCATTCTTTTTGTCTAGGTTAGAGACAATGTTCTCCATCTGCCTTCATTTTCACCTTTGGTCTTTATTTATACATGAGTAAAATTATGTTCACTTCTTAGTTTCTGAACATGGAGTTCCTTTAGTGTTTCTGGGTATGATTCTGAAAGACTGGGTTCCTCTTTCATATTGGGATCAGCTTTCAGGTATGTATCCTCACGTTACTGTTTTGCTTTCAAAATCTCAACATGGGAATTCTTGGTGTAGAAATATTCTCTACTGTTAGTAGATAATTAGCCCTATTGTACGAAAACAAAAAGTGTAATTTTGTTTTATTCTTACCACTGATTTTCCTTTTTTTTTTTCCTGAAAATATGTGCAAAATAATCTGCCATTATTCCCAGGCCAGTGTGCAGCCATCAAAAAATGGTCAGAAATTGTGTACAAATAAGTTTATATATTGACTCAAAAAAGCTTTTGATATCAATACCTATGAATTCATTCATTCATTTATCATATATTCAGCTAACATCTCCCTTGAGACAACTACTATGGGCATTTGAAAATTGAGGATGAGATTAGACAAGTCACCCAAATTATTTTTAGATTTAGTCCAGGAGTCATAAATAAAAATGCACTCTTTTCTGAAAGTGTTCATAGCAATTAGGAATTATGAAAGTGTTCATAGCAATTAGCAAGTATGCAGAAAAGATGACAGACAATCACTCTCCCAGGGCAATTTTCCAAAAGAAAAATATTGCGAAGTCACATTGGCCCACCTAAGACATGGTCCTTTAATTGTTTGAATTGGATTTTAGAAGAATGATGATCTAGGTAGAAGCCGTGAAAATGAAGACATGGGAAAGTTAGCACTGCCTGAAAAGCATATTGGGAGACTTAGCTTTATTATTATGAGCAACTAGAGGGAAGTGAGGTATAAAATCACACCTATATCTAAGTGAGGAATTTCATTTTTACTCCTTAAACTTTCAAAACTGTGAGATTGTTTTAAATCCAGGAGATGGTGACAAGAGTAAGGAGCATGGCTCTGAAGTCAGATTGCCTGGATTCACACCTCAGCTCCATAACCTTGAACAGGGTACGTTATTTCTCTATGTCCCTTTTTCTTCAAATGGGAGAAATGATAGTGCTTATCTCATAGGGTTGTTGTAGTAGTCAATAAGATAAAGCATGTAAAGTGCTGAAGAGGCTGTTAGGGATAGAGTAAACACTCCACAACTACTAGTAATTATTGTTTTCCATAGCATACTTTCTTTTAGTTAGTTAAATCATAGAATCTTAGACTTGGAAGCGATTCATTCCAGAAATCCTTTCTTCTGTATTTTTGAGAACTAGTTACAGAGTGATAGGGTTCTCAACACACCATAAGAATCTTATTTCCTTTTTCTGAGGCTGGTTTAAAATTTTATTTTGAAATAACTTCAGCCGCACAGGAAAATTGTCAACTAATACAAAAATAATAGAGAACTCGAATACACTCACTACCCAGTTAATCAGACTTACCAATTTTTAACATTTGCCACATTTGTTACATCATTCTTTCATTGTATCTACTCTATTTATTGTTTATCTATTTCCTAAACGTTTGAGACTGATTGCATACATCATGCTCCTTTCCCATTTAATTTAAAAACTTCCATGTATATTTTGTAAGAACAAGGATCTTCACTTATATAACATTAAATACAACTGTCAAGTTCAAGAAATTTAACATTGTTATAAAGCATAAAATCTATATTCCATTTTTTTCAGTTGTCCCAATAATGTCCTCTTGGGTAATTTCTCCTCCATTATTTGATCCAATCCAGTTTCATTTATTGCAATTAATTGATGTTATCTCTCTTTTTAAAAATTTCCCACCTCAACCATTCCTAGGCATGCTGTTCATTGGCATTAATCTCATTCACAGTGTTGTGCTACCATCACCATCTTCCATTATCAAAACTTCTCCATTTCTCCAAACAGAGACCCTAATGCACACGTTAGGCATTAACTCCCTGTCCCTCCCCCCACCCCTGGTAATCTGTACCCTACTTTCTATCTCTATGAGTTTGCATACACTAGTTATTTCGTAGAAGTATCATCATAGAATATCAGTCCCTTTGTGTCTGGCTTGCTAACTCACCGTGATGTTTTCAAAGTACAACTATGTTATAGCATTGTTCTGGTTTTCTAAAGCTGCCAAAATGCAATATACCAGAAATCTATTGGTATACAATGGGAATATATTAGTTTACAAATTTACAGTACTATGGCCATGAAAATGTTGCTTTCAGCTTCTGGTTCCAGAGGCCTCCTCTCTGAGCTTCTGTGTGTCCTCTCTTAACATCTCTGGTGCTTTTCTCTCTCAGCTCCCTCCACATTTCTCTGGTTGTTTCTCTCTGAGCTCTCTGGGCTTTTTCTGTCTTTTTTCCTCATAAAGGGCTCCAGTAAAGGATTAAAACCCACCTTAAATTGGGTGGGTCACATCTCAATTGAAACAACCTAATCAGAAGGTCCCATCCACAGTAGTAGGTCTGCATCCACGGGAATGGATTAAAAGAACATGGCCTTTTCTGGGGTACATAACAACTTCAAACCAGCGCAAGCGTGTATTAGAACTTCATTCCTTTTCATGAGTAATATTCCTTTGTATGTGTGCTGGTCAGGGATCTCCAGAGAAAACAGAACAGACAGGATAGAAGAGACAGGAGAAAACAGAAAAGACAGGAGACACGCACACACACACACACACTCGTAAATATTATGAGATTTATTATAGGAATTTGCTCACATGACCACGAGGATTGGCACACCCAAATTCTATAGGGCAGGCCATGAGTTGGGAACGCCAATGAAGGTTTCAATAGCTGACAAAAGCAGAGGTAGAAATGTTTCTTCCTAACTGTTGAGATCCTCAGTTCAGTTCTCCCTTAAAGCCTTCAACTGATTGAATAAGTCAATGGGAATCTCTTTTGTTGATTATAGATGTAATCAGCCATAGATGCAGTCAACTAATGATTTAAATCCATGAAATAAGCAGGCCAGTGCTTGCTTTACCAAACAATTGGACACTATAATCTTGCTAAACTCACACATGAACTTAACCACCTTTGAATGTATACTCCACATTTTGTTTATCCTTCATGTGTTTTTGGACACTTGGGTTGTTTCCACCTTTTGGCTATTGTGAATAATGCTGCTGTGAACATTGGTGTACAAACCTCTGTTCATGTCTCTGCTTTCAAAATTTTCAGGTGTATGCTAAGGATTGCTGGGTCTGAGGAGAGATGTTTAGCACTGCTGTGTACCACTGTGCATTCTGCAAGGTACAGTGGGGGCCAGTTTAGGAGGGAAGTGGGGATCGAAACTCAAATCATGTTCCCTGGCATGGGACTGCATCCACCTACAGAATGGGGGACATTGTTCCTTTAAGTTCAGAGCCGAGGGAGTCAGTCCCCATTAGTGACTTAGCCCCCATTAGTGACTTATTTCCCATTGTGCCATGAAATTATCAAAACTTTCCACTTAGCTGGGTGCCATTTGGGGAGGGGAGATACTCTGAGAGAAGAAACATACTTAAAGGAAATTTGAAGCCATCTTGATATATACTCGAAAGAGATTATTTGAGACTAGAAGAGACAGTTAACTTTGATTTTAAGATTATATCTTCCATACTCTTCTCTCCTGCCCTCCGTGTCCCACATTCCTTCAGCAGGAATGGGGACTCATGAGGAATTTGATAGATTTTAGAGAAGTAGAAAAATACTTTTTGAGTGTGTTTTGTTTGATTTTGCATGTATCAATTGTGAGGTTTTAAATTTCCACCCATACCACATATGTGAAATTTGCTACTTATTTCAAATTAACTCTGATTATAGGAATATATACATGATACTATACAACATCTACAGAATAAAGGACCATTTACACTTTTTGCCCTGGAATTGATTATAATCTAAAATAGAGAAAACTGATATTGACATAAACTTTTCTGAATCTAAAGTAAAGCAACTTTGAATTCATTACACAGTTAGTGAACATTGTTTATTTGCACAATTAAATTGCATGCAATCTTTTCCTTAATTGTCCCTTTCTATTTTAGACATTTAAAAATTCATGGGATATGGCAATACATACAATAAACCTTTTCACTTTTATGGAATTTTAGTTATATACTACAAATAATTTTGAATTGTTCATGCAGAGAAAAAGATTTGAATAGAAAAATTGCCTTTTTTGCATGTTAATTTAGAAAAAAATAACAAAATGTAATCTTAATTTCTGTTCAGGGCTAGAAATCTAACTGAAGTAGGTGATTGTTTATATGGTGTAATTTGCATAGCAATATTTTTCTCTTTCTGATTATTGAAATTCAACCATTAGTGATTCATTCTTTAGGGTTAAGCATGTGGTCTTTCTTTAGTCCTTTTAAAATGCAAAGGCTCATGAGAGTGCAACCAAATTAAGCTCTTTACAGTTTATCTCTGTTTCAAATATCAGATGGATACCTTTCATAATATAGGATTATAAATGTTTGCAGGTATTCGGAGTGAAGTATAGGAAGTAAGACATTAAAAGTGTGTGTGTGTGTGTGTGTATGCAAATTTGCAGGAAATTCAAGTGGAAAGACATGTATTAAAAACCAGTATCCCTTACTTCACAATTATGGCTATAGACACCCCTTTTTATTCCACAACATGTGTGTAGGGACTAACTGCTGTAATACTCATACAGTCTCATGAGCTTAACAATAAAAGAACATATTCCAACAGATGTTTGGCTCCTGGGGGCTCTGTCAGACACTTGGATTTTGGAGTCCTCCATGGTTCCCATCCTTCCAACCTTCAGATGATAAAGGATGGGACAAGGGATGGGCAGGGATTCACACAAAACCCCAGGAGATTTTGGGGGCCATGATTTCTGTCAACATTTACTAGTCCAGAACTAATCATAAGGCCTCAGCTGGAAGCAAGAGGGCTGGGTAAAGGAGTTTTTCTTTGTTCCCAGGAGAAGAAAAACATACTGCACTTTTGTGCCACAGCTTTCAAGATTATTTATAGGAATAGTCATCTTAAAGAAGGCAAAAAAATCCTTAATATTTGAAGCAGACCAGTCATTTGCTTGCCACTAGACATGATTCCCCAGGTAGGGGCAAGTTATTTGATTGTCATATGTACTTCATCTTGTCATCTTCTGTGATAGTTTGGATATATTATGTCCCACCAAAAGCCATATTCTTTGATGCAGTCTTGTGGGGGCAGATGTATTAGTGTTGATTAGATTAGAATCCTTTGAATGTTTCCATGGAGATGTGACTCAGTCAACTACGAGTGAAGCATTTGATTGGGTAATTTCCATGGAGGTGTTACCTCCCCTTCCCCATTCAGGGTGGGTGTTAATTGGATCACTGGAGTCCTATAAAGGAATTCACAGATAGAAGGACCTTAGAGCAACTGGGAGTGACATTTTAGAGGAGCTGCAACTTACAGAGACATTTTGGAGAACACAACCCAGGAGCAAGCAGACTACTAGAGAGGAATATCATGAGAGAAAGCCATTTTGAAACCAGAACTTTGGAGCAGATGCCAGCCACGTGCCTTCCCACCTAACAGGTTTTCCAGACACCACTGGCCATCCTCCAGTGAAGGTACCCAATTGTTGATGCCTTACCTTGGACAATTTATGGCCTTAAGACTGTAACTTTGTAACCAGATAAACCCCCTTTATAAAAGCCAATCCATCTCTGGTGTTTTGCAAATGGCAGTGTTAGCAAACTGGAACATCTTCTCTTCTTGAACCCCATCTATAGTAAATCAATAAGCAATTATTGAGGCTCTGTTGTACCAAATATGTAAAATCATCACTGCATACAGTGTGTGAGACCCTTGGCTATCAGCTTTAAGTAATACGATTAATCACAGTAAGTGTCGTCTTTGATGTGATCAGGATCAGCAGGTCAATGAAAGTCAGTTAAAGCAGGGCATTTATAATTTTATTATAACTTTATATATATATATTAATGCTCATTTATTAAACATTTTTTGTTATTGGGCAAAGATCTTCCTTTCAGTATTGCTGTTTATTGTCATCTTTTTAATATAATCCATAGTGTGGAATTGCCTGTCAAATACCTGTTTCCTTCTTTGTATTGGCATTTTTGTTTCTGGTATCCTCCTTTTCCCATGCCAATTCAGTGATTCCCTACCTTCCAGTGCATGGTGTATATGTCTCATGAGATAAAGGGGAGTAACTTTGAAAGATGTCTTTGCTATTAACAAAGTGTTGCCCAGGGGATGCATCTTTTTTCTGACTTCGATTGTTGATGACTGAGAATGGGATTCCTTGAGCTGGTGCAGCTATTTTGATTCCAGGAGGACAGGTATTGTGGATTGAATTGTGTACCCTAGTTTGGACTTGGTCTGCAAATGGTTTTGCAGTGCTAGTTTTAGACCCCTTATAAATAAGAACTCTTCTAGATTTTACTTCAGTTAAGATGTGGCTCAACTGAATCAGGTTGGGCTTTCATCCAGATTACTGGCGTCCTTTATAAGCAGAGGGAGCAGAGAGAGAAGCCCAGGGAACAGCCAGAAGCTGGAAATCAACAAAACCTGGAAGAGAAAGTAGAAGACACCACCATGTGTATTGCCATGTGATGGAAAAGTCAAGGAACCCCAAAGATTGCTGGCCAGCCAGAAGATACCAACCTTGGGAGGAAGTAAGCCTTCCAGCCTCTGAAACTGAGAGCCAACAAATTCCTGCTAAGCCAACCCATTTTATGGTATTTGGTTTAGAAGCTAGGAAATTAAAATGGGAAGTTATCAACAAACTATGAAGAGTTGGAAATAAAGGTGGAAATGATATGGGATGACTTGATTAAGCTGTTGTTTTAGCCAACCCTGGAGCCTCTCTCCTTTAGGACATCCTGAGGAAGATGATAATTCCATTATTTGTTAAACCATTTCAAGTAGAGTTTCTGTTTCTTACAGCCAAAACATCTTAATTCAAACACTACAATTGCTACTTTGGGTTTCTTTAACCAGATTTAAAACATTAAGTAACTTATTATGAAATTCCACATGTACAGTCTTCCTGGATGGTTATGAATTTTCCAATCTTACACAGCTGTCTCACTGGCACCTAATTTAAGAGCAGATTTTTAATTTTATTTTTTACTTTTGAGTAACTCATTTTTGGAACTATACAAAGCATTCAATTTAATTTTCATAGACACAACATGTCTTTTTCACACTTGTGTTTCATTAGTTTATATAACTTTCAATTAAAACACATAACTGTAATTTGGATGAGTCCTAGTAAATATACAACTCAACCAGTAGGAACAGAATTTTCAGGCACACTAAAATGTAGCCTTTGGCCAGCTGAGAGTTCTCAGAGCAATGGGGCATCTATCTGGATGGGGGGACAGAAGGCCATCAATTAAACTATCCATTGGTTGTATGGCAGTCACTTAAGACCTATGTATTAAGTTGAGCAATATGCAATTTCCAGTTTTCTTTCTCAAAAAAAAAAAAAAAAAAGGCCAAATATTGGCAGTTTCATATGGTTCAACCTGAAAATATACAACTTAGCCTTCAGCTCTCTAAAATTAGTCAGAGAGCTAAGATACACATTAGTGTTCCAGCCATATTCTCTTGGATCTCTTTTTATTGTTTTAGTGTTTTCACTTTCAACAGCCAGTGATGACTCAGACAATGACTCCTGGGCTTCTGGAGCCACTGTGCCCATCTTTGCAGACAGCTCTAAGTGTCTATAAATTTATATAACCCAGGGAAGCTTTAACCAATGAATGATGAGTATAAGAATATGAAAGCCTAGCCTTGTTTGGCTTCCTCTCCTTTTCTGTTTTTCCCACTTCCTTACTGGCTTCTTCTGGAGAATTTTCTTAAAAATTGCTTGCACACAAAACCTTGACTCCAGATCTGCTCCTTGGAAGTGTATCATAATAATTCAAGGAATGATAAATTTAGATTGAATGATATAGACAATGTGTTTGAGGGTTTCAGAGATAAGGGCTATCACTGCCAACTGTGGTGAGTAGGAAAGGCTTCAGAACATAGTAGAAAAAATTGGATTTCATAGACATTTATCTGTTCAACAAATAGCTACGGGGTGACTACAATACGCCAATTATGGTGATGGCAGTGGAGGGACCTGCTAGGTGAGTGGTTTTCATATTATGGTCTCTGAATGAGCAGAAGCAGCATCACCTGGAACTTTGTTAGAAATGCAAACTATTGGCTCCACCCTAGACCTACTGTATCAGAATTGCTGGGCTGAGGTCCAGCAGTCTTTGTTTTAACAGTATCTCCAGGGGTTTCTCATGCACACTCAAGTTTGAACCCACTGTACTAGGCAAAATTCTAGTTTTAACTTTTGCTCTGCCACTTATGAACTGTATGAGTTTAAATGCAACTGATTTACTTCTCTGAAGATTAGTTTCCTCAAATGGGAAAGGTGAGGTAATGACACTTGCCTTTCAGGGACCAAATAAAAGTTAATTCCCAACTTTCTTTTCATTCCATGTTGCTTTTCTTTCCTCCCATCTTACCTACTTCCTTCTCCTCTTCCTTCCTTCTTTCTTTCCTTTCTTTTTTCACTTCTTTCCTCCCTCCCCATCCCTCCCTTCCTTCTTTCCTTCCTTCCTTCCTTTCCCACTTCCTTCCCCCACTTCTTTCCTACCTTCCTGCCTGATGTTTTGAGCCTGGTTATGAAAGGTGGGTTGAATTTCACTAAGTGGAGAAACAGGATTAAACTTACTAGGCAGCAGAACCAGCTTTCAAAGGCATGCCACATGAGAGGATCATTTGGCTGTAGGGAACCCTTGGCTTAAAGGATTGGAATGGCAGGTTGTTTATGGGGTCTTTGGAAACAAAGCTATGATTTCAATTGTATGTTAAGGCAGTGGTTAGGCATGTAATATGGAGGGCTCTGAGTAACATGATGAAAACTAAAATTTGGGCAGATTTATCTGATGGCCATCTATGTCAATCAGAAGAAGATCAAGCTTTTAGGCTGGGAATTTGGTTGGTAGAACCTTATAAAATAATCCAGACAATGGCTTAAAATGAGATCCTGAATCAGGGTATTGGTATTCTAAGTTTGAGGAAGAAGTTGAAAAGAATCTGAGACCTACTGAGAGGGGGAAATCAATTTGGCTAGCTGGAGGTTAAGGTTGAGGACATAAAGTGATTAAAGATGGCTTCGAGATTCTAACCCTGACAGAATGGGGATAACACTGTCAACAAAAGAAGAGTCCATGAGAGGAGATGTTACGGAAAGAGACACACAGAGTTTGAGGTGAGGTAGGATTTGTGAGTTCCCATATTCATCCTTCTAGATAGTCAGAACTGAATCATTTTTAAAAATCCAAAAATGAAAATTTCTGTACATCTCCCTGGGAAAATGGCCAGATGGGCAAACTGAAATATGTACTCTTTTGACTTAAATATTTGAGACAAACTTCAGTTATCTGCTAACTTGTATAACTACATAACAATTAATATATTAGTTTTGGGAGAGATTTATGTTTGGGTAGCAAAATAAAAAAAGGTTTTGAAGCATGAGTGTAACCTATTGTGTTTACGTGCATTTTTTAGTATCTGCAAAATGTGCTGAGTTTGTTGCAGCCACACTGCTCCATGAGGTTGCTTGTGTAGCTCAAGGCCTCATGCCCATTCAGGCTGGATGCACTGAGTGCTAAGTTCCCTGCCTTTTTGGGTCACTCTCTTCCCCTCCACTTCCTGTCCATTGGTTTAAAAGACTCAGGACCCCCAGAGGGCCACACCTATGTTCTGTAGATGACCATGACATTGATCTTTCTTATTTAGCATAAACCCTAAACCATATTCTAATGATCATAGTCACCTCCTACATATCTGAGCTCTAATTATTTTAAACTACTTTTTGCTGCAGTTGTACCTATCTTTATTAGCCATTCTAGAGTTTTACTAATATTAGGAAAGGTCTTCTTGGTGTTTTGTTTTGTTTTCCCTTGAAAAACCTACTAATCAGTTGTGTACCCCTTCTCACTCCTTGTGAAGTTTAATGAGGATTTTTCATGGTATCTTAATTCTAGTAGAAAACCCCAGGGCTGTGGTTTCCCAGCTCTAAAACAAACTGGAGGGATTTGTGTTAAACATTTATTCTGAAAAAATTGTGCAAAAACAATCTGATCCATACATCAGTACAAGTAGTTCAGTGCTGAGTCATTTGGTCAGAGACAGTCTGGACAGATGCTAGTTGACAGCAATCACACTCCCTACAGAGTTAGAGAGAGAAGAGAGGGTTGCTTCAAGATATTACAGAAGGATATTGGCTCCAGGAGAAAAATGTGTTATAGAAACACTACAGCAGTGGGTCTCAAATTTGAACGTGCATCAGAATCACCTGGAATGCTTGTGAAAACACATATTGCTGTGCCCCACCTGCAGAATTCCTGATTCAGTAGGTCAGTGACGGAGCCTGATAATTTGCATTTCTGATGTTTCCAAGTGGTGCTAAGGCTAGTGCTGGTTCAGTTACCACATTTTGAAAACCAGGACCCTAGAGAGAAGAACATCTTCCAGAAAGAAATGTAGGTTAGGAAAAGAAACAGACTTCTTGCTTCCAGTTTCTTTCATTTCCATCATTTGTGGACAGGCTAATTTTCATAAAATACCACTTTGTTCATACTTCTAATTTGCTTAAAAGTTATACTCTTCATTTTCTCCTAAATAAAGCCATATTACTTTAAAATCTTCAGCAGTATCCTTAACCTTTCACCTGTATTCCTGACAAATTAGTCTACATACTGTCCCTCATAAACTTCTAAGCCTCTGAGCACTCCACAGTTCTTCACCTTATTTGTTTTCTCTGGAATGCCCTCTTATTCTCAACATTATGATTGCCTTTCAAGATCCAAACCATTCTTCAAGATTCAACTATATTTCTTCTCCTTCATTAAGCTTTCTCAGATACAGTCCTTACTCTGAACTTATTAGCAGACTTTTTTATATCACTTTTTTTCCCAACATTGCCACTTATTGTTATTAGGAGAAAAACAAAACAAAACAAATACATTTATAATATTTATTTTGTTGAAGGCTTTTTATTACTCATATCTACCCTATGAGATAGATACTATTATTATCCCCATATTTCCTTTTGCTCCCTAAATTTAATTTCCATGACATCAAACATGTGATTCGAATACATCTGTTTTCCCTCAATGTACCCACCATGGTGTCTTGCACATAACGGTTGCTGAATTCAAGGTAGCCATCTTTATGGTGCTATAAAGCACTATTTAAAAAAGATTCAGATACTTGGGAAGGTTAGTCCTGCAGACTTCTCCATGAACTAAGCTATGATTAGTAGGAATAACTGATGGAGGGTAAAAGGACCTGTTCCTTTTCCCTTAGTTCAGCATAATTCTGAAGAGGAGTGCCAACCCAGAGCTCAGATTGGCTGTGGCCTATATTGAGGCTGCATTGTAGTGCAATTACTCTTTACTAAATCCTGCTTCTTTTATTCCCTCACAGGTCTTGATCTCAAGGGCTCTACCCAATAAACTTCCTGCACATAATTCTCCATGTCTTCAGAGTCTTTCCTGAGGACCCCAACCTAAGACAGATGCTAAAGAGTATGAATGGACCACATTTATTTGCTATTTTCAGGGACAGTTTTATAGAGTAGAAATTGCATATGTTTTATAGCCAGAAATATAAATCTGCGATTATTAGCTCTGATCTCAGGGAAGTTACTTAATCTTTCTGAGCTTTGGTTTTCTCATCTCTGAAGAAGTTTCTTACCACTATTAAAAACAACCCACATAAAGCGCTTAGCACAGCATCTGACAAAATGTAGGCACCCAGTACATGGAGAGTTATAAGCGGGTAAATTTGAATCACCAGAATGCTAAATATTTAGGGAACATCTTCTTACCCTTTTCAGACTTGCTTTTTATTCATTATATTGTAATGCCATGTCTTGGTTTCTAATGAAGGTCCCTTCTTACAGAAACCACGTGAATTTGAAGTTTCTCAATGTTCCATGGGAGAGATTTTCCTCAGAGTTTGAGCATAGAAAATTTTTTTCCAGCACTGGAGAAAGGGATTTACAAATCACTGCCTTGGACAATGACAGTTACATAACACCACCTGACTTCTGCTTCTCAGTGCCTGGGAGGAGGCCAGAGCTGTCCCCTGTGTTCGGTCCCAGCAGTGGTTTTGACCCTGTCTGTTGATTAGTCTGCTCTTCCTCTTTTGACCCAGTTTCCAGTTTCTATGATCTGATTTTATTATTATGGTGTTGGCATTTTATTATAAACCATTCTTTCAGAAAGTCTTGGAATAAACATAAATTAATCTCCAAGATTCTGAACCTCTTAGCCCAAACCTCCTGATATTGAATCTTTCCCATAACTTCCTTCACACTAAATATGATGTTCATTCTTAGGACCTTAAAGTTCTTAACCTCTCCCCACAAAATCTCTGGCAATCACTTACCTTCATGCTTCATTTATTTCCTTTTTTCAGCTTGAACCGCATCTTCAGCTATCATAACATGAATTGACTATCAACCCTAGCTACCACATATTTAGTAATTACTATGTGTCAGACATTATGTTAAATGCTTTGCAACAGTGTTTCTCAAAGTGTGGTTCCCCAGACCAGAAGCATCAGCATCACCTAAGAACTTGTTACAAACAGATTCTTTAGCCCCATCCCAGATCTAGTAAATCAGTAACTTCAGGGTGGGGCCCAGTGATCTGGGTTTTGGTAAATACCTCAGACGGTTCTGATGAACACTCAACTTTGAGAACCACTGCTTTACCAACATTAACTTATTTAATTGTAAACACACACACACAAACAAAAAACACACCTAAGACTGAAGTGTAATCCCTTTTACAGATGAGGAAAGTAAGGCTCACAGGGGTTAAGTAACTTGTGCAAGGACCCGCACATTGCAAATGGTAGCTTGAGAAATGAACCCCAGTTCTGTAATAATCCAAAGTCCATACTTGCAAGTTCTCCTTTTAACAATTGTTCCAAATATTCTCCAAATTTTTCTAGCCCTTATGCTATTTCTGGTTATCAAACGGTATCAATACAAGGCCTCATCTCTGTTTTCCTGGGGCAAAATAATGTGAGCGTTTCCCACTTCTTTCCATTCCATGTTAGGATCTCAATTTATATTCTTGTTTCTACTCCTTTATTCTTGCTAAGTCTTTCCATATCTGTCTTTTGAACTGTCTGTGGCAATGTGTTTGCTTTTCTCTTCTAGTGCCATAGTTTGGCTAATAGGTATTTATTGGTATATTATCAAATACCTCTTTGAAAGCAGGGACTGTCAGATTCTGTTCACTTCCTTCAGAGCCAGAAAAGCCCTTTACTGTGGTAAAGGTTTAGTAAGTACTTACTGAATTGAAATTGAGGGAAGAGTGTTTAAATTCAGATGAGAGAATGTAGAGAGAGGGTCAAACCAAGGTATCATATTCCTGGCTAGTAGAGACACAGCATATCTTTTGGTGCATTGGTTATTTTTCTGTCATTATTTTCTTTGTTCTTCTTGGCATTTGCTCTTTTTGGTTTTGCTTTATCTGTTAGCTTGATGACCAATTTAGCTACTTAAGAATACACAGTCGAGTGTGTTGCCTATCTGGGAAAATCAACAACTGGCTTGGAGGAGGAACAGGCTGCCCCTCAGAGGATATTACTTACCATTTTTCTTTCTCAATGATGTTGCATTTGTGGGGTGATCCCTGTGGACTGCTTTCCAGAGCTGCTTTTGAGAACATATAGAGTGGTGAATTACCAAAGTCTCTCTACACTTTCATCAGCATTAGTATTCATAATAATTTTATCTATAATAATTCTTATTATAATTCATGACAGACTTGCATGCACAGGGTAATTTATCCTTTCACATTTATTCATGTTTAAAAGTTATTGGGCCTCTGTAGTATTCTGAAACCCAATGAAAACAATGCCTTCATGCCTTATTTTAGATCAACTTACAGATAGTGGCTCAGTTGAAATTAGAAAGGAGGGTTTATGTTGTTGTTTGTATTTTGCAACTTAAAATGTGGTTATTGGATCAGCAACCTCTGCCACACCAGGAAATTCAGAAGTGCAGAATCTCACACTTTGCCCCAGAACTATTGGATCAGAATCTGAATTTTAACGAAATCCCTAGATGACCCTGTGCACAGCAAACTTTTAGAAACACCCCTCTAAGTCCTAGAATACTGCAATAGAGGGTGTCTTTTCATCCCTATGGTCGTATAAAGTGTGTGTTCAGGTAAGGAAAGACAAATCTCAGCAGGTCAGGTTCATCAAGAGAGATGAGCACCTGGTGTTTGTGCAGGTGGGACACCTTCTCTGTATATTTGCAACAGCTTAAAAAAAAAAAAAAAAAAAAAAAAAGAGTGGCGAGTGTGTCAGGTAACTGCACCCAAACTCTGAAAATAGGGAGTGCCATATCCAAAACCAGGAGGATAAAGAACTTAAGCACACAGGGAAAGCCCCTTTTCTGAGTTTCTCCCGAAGCAGCTACCGCGAGCTCATTTGCAACATTTCTAGTTTCTGGATGCACATATTCTTCTTGTCCTTCCATTTACACTCAGATTTACTCACTTCATTAAAGCTAGTTCTTCGCCCCAGTGTCCTCGTTTCTTTCTTTCTTCTCCCCCACCCCCGCCTCTCTCTCCACACTCTGGAGCCCGGCCCCTCCCTCCGCTCCGGCTCGCACCTCTTCCCAGCCGGGTGCACCTGCAGGCTGGCGCGGGCTCCGGACGCGTGCGGAGCGCCGCGGCGGAGGCTGAGGCGCGCGGACGGCCACCTCCAGCCCGCGCCCGAGGGACAGCAAGCGCAGCCCCACAGAAACCATTCTTCGCGAAGCTGTACACCTCGCCGCTCCCACAGCTGCCAAAGCCGCCAGCGGGCAACCGTGCGCTCCGGAGGCAGCCAGCCCGGGCGGCTGCTCCTTCCGGATGCCAGGACCTGGGCGCCGGGCGGCCGCCAGCAAGAGGATGAAGAGTTCGGTGGGAGGAAGAAGAGAAAAGCTATTGGGAGCGCCGAAAGCTCACGCTAGCCTCGGTAAGTTGAGCGCAAAAGAGGTATCTTGGTTCTGGAGGCGGAGTTGCCTGGGGCTCCGAGCTTGGGTCTGAGGTTTGGCCCCTGTGGGATGCGAGGCGCGCGGGGCTGGAGCGCGCATGGGGAGCGCGGAATGAACAGTTTGCACGTTCCAGACTCGGGACTATCTCCTATCACTCCCGGCACCACGGGTCCACACGCCTGTCTCTTACGCTTGGTAAAGGGGAAAAGAAAATGTGCGGACGCATGGGCCAGGAGAGCGCGGAGCTCGAGGGTCTCAGGTCACCGTGCGCTTCCAAGGACTGAGGGGCAGGGGCGGGCAGCATCCGCAACCAGAAACAACGGGGTTAGCCTGACTCTGGCTAGAGTCTAGGGCTGGACCACCAGGGATGGACGCCCTGCTCAGTCTCCTATTGGGTGTGTGCGGGGTGCGCTCCTTCTCGGGAAACCTGGCGAAGTTGTTGGGAAATGGAAGCACAGCTAGCTAGCTTCGTGGCAGTCTTTTTTTCTTTTTTTTTTTTTTAATTCGCTTTCCGGGATGGATACTATTTGTGGTTAGGGTGAGAAGCTATTAAGTTATAGGCAGCCTCCCTCTGAGGGTGTCGCTTTGATATTTAGGGTGGGGTTGCAAGACAAAGGAAAGGGGAAAAGACCAGTGCCCCTAAATCTGATTGTCTTCCTGGTCCCGTAGTGCCTCTTTTTACCCCTCCACTGTGTACCCAGGGGCACCTGGTTGGAGGAGAGCACGGGGTCTGCGTTGTCTTTTGAGTTCCTGCAACTTGGAAGAAGTTTTGTTATGGGTAGTGGATTGGAGTCAGAGGACACCCGCCACCAAAATGTGTCAGCCCATGTGAAACCCCCATTCCTCGTCTATCCTGCTTACAATTAAGAGTTGTTTCCCTCACATGTTTCGAAGGTTGTGTTTATGTCTGTTTTGGCCTGAGCTGATTTGTGATTTTGAACTAGAGAGGCGTTGTTCCCAGGCGTTTGAGCATCTGTAAATTCTGGAACCTTGAACTACTGCAAAGAAGACCCTACACTCTAAAGGTGTAACTGAGGACCCTCGAGCTGACACTTTTCCCTGACTTTCCTCAAATGCTTTCTGGGGATATGATGGGGAAAGTCCTGTTCTGCTGAAACTATTTGCTAGTTGGTTCGTTAAAGGTGCGGTTCAGGTGTCTACTCTGTGCTGGTTCACCATGTTTTTAATATCCACTGGATAAGTATATCTCCCTCCCGGCTTTCATCCTACCAGTTGGCCTGTGCTGGGTGATTCAGACACTATGCTGTTCTCTAAGCATGAAAGGCAAATATGGGTCATTTCAAATTATGTAGATTGATGCAGCACTGTGTGTGTCTGGGGTTTGCTGCAATTTCTTTACATTTCCTTCCAGATGTTCCTCAGAAATTAACTTGAGCACTTTATTCATGAAACTAAAATATAGAATGGGGGAATAGGCAAACATCTTGCGTTTACTTCTCTCTGATTTAAGTAAACAAAGTGTTGGAAGCTGTCTGTGTTAGGAGAAAGAGACCTAAGCCAAAGTTTAGGGCTTCTGGGCTATGACAAAATGGCTGGGAAGCCTTTGGGGTTATTAAAAAAATAATATCTAACATTTGTTTCCCTTCACATTATACCCAACACTGTTCTAAGGCCTTTACAACTGGTGTACATGTGCAGCAACCCTAAGAAGGCAGTCTTTATTACCCCCACCCTGTAGATAAGGAAAAGGAGCCTTAGAGATGTGACACTGGGAAAAGTCTCAGTGTTTTGAAAGCTAAGATTGCTGCATTCCAAATTCAGTTTCCTTAACCACTACATGACTCTGAGCTTCATCTGAAGTGAGAATCCAGGACCATTTTAAATTCTAAATCCCATGAAAAATGAGAATGGCAATGAGATCCACAAATGTTTCAAATGTCTAATGTAAGAGAAATGTGGAACTCCAGACTTGAAATCAAATGATATTTACATAATTTGGCCTTCCAGCTCTAGAGAGGGTTAAATGCTGAAGTTTTTGTGTTCACTTTGACAACGTTCCTTGAGGCCCTTTATTGTAAATCAATAGTGCAATATTATGGCCCTTAGCTTAATGATGTGTGATTTATAACATTAAACTTGCCTGATGCTCCTACCACATTCTTATGACTCTAGAGTTATCCTGAAATCTACATGGACATGCTAATATTTCTGCCAGTTTGTAATTAATGCTTAGTTCCTAACAAGTTGTTGATGTCTTTTAACAGATATTAGCATTTTATTTCAAAATGTCTTTTTATTCCCAACACTGTTTTCAAAACAATTACACTCCCCTGCTGTGATTTGCTATTTACCAGGGGCATCAAAATTTCAGTAATGAAAAATGTTTGCAGTTCAAGAGGAATGGTGTTTCCTCTACAATAACAATGCCTGCTAGATGATTCACATCTAGTTTGGGGCTTATTTTATCTGACATTTAATTAAGATGGTGCTTTTCTGATAGCATGGTATATGTAGGTAGATGAGTATATGCCTTTTATTCTTCTAATCTCTACCTTCATAAACCCATTACCTTGAGTTCCTAAGATAAATTATGTTAGTGTTGGTATATAGGTTTTGATATTTTAAAATTAGGAGTGAGAACAACAAGCAAAATTCAGTTGTCATATGTTCTTCATAAACTGTAATTATGATTGTTTGGGGGATAGTATTATATTTTAAGTCACAGATCTGATTTGCCTGCACAGGATCAGAATTATCAAATAAAGTTTTACAAATCCTTTGGGGCACTAATGCTCTTAATATCCCAGATGTCGGAGAAGCTTTGGAAAATAGGGAATCTTTGAGAAGTTAAAGACATTTAACCATGTTTCATTGCACTTGCATGGCATCCTATTGTTTTGAAATAAAATTACATTTCTCCATTCTGTTAGACTAGTGGTTATTGCTGTATTGTTTTTTTTTTCTCTTGTTTTAGGGCAAAGTTGTGTTTCTTTTAGTAGTAACAGCATTGCATGAAATATAAATTTTTGTCTTCTCTCTTGGTATTATTCAAGTCTTAAAAGAAGAAAAAAAACCTTAATCACATTTTGCCTATTAGAAACAACATGTTTCTGAACATGTACGGGTTTAACAGAGGTATAAAAATAGCGTGGCAATAACTTATCTAGATTTGTATTTATTTTGGGGCAGTAGATAATGAGGTTATTTTAGTGACTAACATATTTAATCTTAAAACAGTAGCATTGAAATTAATTGTGAATTTGTCAAATTTCAAAATATTTTGACAATGGAGTTTTGTAAATGGCTTAACCTTATAAATCATACAAATATATTTTCTCCCGTGTGTTTCAAATTTATGAGTTCCTTATTTGTACAACAGGATTAATATTTCATTTTATATTGGTCAGCAATTTAGACAACCAGATCTTTAAAAAGTGATTTAAACTCTGTAGGCTTCTGAGTCCTAATGATGTCACAGATTGAAGAAAGTGATACTGGAGGTTTTATAATTTTGAGTGTTTCAGGAGCTTGGAACTCAAGGTGGATGACACTTCTTAGTTTTCTAATGAGGGCTCTGAAGTGAGAACTTCAGTAAATTAAAGCCTGTGGGTTGAAAAACCAAACAAGCAGTTTAATAGCTACTTAGGAAACTTTGATCAGCTTATGTAGAGTACATGCCCAAAATTCATTAGTGTAATTTATCTTTTGAACAAGTGGATAACACATTAGCAGATCATTTTTAAAATTCCAGTACATTAAAAATCTATGTATTTAGCTCTTCAAGAGCCTGCTAAAATCTTTCTGGAATAACTCATCTTTAACTTGGTTTTTTAATTGCAGTGAGAGAATTTGAAGGACATAAATAGGCAGAGATGAATAAAAATTCTTCATATAGTCTTTTTCCCAGTTTAAAACATATTTCAATTATCTCCAGATAATTCTGTACCATTTCTAGTATTTTGCCTAGATTGAAGTGGTGGGTTCCAAAGAGTCTTATTTTTACCCTGTTGATGAACTAGTGGAGAATACAGAAACATAGTTCTAGAATGGAGTATGGGTGTTTAGACCACTTAATCACTGTATTACTTTGCCTATAGTGTCAGTCAACTGTCCATATATATTTGTGGCTTTATTTGGAACGAAAAGGTGTTTTTATATATTCATGGAATTACATCTGTCAAAACAAGTAAGCATTCAGCATTTCCAAACAGTTGTGTTATGTGAGGCATTTACAGTAAAACAGAGTTCTTACATTGCTTCCAGGTAGTTGTGCAGTACATCTTCCAAGAAACAGCCTCAATCTTGGCATGCCTTGCTTAAAATATTATTCCTTAGACCTATCTGGCCCCACAAGAAGGAAAAAACACGACTACATGGTGTGCTGGGGAGCTCTATTTGAGGATTTTTCTGAGGGTCACACATAACATGGGATCAGACATTGTTTAATTTGTTGATAATCCTGACATGTTCAACTTATAGTACTAAAATATAAAATGTAAATATGTAAAATAAAAACTATTACTAAAACGTTATTCAATGTAATCCTTTCATAATGTATTATTAGAAATTATTAGAGATTTGTTTCTCCTTTGCTCCTTCAATGATCTTCCATCTTCTCTACCTTCAACTGAAAGGAAAGATAACTTATTGAAATGTTTTCTGATTATCTTTGTTTTAAGGTGCTCCCTAAACAGAGGAAGTGCACATGAAACTCCAGAAAGCTTCTCAAAAAGTCTAGATTTTAAACTGAATGTAAGAGAGTACAATTTCTAGGAGTTTTCTCAATTCACCAAAGCTATCCAGATCACCTGGAATTAAAGAATAAAGGTTAGATATACTGGATTGTGTTTTGGGGTGGTTAAAATTTTCCATTCATGGTAAATTTTGACATTAAAGTCTTAAAGACAAAATAGTCATTTAACATGGTGTAATAGTTAAAAGTGCAAGCTTAAGAACTAGAATGTTGGGTTTGAATCCTTGCTGCATTCCTTATAAGCTGTGAGAATTTAGTCAACTTATTGCACTTTGCCTCGGTGTCCTCATCTAAAAAATGGTGAAAATAAATCATCTACCTCATAAGTTTATTGAACTATAATGAGAATACATGTGAAGTGGTTCAAATAGTGTCTAGTACATGGTAAATACTCTGTAGATGTTAGCTAATTTTATCATCATCATGTATTAGTTCCTATTATTGCTGTAACAAATTACCTCCAACTTAATTACTCCAAACAACAAACAATGTGTTCTCTCGTATTTCTGGGGTCAGAAGTCTGAAATCAAGGTGTTGGTGCACTCCCTCTGGAAGCTCTCTGGGAGGATATGTTCCTTTCCTCTCGCAGCTTCTGGTGGCGGCCAGCATTCCTTGACTTGTAGCCCTACCACTCCAGTCTCTGCCTTCATCTTCACTCTGCTTTCTGTTCCATGTGTTAAGTCTCCCTTGCCTTTCTCTAATGAAGACACTTGTGATTACCTTGGGCTCACTAGGATAATCTCTCCATATCAAGATCCTTCACTTCACTCTATAGATCCTTCATCGGCGGATGCTTTTTCCAAATAATGTAACATTTACAGGTTCCAGGAATTAGGGTGCATTATTCTGCCTACCACAATTCTTTATCATCATCATCATCATCACCATCATCATCATCATCATTGTTAGATTGCTATAGTGTGCTAGATGTGTGAAAAGATAGCTGGACCAAGGGACTAAATTTTGAAAAATGCAGAAAGGACCAGAAAGTTCATACACATGTTTTAAAAATACATTGACGTTTGTTCAAATTTTAACCAGATTTTGGATTGAAGAATTACAGGGTAATCAATTATTTTCTGTACACTTCACTTTAACTTAATGTATTCAGTAAGTGTTTGGTGAGTGATTATTATGTGCTTGTTGGGTGCTAGTGCTGAGATGTCAAAGTTGACAGGAGAAACATGACCCTGCCTTCATGAATGTAAAGTCTAGCATATAGACAATAACATTATCACAGGCAACTGTTAACTTTTAACGAGCAATTTATTGAGTTTAATAGGCTGCTTATATTTAACCTCAAAATTGTAGGAGCAAGGAATTATTATTAAACACACTTTAGAGACAAAGATTCAAGCCAGGAATGAACACACAGCTAGGAAGGGCCAACTTTTGAATTCTTTTCTGTCTGGCTGTACTGTATATTCCTTGGAACAAAATGCAAAATCCAGGGCAAATTTAGAAAAATATGTAAGAATAATATTTTAGAAAGGATAAATAAAACTTGATGAGTCATAATTATCAACTAATGATGTGTTCTGACTCTTTGGACCTTTGGAATTCTTGTGTTTTTGTTTTTTAAAATTTTCTTTCCCTAAATAGTATAAGTTGATTTTTCTGGTCTTAGTGAATAGACACTACTTGCTTACTTAGTTATTCTTCAATATTTTTTGATAATGGATTTAAGATGTCTAAAAATGAGGCAAAATAGTGCTAAATTAAATTTAAAAAATAACTGATTACAATGAGAATGAATGAACTACACTTACAGACTAAAATATGGTTAATTTCTCAAATCTAATGTTGACAAACAGAATCCAGAAAGCTCAAAAAGCATAATTCCGTTTATCTTAAATTCAGAAGTAAGCAAAGCTCTTATGAGCAAATCGTGATTATCATTTGGGGAAGGGGCAGAGTGCTGAGAATGTTTTGTGTTCTCACCTGGGTGTTGCTTAAATAGTCTGTTGACTTTGTAGAAATTCATCAAGCTGTACATTTATAATTTGTGCACTTTTCTATATGTGAATTATATTTCTAAAAAGTTCAAAAAACAGTTAAGATTTGAGAAACATGTGACAAAGGGAAATTTCTTTGAGAGTAGGAAAAATAAGAAATACTCAAACCTAGTTATAAGGGAGTATTCTCTAGCCAGACTTGGTCCATAAGTTCATAAATTTGACCATAAGTTTATAAACAACTGTAATTCCCCAACAGGCAGATTTAATCAGAATTCTAGTGTTCAAAACAAAAAGGCCATTCCTGGTACTGAGATTGGAGAGAATTTTTCCTTATGAAGAACTGAATGGTGCAGCAAGCAACAGTCATTCATAAGTTTAGTTACTGAGCTGCTTTCTGCTCTGGCTTTACTTCAAACAGTTCTAAGTTTCTGGAAGGTTGGGAGGGCTACGTAACCCTTAACAATGCTTTATCAATTAGTGAACTTTTGGCAATGTTTGCACAGCAGTGAGCTTCAGCGCACATGCTCTGATGAATTCTGAGCATTGGCATTCTTTGTGATGGGTCAAAAGCTGGGATAACTGTGACCCTCTGGGGAACCTGAGAAGATGGATCTCTGCCGGGAATGATGGGGATATCTCTGAGAGAGCAGTGAGCAAGGCGCAGATTCACCTTAAGAAGTAATAAATAGGGCACAGTGAACTAATTTGGATTTCCCTTGGTAACTGAGTTCTTCAGAGATGTTTCTGGACCTCAATAATCTAAACAGTGAGCTTCTCTAAGGCAGCGGCTATGGTTAATTTTAATCTTTGTGCCTCCTGCAGTGCTTGTCAGAGACTTGAACAAAGTAGGTGCCCCACAATATTTGTCAAATACTAAAATTCTATTGTGATAGACGTGGAAGTTGTAGAAGATTGAGCAGAATAGCTATTAGGACTTATATATATATTGAAAATTGCCTTAAAATTGACATAATAATCTATCAAGAGTTTTATATAACTTAACCATTTGCCTGTCTGCATAAAGTAAGCACAGCTCATTTCTGGTTAATTAATTGCTTCCAGTAAGTTAAGTAAAGTATTTACTTAATACTTTAGACCTTAGAAAATTGCTTTCAAAATATCATTTTTCAGTTTATTTAGATTTTGGCTAAAATTCTGGATTTGTAAATTGCTTCTTACTTAGTGGCATTATTCTTAATTATTTATTAATCATAAATTGTGTCCAATGATAATGTGTCCATCTTTGACTCTTCCTAAATTAAAAAACAATCAATGCAAGTTAACTTAGAAAATTAAAAAAAATGGTTTCTGATTTTTCATCATGAATTAGATCATGCCTCCTTGGTTTAAGTTTCCAAAGGTGAAAAGGAAACTCTCAGGGCTCTCAGGAAAGCCAGGAGAAAGAATTCCTTTCTTAAAAGTTCACTCTTAACAAAAGTAAAAGTTTCCCTAATTAGGATTTTTTTAGCATGTGTAAGAAAATTTAAGAAAAAAAAAACAAAATAATATTCAGAATAGAAAAGTTTGCCAGTACCGATGATGGGAATCAAATTTCTATCCCATTTAGAGCAAAATAATTTTCATTTTTTCCTACTAATGCATGTACTAAAATCTTACATTGAAATAGCATTTCACAGGATACAAACGTCTGCACCTACAATTTCTCATTTATTCTTCCCACAAATTAGGTAGGGTAGGTGCCATCATTAGTCACTTTTTTTTTCATATAAGGAAACAATCGAGATTTTCCAAGGCCAAATAATTTGTGTATTGTAAAGTTGGAATATGAACTAACTTTCTACTGCCCTGAATAGTTTCCTCTTTTTTCAACATATACAGGGAAATAGCTCCTTCCAAGACTATCATACATTTGGATAATTTACCGGGGGCCAGTGATAGTATATGAATGGAATGGAGATGAGAACAATCAATAAGTGGCAGTATTGAGGGAGCACTAATGAAACTTTAATTTGAAAATTGCTTCAAAATGTACTCGAAGATAAGCTTTATAACCATACTCAGATTTGAGATGAAGATAAACTAATTCTATGCAAATACGGAAGTGACTTTAACAGTTATTTTATATACCTTGATGTGGTCCTTAAGGAAAATCATCAGGACCATTAATAAGTTTCTAAGTTGATTAGGCTAATTTGGTACTCTAAAATGCATCTTCTGATAAACTAATGCTGCCTATTGCATTCTGAAGTACAGCAAATTGCTTCCTTCTTTCTATGCCCAATTTTGAAAGTTTCCAGTCTCTGCATTCTTTTTGCGTTTTCAGTTCGTTGGCTTTCCATTTTGTCTTGTCACATCAGAACAATGAATCATCTTGTCCATTAGCTGAGTTTGGAAATTCTGTGTTTTTCAATGAATTTGTTTTTACCTCATGCCTTTGCTAATTTGAAACCTGGTAACTTAACTGCGTTCCCAAAATATGTTTATGATGGGATGTCAATAAGTTTTGTTTTGAGCAGCAAAAGGCTGCAGTTTTTTTTTAAATCCTTATATATCAAATGGAATATTTTAATATTTAACGTTGTGTGTTTCAGGAAAATGAAAGGTTTAAGGTAATAATGGTGAGAGAGCTCTAGAGGGGTGGGATAATCAAATAAAATTAGAAGGCTCTCAATTTTTGCAACTTGAAGAAAACAGGTATGTGCCAACTGAGTGATCACCCTAATTATCAGAGTCTCATAGGAATACCGGGTTATTCATTTCTATTTCATGAATTCCCACTAAAGGAGGCTCAATACATTAAAAATGAAGTGTTGTTCTTTGTTTCTAACAGTTAAAGCCTGAGCTGAGCAGAGGGACACATGTTGAGACAACGTATGCCAACACAACGTGCTTCTTATGCTCCCTGCAGTGAATGGAGCATACAAGGGCATTGTTGTTTTGAATCTATTTTGTAAGAATTTTTAAGACTGCGTGTTACTGCTTTGTCTTTAAAATAACCAACAATGATAAGGTGGCTCTTACTGAGGTGTCAATAAATGATGATGGTAAATTATTGAAATTTTGTTGACTGTCACAGCAAACACTGAAGTATATTGTTCAGATACTGCCAAATGCTGCGGCATACTGACTGTGTCTAAGCTAGAATTGTGGCACCGATTCCATTAATAGGGCTGTGTGCGTGTATGGAGTGTAATGTGTGTAGGCATACTAAAATAGGAAGTCATTGAGAGGTTGGTTTGAGGAAGGCTTGGCATACTTTTGTGAAAAAAATCATAGAAAGTATTTTTTCCAAAAAGAATAAAATTGCTAGGGACATGTCTTAAAGAAGTCAAACTCCTTAGAATAGTTTAACAACAGATTATTTAGCTCTTGCTTTATTAGTTCCTGAAAATTTACGGAAAATGAAACAAGTTGTAAGAGCCCAACTGTGAATACTTTCCAAAATAAACTGGAAACATCCCCAAAGAGGATATTACTAAAACTAGTTAAGTGGCTATGACTTTAATCATCAGGGTTCCCAGCCTCAGTTGTAACTTGCTGTTTGCAGCTTTCTGTAGCCATCCATTCAGGTTTTAAAAATGATACTTTTAAGAATTCAATGATCCGTTAAAAATACATTTTCATTGAATATTATGCTACCTTTAATATTCGTATGAATTCTTTCTTATAACCTAGGTTAAAAAACTTAGCCGTATTATCAAGCAACATAAGTGATATTATAAATTCATTTGTTTATATATGCTTTATAACTCATTTCCACATCAAAGAGAGACTTACTGTCTTGTCTTTATTGGACATCATTTCCTATTATTTCTGTTGGTAGTCCCACTGTTACCTCAAACTGAGTTCATCATTTTGCTCCTAAATTTAGCTCCACTTCTTGACCTGACTCTTTCTTTCTGTACCAAGGCTGTTCTCTCAGAATTTAAATATTTCTGTATATTTGAACAGGTGATTGTTATGACAATGCTGATTTTCGTATCATTATATATAAGTCATCTCAGGGAACCTAAAAGGATCCTGTAGTCAATATAATTTCATTTATTTTCCAGTCTTACCATAGCTATGACCTATACCAAATTCCATTAAAATACCCAAGGTAACAGAGCCTCTGCAAATAATCAAGGAAGACAACTTCAATTTTGAGCAAAAATGCTAAAGCTTTCTGTTTAATATTTCCTTATTTTACTAGGCTATTGCCAGCTCGATTTTAAGGGGGCATTGGATTCTACAGGACAGAAAAACCTCTTGGGAGTTGCAGAATAATGACATTTCTCTATATATTTGCAAGTTGCTTGAAACAACTTGAGCTTCACTCTAATATTTATTCAATGTTACTTTCTAATTGGTCATTTTTTTACCTTTTCACAATTACATTTTCATTTTGTTTCTAACAATTAAGTCATTGAGGCTAACTACAGTTTTAGATGTTTCTGTGCTGAGTCAAAGCATCACACTTTTTTGCTCAGTATCAGAGAGGCCTATATGTTTAACTAGATGGTTTGTAGGGCTGTGGCAATAACTGTGGAGATGAGTGTTCACTATCGCCGTTTACAGTTTCAGCTCCAATCGGGTCTCCATTGTCAATGCTGCTTAGTCATTCTCCTAATCCCCAGCAGCACCCTCCCTATAAAGGCTATTCTAAATTTTGACTTGCATTTTGAGACCTGTCCCCAAAACCTACTGGCTCTTCCCACATTCAGAATATTATCTTGTTTCTGCTTCTCAGATTATGTAAGGATCAGTGGGCAAGCACATCTCCAAATTTTCCTTCTTTCACTATCAGTCACATTTTCATGTACATCCATTCTGACCCTATCTCTATCTCAATGGGATGACTGTCCCAATGCCTCCTTAAGTGATCATAATCCCACTTGCTCCTTGTACCTGTTTGAATATATTGTGCCCCCCAAACGCCATTATCTTTGATGTACTCTTGTGTGGGCAGACGTTATCAGTGTTGATTAGATTGTAATTCTTTGATTGTTTCTTTGGAGTGTGCTCCACCCAGCTGTGGGTGATGACTCTGATTGGATAATTCCCATGGAGGTGTTGCTCCGCCCATTCGGGGTGGGTCTAAGTTGATCAGTGGAGCCATATAAATGAGCTGACAAACAGAAGGAACTCAGTGCAGCTGAGAGTGAATGTTTGAAGAGGAGCTACAGCCAAGAGGGACACTTTGAAGAAAACACAGGAGCTGCATATGAGAGACAGTTTGAAGATGGTCGTTGAAAGCAGACTCTTGCTCCGGAGAAGCTAAGAGAGGAGAGATACCCCAAGTGCAACTAAGAGTGACATTTTTGAGGAACTGCAGCCTAGAGAGGAACATCCTGGGAGAAAGCCATTTTGAAACCAGAACTTTGGAGCAGACACCAGCCACGTGCCTTCCCAGCTAACAGAGGTTTTCCTGACACCATTGGCCATCTTCCAGTGAAGGTACTCGATTGCTGTTGTTACCTTGGACACTTTATGGCCTTAAGACTGTAACTGTGTAACCAAATAAGCCCCCTTTGTAAAAGCCAATCCATTTCTGGTGTTTTGCATTCCAGCAGCATTAGCAAACTAGAACACTCCTGGTACCTCCTAAACATTTTATCAGTTATTCATTCTCTCTCCTTCCATCTGCTCTCCCTCCAGACCTTCCATCTTCTCCTTTCTTTATAAAATAAGAACTTCAAGCTGCTATCCTAAATCCCTCTGGAATCATTGTCATCTTTTTGGAAAGGGCAGCTCCATGCTTTTTCTTCTCTTCTTCACCTTAATTTGTCATATATCTGAGGCACTCTCAACCATCACATGTAACCTTTAAGTGTCCAATCCAAAGGTCTCTTTTCTGTACTAATTCTTTTTGAACATGCTGAAATATTTGACAATGCTGGCTATCCCTGTTATTTATACATTCAATAGATATTTATTGAGTGTCTAGCACTATGCAAAAACATAGCAAAGAAAATGTTTCTATTGATTAGATCTGTTTAATAATGTTTCCTGTTCTCCTACCTCCAGTCACCTGGAAGGATTGCTGTTCTCCAACCTCCTGAAGTTAGATGATGCCATGTTATTTGCTTTGGCCAACAAAATATTAATGGAGGGGATGTGTCACTTTCTAGCAGAAGATTCTGGTGTGTGATTTGCTACGTTCCTAGTATAGTTTGCTGGATCTGCTATCACAAATACCACACAATGTGCTGGCTTAAACAATGGGGATTTATTGGTTTGTGGTTTTGAGGCTAGGAAAAGTCTAGATATCAGCAAGACTTGCTTTCTCCCCAAAGACTGTAGCATTTTGATACTGGCTGCAAGCAATCTTTGGCATTCCTTGGTTTTCCTGTCACATGCTGATGACCTCTCCTTTCTATTCTGGGTTCTTGCTGATTCTATTCTGGATTCTCCCTCTGGTCTCCTCTGAGCATTGCTTCTAGTTTCTTCTCTTTATAAGGCCTCTAGTGATCCATATTAAGGCCCACCTTACTTCAGTTAGCCACACCTTAACTAAAAATAACATCTTCAAAAGGTTCTATTTACCATGCATTCACACTCACAGGAATGCAGATTAATATTAAGAACATACCTAAATTGGGATACATAATTCAATCTACCACATTTCCCTTCCCGTCACAGAGTCCAACAGTATTTGAGATGGTGGAGGCTTTATTAGATTGTGTCCCTGATTGAGTATAGCTTGGAGGGAAGGACCTGCCAACATGTTGAATGAGAATGGAAGTCTCTGTTTCTGTAAGTCACTAAGATTTGGGGGTTAGTTACCTCAGAAAAATCTGGCATGCCTTGACTGATACAGTGCTATAATAGAAGTGTAAATAAAGCACTGTGAAAACAGAGCTCTGCACTTTCAAGCATCTGTACCTGCATTTGAAAGCTTCCTACTTGACATTTCAAACTGGGTATCCCCAAATCACCTTAAACTCACCATATTAGAACTGAACCCTGTACTGTCTTCTCTCAACACTTCCTCCAAAACAAGCAAAGTCTTCTACTCCTCTAGTTTACATGCTGATTATCTTCATCATTGGAATTTCTACCTAATTGTATAATCTCAGTTTGAAGAATTAGCCTTGAATTATAAGTCTTCTTCCCCACTTACAACCAGTCTTTTACCAAATTTGTCTCATTCTCTTCATTCCGAAAGTTTTTATGTGAATTCAGGCTCATATTTTGCTAGTTCCTCTAGTTCCCAGTTTGATAATTCTTGACCTTTTGGGGCCAGGGATCTATTTTGAAATAAGATAAAAATTATGGCTCTTCTACCTAGAAGAATTCATGTATGTATTCATGAGCATGTTTGCTCACTTGTCCTTTTTCCTTCCCTCTTTCCCTCTCTTCTTCCCTCTCTATCTCTCTTACATACTCCAGTTTCCTTGAACTCAGATTTTCCTTCAGTTTGCATTCCTATACTCCAGTATAAGAACCCCATTTTGGATTGAGTCACGGAAATTCAATTTTCCATACTGATGTCCAGGCTGTCTTTCTATTATATATCTGCTGCTTAGAAACTTAGGTGGGTTTGCATTGCTCAAAAGGAAATACAAATTCCTCATCAAAGTTCCTTCCTAAACCAACCTCATTATATATATTTTAAATTTTAACTCTACTACTTACCCCTTATTAAACTTTCTGCTCCAATCAGATTTACCCAAAACACCTTATGAATTCTCACTTCTGAATTCTCTATTCCTCTTTTTTGAATCTCAGCCATCTGTGACAATTAATTTTCATTGGTTTATGAGTAAAAGAAAACCCAAAACCATACTAACTTACATAATAAATAAATGGTAGTCTGCTTATATAATTAAAAGTTTATACATTTTTATATAAGCTTTTTGTAAGCTCTTATAGCAGTCACATTTATTCCTGGGTTTTAACTGTTATTTCTAAACTCTGAGATGCTGAGCTCTTTGGTTATAACTTGGTAGTTCCCTGGAACATTGGGTATCTGTGTGATATCTGAGACTCAAAGTTAGAATTCTGCAGCTCTGAAAGTCAGCATTACTCCATAAAGCACCTGTTAAAGAAGCTGGATAAGAAATCGGACTCCAATTAGATGTATGAATGAAATGGACCTGGTTAGGACTAACATAAATCAGAATACAGGGTAAAGCATGATGTTGTCTGTATTTTAAAACTTCAACTTCTGTGTGAGACCAAAAGAAGGAATGTTTATTTGGTCCAAAATTTAAATTTTCTGTAGCATATTATCTAATTTAACTTGTCTGGTCAGTTTATCTAAACAACTCAAATACATGGAACTTAGAATAGGGAATGAAATCTTATTATTCTGTACAGGTTAATGTAATACCAGATACATTCCAGAGTATTTTGGGCAGAAGATAAAAAAAGTGTTTGCAAAGTCTACATGAGGGACAGGGGAGAAATACGGAAGTATTACACTTCCCCACCTGGGGAATTCCTGATACTATTTCAGGCACTAGGGACTCACAGTTGATTAAGCCAAGCCCTTGATCTTGAGGCTTGCCTTTGTGTAACATATTTCTGCAATGGCGAAGCTAGACCTGCTTGTAATTATGCCTAACAATCACCCCCAGAGAACCTCTTTTGTTGCTTAGATGTGGCCTCTCTCTTTCAGCCAACTATGCCGCTAAATTCACTACACTCCCTCCACCTGGGATGTAACTCCTAGGGGTGTAACTTTCCCAGGCATCATGGGACATGACTCCCAGGGTGAACCTGGCCCTGGCATCATGGGATTGCAAATGGCTTCTGGACCAAAAGGGGGAAAAGAAATGGAACAAAATAAAGTTTCAGTGGCTAAGAGATTTGAAATAGAGTCAAGAGATCATTCTGGAGGTTACTCTTATGCAAACTTTAGCCAGATATTACAAGCTACCACAGTATGCCAATCTCCAACCAACAATATTCTGAAAACCCTAGGTAGTGCACTGGGCCCCGTCTAAGTCTCTATAAAAGTTTTTCTTAGTAAGTTTATTTTTTCAGAATCTTAAGGCCTCCAGATTGATCCTATGCCAGATAAGCCCTGAAACTCAGAGGTACGAGTCTCTCCAAAACATCAACCAGTTTCATGCCTCTGTCCCAAAAGGTCAACCTCCCTTTCCAGTACAGAGAAGTTAAAATGGTTGTTGCTCAGATGTTTCTGAAGACTGAGAGAAAGATCGAATGAGAGGGAGGAGGTGTAACTGAGAAATTAGGATTTAACAAATGAATGCCAATACTGACTCATTATATAGATTTTTTTTTTACTGTCTAGTGTTTTAGAATAGCCAGAAGGAAATACCTGAAGTTGTTGAACTGTAATCCTGTAACCTTGATCTTTGATAATGATTGTATAACTATGTAGCAGAAAAAGAAAAAAAAAATCAGTTGCTGGTGTTTGTATTGATCTACTTCTGGATGTTTTGTTCCATTCTGCTGATCTATATATCTACCTTTGACAGTACTACACTGTTTTAGTTAACCTACCTCTACTGTAAGTCTTAAAATTAGGTAGAGTGCAATACTAATGATCAATAAGAGGGAGGGGTAAGGGGTATAGGATGTTTGGGGTTTTCTTTTATCTTTTTCTTTCTTTTTTTTTGGAGCAGTGCAAATGTTCTAAAAATGA
Organism: Choloepus didactylus; assembly: GCF_015220235.1. NCBI lineage: Eukaryota > Metazoa > Chordata > Mammalia > Pilosa > Megalonychidae > Choloepus > Choloepus didactylus. The sequence continues at coordinate 174,006,635 of NC_051307.1, read as the reverse complement.
TCATGGTGATGAATACACAAATATGTGATGATACTTTGTATACTTTGGTTGGATTGTATGGTATGTGAATTTATCTCAATAAAATTAAGTTTAAAGAAAATAAAAGTTTACAGTGGAACTGGCTTCAAGTATGTTTTAGTGAAGCTTCCAGTTCTTTTTCTTTTGGATTCACTTAGCTCTGCCTTTCTCTGTAACTTAGGTGTCTTCAAGGTGACTTTTCTCTTGGTTGCAAAATGACTGTTGATGTTCCAGACATCATATATTTATGCCACAAAATCTAGAAGACATGAGCTCTAGACTTCTCTCTGATTGGAACAATTAAGTCACATGTGAAGCCCTGAACCACTCACTCACTGGTGTCTGGAAATACTATGTGTTGATTATCTTTGCCTTGGAGTAATACAATTCTGAAGGTTGAAAGTATATAGATGATGTACAAATTTGGGAAAGGAGGTGTCATAGCGACCTGAACAAAGCCCATGCTTCAAGTTTCTGTCATGATACTTGCTTGTAAGTTGAGCTTTCAATTTCTGAATCTTCTGTTCTTCATAGCATTTGCTCATTGGCTCTCTATTTTCCATTAGGGTACTATTATCATCCTTAAGAGGTAGCAGTATGCTTGACTTACAATATCTTAGCACAAAAGAAAATGCAGTGTCATAGTTTACTAAATTCAAGCTTTGTTGATTGGTTTTGTTGGTTGGGAGTTCTCTGGTTTGTGAGTCACAATCAGCCTTCCCAAACTGCTTGTGGTGACAGAGTTGATTAGCTGTTTCTAAAACATGCTTCTGTTTCTTCCTTTATGGCTATGTTGTTGAGTCCCCTTTCAAGTTAAATGTGACCATGTGTGATTGCAGGCCAATGGAACATGGCAGAAGTGATGCACCCACTTCCAAACATGATCCATAAACCATCCCCCTCACTATGTGCAATCCTTAGTCCTTCCCCATCTGTGAACTAGACGTGACTGTAAGGCAGTCCCGTGCATTGAAGGTGGCAGAGCCTCCTTAAGCCTGGCACCCTGAGTAACAGTGTGAACCAGAGATACTAGTCCCTAACTGTTGATACAATTGGACTTAACTGAGTGTTCTAATTTGCTAATGCTGCCAGAATGCAAAACACCAGAGATGGATTGGCTTTTATAAAAGGGGGTTTATTTGGTTACACAGTTACAGTCTTAAGGCCATAAAGTGTCCAAGGTAATGCATCAACAATCAGGTACGTTCACTGGAGGATGGCCAATGGCATCTGGAAAACCTCTGTTAGCTGGGAAGGCATGTGGCCAGCATCTGCTCCAAGTTCTGGTTTCCAAATGGCTTTCTCCCACGACATTCCTCTCTAAGCTTCAGCTTCTCAAAAATGTCACTCTTAGTTGCTCTTGGGGCATTTGTCCTCTCTCAGCTTCTCCGGAGCAAAAGTCTGCTTTCAAAGGTGGTCTCCAAAATGTCTCTGTAAGCTGAAGCTCCTCTCTCAGTTCCAGAGCATTCTTCAAAGTGTCCCTCTTGACTGTAGCTCCTTTTCAAAAGGTCACTCTCAGCTACACTGAGTTCCCTCTGCCCATCAGCTCATTTATATGGCTCCAATGATCAAGGCCCACCCAATGGGCGAGCCAACACTCCATGGAAATTATCCAATTAGAGTCATCACCCACAGCTGGGTGGTGCACATCTCCAAAGAAACACTCAAAGAAATCTAATCAATACTGATAACGTCTGCCCACACAAGATTACATCAAAGATAATGATGTTTGGGGGGACATAATACATTCAAACTGGCACATTCCACCCCCTGGACCCTAAAATGACATTATCTTTCCATATACAAAATACATTCACCCCATCACATATCACAAAAACTTAAATCATTCCAGTAACAGTAGTTAAGTACAAGATCCCATCAAAATCAATTATAGGCATGATCAGTCTTAAGGCATAATTCCCCTCTAGCTGTGGATCTGTGAACTTAGAATAAGTTATGTGCTTCCAATATACAAAGGAGGGAGATTCATAGGATAAACATTCCCATTGCCATAAGGAAAAAGAGTAAGGAAAACAGGGTTAACAGGACCAAAACAGTTCCTAAAACCTGCAGGAAAAACTCCATTAGATTTCGAAGTCCGAGAGTCATTAATGAAATGGTGTTGCTTCCTTGGGGCCTGAGAGAGTGGGAGTCTAACCCTTCCTAAGGGCCTTTGTGGCAGCCCTTTCTGCTCCAAACGCTTAGGTGAGTGCTCCAACATATCCACACATTGGGGAGACCACCTTTCTGGCCCCACCCTCCTCAAACATCGGGGCAGCTCCCGGATTCCCTTCCATCTCTGAGGCACATGCTCAACCCCTTCAGAACAGTGTGGTGGCAGCCAGGCTCTCCCCAATTCCCTGGGAATGTGCTCCACCCTCTTTGGGGCTTGGGGTTGCGGAACGTTTCAAACTGGCACACTGAGCAAGAAATAAAATAATATGAAGTCACAGATATTTTAGAATTTATCTTTTTAACTAATACAGTTCCTAAGCATGCTGAATTCCTTCTAGATTCCTTGGATTTATTGCATATTCACTTCACGTAATCTTACTAAAGTGAGTATGAATTTCATCTGCTTCTGTGTGGATAAATCCAAAGATATTCTGAAGGCCAGGATAAAAAGAAAATTTCTTAAAAATATGAAAGTGATTGCTAGACAATAAGTGATATGAATTTAGCTGTTTTGCATCTAACTGAAAAATAGTAGAGGGTCTATGAGAAAATCAATTCGTAGCCATCCAAATGTATTCCTTAATGCACTTGTTATTATAATTGAGGGCTACTCTTATGTTCCTATTTTCTCCTCTATGAACACCTGAAACTTAAAAAAAAAAAAAAAAGTCAATTCAAGTTCACTTAGAGATTTGGGCCTAATGATATGCTCTGGTCTATTTTTTTTCTATCTGAAAGCTTTATGGTTGTAAGACTGTAAAACCACTATGTAATTATGTATGCGAATTTCTTGATAATCTCAATGATGGAATTTTTTTTATGTGTTAATGCTATTCCTGCACTTTTCATATAATTAATAAGCTCGTAATAGCATAGGTCCTATTATAACTTGCCATTATTTCCTATATATACTGAAGAGAGGATATTCTATGGATAGTAAATGTTGTGCTCACTTAATGGTGTATTCTGATTTTGTTACTATTCAACTCTCATTCTTGAAATTTTATATCATCTTTTCCCTTCTTTTAAGCATTTCACCAAAGACGTGCTTTGTAATAAGTACTATGTTCAATAATATATATTTAAGTGTAACTTTGACTAAACTCAGAAATCTATTTGAATGGACTTATCCATGATTTGTAGTCATATATTTCATTTATTCCTCTATTACCATCATTTAAGGAATTAAACCATAACATTCCCTACACTTAACTATCTATCTTATCTTTGTATCCACCTTTCCATCCATGCATCCATCCATCCATCTATCCATCTATCTATTTTGATCCTTGTAGCCATATCTTTTCAAGTTTCCTTGAAATCTTAGCTACAAGGATGATCAGTTGAGAAACAGAATTTTAGCATAGAAGATATTCTAGAATTTCATTGAATAGGAGATTCTACATCCACCAGGAATGGATACCATCATGTTTGACCTCTTTTAGCTTTGATTCTTCTCTCCTTCTCATTTCTCTTGAGCCTCTACTCCCTGTCTCCTGTCTCACTCCCCAGATACCCCAGGTACAACTCTTTAAGAAATAAAAGTGGTACTAAAGGAGAAATCATACAAAGATAACAAAAGACAACAATGTATACATTTTTACCTGTCATATCCTTTCAAATATATCTCCTTTGGGGTTTGCTTGTTTGTGTGTAGACCATTCGACGAATGCTCAATCATAAAACAGGACAGAGTGTGATATATAAACAGGAATGCTTTTTGCTTTTGCTTATATAGTATTTAATAGTTTGGTCTCTGATTTCTACCTTTCGTTAGTTCTTTAAACCTGAAGTAGTTGAATATGGAGCTGTTTAAACATGTATATGTGCTCACACAGACATACATACGCATATAAATTGAGATTGTACTATTCCATATATGTTTTTTATATGTTTATTCTTTGGAAAATGTCAGAAGTATTTTCAGCCTATATGAAGAGAAGAGAAAATTACCTACATGATAACACATTGGATTTTCTGAATGTGTGTATTTGTCGTAATATCATTTTCCATGTGTTGTAACTTCTGTCCTTTTTTTCAACAGCCTTTACTGTTAAGTTCATGATATGGATATATGCTGAATATCCTAAAAATTATTTTTTTTCTTGGGTCCAGGGAAAATGAATATTCTTAACTTACTTTCTAGAAATTATTCAGAATCATTTAGTTTGCTTCATTTTTATTATGATAGTCTTATGTGTCTTAAAGTTTGCTGGAACTTTTCTCCCCCCACTCCCCCCCCCTTTTTTTTTTAAATAAAGAATCCTCTTCATCAGTATTGCCCAATGCCTTGCTTTATTTCTTTATTTTAGGTTCCCTTGGTCTCAGCTGTTTTTTGAAGCCTTTTGAACAGCTGCCACTCTGAAATTTTATTTCAGAATTTTACATACTCATTTTCTACTATTTCTTATATCCCATGTCATCATTTTCCTTTGCTTTGGACCTTGGATGTACTGGAATGCATCCCCAAGTCACTATATTAGAAAGGATTAGTAAAATGTAACATATTCCAAAGCTTTAAAAATTTTGCATGTCATTTGATCTCACAAGTCAAAGAATGAGAATTTTTTCTTAAATGCATTTATTTTAATGAAAATATTTACAGTATTCAAAAAAATTAGTAATAAGTGTCCACAGTTGCAACTTTTTTTGTGTAAAATAGTGGAGATTACATAAAAGACCTCAAAATAACCCATCAACATGATGGAATACATAATGTAGCAGAAATGCATCTTTGACATTGAAATACATTCAGTATATTGTAAATGAATGAAGGAAGCCACAAACAAATGTATAGTAGATTCCAATTTCTATTAAAAGTTAAAATTAAATGTGTGTAAAAAGGGCATAGACAGTGCTATTCAATAGGACTTGCTGCAGTGAGGGAAATGTTCTTTATCTCTGTTGTCCAATATATAGCCACTTGCCACATATGACGAGCATTTGAAATGTAATTAATTTGACTGAGGAAATGAATTTCAATTTTATTTGATTTAAGTAGCCACAATACCATATTCCAGCAGCCCAGGTAGACAAGAATATTATACCCAAAAAGGTAATGATGAATGTTCCTAGTAGGGCATCACTGAATATTGATTTTCTTATGTTCTTGATTCTTGTCTATATTTTCACAATGAACTTCCTGAAAAGGACAATAAAAGAAGCTTTATTTTGAAGAAAACATGTCTAGTAGATACTTTTCTACTGTCAAAACCATGATATCTAAACAATTCTTTGTGGCTTTAATAATATATAAACAAATTGTTAATTTCCTTCATATTAACATTTCTGGCATATTTCAAAGATAATTAAAGCTTTATTAAGTATTTCACTGTGTCTCTTGGAGTGAGTTTGTGTTTTTAAAGGACAGAAGAATATTTTTAAAAAGAGCAAAAGTAACCGCCAACATTTCTCAAGGCTTGCTAAGTGTCAGACACTGCTTTACATGCATTAACTCATTTAATCCTTACTGTATCTCTTTGAATTATGTACTATATTTTCCCCATCTTACAAATTAAGAAATTTAGGCACAGATAATTTAAATAGCTTACCTAAGATTACCCAGTCAGAAAATAGGGGCATAGTGGGGTAATCTGGGCTTTCAAACCCAGACAACATAAAGTCTCAGTAATCAGCCTAATATGTGTTTATCCATCTGCATTCAGCAAAGGAGATGCTAGGGAGAAGCAAGTGGAATATTGCGTTTAAATATGGTATAGTTTAGCCAAGCAAGGAAAAAGATAGAATAAGATAAATTAAGGGAGTTAAGGGTGATGTGAATTTGTGATTGGGATGCTTGTCCATTGGGATTTATATTGGGTAAGAGGAAAATGAGCTCACACCAGAGGATGAGGAAAACTAAAATGTGGTAGGAGAGGGATAAAGAGTTATTTCAGTCCTTGTAACAGAACATGTGGTTGGAAAGTGATATGTTTGGAATTTTGGAGGAGATTCACTCATTTGCACAGTAAAGATTGGAATGTGTGCATGAAGGCATGTAACTGAGGTGGGTAATGTCACTAGGTTAAAGAACTGAAAGACTGGGACTTTGGAAGGGCCATCTATGTACCCTTTGAAATGACCATGAATTATGATAGTAGTAGTTTTAGAGAGAATGTCTTTGAGGGAGGGGCTGAGATCTTTAAGTGGGCGGTGAATGACTGTTAACAAGGAAGAAACTGGTGCAACAGTATGATGACATGAGATTCATGGCCATGTTCTACTGTTTACTGTAATGCCAAGATCTGGAACATAGTAAGCAATTGTATCAGGATGTAGTTCTAATTGGGAGTGTTTCCAAATAGTACAGAGACTGAAACAATAAATCAGGGAGGAGCGATTGTATCTTATATGTCTTATATATCTTATATATCTTGTATAAAAGTTGCTGGTCCACTAACCTGGATGAGAACCTGATGCTGCCTAGGCAAGGGAAAGGTCCTGGAAACTTGCTGGAGCTCAGAGAGAGAGTGCCAACAACACAGCCAGTGTTTCCCCCATTTGCCATGGCACAGATAGGTAAATTTTTTCCAACTCCTGGATGAGGAAAATCCAATAGCAATGAGAATGTGGCAGTGCTGATGGATTAGGTAAGACCAGCCCTCCCACACTGGGAAGTTGTTAAGGCAGAGGGAGGGGGATATAACAAGTGCAGACCCCTTGGATACTGTGCACAGTAAGGACACCACCAAAAAGCAACCCATAAGCTTACCGATAAGACCGTGGGTTGCTTAAGTAAGGAACAAACAATCATAATGGAGAAGACAGCCAAATCTCCATGGGGAAGAACAGAAGGAATCATCTTTTCTCCCTTCTTTCTCACCCCATCTCCAATGGAGTATGAAGTTGCCTAGAAATAAATAAATAAATAAGACTTGTAACATTAGATGAGACATCAAGTCCCTCCACTCAGAACTCTGGAACTTGCTTGGTGGGAAGGAGGAAAGCTTTCTACCAAATTATTAGATTGAAGTTTTAAAATGGAGATGAGTGACTCTTAATAACAGAAAGGGACTGACATTGGAGAACGTCTCAACTATTGTTAAGGGTCTTGTGCTTAATAGAAAAGGGGACTTCAACAAAAAACATTTGGTATCAGTTTTTGAAAACTGTGCATGCCCCCATATATTTACCTACTAAATGTTATTTGTGGAGTAAATGAGTAACTTGGACACACTTAACGATTCACTATTGTCCCCTTACGACCTGACAAGATTTGTACGTGAATCTTTAGTGACAGGAAATGATAGAGCGCTGGATAGTGACTGTGCTCTCCACAGGTCACACTGATGCCGAGCCTCTGAAACTGTGTTAGGAAATTATGATGTTACAGGAACCCAAAGAAATCTTTCATCTGAAATCCAGGAATCTGAAGACAACTCTGCCATCTGGGGTATGAATCACACTTCTCACCTCAGAAAATGCAAACCTCAGTCACACTGTGTCCTGCACAGGAACAGAGGTTGTGTGTGATGGTGAAAACGGGGTCTGCTAATCCAGATGGTTATAAACTCTGTCAAAAACGTTTTTCAATGCTTTGGTGAACTCCTATCATGTTGAACATAGTTTAACATGTTCATAAGCTTATTAGTTGAGGAATAGAAGAAGCACCCTTCATAGAATTTTAAGCAGGAAACTGATAACATTTTCTTGCTTTTTTCTTCTTCAGATTTTGTTTTTATATATGCAAGGAAAAAGTAAGGATCATCAACTACCTTCCTATCTGGAGCTATTACAGACTTCTCAGTCTAGCAGAGAGGGAGAAAGTTGGTGATATCCATTGTGCTGTGGAATCCTTTCTTTCTTGCCTCTGTGTAAAGGTCTGTGGCTGGCTCAGATAAGGAAACACAGACATAGTCCTTTTGTGTTGGCCACATGAGTAATATGAGGTAATGATACAAAATATATTTTAAGAAAGCCCCAGGTAAGGGTCAGTGAGAAGAGCACAAGAAATTATTATTTTTTGTCTTCAAGTTTACATGATTTTCATTCTATATTTAAAAGGAAAATTAGCTTAAATATCTCACTCATACTTTACCTGCTTTTTGAATTGCTTTTTTCTGGTGGGGAGGGAGGCAATTCAGACCTTTGGGTTTTGAATTCTGTGAAACCTCAATTGTACCATTACAGGGTATCTATGTTGAAGATATAGGAATTAACCTTAAATGTGCTTTATGCTGATGGGTATCTATTTAGTCTAAAATTACCATCATATATCACTCTTGACTTTTTTGCAGTGGATTTTCAGCTCAATTTCATTATATAGAGTTCTTGCTTGTATCTGTATTTGACATAGTGCTATCAAATAGTTAGTTATAGTCTGGCAAGATTACTATTTATATTGTAGTTCATTGTATTTAAATCTGATTCAGACTTTATAAATCAATTAACTTACCAAGTAACTTGAAATGCAGTATCTAGAAAATGACCCTTAAAATATTGTCCAGAATATTGGCTGTTTCAGTGATTGTGCTTATTCACTTTTTTTTTTAGTAATCATTTTATTGAGATATATTCACATACCACGCAGTCATACAAAACAAATCGTACATTTGATTTTTCACAGTACCATTACATAGTTGTACATTCATCACCAAAATCAATCCCTGACACCTTCATTACCACACACACAAAAATAACAAGAATAATAATTAAAGTGAAAAAGAGCAATTAAAGTAAAAAAGAACACTGGGTGCCTTTCTCTGTTTGTTTGTTTTCTTGTTTCCTTCCCCCATTTTTCTACTCATCCACCCATAAACTAGACAAAGGGGAGTGTGGTCCTTATGGCTTTCCCAATCCCATTGTCACCCCTCATAAGCTACATTTTATACAATCGTCTTCAAGATTCATGGGTTCTGGGTTGTAGTTTGATACCGCCAGCTACCACAATTTATTAGAACCTATAAAGGGTTGTCTATATTGTGCGTAAGAGTGCCCACCAGAGTGACCTCTCGGCTCGTTTGGAATCTCTCTGCCACTGAAGCTTATTTCATTTCCTTTCATTTCCCCCTTTTGGTCAAGAAGATGTTCTCCATCCCACGATGCCGGGTCTACATTCCTCCCCGGGAGTCATATTCCACGTTGCCAGGGAGACTCACTCCTCTGGGTGTCTGATCCCATGTAGGGGGGAGGGCAGTGATTTCACCTTTCAAGTTGGCTTAGCTAGAGAGAGAGGGCCACATCTGAGCAACAAAGAGGCATTCGGGAGGAGGCTCTTAGGCACAATTATAGGGAGGCCTAGCCTCTCCTTTGCAGCAATAGTCTTCTCAAGGGCAAGTCCTGTGGTAGAGGGCTCAACCCATCAAACCACCAGTCCCCTATGTCTGTGAGCACATTAGCAAGCATCAAGGTGGGGCAGGCCAATACCCCTGCATTCTCCACCAGCTCCTCAAGGGGGCTCTGCACAGTTTTTTCCTTGTTTTTTTTTTTAACATTTTTTTTTAAATCAACTGCATAAAAAATAAAAAAAAATTAAAAAATTAAAAAAAACATACAATAAAAGAACATTTCAAAGAGACATAACAAGGGAGTAAGAAAAAGACAACTAACCTAAGATAACTACTTTACTTCCAACATGTTCCTACTCTACCCCAAGAAAGTAACCTAATATAGCAACATTTCTGTGAACTTGTTCCTACTATACCCATCAGAAATTAACAGACCGTAGTCATTCCTGGGCATTCCCAGAATGTTAAATTTACCCATGATAGCTTATCTGTTCTTATTGGGTTACTGTTCCCCCTTCCTTAATTGCTCTCTATCGCTAATTCCCCTACATTCTACATTATAAACCATTTGTTTTACAGTTTTCAAAGTTCACATTAGTGGTAGCATATAATATTTGTCTTTCTGTGCCTGGCTTATTTCACTCAGTATTATATCTTCAAGGTTCATCCATGTTGTCACATGTTTCATGACATTGTTCCTTCTTACTGCCTTGTAGTATTCCATCATGTGTATATACCACATTTTCTTTATCCACTCATCTGTTGAAGGACATTTGGGTTGTTTCCATCTCTTGGGAATTGTGAATAATGCTGCTATGAACACTGACGTGCAGATATCTGTTCATGTCACTGCTTTCAGATCTTCCGGGTATATACCTAGAAGTGCAATCGCTGGATCCAAGGGTAACTCTATATCTAGTTTTCTAAGGAACTGCCAGACTGACTTCCAGAGTGGCTGAACCATTATACAGTCCCACCAACAATGAATAAGTTCCAATTTTTCCACATCCTCTCCAGCATTTGTAGTTTCCTGTTTGTTTAATGGCAGCCATTCTAATCGGTGTGAGATGGTATCTCATTGTAGTCTTCATTTGCATCTCTCGAATAGCTAGTGAAGCTGAACATTTTTTCATGTGTTTCTTGGTCATTTGTATTTCCTCTTCAGAGAACTGTGGATTGACTTTTATGAAGGGGGTTTATTTGATTATAAAGTTATAGCCTTAAGGCCATAAAATGTCCAAGGTAAGGCATTAACGATAGAGCACCTTTGCTGAAGGATGGCCAATGGCATCTGGAAAACCTCTGCTAGCTTGGAAGGCACATGGTCTGGCAAGATTACTATTTATATTGTAGTTCATTGTATGTAAATCTGATTCAGACTTTATAAATCAATTAACTTACCAAGTAACTTGAAATGTGGTATCTGGAAAATGACCCTTAAAATATTTTCCAGAATATTGGCTGTTTCAGTAATTGTGCTTATTCACTTTTAGTAATTATATCTCTTGTGTCTGACTGTCCCCTGTCTTTGAAGAAACTGCTCATTTCTGAAAAATGGAATCTTCCATAAGGTTTTAAAAAATTGATCCCAGGACAAATGATGGGTGAATAGTATATTGCTAATGCTTTTCAGGGAAGGGTTTTGATGGAATCTCAGTGACTTCAATTGCAATGTATTTGTTTAAACTAAAATTGCTATTTTTGTGGCAAACAAACAATTCTGGCTACTTTATATTCCTATTTTATAAGCTGTATAGTTATCTTATCAGGTTAATTACTTTTTAATTAAACTTTTTATTTTGAGATAATTGTAGCTACAATGCAGTTGTAAGAAATAATGTGAATTACTTTTTGGTCGATGTCCATGTAGCATTGTGGATAAAAGCATGTGCTTAACCACAAAGAAACAGGTCTATTGAATCTGTTCTGACACTACCTAGTTATAGAATCTTAGTCAAGTCACATAGCCTCAATGACAGTGTGTTCCTTCATCAGTGAAATGTGGAAAATAATTTAGACCTCCAAGGATTATATATGGCGAGGGTGCACCTGTGGCTTTAAAAGTGGTGATTATTATTAACAGTATCTTTTAAAAATGTTGTGATGGATTCTAGCTATTATTTTCTTACCTGGAAGAATATGTTTCTTGTCCCCATGGCAAAATACATTGAAAAATGTTATCTGATATTCATACATTGAGAATGGGCATTCTTTCAAAAACAATGAAACCATTCCACAAAATAACTCATAATTACATATGGAAAAAATCAAAATATTTATCTTATTATAAAACGTATTACCTCTTGGGGTATTGTTACCTGAGTGTATCCTTATCTTCTCCACTGAATTATGAGTTCTATGAAGATAAAGTCTCAATAATGTTTTACACAGTGTGTCCTTAACAAACATGAGTTGAATTAAGATTTTGCCAAGGTTTGCTAAGGCCCAAATGAGTAACTTACAGAAGAAGATTTGTCTTGGACTAATGCCGTGAATGCTTATAATTTGAATTTTGATCATTAATTAGGGGAAATTTTTGTCAGAGTGAAATATTTTATTAAGACATCCAAATTTGGGTTCAGGGGTCAGAACTTAAATGCATGGGTGACACCAATCTAATGGATTAGCTGCACAAAGGAATTTTTGTTGAGATAATCCCAAGACATAATTATTTTCTTTGTTTTTCTTTTTATCTTCTTTTTCTCTTTCTTTTTCCCTTTCTCTCTCTCTCTCTCTCTCTCTCTCTCTCTCTCTCTCTCTCTCTCTCTCTCTCTCTCTCTCTCTCTTTCTTTCTTTCTTTCTTTCTTTCTTCAATTTCAAGTGAAGAGACACGGGAAATAATGTAGAGTACATTATAAACAACTGACATGATATATTAAAACATCTGTGGTTGTTTCCAGCCTAATCCGTGAATGAGGGAGAGTAATTTGCACATCACCAGCTTGGTCCAGAGTTGTGTGTAAGCAGAATCAATGAACTGGACACCCAGACCTTGGGCTCGGTGGATTCATGGGGGAGAAGATAACTTTAGAAAGGACTGCTGAACATTTTGTAGTTATAGCTTGATCAGTTGAACTGAACTCAAGTTTATACAGTTTTTTTGGCATGAAGGACATGACATGATAGTTTATTTTTAAAAATAGTTACATACTGGTTGTGACAACCATCATACACACCACGATGGCTTTTCTCTTGGGTATTAATATTCACAGCGTTGTTGTATACTGAAATGCTACAGTGGGACCAAGAATGCTTGAGAAGTAAAGGTCTTAGGTAAAAAACATTACTAATAATTCTGGTGTTCTACCTCACAGAATTAATTTAAACCCCTTATGAATCAGTGTCATTATAATGTAATGCAGTTATGAAGAGCAAAATTTCTCTTAGAAATAGGCAACATGAACTTATATTTCCTTGAACTTCAGTCTTTAGTTTTTATAATTTAAGCTGTGTCCACCCTGGCTAAAACACAATAATATAAAACCTCAGATAATTTCCATGCTACCATTGTAGCACTTAGATTATTTTTTAAAGAAAGAAACAAAAAAAGTTCAAACCACCATCAATATAGAGGCAAATAAAAATGATTTTCAAATAATTTGAAAAGCATAGTGTTTATTTGTCCATCATAGACACAAACTTTAAATAATCTCAAAACTCCTGCAATAAAATTTTATGTGTACGGGCTTTGTTTACAGAACTGTATTTTGCAATCAAGAATAGAAAGTTCCTTTATAGAAGACTGGTTACAGTTCCGTGTATGTGTAGTAAAAAAGTTTATATACTTTTATTTATAACATAGTAAGCTTTTTTTAACATTATACACAATTGTGTCATTACTATTTTCCACCCTTCTTTGGTAATCTTTTGTTCATATCTTAAATTTTCATGGATTGGTTATTTCTTACATTATTAATTGGTGAATGTCCTACCCCACAATCCAAAAAATTATAAGAAAAATATCAGCAATATCTAGAAGTATTTAAAAGTTAGTTTTCAATATACTTTTTAAAATTCAATTTTATTGAGATATATTCACAAACCATGCAACATACAGTTGTACACAGTGTACAACCAATTGTTACGGTACTATTATATAGTTGTGCATTCATTACCACAATTTTTGAATATTTTAAATACAACACCAAAAAGAATAAGAATAAAAATTAAAGAAAAAAGAACATCCAGAACATGTCATACCCCCATCCCCTACCTATTATTCATTTTCTTTTTTGTCCACATTTTTCTACTTATCTGTCCATACACTGAATAAAGGGAATGGGAGCCACAGTTTTTGCAATCACACGGTCACAAAATGTAAGCTATATAGTTATACAATTGTCTTCAAGAATCAAGGCTACTAGGTTGCAGTTCAACAGTTTCAGGTACTTCCTTCTAGCTGTTCTGATATGCTAAAAACTAAAAAGGGATATCTACATAATCTAAGAGTAATCTCCGGAATGACCTCTTGACTCTATTTGAAATTTCTCAGCCACTGAAATTTTATTTTGTTTCATTTCTCTTCCCCCTTTTGGTCCAAGAAGGCATTCTCAATCCCATGATGCCAGGGCCAAGCTAATCCCCATGAGTCATGTCCCACGTTGCCAGGGAGATTTACACCCCTGGGAGTCATGTCCCACATTGGGGGTGGGGTGGGGTGGGTAGTGAGTTTACCTGCAGAGTTGGCTTAGAGAGAGAGAGGCCACATCTGAGCAACAAAAGAGGTTCTCTGGGAGTGACTCTTAGGCACAATTTGAAGTAGGCTTAGCCTCTCCTTTGCAGTAACAAACTTCATGAGGGCAAACCCTAAGATCGAGGGCTCGGCCTACTAAATTGGTAGGCCCCAATGTTTGTGAGAATATCAGGAGTTCCCCAGGTGGGGAAGTTTAATATTTCCACATTTTCCTCCAGCCCCTCAAAGGGGCTTTCCAATACATTTTTATTCTCTGCCCAAATTACTTTGCGATGTATCAGGGCTTCACACTATCCTGCACAAACCACCCTGATTCACTCCCATTCAAAGTTCCATGTAATTATGTTATTTGAATAAACTGACCACACAAGTTAAATTATATAGTTTGCTACAGAAAATGTAGATTTTGCACCTAATAAACATCTCTTCCTTTGGTCTCACACAGAAGCTGAAGTTTTGAAACACTGTCAGTATTGTCCTTTACCTTTTAGTCTAATTTACCTTAGTCCTAACCAGTCCATTTCGTTCATCTCTGTAACTGAAGTCTGATCTCTTTTTCAGACTCTTTAACATTTGCCCTATGGGGTAATGTTGACATTTATAGGTGCCGGACTCTGGTTCTGAATCTCAAGTTATAGGGACTGACCAGGTTATATACAAAGAGCTCAGCATCTCAGAATTTAGAAATAGCCATTACAGCTCAGGAATAGATCTAACTGCTGTAAGAGCTTGTAATCAAGGAACCTTTACAATAAGCCTTCCCCTGATAACCTATGCTTTCAGATTCGATTCTTAAACTTTTCACATTGTAGTTAATCCACATTAGTGAGGCATTTATAATGTTTGTCTTTTCATTTCTGGTTTATTTTACTCAACATAATGTCCTCAATGCCCATTCACCTGGTTGCATACCTCATAACTTCATTCCTTCTTGTAGCAGCTCAATATTCCATTGTATGTATACACCATAGTTCACCATTCCATTCATCAGTCTATGTACCTTTAGGCCACCTCCATCCACTGCAAATCGTCAATACTGCCACCATAAACCCCATTCTGCAAATGTCCTTTCATGTCCCTCTTTTCAGTTCTTCCAAGTATATACCCAGTAACTGAGTTGTAGGACCATATGGCAACCCCATGCTTAGCTTCCTGTGGAACCACCATACTGCCCTCCAGATGGGCTGCACCATTCTACTTCCTCACCAATGGTGATTAGGTACATCCCTCTCTCCACATTTTCTCCAGCATTTATATCTCTCTTCTTGTTTTTTTAGACAGTTTTATTCACATACCATACATTCCCTCCTAAGCAAACAGTCAGTGGTTCCCTGTATAATCACATAGTTATGCATTCACCACAAGTGTATGAGAGGACATTTCCATTTCTTCCACAAAGAGGAAGAGGCAAAAAAAGAAGAAAAAAAATGACAACTAAAAAGCAATGAAAGAAAAAATAAAATAAAATACAGTAGAAAGATAAGACAATGACACCAATGCCAAGAAACCCATACCCCTCCCTTATATCCCCCTCTTGTAGACATTCAGCTTTGCTATATTGCCCTTGCTACAATTAATGGAAGCATATTACAGTGTTACTGTTAACTATAGACTCTAGTTTGCATTGACTATATTTCTCCCCCAATACCATCTCATTTTCAACACCTTGCAAAGTGGACATTCATTTGTTCTCCCTCATGTAAAAACCATTTTTTTTTTTTTTGGATATGTAATCACAATCATTGACCACACAAGGTTTCAGTAAGTTATACAGTCCCAGTCTCCACCTTCTGCATTTCCTTCTGGTGCTCCACATTCCCCCAACCTTTTTCTTTCAACCAGATTCACAGTCCTCTTTGTTCAGTGTACTCACTATATTGTGCTACCATCACACAGATTATGCTATCCATCTCTGGATCTATACAATCAATCCTGTTGAACATTCTGTACTATTCAGCATAAAATGCCTGACCTTACCCTTTTTCTATCTCCTGGCATCTTTATTTCTACACTCTTCTGCAAACCTCTCTCCTGTCTTTTCCTATCTGTCTGTAACACTTCCTTTAATATTTCTTGTAGAGGAGATTTCCTGTTCATAAACTCTCTCAGTGTCTGTTTATCTGTAAATATTTTAAACTCTTCTTCATTTTTGAAGGACAGTTTGGTGAATATAGGATTCTTGGTTGGAAGTTTTTCCCTTTCAGTATGTTGAATATATCATACCACTGCCTTCTTGTCTCCATGGTTTCTACTGAGAAATCTGCATTTAGCCTTATTGAGCTTTTCTTGTATGTGATGTATTGCTTTTCTCTTGCTGCTTTCAGCATTCTCTCTTTGTCTAACATTTGACAGTCTGATTAGTAAGTGCCTTGGAGTAGGTCTATTTGTATCAATTCTGTTTGGGGTACACTGCGCTTCTTGGACCTGTAATTTTATGTCTTTCTTAAGAAATTTTCATTGATTATTTCCTCTATTATTCTTTCTGCCCCTTTTCCCTTCTCTTCTCCTTCTGGGGCACCTGTGGCATGTATATTCGTGTCTTTCATGTTGTCATTCAGTTCCCTGAGCCCCTACTCATATTTTTTCCATTCTTTTCCCTATCTGTTCTTTTGTGGGTAGGATTTCAGATGTCTTGTCCTCTAGTTCAGTAATCCTTTCTTCTGCCTCTCCAAGTCTGCTGTTGTATCTCCATTGTGTTTTTCATCTCCTCTGTTGTGCCTTTCATTCCTATAAGTTGTGCCATTTGTTTTTTCAAGCTTACAAATTCTTCCTTATGGTCACCCAGTGTCTTCTTTATATCCTTCATCACTTCTGTCATATTTTCTTTTAACATGCTGATTTGATTTAGAAGATTTGTTTGAACATCTTTAATTAGTTGTTTCAACTCTTGGATCTCAGTTGAGGTGTTAATTTGTTCCTTTGGGCCATATCTTAGTGTTTCCTGGTGTGGCTCATGATATTTTGCTCTCTAGGCTTCTGATTTTCTTGATTAGTTTATTCTGGAGGTTGTTTTCTCTCTTTTTGTCTTGGGTTTTCTTTAATCTCCATATTTGTTTCTCCCACTGGCCAATTTTCAGATTGGCTCTGTCTCCCAGTCTTCCCCCTAGCTTTTTCCAGAATGTCCAGCAGATGGCACTGTTTGGTAACTTACTAGTTCTCAGAGGCTGCTTTGCCTTGGAGCACAGGCTGTGTTTATACAAATGAGCAGAAACTGCGGGAATCATATGCGCTCACTTTGCCAGCCAAAATCTGGCTCATTGTGGGGCTATACCTATGGCAGAGTACTCCCTCAGTTAACCCAGTACTCCAACCATCCCCAAGGCCCACAGCTGCCAGCTGCTGCTTCCCTCAAGGGTGGGGGAATGGTTTTCAGACCCAGGGCTGGAAACAGTCTCTTTCATGTTTTCTTAGTCTCCCCGACACTTGATCTGGCCCTTGAAATGTCCTCCGCTGTCCCCTGGGGCTTCAAACAGTGGGGGTGTGTCTCACTTCTCTGAGAGATTTTTCAATCTGTGTCCCTGGTGGGAGGGTTCCTGTCTGCTGATTGTGTTCCTTTCCCACACTGAGCCTGAGCGAGGGGGAGGGGAGAGGACCAGCTGGTCTGGGATGGAAGATTCCTACCTGATATTTCTTCTCTTTCTTCAATTTGGCATCTGCAGGGTCCTTCTCCAGTCTGTATCCTCCTCCAGAGTTTCAAACAATTCAGAATTGTTCTTTTTTTTTGTTGAATCTCTGGAGAGGAGTTTTTAGTAGCTGTTTATGTCATCAAAATATACTTTTGAACATTCTTATTCATTTTATTCTCCCAGTAAGTACGGTTGGATCCAGACCATAAATATTTCATTGGAATCTACGTAAGAACTTAGGTGTTCTCTTTACTTATGTCCCAATGTGTTTATTATCTTTCACCAATCCTTGATCATATATGGCATCCATTTTAAAAATAATGAGGAATGCCAGAATTAGTACAACATTTGGTTTGGTCCCAGAAGTGTCAAATCTCATAAAAGATGTTTTAGAACATGTGTTAGGTTATACTAACCTGTTTATTTTTCCTTCTTGAATTTAAACAAATATTAACCTAAAAAAAGACTCATTAGATAAGTAAAGGTAACAGAATTGATTAATTGCTTAGGTCATGAATGTAACAATTAGCATTTGTTCTGGCTGGAATCATTTGCTTTCAGATAATTGCCATAGTGAACAACATTATGCAATTATCCCATTTGATGGTTAGATTTGTTCGCATGCCTTCCTAACAGTGGTCTTATGTTATTAACAAAGCCCATTAAACAACTGCTTATCTGTTTCCTCCTATTATAGTAGACTGCATGAAAGAAAGGCACCAAGTAAAGAGCATATTATTATTGATGCTTGAAGTGTAGACCTTATTTAGATTTCATACATTTTACAATTGTTACAGAATTCCAAGAATGAAGGTTCTGTATTTTCCTCTGGAGATTATTCCTGTAACAGGAGAAACAAGACATAGCAGTCACATTGAAGGCAAGCTGTAGACATTGTACATTCCATTTATCCAATCTAGTTACTTGAGGGATGGGTGAGGACAGAAAACTTAGTTTTCTTTATTTATATGCAAAATCGAAGTTGTTATTTAAGAGACTGCATACTCTGACATGAATATGGTTTTAGAACCTTTTTTTCCCAATATTTAAGAGCTGAGATTTTCCTATATCTCATCCATTTGTGAATCTTGTGTTATTATGGCACAAATAAGATTAGAAAGTAATATCATCGTCTATAAACTTTCCACTAATTTATCCTAACTTTTCTAATGATACTCCAAAGTTGGAGAAGCTATTTTCATTCAGGTTACAATTCAGGTTTTGATTTTGTTGAGAAGTAAATGATCTAAGCTTCTATTGTTATATCTGATTGTTTGAAATTGTGCAGTTTTTCCAATGTTAGCTAGGCTTTCCTAAAATTGACTCAGCATGAATGATGCTTTCTCTTCCTTGGGGGCTATGGATCAAGTATAGTTTACTATTATGATTCTAGGAGGGACTTTTCAACTTCAGTTCATAACTGTATAGATCAAAAGCGAAGGAGGGAAATGTTTCTTCCCTGTTGTTAGACCTGAAATAATTGTGTTCCAATGTGACCAATGATATATTTTCTCATAAATTGCAGTTTTATCTAAAGCTATTTTTTAAAAGTACATTTGTAATAAGTTGTATTAAATAATTGTTAAAATATGAAGAAGTATGTTGTGGACAAACTGTATATGGTTTTTCTCTGGAGCTCAAACTGCAGCTCTAAATGAAATACTTTATCGAAATGGGTAATAAAAAATATTATATGGTACAAAATATACTGTGTGTCTCTCCTTTATGTGTTTTCTCTGCTTCTACTGTCTTACCTACTACTTTAAAATTTACTCCATGTTTCAAATTATATGGGTTGGCAGTTATATTAGGTGGGATTAAAATCCCAGATGGTCAACTCCTCAGGTAAATATTTTGCTTTTATATTGTCCCACTGGCATATTAACAACATTTGACTGTTCATAAACCAGAACAGAATAATAGAGAGAATTGTGATAGTGGAGTGTAACATTCTAGGTGAAAAAAGGAAATTTCCTTTTTCTTCTTAGATTAGGCAAAGGTTGCCAGTTTTATTTGTAAGTTACCCTTTGTCAACTATCTGGTTGTCTTTATTTTTAGTATTATGATTAGTAATATAATCATAGGTAGAGGAAGAGAAGAAGTGTTTTTACACAAATGTGTAAAATGTCACCTAAACCTTAGAATTACTATAACTCTATATGGTATAAAAGATAGCTCTAAATAGTGGTTAAAGGTCAGGTGTCCACTGCCTGGGTTTAAATCCAAAATCATAACCTACTGGATTTGGTTTGTTGTGCATATTTATTTACGCCATTAAACTTCAGTATTCTTCTTGGTATAATGTGATAATAATAATTGCAACTCATAAAGTTGATGTTGGAATAAAGTGACGTAAGTATAAAAACACTTCACATAATATTTGACTCATATCAAATGCTCTGTAAATGTAATTGCTTTGATTATTAAAATACTTCAGTATAGAGTGAAGAGAGATCCCAGTACAGTGCCTCAGTGCCTCAGAGCCTCAAATATTCCCTATTCCCTTGTTTTTTTTTTTTTTTTTTTTTGTGTGTGTGTGTGTGTGTGTGTGTGTGTGTATGTGTATCATTTGTATTTCAGATAAATACTTTGGGGGAAATTAATGAATATTTCTTTGAATAAAAATTCTATTTTTATTATCGGAAGGAAGTGGTAGATATGAATTTATAGCGACTAGCTTATAGGTTAAGACACTGTATAAGCATAAAGACTAATGGGTTTGGGAAATAGGAAATGAAGTCTGGTATGTGTGAAGATGCTGAGGGAGTCAAGCAGACCTTTGGTTTCCATTTCCCGCCTATTGTAGTTGGGTTCCATGGGAAGCAATTTGATAGAATAGTGTGCAGGGAATTCATTAGGAATCAGTGTGTGTGGGGAAAGGGAGGAAAGCAAGATTGGGTAAAGGGAGCAGCTGCCTGTGTTGCAGTCACACAAAGGGCTCGGTTCTAAAGCTGGGATGGACCTTCAGAGTTGTCCTAATGCGGAAAATAGTTCAGCCTTTATACCTCCAAGTTGACCAGTCTTTTGATGCAGGGAAGCGGGCATGACCTTAGGCCAGGGGGCTCTCTTCACTCGAGAGAAAAAGCTGGAGGGCCATGACAGCTGTCAGCTGGTAGCACTTCTAGTAAATGAGAGAGAGTTACTTAGTTCTGAAGGGGGATCTGGGTATTTCAGCACGGGTCCTACCACACAGCCTTTCTCTTGTAAACTGCCATTTTATGTTCTCTGTATATGCTATGTTAACTACCTATTTATTTACTTGATTGTTGTCTGTTATTGTCTGTCACCAGAATGCCAACCCCATGAGAGCAGGAGATCAGTCTGTCATGTGTAACCTCCTTTGCCAAAAATGGTGCTTGAGACATTATAATCAGTAATGTCATAAAAACTGTTCTAAAATATTTGTTAAATAAAATAATGAGCATATTTTTGTATTGTAAAATTTGGTATCTTACTGTGTAAATAAGGTAGTAATTATCTAGGTTTCAAACACTGGACCTGTAGGTGCATTAATTTTTGAAGTCCAAACAAATAAATTTGTTATTGGAGGGCAAACTGAGGAGTTAGAAACTTTATCTTCTTATCTGGTATGGTTTATTAATGGACTCAGCTGAAGAGTACAATAGTAGGGTTGGTAGGGAGCTCCCATAAATATAATCCATAATAATAACAATAATTCCATTACTTATTGCTAGTATGGTTTACATGTATTTTTGTTATTTTTATTGTTCTTATTATCATAGCTAATACTGCATCACATAGTCAGTACCTTTTGATTATCAATATATGGAAAATCTTATGCTAGGACCCATGGTGACCTAAACAATTATGATACCTTTGTCTTGTAAGAACTCAGAGCCAGTGCTTCTCAAAGATCCCTGGACAACCCATAACCGAAACATGTAGGCAGCATTGTAAAAGTAGGAGTTAAGGACCCCAAGCATCTTACTGGAGTGAGGCCTGGACAACTGCATGTTTCAAAATCTGCATACTTAATTTTTAGAACAATTGACTAGTTGGTGAGCTAAACATGAACCTATAAAAGGGAAAGCTGGGAAACAGAACCAGCATTTATTTATCACCTGTTAGGCCCCAGAACTGTGTTAGGGGATAATCTTCATTGATTATATTTAATTCTTACATAAAAGCCTGAAAGTTTCAGATATTATTATCCCTGCTTTGTTGATGAGGAGACTGAAGCTCAGAGGAATTAGTAGTGAGTGGAGATGAAATTCCAATCCAGCTCTGACTCCAAAGTCCATTTCCTTCCTACTGGACTGGGGGGCTCTCCTGTCATGCAATATAATGCACGCATACACATGGAATCACCTGTGTGCTTATAAAGATTTATAAAAATGCGGTGTACAAAATAGAACAGTTTTTCATTCATCTTCACAGGAATGGTATACAGTATATGCAATATGGTCACTGCAAAGAGAAATCTCTGTCTTTTGGAAGCAGTTGATTTGTATCTTAAATAACGTATAGAAAATGGATAGGAGGAGAGAAGTAGAGATGATCTTCTCAGATGTTCAGCTTAAAAGAATACAGAGGTGGTAAAATATTGCTTATTAAATTATTGTTCATAGACTAGCAATGTGGGCATCACCTGGGAGCATGTTAGAAATCCTGAATGTCAGGTCTCACACCAGACCTGCTGAACCAGAGTCTGTGTTTTAACAAGATCCCTGGGCACTCTGAAGGACAGTAGTGGACTGGTTTAGTGTAGCCAAGAGTATATGCGGATTGGGTCGGTAAATATATATCAGAGCCAGATTGTGAAGTACTCCTGCTTCAGGATTAGGATTTTAATTGTCCAATACTCTATCAAAACCCTAAAACATGTAAGATAAACAAGTGAGCAAAAATAAGAAAGAAAATGCTATTTATGGAGGAGAGCATTTAAAAACAAGCAGCAGGAATAGTAATCACTAGTACTGTGGTTCTCTAAGTGTGGTCCCAGGACCAGCAACTTCAGTGTCACCTGGAACTTGTTAGAAATACAAATTGCCGGGCCCTACTCTGGACCTGTTGAATCTGTCCGTGTTATAACAAGCAAGCCAGGTGATTCTGAGACACATTCAAGTGTAAGATCCGCCATGCCAGGGACACAAGAAAGTCTTTTTGATAAAAAGAAAAAAAATAGGAAAATATTTTAGGTGTATCTTTGAATGTTCTTAAATGCAAACAATAGAAACTAACTTAAGCAGTCTGGGACTTTATTAGAAGGATACTGGGTGGCTCATGGAATCAATGGGCTCGCCAGAGGGGTGTGAAGGAAATTGGCAGAAACCAAGAACATGAAACACAGCGGAGGTACAGGTACAGGGACTGTCCGTAGCATGGGTCAATAGGAAGCCCACTGGCACCACCACAGACACGGTTCCCTTGAACATGTTCTGTTTCCAACAGTGTGGTCTGTAACTGGTTAGGTGCCCATTCTTCTGTCTGTCCCACCAGAACCAAACTCCTGGGCAGAAGGCTCTGACTGGCTGAGCAGAAGTCACATGTTCAACCAGTATCCAAAGAATAAAGAAAGGGTATGTCTGGACACCTTGACTTCCACAGTAGCAAATTCCCTAAAATATGAAATAGATCAGCCAAAATAATTACTCTTTCCTTTGCTTAGTGAATGGTTTTTAAAATATCGATGTTTAATGGTTTTAAAGATACTCATGGTTTTAACGATGAATCTTTGAATTTGCTCTTTGTACCATGCTGTCAAATTGAAATATAATGAACTATATGTTATTTTAAATTTTCCAGTAGCTATGTTAAAAAAAAACAGAATTTATAAAATAAAGAATAAAATATATTAGTCATATATTTAATCCAATATGTCCAAAAATTTATTTCAACATGTAATTCAAAATTATATAAAAATATAAAATATAAAATAAAATATATAAAATATATTTATAAAAATTATTAATGAGATACATGACATTCTTTTTGTCTTTCTAAATCTTCAAAATCATGTGTGTATTTTGCACTTAACAGTGAACTCAGTTTGGACTAGTCATATTTCAAGTGCTGCTTGTGGCTCGTGGCCATCCTATTGGTCACAGCAACTTTAGATCTTTAGGGACCTTCATTTGTGATTTGGAATATTCAGGAGGCTTTTCAGATGAAGGTCTCTTGCACAAGTCCTTTGCAAAAAGATTCAAGGCACATGACTAAATTATAACTGAGTGATAGGCATTTCTGCAAGGGATGAAGTATTGTGTTCTAAGTTCTTTATTTGCTGGTGGTCTAATTTAGTTCTTGAAAAATAACCTTTGAGAATACAGAAGAATGAATGGTTAAGCACTGATTCTGTTTTCTCTTTCATGCTTAAAACCCTTGAGCAACCTAACTGTAACCTAACTGTCTGCTAGTCTAAAAATCTGTCCTTCTACAGAAGATCTGGGCTTTAGGTAGTTATCAGAGCATTCTGTCATAAATATTGCAGAAATCATGAGATACATGAGTTTTTGTTGTTGTTTCCATTTATATTAACAGATTTATTTGGCATAATTATATATTAAACTTCACAAATTTAAAATCTACAATTTGATAAGTTTGACATATGTGCACACTCATGAACCCATCACAAAAATCAGTATAGTGAACATATCTGATATCCTCAAAATTTCCCACCTCCTGACCTTCCCACATCCCTACGTGAGATAACCACTGATCTGCTTTCTATCACTAAAGGTTAGTTTGTATTTCCACAAATTTTAGATAAATGGAATCACACAGCATGTATTCCCTTTTTGTATGGTTGCTTCCCTTAGTGTAGTTATTTTTAAGTCCATCCATGTCACTGAATTTATTAATAGTTTATTTATTTTTATTGCTTAGTAGTATTCCATTACATGGATAAACCACCATTTATTTGTTCATTCAACTGTCATTGGGCAGATGGGTTGCTTTCAGTTAGAGGCTATTACATGAAGTTATGAACAGTTGTGGCCAGGCTTTTGTATGGATATATACCCTCATTTCTCTTGGGTAAATACCTAAAAGTAGAAATGCCTGGCTCAAATGATTAGTTGCAGGTTTTGCTTTTCAAGAAACTGTCAAACTGGCTTTCAGAGTAGTTGTAACATTTTACATTCCCACAAGGGTGTATGAGAATTCTAGGTCCTCTTCTTCCTTGCCAGTATTTGGTATGGTCTGTCCTTTGAATTTTAACCATTTGAGTAAGTGTGTAATTGTATTACATTGTTGTTATTTTAATGCAATTTTATTGAGATATATTCTCGCACCATATAATCCATCCAAAGTATACAATCAATGGCTCACAATATTATCATATAGTTGTTCATTCATTGTCATAATCAATTTTAGAACAAGTTAATTACCCCCAAATAAAGATAAAAATAAAAAAAGAACACCCTTACCCCTCCCCTCACTATTATTTATATATTTTTGTCATTATTTCATTACTCATCTGCCCATACACTGGGTAAAGGGAGTGTCAGTCACAAGGTTTTCACTATCACATGGTCACATTATAAAAGCTATACAGTTATACAGTTGTTAAGAATAAAGTCTACTGGATTACACTTCAACAGATTCAGATGTTTCTTCCAGCTATTCTAATACACTAGAAACTAAAATGGAATATGTATATAATGCATAAGAATAACCTCCAGAATGCCCTCTCGACTCTTATTTGAGATCTCTCAGCCACTGAAACTTTATTTTGTTTCATCTCTTTTCCCCCTTTTGGTCAAGAAGGCTTTCTCAATCCCACAATGCCAGGACCAGGCTCATACCTGGGAGTTATGTCCCATGCTGCCAGGAAGACTTGCACCCCTAGGAGTCATTTCCCACATAGTGGGGAGGGTAGTGAGTTTATTTGTAGAGTTGGCTGAGAGAAGAAGGCAACACCTGAGCAACAAAAGAGGTTCTCTGGTGTGACACTTAGGCATAATATTAGTAGGCTTAGCTTCTCCTTTGCTGGAATAAGTTTCATAAGGGCAAGCCCCAAGATTGAGGGCTTGACTTATTAAATTGGGAGTCCCTAATGCTGGTGAAAATATTAGTATTTCCCCAGGTGAGAAGTTTAATATTTCCACATTTTTCCCCAGTCCCTCAAGGGGACTTTGTAATTACTTTTTTATTTTCTGCCCAAAGTACTCTGGGGTGCATTGGGGTATCACACTAACCTGTACAGAATAACAAGATCTCATTCCCCATTTTAGATTCCATACAACCATGTTGTTTAAATAAACTGACCTCAAAACCCGGGAATAGATGCGACTGCTGTAAGAGCTTACAGTCTATGCACCTTTACAACAAGCCTCATTGAACACTCTGCACTCCTGCATCATCAATTGCCCCAACCTCTGTCCATAATCTATCCCCTGATACCTATTCTCTCGAATTCAATTCTCAGAATTTGGTCACTATAGCTAGTTTATATTAGTGAGGTCTTACAATATTTGTCCTTCCATATCTGGCTTATTTCACTCAATATAATGTCTGCAAGGTTCATTCACCTAGTTGCACGCTTCACAGCTTCATTCCTTGCAGCTGCTCAATATTCCATTGTATGCATATACCATAGTTTGCCCTTCTGTTCACCTATCAACATACATTGCAAATTGTGAGTACTGCTGCCATTAACGGCAAATGCCTATTTGTGTCCCTGCTTTCAGTTCTTCCAAGTATATACCAAATAACAGGGTTGTAGGATCGTGTGGCAACCCTGTACTTAGCCTCCTGTGGAACCACTGCACTGCCCTCCAGAGGGGCTGCTCCATTCTACTTCCCCACCAACAGTGGATAGGTATATCTCTCTCTCCACATCTTCTCCAGCACTTATATCTTTCTGTTTATTTTTTTAAAAGAGTTTTATTCACACACCATGCAATCCATCCTAAGTGAATCATAATAACTCCCAGTGTATCATATAGTTATGCTTTCACCACCACAATCTATATGAGGACATTTCCATTTATGGTATTTTTTGTCTTTCTTCAATTCGTCATTTGTAGGGTCCTTCTCCAGTCTATCTCTTCCTCCAGAATTCTGAACAATTCAGAATAATACTTTTTATTCGTTGAATCACTGGAGAGAAATTTTCAGTAACTGTTTATGTCGCCATGTTGACGACGTCCACATGTGAGTTTTTAATGGATTTTTTTAAGCAGGAAGGAAATGGATAAAATTCTGGATGCAGGGAAAAATGTTAGAAAATTCAGATGCCATAATTTTTACAAATAAATAATCAGAAGAACTTGATGTTGGGTCAATAGGAGATATTAATGTCAAAGGTATTACTGAGGTTTTAGCCTGAGTTAAAACTGGTAAAGTGAGATTACCATTGGTAGTCATTCATCCGATCTTTTCATTCATTCATTAATTCAACAAATTTTTTATTAGTTTACCATGTACTTGGCACTATTCTAGAAGCAGGGGATATTACCTTAAATAATAGTAATAGATGACATTTACCATGTATCAGACATTGCTCTAAGTGTTTTATATGAAACAGTGTTGTATTAAGGTTTATGATACATTAATACATTATGAAGTTAGTGGATGATAAGTGGAGAAGCTCAGAGTTGT
Organism: Choloepus didactylus; assembly: GCF_015220235.1. NCBI lineage: Eukaryota > Metazoa > Chordata > Mammalia > Pilosa > Megalonychidae > Choloepus > Choloepus didactylus. Next base: position 173,979,333 of record NC_051307.1, on the reverse strand, counting down.
ACCCTTGCAGTTTGATTCCAAAATCAATGCTCATAACCTCTATACTTTACTGCTTCTAAAGGATAATTGTCAACTTGGTAGAATGATTTTAGTGACACTTAACTTAAACCTTCTAGCAATGAATAGAAATTGGGGAGGAAGAAAGAAATGCCAGTTGCCATCAAGGTAGTGAACATGGATTTTTTGTTTTATGTTGGATTTGTGGTGATGATGGCAAATCCAAACAAAGACTTACACCAATTAGTTGAAGGTATAGGACTGACCTCCAAAGAGGTCAGAGGAGGATAAACGGAGATGTCTTGATCAGCAAACTTTTTCGGTAAAGGGCCACATAGCAAATATTATATGCTTTGTGCGTCTCTAATGTAACTACTCAACTCTGTCCTTGTAGTGAAAGCAGCCATCAGCTATATGGAATAGATAGGAGTGGCTATGTTCAAAAGCAATTTTATTTACAAAAGCAAGTGACTGGCCAGATTTGGCCTGTGCATTCTACTTTGTGGATTCTGATTTAGATAAAAGTGTCAACATAATATGTTAGAATTTAGTCTCCTCATTTTGGGAGATGATGAGAAAACTGAAGTGCAGGATGTTTTCAAAATCATAGATGAAGCAAGAACTAGAAATAGAATGCAAGTTTCTTTGATTCTTGTTCCAGGTCTCTAGACAACACGCCTTAACACTCAGTTTTGAAAAAATCTTGGCTGTCATCTTAATGCTGATAGAGTTATCCCATAGGGCAGGCCATGGACTTGACTGCTGTTGACTTGATAATAAGGAAAGAAATAGAATGTGGAAGAGAAATTTATAATTCAGCACAGCAAAGAATTCCTTTATTTGGGTGTAGATAGACATTTTATGCTGATGCCGCTCCTCCCCTAACCTAATGGCATAAAAGGCAGTGAGCCTATGTCTCTGAATTCCTTTTTCCTGTTGTGTTTCCCACTCCATATGAGTTAAGTTAATCACTCCATGTTGGAAACACATTCATGTGGATCTAGGGAGACACTAGGAAGATGTGTCCCATCCTGCTTGTGTATAATATGTCCTTTTCACATTTGTTTTTGTTTAGATGAATTTAAACTGGGTCCAAGTCTTCATTCCAATTTTAGAACTCAAAGCTGCTCTTTGTGGAGTAACTTAGCTCATCCATTTATTGTCACAGCAGCTGTTTAATAGGTGTGCATTATTAATTTAAATCCATCTTTCCTAATAATAATCTTGAGATAACCAGATTTTGGAATATCAACCCAAACAAGTAGTGTTTGATTTCCATTCATGGATAATATTTAATATGGTTTACTATTTAAAATGAAAATTTTGATTGAATCTCTGAAAATGTTATGAGTAGGAGTACATGATTGATGAATCAACTTTGAAAAATGTTAGCAGAAAATAGGAGAAAGAAGAACAAACAGCAAATGAGAAGGACTCAGAGAGCTGGGTGAAGACAGAGTAACTCAGACAATGGGAGATTCAGAGGAAAGAGTTAAAAAAATAAGTGAATGTTGAAAAGTATCAAAAGCTGCAGTTTGTCTAATAGTAGACTTGGCATGTGCGAGGTGATTAGTGATGTTTTTAGTGTAGTTTCAAGACATTGAAGACAGAAATCAGTATATAGATGTCTACGTAATGAGAAAATAGAGCAGATGAGCATAAATTTCAGAAATTTGGGAAACTAAAATGAATTGTAGAAGAACAAGGATAAGCATGTTTATTTTTTAGACAGAGGCATCTGTTTATTTCTGAAGACCAGCTGGAAGGAGCTAATAGAAAAGTGACATATAATATTTAACATTTATTGGAGCTATTGAGAGTTTTCAGCTCAAATTTCTAAACTTTATGTGTACTTTATTACATGTATTTTTTTCGGTGATAGACCTTGAGCCTTTTGAGAATAGAGACATGATTAATTATTGTTTTATGTGTTCAGCACCTAATATACTATAAAATACATAGTGGGCAATTGATAACTATTAGTTGAATTGGAAAGACCAGGCACTGTTCATAAAGGAAGTAGTAGGAGAATGACATGAATAACAATGAGGTATAACAGTATAACTATGTGAGTAATTTCCAAGTATTTTAAGCTATGTATTTTGTCAACTGCAATTTCATTAATTCTTTTGTGTCACCACAATTCTATAATATATAATGGGCTTCAGCAAAAACTACTGAACTTTATTAATGATGGCAAAAATAAATGCAAACAAAACAGGGAGGGGCAGATGTTAATTGAGGCAGCACGCAGGAGCACATACTTTAAGACATACATGCAAACATATTGTGTAGGTACATATATAAGGTGGGCATATGTGTGTGCACATTTCTGTAATGTGCAATTCCTGTATTTAACAGGAACACTAGTTTATTTTTTAAAAGTCAGATAAACATTATTTTGCTGCACATTATCAGTTTCCTTCATAATCTTTTTGTATTGCTTTGTAATGAATTTCAGAACTGAAAATCTGGTGCATTCTGTGCTCTGAGAGCAACTCTCAAAGTAGAAAAGACAACAAGAAATAGCTACAGCCATTTATATTCACCTTCTTCCTGAATCAGCAACCATTCACTCTACATTAGTATTTCTGTAATTTTATGTGTTTATCCATTGTAAAAATCACACTTTTCACACTTCTTTCTGTATAGCAAAAGTGCAGTCTATACCTATATAGATCTTCAATCACTAAATTGTTTTGAAGTGCTTGTTAACAAAAGTGAGATATTTTCTCTCATTTATTTCTGTCTCTCTTTGAATCACTGAACTACAAATTGATACAGAAATCATGGCCCTCATTTGCTCACCAAAGATTGTCTCAGAAAACAGAGTTTCAAAGTGTTACTTGCTTTAATCAGTATTATGCTGTATATCAATTAAGCATGCACTGAGCAGTAGGGATGTTATGTTGAGAGAATTACTTAAAAGAGAACTAGTGGTTCTCTTTGGGATTAATAGTCACTTTTCGCCCACATTCTCTTTATGTTTCCCAATTTACTAGAAAAAAATAGTTCAACCAAATGTTCTTTCAACATTATATTAAGGACTCTGGGACAAAGGATATGTGGATGAGACAAAATTCCTGCCCTGAAGCAACTTGAATCCCAGTTGGGAAATAGGTGGTGCCTTTTTTCTCTTCAGTCAGGTTGGCATTCAAAAACATTAGTCATTGGAAAGTCAAAGGGTCTGCTCCGTTTGCTCTCCATAAGGCCAGGCCACCGTCCAGTCAGTAAATAACCAGATGCAGAAACAGACTGCAATGGCTCTTGTCATTTCTTGGTGTCTCCTCTTACCTTGAGGATATAAAACTAATATGGTGCATTATTTTCCTGCCCTTTTGAAATGCTATGTATCCATGAAGATATGAAAGGAAAAGGAAAAAAGAAAATAGAGAAAATATAATATTTTAATTATTTCTGCTGCTTAATTTCGATTAACTTCAGTCTCAACATCAACAAACATTTTTATCAACAAACATTCTATCAGGTCTATCCACTTTTCCGTGGTCATTTGAACTGATTGGACATTTTAGGTCATATTCTTAATGACTTCCTACTTTTTAGAAGCAGGTAAAGGAATAGGTTTTAAGACTTTTTATTTAAATAATTGTAGAAAAGCTGTTAGAAATTCCTTAAAGGTACATAAAATCTCCCCTCCCCACTAACAATAAAGTTTTTTTCCCCTAGGAAAGAAATAAAAGCACTCTTTGCACAATGGTTTTTAGGATGTGTCACTCATTTTCTTATATCTGTAATAAATTATTTAAGGCACAGTTGATATTTTCCTTAAACACCCTAGTTCTATATATTAATGCTTAATGTTTCAAGATTACTGTATCATATTATGTTAAAATTTCATGTAAAATATGACTATTTTTAAAGAATGCTGTAGTAAATAAGTCCTTTTATAATGAGAATGGTGCAGAAACAATTTTAGTCTACTCTGGTATTTAATTTTGCCAGTTGTAAAATGGACACTTGATATGTAACTAAATACTTGGTAATATACTATGGAAAAGAACCATCCTGTGACGAGATAAAAATACATAATTTCCTCTGTTGGTCACCAGTTTAACTTTGGAAAATGATAACTTGAATGTCTTCAGCAAAAGTCACATGGACTATATAAATAGCCTGTGTGTAATTAAAATAAAAAAAAAATCAGAAGGCACAAACTAATTTAGAGATACTACTGAATAAGTCAGTTCCATGAAATTCTGATATAGTAGAATGATTTTTGAGTTCCAACAAATTAAAAAAAACAGGTTTGGTATTATGTACTTTCAATACATTTTCAGTTATCACTCTAGGGGGAATAGCTATACTGTAAATATTCTACTTGAAGTTAAATATTCTGTTATAATGGAATATATCTTTGTTTATGTGTTTAAAATTTTGGGTTTTACTTTATTCATTATTGTATCGTTTTACTTAAAGAATTTTACTATGTAAGCCTTATCCAATGAGGAGATAAAGTCCTTTAGATTTCCCTGGATACGAGAATTAGTCCTAATTATTCAGATGACTTAAATTAATCTGGATTACTAATTCATTTTTATTAATCTACATCAGTGCTATATAGTTTTTGAATATAATTGGTTTGTTTTAATTGATTCTGAATACTAAATACTTGTATATTTTTAAAAATTCAGAAGGAAAAATATGCATCCTCCAAAAACCCACTTCATGGATTTATTTAGTGTTTTCATTTTGGTGGAAAACATGAAGTTCATCACATTCTAAGCAAAATTATGTGCAAAGAGGTATTGTACATATACACATTTACATATAGATTACTTAATAATAGTTTACAAATTAGCAATTTTAAATCAATGTTGTTGTTTTTTTTAATTTAAAAAGAAAAATGTGCTAGATAAAAATCTGGAAAATCAAAGTACAAGAAGGATCTTCCTCAGAAGTAACTATGGCAAACCTTTTGGCAGATTTCTTTTGGTTTTGCTTCTCTGCATATCTTTGCCAGCGCCTTCTAGTCAAAGACCACCAGTAGGTGAACAAGTTGCTTTCATTACCCATTGCAATGAGGGAGAATATATAACATGGGAACTGTGGGACACCTCTGTAAGAGGGAAGAAGAAAGGCTTTTGTTAGTTGATATGGGAGGATTTAAGACAGCGAGGCTTTTTTCTGGATTGGTTGCTGTCAGGAAGTGGGGTCAATTCTATGATTCGGTATCTTAATGAGTCTGTCTAGGAGGGATAGTAGACTGAGGCTGATGCTGTAATTGGTAAAGAAGCAACAGTCACTCATATTGGCCTGGTCGTGGAATGTTTGGTCTTTTCTGTAGTTTGAATGGTATTGACAATCTGACGTGATTACAGAGTGATCTTATTTTTGTCTTGATCCAGCATGATCACGTAGTGGCCTTGTCTGATGTTGCTGTTCTGTGAAATTATTTATGTTCAGAAGAACATCAGGACCCCCCTGTGAGGGGCAGACCAGCTCATGACAATGCTAAGGCCTAGGGTAGCCCCAGACCAGCCTCTGGAATGCAGGGGCTCTTTTCTCTCTCCTGTATATTATGATCATATTTTATATTCAGTATAAAATATAATACTCTGTAAGAACACAGAATTTTTTCCATTCACTGTAGAAAACTCTAGTTCCTAGAAATCTGCTTAGCTTTTGATGCTGCTTAATACTTAATGAATGTATATAGTGATTTTTTGAAACAAAGAATATGTGCTTATTGTAGAAAGTGTTACATATGAAAAAACGAAAAAGATCATGAATAAAAAAATATTAAGAAATTCCACTTCCCATATGGTGTGCTGGGTAACTGGGATCCATCCTCTCTCAGAGAAGAAATAAAAAAACTAGAATAAATCTGTTTGAAGATATTAGAAAACAACCAAAGAATGGAAGAATTATAGGTCTATGAACCCAGAGTAAAAGAAATCCCAGAAGGGTAAGTCCATCAGTGGAGCCACTTTCCCTAGAGGTATTTGATGATTCCAAAAGAGAAAGCTAAGAAGATGAGAGCTGAACACAGCTTTTAATAGACACGGTTAGAACAGAACTTGGAGATCAGGGCCCATTCACTAGGGGGAGCCCTGGGAACCCCAGGCTTTGGTTTGATTCTTCAAGGATGAGACACCAAAAGTAAGGGGAAATCCAAAATCGACTAGTCCTACACAATTATTTTGAATCATCTCAGTCCATGATTGGACTAAGGTGATCAGATAGCTAGTACCCTTGCTACCAGCCAGATGTTAAAGTGCAGTGTCTCTACATATTATAGATAAAATTATAGTAGACATCAAATAATGGCTACAGTTTCCCATATCTGATCCCTTACAATCAAAAAATAACCAGACATATGAGATCACAAGGCATTGTGACCAAGAGAAACAATAGGCAATGGAAAAGACCCACAAGAATCCAGAAAAAGGGACAACTTTAATATAATATGTTCAAGGACACACAACATAAAATTGAGAATTTGGGTCAGTAATGAAAAATCATGAAATAAATACAAATAGAAATTCTGACTGAAATTTAGAATACAGTGAATGAATTTAGGAGTAATAAGACACATGGTGTTTGAGTGTAAGTTCCCTGGAACATTTTCAGAAGAACATATCCAGAAGGAAGCAGCAGGAGAGAAGTAAATAGAAAAAAGAAGTGGAAATAAGAAACATATGGAATATAGTAAATAAGTCTAACAAATGTGTGATTGGAATTGCAGTAGGAAAAGTGTTACAGAATAGAGCAGAAGCAATATTTGAAGAAATATTGGCTAAGAATTTTCTAAAATTTACAAATATATTAAACCATAGATTCAAATAGTACTATAAATGCTAACTGGGCATTACAAAGAAAAGCCCATAGATGCACATTATAGTAAAACTGCTGGAAAAAAAAAATGTGAAGAGAAAACTCTTAAAAGCAAAAAGAATGAAATGATTATCTTCAAAGGAGCAAAATAAACTTATAGCTGACTTCTTAACAAATATAATAAAGTGTGAACACCCTGGAATGACATCTTTAAAGTTCTGAAATAAAATAGAATTCTTTATCTAAGAAAATAGCTTTCAAACTATTATGGTCAGGTAATGACTTTGCAGACAAATAAAAGTTGAAAGAATTCATCACCAGCACACCAACACTGACAAAAATACTAGGGAGTATTCTTCACACAAAAATAAAATGATTCTAGATTGAAGCACAGATATATGGCTAGAAATGATAAACAACAGAATGGGTAAAAAACGAGGTTCAATTTATTTGACTTAATAAAATAATAACTAGTTTAGGACTTAAACACAGATTTAAAATATAACTTGGAAAGGGTAAAAAGATTTAAATTGTCCTAAAGTCCTTTCTTTCGTAGGCCTTGTTAAGTGTTAAGTCAGTAATATTTCCCTAATTCTGATAGTAGTTACTAAGCATAAAATAACAGTATAGAACTAGAAACCTAATAGAAGTGAGAAAATGAGGTATTAAAAAAAAAATCCCAAAAAAGGCTACAAAGAAGAGAAAATGTAGCATAAGACAAGCAGAAAAGAATGGAAATAAAGTAATAGATTAAAGGTAATAGTTGATTTGAAGACAAATATTTCTGTAATTACATTTAATATAAGAGAAATAGATACTACAGTGAATAGATAAAGATTGTCAGTCTGGATTTGTTAGAGACAGACCTTAATTATACAGATACACGTGTTTAAATGTAAAAGGATGTGGATAAGAGCAGAGTTCCTATTCCAGGTAAGATGGAATAAGCTTAGTTCGTCCTTTCTGTTCCCCTGGATGTAGTTATCAAATCTAGAGAGAATGTATGGTACAACTATTTGGAGACTTTGAAAAGTAAATAATAGCACACAAGATTGGAGAATCAGACCAGAATTTGTAGTACCACCAAAATGTCAATGAATTTGCCTTTTTATGTTCTGAGATCCACCAGTCTGTACACAAGGACATCTGCAATCTAAGTGACTGCATCAACACAGATAGAGATGGCTCTAATAAATGATAGTAGAAAAGTGAGAACACAAATTTTAAGTCAAGTGCATGTACCAGAGAATTCACGTAATTTTTCTGGACGTTACAACAAAAATTGCCTAAGCCCAAATGATATGTTTGATAATTATAACTTCAGTCTCTACATCACTATATTAATGCTCACTTTTAAGGAGAATGTTGAAAAACTTAGACCAACAGTGCTTCTCAACATATATATTAGTGCTTCCTAACGTATATATGGAGCAAAATAATTTGATAGTTGTGCTGGTTTGAAGCCATTATGTACCCCAGAAAAAGCTATGTTCTTTTAATCCATCTGTGTGGGTGTAGACCTATTGTCTGGATTCAATGTGGGTCTCAATCCTTTATGAAGTCCTTTATGAAGATAAAAGACAGAAAAAAAAGCCTAGAGAGCTCAGAGAGTGAAACACCCAGAGAAGCTTAGAGGAAAGACCCTGAAGGAGCTGACAGAGCCACTGAAGCCAGGAGCTGAAAGCAATGAAACCCAGGAGCGAAGAAACAGAAGATGCTGGCCATGTGCCTTGCTATCTGACAGAGGAACCCGGATGCCAGTGGCCTTTCTTCAGAGAAGGTATCATCCTGTTGATGCCTTAATTTGGACATTTTCATGGCCTTAGAATTGTAAATTTGTAAATTAATAAATCCCCATTGTAAAAACCAACCCATTTCCTGGTATATTGCATTCCGGCAGCTTTAACAAACTGAAACAGTAGTCTGTGGCTGACAAATTTTATTCTTAGTTCTGAGTACCCTGCACAAGGTTTATTCTTTGTAAAGAGGTTCTGTCTTTTATAAATAATCTTCTCTTTTCTTTTGGAAAGGAAATATATGTTCCTGAATTTTTGTGATGTGTTAATAACACCATGAGTGTTAATGACAAAATTTTTGCTTTAAAAGTATGTTTTAGATTATTTAATTTCATGAAATAGTAGTAAGCTCTCATGTTTATGGTTATGTGTAGCTATTAAACTAAATATCTAATCATAAAGTTTTCTTTTTGCTTTGCTCATAGTACTCTGCATACTGATTGCTAGAATTTCTTTAAGCTAGTTATATTAATTGCTAAAAAACAATGGAGGTGATTTATTAAATAAATGCCTAAGAAATGAAAATTTCTCATAATTTAATTTATTCAGAATGGTAAGTTTTCATAGCCAGTACTACATTGTCGAGGAGTTCCTGCCGTTCAGCATGGATAGCCTAAGTGAAATCTTTTCATTATAAAGCATGGTATAAACTCAAAATGATAAATTTATTAGCATTACTGGTGTCCAGAATATAGGCATTGAAATATTTGCATAAGGATGCTTAATGAATTGTCAGCTGTTAAATGAACTTATGGTAAGTTTGGCCCAGGAAGTTTAAGCTTCAATAAATCTTCTCTGCTTCAAACACAAAGCAATGATAAATAAATAACAAATAAATGAGTAGATAAGTAAATAAGTGATAAATAAATTAAAATATATTTTGTAAAGAGCAAAAAGACATGTAGCAAAAAAATAGGGTAGATGTCTCTGCATACCAGAAAAGAGACATTCTAGGCCATTAGCTAGATCTAAATTCCAGAAATGATTGTCCAGATTTTGGAATCTATAAAGATTACAGGGGCAAAAAATACAAAGTAAAGGCTAATTCTGTAAAGCAGGGCTTTATAGGACTCTCCGTTTATACAGTAATTCCTTCAACTGAAAGCACAAAGCACCTACCCTACTATGTGTTAGGCACCATTCTAGTGCTGATTATGCATTTGTGCAGACACAGATCCCTGCTTGCATGGAACTTAAATTATAGTGAAAACAAGTTCATGGGTTAGGAAAACCAATAGGAGAGGGAGAGTGGGGAAAGAACTTCCTCAAGAGAAACTGAGGACTTTTACCTGTGACCTGTTATAGCAGAGGAGAAGCCCTGAAATATCCTAGGCCCTGAATCACAACTGATGATTGCAGGTATGGAGAAAACTCAGAACTCTCATAAAGGGAGGGAACAGAAGTGAAGGAGGGCATCAACAAAAGCAAAGCAACAAAGTATAGCTCCTACCTCAGATGATCCTGCCAATCTTAATTCCAAAGCACTTGAATAATTCTAACTCTAGGAAATACACTAAAAAAGAAAAACAACCACCACAAATGTCAGTCCATGAATTCACACCAGGTGATTTTATAGACCATTCTGACAGAGATTAAGAATAAACATTTTTAGAATGCTCAAATGGATAAATGTAGGCTTAATCTTCTTTAAAAATTAAAAAATGAAAGTCTGAAAGAAAGGTAGAAATGTTACAAGAATAGTTCTTGTAAAAAATGAATCGATTAGAAATTTTGGAAGTAAAACATGCAGTTATTGAAATAAAAAGCATAAAGATGGGGTAAATACAAGACTTGGATCAGTTTAAAGGAGAATTAGTGAATTTGCCACACAAATGGATAAGGAGAAAAAATAAACAGTGAAGCGATACAGAGTGTGGTATAAGGGTTTATAACCTGCCTGGTCTAGTACGGTAGCCACTAGTTACATGTGGCTACTGAACACGTGAAATGTGCTAGTCTGAATTGAGATGCACAAGTATAGAATGCATGCCAGCTTACAAAGACTTAGTCCAAAAAAAAACAGTGTAAGATATCTCATTAATAATTTTGTGTTATTACATGTTGAAATGATAAATTTTGTATATATCAGGTTAAGTAAAATATATTATTAAAATTTCACCTATTTCATTTTATAAAGTTGTAGGTAAGAAAAGATTAATACATATGTTGCTTGCATTATATTTCTAGTGTGCAGTATTGATCTATATAATATTTACTTGTATGCAAGAGTTCGAGGAAAAAATATGAGAAGGAGTGATAGAGAAAAAATATTTGAAGATATATTAGCTAACATTTTTCTACAGTTGACAAAAAGATAGGTATACTCATATAAAAAATGTATGACAGGTAATGGTCAAGATGAAGAATAGAGTAAAACTGTACTTAGAAAACTTTACAGTGAAATTGAAGAATATCAGGTATAAAAAGAACTATATTAAAGCTGCTAGACTAAACCATCAGGTTACCTACAAAGTAACGACAGTTAGTTGATGATAGACTTCTCCAGAGGCCAAAGACAATAAAGCAATATACTCAAAGTGATGAGCAAAACTAACCATCAGTCCTAAACATTATACCAAACCAAACCATTATTCAAGTATTAGGAAAAACAGATACAGAAAAAGACATTTTGAAGTAAACAGCATCTAAGTTAATTTACCATCTGTAAGTCCACACTAAAAGAGTTATTGAAGATGTTCGTGAGTAAGAACAGTGGACCAGAAAGAAGGCATGGCATATGAGAAATAAGTGAGCACAGAAAGTGATAAAATATTAGTAATTTTAATTGACTCATTTTCATTAACTCTATTTCTTTTTTCCTTTTAAAACAGGTAAAGATAACTTAGATAAAAGTAATAAAATAGGGTCAGGCAGTGGTTCAATATATAGTTAGAGCATACAAACAGCAGGAGTATAAAAATAGTGAACCATTTAATTGTGTTGAACTCATTTATAATCAAGAATGTGAATTATGAAATTAAGGGTGTAATCCCTAAAAGAATAGAAATGCAAAATATAACTTTCAAAGTAGAAAAGGAGGATAAAATAGACTCCAGAAAAGTGTATCAATCCAACAGGAACATGAAGTGAGGGGGGTGGGGGTGGGGGGAGAGAGGGGGTGGGGAGAGAGAGAGAGAGAAAAGAAAATAGACTGAGCAAGCAGCATGAAATAAGGTGGTAAAAAAGTCCAAATAGATCAGTAATCACTCCAGCTGTGAATGGTTTAAGTACTTTTTTAAAAAGTCAGAAATTATCAGAAGAAAAGAATGCCTGAATAAAAAGAACTTTTTAAGAGACTCAGATAATGCAAAACAAAATAATCAAAGAAAATAAGGTAATAGAAAACAAGATATGTTTAGAACAGTGCTTACCACATACTAAGCACTTAATAATGCTACTTATTATTTCACAGTTTTCTTCCAGGTGACATATGTTCTTATGTTAAAAATTATTAAGTTCTTTATTAAACATGTCAAAGTGTTGAAACAGACAAAATGAAGAGAAATGCCTTATGAAGTAGCAATGTTCTTTTCTGCACAAGGTCAACATTTACGTAGCACAGGGGCAAAGGCGGTAAATCTTATTTATGCCGCATCACTGAAATGTAGCAACTTTACTCATCCCTGGAGCTCAATTTAAATACACATCAGGCTCCTAGTATCTGCCAAGCAGTGTTCTAACCACAGGGTATGCAAGAATAAGACACTGCACAATCCGCCCTGTGAAGATTAGTGTGGGGAAGAGATTCCTAACCCAGTAGGTGAATCTAGGTAGAGATTCATGTTAGGCTTCAGGAACTCCTTGGACCCCCTTGAAATTATACATAGAATTGTGGCTATGTGCCTTTTTAATGTGATAGGTCAATAACTTTCATCAAATTCTGGAAGCGGTTGACATCGCCCCAAATTTTAATGCCACCACTCTAGGATCAAGTAGCCAATATTTGCCCATGGAAGTTACAGGAGGAGACTGAAAAGCAGCTTTTCACACTTTTTGATTTTACCTATTTGTAACTTAACTTGAAAAATTACATTTCTCATTTTCCAATAATTGCCATCCTGAAAGGTGCTTTTTTCCCCCCTCTCATTGGGAATAAAACTCTCCTTACAGAATCTAACTTGTAAGGTTTAATTCTCTTGACAACCAATTTGCAAATTGACTTTTATGGCCTGGTATCAATTATACTTGCAAATTAGAAAGGGTAGTTGAGTGATGAAGAAACCCTCAGAAAATTTCCAAACCTCGTTTTTAGCCTTTTAGCTTATAATTCCTGCACTTTTCTCATTCCTTTTCTTTTTTTAACAAGAACTTAAAATGAGTTCCAAATATAAGTCATTTGGATTCCACTTCTATCTACTGTCCGTCTTCTTCCCTATAGTGAAGGTGTTAATGACCAGAAACAAAAGACCAGAACGTTTTAAATGGTTCAAAGCGTTTAAACATCAGATAATTTCCTATTTTTCCCCACACCCTGGCTGCTTTTATCAACTTGCTGTCAGCCTTATGATAAACCTAGACATAGGTGTGAATAAGTAACATCAAGTACTTTATATGTTTTGTTCTCCTAAGTCTTGCTTATTTTCTCAGGTAAAATCAGGATAAATGTTCACATAATAAAAACAAATATGTAACATTTCAATAGTACTTTGCTGTATCATTTTTTATGAGATGATAGATAGCTGCTTTTACACTAAGCCAGAAAAACATTGTTTTAAGGAGTTCTTTGGTATTTTGTAACCAATCCACCACAGACATGCCCATAGAATCAGTTCACCCTATTGAGTCTAATTTTAGGTAATAATTTTACATTGCATTTTAAAGTGTAATGCAATTTATTACAAGCAGAATGGTTTTTAGTGAGTACTCTAAAAATAGGTTACCTAAATCTATTCTCATATCCACTACTTGTAATTAGAGTGATCTGTGGCAATTTATTTAACTTTTCTAAGCCCAAATTTTCTAATTCCTAATGTAGGCTATGGTGTTATCAATATCATCATCTTATCATCATAACTAATAGGGTCATTGTAAGGACAAACTGAGATAGTTCCTCTAACATGTTTAATATATTCACTGGCTCATTATCAAAAAAATAATATTTAATAGAGGAAGTAATTTTTTTCTTTAATATCCAAATAATACTAGTCCTTCCTTTTTTTCCCACTTTAGGGTAGCAAATACAGTATTTTATTGGTTTCCTTTTATCAGGTATTTCTGAGCATTCCTAACAAATGCTTGCTTGGCATTATAAAGCAGTAAGAATGAGCTATCTACAAGAATGTGCAAACTAGAAATAAATCTCATGAACAAAATATTGAACGAACAGAGCCAGACACAGAATACATATAGACTGATTCAATTTATGAAAAGTAAAAACCAGCAAAAACGATCAGGTGCTTTCCTTTGGAGGGGGCAGGTGGTGATTGAAAGAGAGCAGAGGAGACCTTTTGGGATTTTTTTTTTTTTAATGTTGGTCCTCCTTATATTTAGAACCTCCTTCTAGGAAAATTCATCAACCTGTATGTTTATGATCAGTGCACATGTATACATGTATATCATGCTTCCCTAAAAAGCTAAAAAGGGAATTAAAAAAATATATAAGACACAAATCCATCTAGGCATTACTTGTCCCATCTCCCGCCCATGTGTTGAGACTGATGCTCCATTCTTGGCTGGTCTCTTCCTACCTTTTAAAACTTACCCTGCACTCCCCGTACTACCTTGCCTTGCATGTGAATATACAGGCTTCTCCCTTTGGCTCCCAAAGCATAGGTAAAACAGACTGTAATAAAACTTTTCTCCTGACATGGGGAATAACAGGAGAGAAATATACCATATACACAAAATTTTAAAGTGTCTAGGAGATAGGCAAGATCCAGGATTCCATCGTTTTTCCCCTTGCTTGGGGTTCTGGGCTGGTTCTCCCTGGAGCTCATGGGGTGACACTGTGTTGTGAGACCCGGCATGGCCAGACTTCCTCTCCTTGGGAGGAGTTTCTTTGAGAATGGTCCCTCTCCCCTGGATTTCTGGCCCAAAACTTCTCTTAGACTTGGAGAAGTAGGTTTCTCCCTCACCTTTCAGACTCAGGACTACCTCAACACAGACAGGACTTTGACCCCTATGGAGACGCCCTCTTGTATGAAATGCAGGCATAATAATTAAAATGTGAGCATTTGTGGCCTTCCCCATGTCAAGTGTTAAGTCCAAATCCAAATAGGCAAAATTGAACTATGCATTTTTGGAATTAACTTGAGGGGAATGCGGAAGGGATGGAGGGTAGGAGAGCAGACCTACGTTCACAGTCAGGCACAGAGACTGGGAGGAGGAAGGGATCAGTGCGTCAGGGCTGCCTTGGAGTAAGGGGAGATTGTGCAGCTCCCATGAGATACACACTTTGGGGGGAGAGGTGAATAATGATCATTTTTAGGAAGTTTTGCCCTGTTGTTATGTGGTGGAATTCCCTCTGTGCCATCCCTCAAGAACATTTTTAGTTAGTACCTTTTAAAGAAAAAATATGATTCTTCTTGTTCCTCATGAAACTGAGACTGGCCTTTAGAGAAGACAAGATGGCCCAGTTTTACCAGATTACTGTATCAATAAAGATGCATTACACAGTTTTCCAGAACTTGCCTATTTAGGATAGAATTTTTACTTTGTTATAAAACTAAAACACCAATTAGAGTGGTTGTCCCATTTGCCCTCATCCCTACTGAAACAAAAACAAAGGTACGTCCAACATACTCCAGCATTCCTAACCACATTAAAAAGTGGTTAATCTTCTTGACCAAAAGGAGGATGCAAAATGAAATGAAATAAAGCTTCAGTGGCTGAGAGATTTCAAATGGAGTCGAGAGGTCACTCTGGTGGACATTCTTATGCACTATATAGATAACACATTTTTAGGTTTTAATGTGTTGGAATAGCTAGAAATAAATACCTGAAACAGCCAAACTCCAACCCCGTAGCCTTGACTTTTGAAGACGATTGTATAACAATGTAGATTACAAGGTGACAGTGTGATTGTGAAAACCTTGTGGATCACACTCCCTTTATCCAGTGTATGGATGGATAAGTAGATAAATGGGGACAAAACTTAAATGAAAAATAGGGTGGGATGGGGGTGATGATTTGGGTGTTCTTTTTTATTTTTTATTTTTTTGTTTTTATTCTGATTCTTTCTGGTATAAGGAATATGTTCAAAAATAGATTGGGGTGATGAATGCACAACTATATGATGGTACTGTGAACAGTTGATTGTACACCATGGATGATTGCATGGTACATGAATATATCTCAATAAAAGTGAATTAAAAAAAAAAATGAGGGGGAAAAAAAAAGGAAAAACTGTTCCAGACTAAAGAAGGTTTTAAAAGACTGAGATGGCTATAAAAGAGAAAATTGACTAAATTTGAATATGGACTGTGATTTAGGTAATAGCACTGTATCTATATTACATATCATGACTTTGATAATTGTACTCTTGTTCTGTAAAAAATATCTTTACTCTTAATAAATGTATACTGAAATATTTATAAGTAAAAAAAAATAGCTTGGGGTGATGAATGCACAACTATATGATGGTATAGTGAACAGTTGATTGTACACCATGGATGATTGTGTGGTATGTGAATATATCTCAATAAAACTGAATTTAAAAAAATGGTTAAAACTAGAATTTTCTAATTTGTTTTTTTTTTCACTCCAAACTTTAAAAATTCCTGCAACAATTTTCTAATAAAACTTAAGGTCAAAGCACCTGGACTTCTCTTCCTTCACTATTTATTGTAGTCATGAACACAGCTTACAATTATATAGCACTCTGTGGCATATACTGTTCTAAGCACTTTACATTTTCCCTTCCTTAAGCCTCACAACAAACCTATAAATTGGTACTATTATCCCCATTTTACCAAAGAGGAAACTGAGGCACAAACAGGGTGAGTGACTTGCCCAAGGTCAAACAGAAGTAAATGGTAGAGCTCAGATGCATACCCAGACAGTCAGTTTGCTCCAGTATCTCTGCTTTTAATCACTAGGTTTTACTGTCTCAAAAAAGACTATTTTGCCCGTCTCACATCTAGCAAGGATATTGGTGACAGTGGATCAAAGGGCAGGAAGGTTTGAGGAGATGGCATGTATTATGTATGGAGACCAGGGTGTGTAGGGACAGTAAAAGATCTCTCTTTCCAAAATGCTTTTGGTATATTCCTATTTCCTCTTCTATGTGAACTTGAGAGTTAGCTTGTCAAATTCCATAAAGCAATACTATTTAGATTTTGATTGGAGTTGCATGGAATATGTTGATTAATTTGGGGAGAACTAAAACATTTAGAATAAAGAGATTGCTTATTCTATATCCATGAAATATCTTTCCATTTGTCTTCTTTTACAGTCGTTGGTGAAATATGTAAATTTTTTGTCTAAGTTGTACACATTTCTTTTATTTATTTCTAGTTTTATTCGTGTTGCTTATATGGCTGCCCTTCCATTATATTATAAATCATGTATTAGTATATAGAAGTCATTAAATTTTGTGTATTTATTTTGTAAATGTACAACTTACTATCTTACTAGTTCTTGTAATTTTAATCTTTTTATTCTTGTGTATTGTTCTACGGCATAATAATATTCAGTTAATGATAATTTCATTTTTTAATTTTATACATTATCATTTCTTAAAGCACTGAACAACAGTGGTGATAATTAGTATCCTATTAAAAGCACCATAATTATATCACTCTGAAGTTTTTTAAATTGTGAAATTTGCCACTTTAACCATTTTTCAATTTACAATTCAGTGGCATCAATTACATTTCCAATATTGTGCTACCATCAACACCATCCAAGACCTAAACTTTGTTTATCACCCCAGACAGAAACTCTGTACCTATTAAACAATAACTCCACATCCCCCAGGCCCTAGCTCCTGGTATATTCTCTATGAATTTGCTTATCATAGATATTTAATATAATTGGAATCATACAATGTTTGTCCTTTTGTGTCTGACTTATTTCACTCAACATGATGTCTTCAAATTCATCCACATTTTTAGCATGTATCAGAACTTATTCCATGTTATGACTGAATAATATTTTATTGTATGTGTATAGCACATTTTGTTTATCCATTCATCAGTTGATGGACACTAAGGTTGCTTCCACTTTTTGGCAGTTGTAAATAATGCTGCTATATACACTGGCATGCATGTATTTGTTGGATTCCCTGCTTTCAGTTCTTTGGAGTATGTAGTTAGGAGTGGAATTGCCAGGTCATATGGTCATTCTATGTTTTACTTTTTGAGGACCTGTCAAACTGTTTTCCACAGCAGCTGTACCATTTTACATTCCCACCAGCAAGGTTTCTATTAATCCACATCCCCACCAGTACTTGTTATTTTCTGTTTTTTTAATAATAACTCTCCTAGTGTGTGTGAAGTGATATTTCCTGGCTTTGATTTGCATTTCCCTAATGATTAATGATGTTGAACATCTTTGGATGTGCTTATTGCTCATTTGTATATTTGGAGACATGTCTATTCAAGTCCTTTGCCCATTTTAAAAATGGGTTGTTTGTCTTCTGGTTGTTAATTTGTAGGAGTTCTTTATGTATTTTTGATATTAAACCCTTGCCAGATATATGATTTACAAATGTTTTCTCCCATTCTGTGGGTTGTCATTTTACTTTCTGGATAATTCCTTTGATGTACAAAATTTTTAAGTTTGATGAAGTTCAGTTTATCTATTTTTTATTTTGTTGCTCATGCTATTGTTGTCATATCTAACAATCCATTGCCAAATGCAAAGTCCTAAAGATTTACTCCTATGTTTTCTTCTGAGAGTTTTATAGTTTTAGCTCTTATATTTAGGTCATTCTCCATTTTGAGTTAATTTTTGTATATGATGTGAGGTATCAAGTTAGTTTTCGAATTGAGCTAGTTGCTCTTTCCCACACGGTGAAAGTAAACCTTCTATTCCATTTTTCCCTTTATTGTAATTATTTTTCGTTCAACTATGGAATTTTAACAAATGCCTTTTCAGGAGCTTCTGTAATTTCTTTTAACCCTTCTCCTATTAACATGCTTCATTATAGATATCGTGATATTGGTCTGTAAGTCTCATTCCTAGACTGAACATATGTGGGGGATAGTAAAGTGTCTTCAAGGGCAAAGCTATTGTTGTCTGACAGATTTGTGTATTCCAGTTTGCCAAGTATTACTTGTGTGACTGTGCACTTTTTCCTTACCATCCTGAGCCTCTTTAATGTCACCTGTAAATGAAGGTAATATTACCTCCTCCATCATAGGTTTAGTTGGGGGATAATTAATAGTCATCACTTAGCACATTGCCTGGCTCATTTCACGTACATAATAAAGGTTATCTGCTGTTATCTTTACTATTAACGCACAGAGTCAAATGTTTGAATTACAATTTAGACTTCATATGTATAAGTGAGATTGTTCTGTAGATTTTTTGTATTACTGTTGCTTTTAAAAACCTTTATTTTAATCATCTTAAAGAATGAAAGAAAATTTAGTACACCCTCTCTGCCAGTTTGAAACTACTATGCACACCAAGAAAGACTATGTTCTTTAATGCAATCTTGTGAGTGCAGACTTATTATGGGTGGGATCTTTTGATTAGGTTGTTTCCATGGAGATGTGACCCACCCATTTGTGGGTGAGACTTTTTGATTAGATTATTTCTATGAAGGTGTGACCCTGCCCATTCAGGGTGGGTCTTGATTAGCTTACTGAAGTCTTTAAGAGAGCTAAGAGCTGACACAGACACAGACTCTGACGCATGGAGATGCGCACAGAAAGACATTTGGAGATGCTAAGCTAAGAGATGAAGCCCAGAGTTTGCTCCAGAGAAGCTAAGTGAGAACTGAGAGATGCTTAGAGAGAAAATGCCCAGAGATATTTTGGAGACAGCTGCTGAAACCAGAACCAGGAGACAAGATGAGAGATGAAATCCAGAGTTTTCCCAGAGAAGATGAGAGAGGACTCCCAGATGCTTAGAGAGAAACAAGCAAGGATGCACAGGAGCTGAGAGAGAGAAGCTAAGACAGAAGCAGAGACATTTTGGAGAAAGCAGCTGAAACAAGAGGCTAACCCCAGGAGAGGCCCAGCAGACTCCAACCATGTGCTTTCCCATGTGACAGAGGAATCACAGATGCTGTCATCCTTTCTTCAGTGAAGGTATCCTCTTGTTGTTGCCTTAGTTTGGACATTTTTATGACCTTAGAACTGTAAATTTGGAGCATGATAAATCCCCTTTATAAAAGCCAATCCATTTCTGGTATTTTGCACAATGGTAACATTAGTAAACTGGAACACCCTCCTTTGAAAATGAGAAATTTAACAGTTTTTATCATCATTCTACATCCACCTTCCTACTTGCAGTTTTATGTTCTTGAGGTTTTTAAGTCTCGATGGTTGTTATAACTAAATGTTGTTATAACTAAGCGTTGTAAGCAATCTGCTGGTGATATAAAGCCAAATATGGAGGGAGATTCTGGGAAATTGTGACCCAACACTTTCCCTTTTTCTGCTCTTTTCCAGTCTCATCTGCTTACTCTCTTGATCTCTCTGGGGCCTTATGAATAGCAGAGGGAATGGGAGGTGCTTTCTCAGTCATGTTTGAGGCAAATCCTCATTTATCAGTAATGGGGAGCTCCTGAGAAAGGGCCAGAAAGGTAGATATCCTAAGAATATTTTGACCCCCAAAAATGTGTGGGCCCTGTGTGGGGATATTTGATAGTAACCTCAAATGTTTGTGCTAAATCTCCCTGAAAGCCTCAATGAGTGAAGGAAGACCAGGAACCAAGAAGATTCTTCTGTGGTGGCTGAAGGTTGCCTTGTCCACACTGCCTGTCTGTGGGGGAGAGGCTGCCTACTTCCCATCGCCTGCAGGACTGTGATCCTTGAAGGGTCCTGAGGATTCCAAAGAGACAAAAAGAACAATATCAATCTGTGGTGGTTTGAAGCTGTATGTACCCCAGAAAAACATGTTCTTAAAGTTAATCCATTCCTGTGGGTGTAAACCCATTGTAAGTAGGACTTTTTGATGTGGTTATTTCAGTTAAGCTGGGTCTTAATCCTGTTTCTGGAGTCCTTTACAAATGGAATGAATACACAGAGAGAAAGCCACGGAAGTAAGAACCTGAAAGCAACAAATCTCAGAAGAAGGGAGAGACCAGCAGATCTACCATGTGCCTTGCCATGTGGGAGAGAACCCAAGGATTTCAGGCAGCTGGTCTTCAGAAAGAAAGCATTGCCTTGATGAAGCCTTGATTTGGATGTTTTCTTGGCCTCAAACTGTAAGCTAATATAGTTTAAGCCAACTCATTTCATGGTATCTGCTTTAAGCAGCCTAGGAAACTAAAACACAGTCTATTAGGGTGTCCCGACAGTGAGCGAGAGAAGACAGAGCTGAACAAACACATGGCCAGTACTCAAACTTAAAAACAACAACAACAACAACAAAAAAACGTAAAACATGATTTCTGATGTAAATCATGAGAAGAGTTAAAGGAGAAAACAATCACTGATGGACAAAAAAAAAAAAAAAAAAAATTGAAAGGGGAAAACATAGAGATAGATAGCTAGTGGAAATTATTTGTAAGAGACTTGGAGAATATACTCAGTGAATAGATTTTATGCAAATAATGTGATTCCAGTGGGAGAAAAATAACAGGTGGAGGAGACATAATAGTTAAGTAATAGATTAAAATATCCATGAATGGAAGAAATAGCCAGTTGGGCAGAATGAAAGGGTTGGACTGATGAGAAAAGACTGGGATAGACTGGTAAAATTCCTGATATCTAAGGATATGGGGAAACATCTGTTGTCCTCCGTGGTGTTTGTACTAGGCAGTTGCCTGATCATTTCAAGTTTAGCTTTTGCTTTAATGCCAACTTTTGGGGGTATGGTTTCTGAAATGGAAAGTTTCTAAAAGCCTGCACTGCAGACATTTTAGGTAAGCTCTGTGGTCATTTATAAGAAAAATATTAATGTTTTTGGAAAGCAAAGTTTGCTACTTTTAAAAACACACTCTGGAAAACTTAACCTCTGATTATTTCTTCTCTAACTAAAGCCACCAAATTTCTATGTCTCTTACTTCTAGTGAAATTTACCTTTATCCTAATCATGACCTCAAGTTCCCTAATCATTCTCTATTTTCACAGTACATCCTTGTTTCATATGCAGTTGTCAGCTATTCAACAATGTTCAGTCCAATAGGCTATGATTCCTTTTTCTCAAGCATTTGGGATTTCCTTGAACCTTTTCCTTCAAGTCTTGTGTTGCTGCTACTCAATCTTGGATACTTCCTACCACATATTATGTTTCTCTGCTTGCTCACTCCAAAGTATTGCTGAAAAATATCAAATAATGGGTCATTTCATTTGATCACCAATTCACTCAGCACTAACTCTTCTTGACTGCTCTCTCAATCAGAAACATTTATACTCTAATTTAGGTCCTATTTTATTCTTTGCATCTCCAGTTCTATAATGTTCCATTTGTCTCAAGTCTCTGACTTCTCTCTTTTCACTCTGTAGATAAACTTGCTTCTTTCTTCTTTGAGTGATCAAGTTTATCTAATGTTAGTACTCCTCATGGTTTTCCTTCCCATGCATCTTTATCTGTTTTCTAACTGGATATTTTCTATATTTGATAAATAATTTTATTTCCTCCTACATAAGGCTTGCTTTCTACTTGGACACTCAATGCAATCTTTCCTTCCATTGGACCTTTCTATGTCAGTTATCCTCTGCCCTTAGTGTTTTCAATATTATAATTTCCCCAGAATTCTTTGCAGTTAAAAAATGATAAGGGCTAAAGGTATTGAATGTTTCCAATTTACTGAAACTCTACTACACATTTCTCATTCATTATTTAATTTGATTCTTACAATACATATTATTACTGTTCCTACTTTTTTTTTAAATGCATTTCCTCCACTGCGAACTTCAGCACACACACACACACACACACACACACACACACACACACACACACGAGTGACAACATTCAAAGCATGATTTCACAAGTAGAGGGCAAACCCCAAAGAATGTCACAGGTCACATTTCCATACAGAAAGGTGTTAACTTTTGATGCATAGCTAAACAAGCCCTACTTTTTTGATGGGCAAACTGAGTTTTAGAGAATCTGGATTATTTGCTCAAGGTGAAACTACTACTAAGTGAAAAAAATGGTATTCAAGTCCAGAATTGTATGACCATAAAGCAAATGCTCTTAAGCATATTAGTCCTATACTGTCACTCTCCCTCCTTCTACTATTAGACTTATTGGAAACAAAGTCTACCCTGAGTGTCTTAAATTTCTCATTCTCAGTTTACTGTTCAATCACTTTAATTCATCTCACACACTGATACAGCTCTATATGTGGCCATAAAAAACCTACCCTATTTAACACCCTGTCTTAGCTCAACCTTCTGTGGTGTTTGACAATGTTGTCAGGGAGATGATCCTTCCATTTTGAGTATCTGTTCTCTCTAGCCTCCTCTGATACTGTGGTCTACTAATGCCATTCCTCTCCCTCATCTTTCCTTAGTATTTTTCATCTTTTTTCCTGAGAGTGTGTTCTACAGTGTTCTGCCTTTGGGTATCACATGCTATGTAATCTATGCTCTGGGTATCTCATCCTCTTCTGAGGTTTCAAATACCATCTGCAGGTCAGTGTCTCCCTATTATAAACAAAAAGTCTCTCTTAATAGTCAGATCTGAATGTCCAATTACTTTGAGTCATTTCTATTTGAAGGTCCTAATGGCAACAAAATATCCATAAAACAAATTATTATTTCCCTCAAGCTTTCAGTCACCCAACCTGACTTGTCTTTATTGATGGCACTGCCACCCACTCAGTTGACTAAGATGCTTTAGCTTGTACTTTACGTTTATGCTCGATAGTCATTGGTCACCAAATCCTTTAAGTTCTGCCTCCTTTTTTCTCCTTTCCATTATTTCTGCCTGTACCCCTGATTTCATCATCACTATGGATGAATAAAACATCACAATTTCTTGAATTGCTTGCCTCTAGTCTTTCCTTTCATCAATTCAGCCTTCACCATAAGATAGTATTACATAAACAGACCTTTTTAAAAATCTAGCTGTAGTGAATCTTCCCCTCCCCTCCCCTCTCCTCCCCTCCCCTTCCCTCCTCTTCCCTTCCCTTCCCGTCCTTCCCTTTCCTCTTTCTCTTTAACCCCTCAACTCAATGTCTATTAACTTTTCTCTTGATCAGAGTACTGTGAATTTCCCTTTGTTGACCAATCCTATTCTACCACCTCTTTGGTTTTGTGGGGCTGACCCCATCCTCAGCTGCAAGTACTAACCCAGTTCTGGCTAATCAGTAAATGGCCATGATGACTGGTTTAGAGGTGGGGCACAGTTTGAGCCACCCAGCTCTAAAGCCACTCAGACTTCAGCTAGAGCATATATTTTCAGTATGGTTGCTATCACTCCCATGGGGGTAAAATTTGGTTCTTGGGAGGTTGTGAAAAAAATCTTAGATGTTACAATGGTTTGTGGCTCTCCAGAGCTCAACCCTACAGCTTAACCCTACCTGAAAAATTCTTGTTTCTTACTTTCCTGGGATGGTACATTTAGGGGAAAAAATATCTCAAAGGTCTCCTTGGGGGAGTGATAATGAAAACAGCTAAAGTAACTGAAAGAGAGAGGTGCTACTATTTTCTGTAGGACTAGGATGTTAAAATACCCAGATTGGGATTATGTCTGAGAGTCGAGCCAAAGAGAAGAGGCAAACTAAGGGATGAAGGGGGGAGGTTGTGTCCTGATGACAACTTTTGAGCCTCTGAAACCAACTATTCCTGGAGTGAGAATTAATGCTAGACTTTTTAATTATACGGGGCAATAAATTCCCATTTTTACTTAAGCCATTTGAGTGGGATTTTCTATCACTCTCCACAGTAACAGGCCTTGATGATATTCTGACCATAGTGTGTTCCCTATTTCTCATCTTCACTTTCAATATTTTTGTCACACATTACACATTCATACCTCTTTATCTTAGCTTAAATTATTTTCTTAATGCATAATGTTTTTGAGTTCTGTCTGGCATACTCCTCTTTTTAAGTTTATGTTAAATATGACATCTATGTCAGTCTTAAGTAAATTTCTCCAACTCCATACTATAATAGAAATTTACCCATAAGTCAATTATAGTACTTTTTATGTTATATCATTTTTGTTCTATCTATCTCCTAGTGAGGTTGTAGTTCTGGGAGTTTATGGCACTGTTTAATTTAATTTCATGTCTCCGTGTTCTAATGGAGAGCTTTCAAAATAAGAAAGCTGAAGAAAATGAATATAATTGCATTTTTCCCCAGCAAATCACTATGCATATCTATTTTTTCCTAGAAGTTACTGAAGAGAAGTGTGAGGTTGATTATCAGAACAGAGTCTGTATAAGACAAAGAAGTAACTCAAAGGGGAGAGACTCAGAATTCCATACATGATGAATTAGCTGAGTCCCTAAATACTTAGGCAATTCTGCCATGTTGAGTGAGTAAAGTAGGAGTGGAAGTGTGAGGACTACCAGCACCAGGGTGATTGATGCTCAGGAAAGGATAATTGTAGGGATCCAGCATCCTCGAGTGACATCCTGTTGCACAATACATAAATCAGGGCTAACTTGTGTCAGAACTAATATCCTTCATCAGTCTAAAAGCAGTTATGCCACTTGACAAAATTGTAGATGTATAGCAGTGGTGCTGGGAATACTGATTTCATAGCTCGACGGGTTTGTAATGGTAAAAATGGTCACCTTTTATTGTAGGATTATCTACATTCTGAATCTTTAAAAATATTATATTTATACCATATTACAGGGTAGCAAGGCATCAATATTGTCTTCCTTTTCTCTAATCTTTTGCATCATGTCTTCAATCAGAATTGATGTTGCAAGTTTATACTTACAGGTTTAAGTATAAAAATCTGTAGCATTTACAACCAGATGTTTTGGGCTTTTGTGTGTTTTGGTTCCCCCTTGATTTTTCCACCTGTCTACTTGTCTTTGTCTTTGCCTAGGTTTAGCTTACAAACAATGTTTAGCTGAAAGAATAGGTAAATATATTTAATAATATTTGTAAAAAGAAAAATAAAGGAGAACTTGCCCTACCAAAAATGAAAACACATTATGAAGATACATTTGTTAAAGTGAAAGTGTTGGAAATATTAACATAGAATACAACTTAATACAACATTTTTAAACATCACATGACAAGAAGAGAAAAAAAATCACACACAGGAAATTAATTTTTATTTTCTCACTATGTGTCATTTAATTATGGATAAATTAATTCATTAAATATAAAAACATAAGTATTAATAGTCATATAATTTGTATCTGGACTTAGTAAGGGCTTTCTAAGCATAAAATTATTGTATGGAGCTACAAAGAAAAAGACATAGTTTTGACTTCATAAATTTTATGAACACTTCAGTATCAAAAAGCTTCATAAAAAAAATACTGAAATCGATGTTTTAAAATAGTATGACAGAACAGAAATCTATAATATAAAAATTGTGCTTACAAATCAATTTAAAAGGTTAACATCCCAATTATAAATGGATGCATAACATTTTTAGTCAATACAAAAATGGAAAGTATAACTGTGAAAGAATTTTGAACCTTATCAATCTCAAAAGGGCTAAAATGAAAACAATATATATCATTTTAATTTACAAATTTTGATAACATCAGCGAAAATGTTTCTGATGTCAACATGAGAAATATCAATGGTTGATAAAATGGCTGAATGGGTGGGGCCATGCCTCCATGAAAATATCTCATCAGAATTATCATCCACAGTTGGGTGGGGCACATTCCATGGGAACACTCAAAGAATTCCAATCTAATCAGCACTAAAATGTCTGCCCCACAAGATTGCATGAAAGATAATGGCATTTGGGGGACATAATACATTCAAACTGGCACAATATAGTAGTTCGTATCTGCTAGAAATTTTGGCACGCAGTCATAGAGGGCAGGGAGACCAGTCTACTTCAGACAGGAAAGTTTTATTTGAGCATCAGCATGGTGAGGGTCTGAAGGAAAGCTTCAGCCCCTTATGGGAGGGGGAGAGCTTTGCTTTCGGAGCAGGGGAGTTGGTAAAGATGAACAGGGTTTAGCTGATGGGTCATGTGGTGATTGGACCAGGGGGTCTGTCAGGTGGGAATTGAGAAGAAGTGGTCTTGAGCCAATGGAGAAGGAGGTAGTGGGTGTTTTGCCCTTTAAGAATTGGAATGTGTATAACTGGGGAAGAAGGTTTCAACAGGATATGGTGGCTGCAGTATGGTATTTTGGCCCCCAGTATGTATTCCACCACTAGTTATGTTAGTTTGACATAAAAAAATGGCTTGCCTAAGATGCTGCCTGTGGAGGCCCATATTTAGAGTGGAATTTTTCCAACAATATCATTCTAACAGCCATCCAGGAAAGATTGTTTTTTCTATTTTATCCAAAGTCAAATGAAGCTCAGAGAGGTTAAATTACTTATTGTTCTTCTCAGGGCAAGCGATTTGTGGAGGGAATTGTCTTTGGAGTCCATTTTTAACCTCTGCAATCATGCTGTCACCCAGCTGGTCAGTGATCACAGTGTGAAATTGTGAAAATGAGATACTCATCTTAATATACTATAAAATCCAGACTAGCTGAGATGTTTATTAAGGGTCTTATCTCTACTTCAATCAACTCCTATCCCTGTGGATATAACGTTAATCTCTCAATTGAGGTACTGTTTGGCCAAACAGAACACCAAGCCTCTTTGGTTTTATTGGAGATTGTCACGTTTCTCCAACTTATTTTTGAGCTTGTAATGTCTGTTCCTCCTGGGCCCATAAAATTCCATCCTGATGGCCATTGCTGCCTTTCTCTCTTGAATATCAAGGCTGGGCCAGAGTGGTAAGATGGGAAGTAGAGAGGATGAAAAACCAGTGAAAAGAGTGACTTTTGAAAAGCTGAAATAGATTTGTTGATTATAGGGAAGAGTGGTACAATACCCTTCCATGAGTGACTAATCCTTGAGATCTACAAAAGTCAGTCCATTGTTCAAAAATTAGTTTGGTCTGCTAATTGTTGACTGTCACAGTGACTCTTTAATTATTTTAAAATAAAAGAAAGCTAGCTAAATGCATCTTCGTTTTATTCTAACCCAGGCCATGATTTATCTGGAAGCTTGTCTTTTACATTTTAACTGTTATTGGATGTTTTCAATTCTTGAATAGAATAAATTTTTGACCATACAATTATATTAATGCTGTGTGTGTGTGTGTGTGTGTGTGTGTGTGTGTATGTGTATATGTAGCCTAGACCAAACTTATTTTCACCTTTAGAAGTGAAAAACTGGGAAGGTCACACTCTCTTAAACCCAGGAAGTATTTCATTTATACTTGCTTTTTCCCTTCCTTTGAATGCGTTATTATAAGAAGGATTACCACATGAATAATTAAAGTTTTAAATGTACAGGACAGAGATATGTAAATAATTACAGCAAAAACTCATTTAAAGTAAAAGCAGCTGCAGAGAAGAATTTAAGGGGTTGCTGACTTTCTTAAGAAAAGGTAAATATCCTTTTAGTGACTGTATTCAAAACAGATGAATAGCCTGGAGATTAACACAGGAACAGCCTTTTCTTTTTTCATTTCCATTCCATTCATAGCATATTTTGGCACCCGCAGAGCTGCGCAGTGTGGTTTTCTGGTCTATTATTTCCTTTCTGGCAGTATTTTAATACAAATACAGAAAATGGAAAAATTACCTTTATACCCTCCTATTTTATTGCAGAAATGTGGCAGGTATTAATCAATTTGCAGTTAGAAAAATTTTTTTAAATTATGAAGCAAAATTTAAAATTATTAATTTGCAGTCTGCAAAGGAATATTGGCTGTATTTGTTTGCTCTGTGGCTGAGGGAAAATCAGAACCTTACCTGAGAAAATGAATTGACCTCAAATTCATATTCTGCCTGGTAATATCTATGTAAGCCATTGTTAAAATCTCCAAGTGTTGATTCTCCTACATGGTCTCGTTTTGCCGTGACTTTCTTTTTTAGAACATTCCATTTCCGGCTTGAGTCCCCCTCCAGTAAATTCTAGTGTCTGTGAACGCTAATCTCAGTGGCTTTTTTCCCACGTGGCATACAGTGCCCAGTGAGTGATCGCCATGCGTTTCACCTTCAGTGAGCTTCCTACCTTCCTCATCACTAAGTTTCTTCTTTTCCCACTGGGAATCACTTCATTTAATTCAAGACTTTGGAGCCATCTCCCTCAAAAATAAAAGGCACATTTTAGTGTTCTTATGTATTTTTCTTATAAGAATGTGATTTTCTTTAAAGAATTTATTAAGCAAGGAGGATAAACTATGCCATTAATTTTTGGAATTTTTAGAAGGAAAAGAAAAATTATCTTTCTTCAATTGTAAAATTCCATTCAAAGAGATAATAACCAAAAATGAAGAAGAAAATGCAATTTGGAGTAAATTATTTTTCAATATAATAATTGTTTCAGCATTTTTGGCACCTACAGTAGATTTTCTCTACACTATGAAAAATTTACACTCTTTTGGAATTTGCAGTAACTCTTAAAATCACCAGAGAGGTCTTTAATTACTGTTTCAGGGCTTTAAATGACTCTATCTTCTGTTCTGTTCTCCTGACCTGAAAGTGTATGAGCTGTCGAGAAGCCTAAAATATAGTATGGAATTTGATTATACATTGAATAAAATCTGATTCAACTAGATAAGAAATTAAGGGTAATTTTTATTTTATTTGTCTTTAAAGAGCCTCATTTATTTTTTTAAAATAATTTTCCCCTTAGAAACATATTCTGAGTTTGGTAATGTCATTAACCTTCCCTGTGGATAAGCAGTGCTGCTCTTTTGCATATGTGTCTTCTGTGACTTGCCTTAAATGTTCATAGTTTAAATTATCTGAAGATTAAAAAATCATAGAGAAAATTTCTAGGTATGTTGAATGTGTGACTGTTTTAAACAAGCACACAAAATATGTGTATCAAATAAATACCTTACTCTTATCTCTAGGTCAACACACACACACACATACACACAGACACACAGACACACACACACACACACACCCACACCCACACCCACACCCCTATTCAATAGGAAGCTGAGGAGTCCACTCCAGTGCATCTGTGTTATGATTTCCCCAAAAATGCTACACCTGTATTACATGTTTGTGCTTGGGTGGTACAGCTCATACACACATGCACACGCTCACACACATGCATACATACGCATTATACTTAAGTAGTCTCCAAAAAAAACAAATCTTTTCCTGTAGCTCTGTTTCTCATCTCTAGATGGATGACTTTCAACCATTGCTGTCATGAAGTTTCTTCAAAATCTACAGCACTAGAACAATTGTTCTTCCTAACTTTAATTCTGTGGTCAGAAACTATTTATTACATGCAATATTAGTTTTAAAGTCTTCATTGTGGCATTCAGGGCTTTCTGCATTATCACCCTTATCTTCAGGCTTATCTTCATTCTTATTTTTCTTGTTCTGCCTGTTCCAATTAAATTGACTTTTTTTTAGCGCCCACCCCCTCCAATAACTTTTCTTGGGAAATTCTTTTTGTCT
The DNA here is from genome assembly GCF_015220235.1 of Choloepus didactylus. Lineage (NCBI taxonomy): Eukaryota > Metazoa > Chordata > Mammalia > Pilosa > Megalonychidae > Choloepus > Choloepus didactylus. The sequence goes on along the minus strand of NC_051307.1, from coordinate 173,949,096 downwards.
TTAGTTTTTTTGTCTTTCACCCTGTTTCCCTCTTTAGAATTCAACTCCCATGTTCAGAATCCTTGAATCTATCCCTATGGCTTAATCCCTAGGTTCTGGAGGGATAAAGGAGTTTCCATTCTTTTATAAAACTTTCAAATTAAATCCCCTCTATGAAGCCACCAATGGATATACTCTCTACCTCCTTGGAGGCCTCATACATGTTTACACAGAACCTCTTAGAACACTTGTGGCAGTCTTGTAATTATTTCTGCATTTGTCTTTTTCCCTTATGCAGCTTTTTTCCTTGAGGATAGGGGGTTTCTTCTGAAATACAAGATGTAACAATTACCTTTATACCAAAACCTGGTCTTCTCTGTTTCCATAAACCCAGTAGGCCTAGCCTAGATGGCCTAAATTCATTCTCTTGTCATCCCTACATCTGGTTAATTAGCAAACCCCATCTGTCTTGCTATCTGAAATAGCTCATGTCCAGGCACCTGACATTGTAGCTGTACCACACTAACAAACATACCAACGATTTCCCTCCAATTAAACCTCTGTTTCCTCACTTTGTCAGAGCAGCAGCTTCTTGATCAGGCTCAACTTCATTGTCCCTCGTCCCTTCTCCCTTTGTGTAGATACAGTGACCTCCTCTTTACATGATTATGAGGATAATTATCCAATGGAGCCATATTTTCTTCCCCATTATCATCGAAATATTAGTGGACAGACCAAAAAAGTTTGAACATATACCAGCTTTGGTAAATAAGAATATGATCTTAATAATATGCCACTTTCCTGGAAGAATGTTTTTCAAATCCACTCCATTTGTTGAAAGAATTGGAACTGAAGAAAGAGACCGTTTTTTAACCACAAGAAAGAGAAACATTTACTCCAGTTTATGCCCATAGATAAGAGATCTAGAAGCTTCATTTACCGGAAAAGTTCATATACATGTGATTGCTTTATGAGGAAGCCAGGGGTAACTTATCCTCACTTCCATTCCCACCTCCCATTAGTGAGAACACATCTTTTCTACATCTATTCTGAGACAGCAATTCCCAATAATTCAGTAGAGCTTGTCTTAGAATGGGAAGTGGTAAATGGGTACTTAGCTCTTTGGATACTGAAGCACAACATCAGAAACAACAGAACATCAGAAACAACAAAGCATTAGTAAATTAGTGCTAAACATAATGTTTAGAAATTATGTTTGTCAGTATGCTTACAGTTTAAGTTTTGAGAGAAGTGTTCTAATAGCATGCAATGGAGAGTGATACAACGAATGAGACTATACCTGCCCCATCTGTTGTGGTGGTCATTGGTGTTGTTCATGGATATTTTCAGTTTTCTGCTCTTTCTGGATACATGGAAGAAATATATTTCCTGGCCTCTTTGAAGTTAAGTGTGTTCATGTAATGTGCTTTGGCCAATGAAATATTAGTGAGAATGACATGTGTCACTTTTGGGCAGAAGTCTTTAAGAGTCAGTGTGTGTCATTCACCATATTTTCTTTTCTGTGCTGTGACAACTGGTGATGCTCCAGAATGTGTGGCTCCATCAGCCTGAGACTCAGGATGAAGATGACATGGAGCAGAGTCCAGTGCTGACTGCAATTGTGAACATGTGATATGACCAAGAAATTAACTCTTGTTGTTTTAAACAACTAAGATGTTGAGGTTATTTCTTACTGATATAGTTGATAAACACCAGAACTGTAAAGTACAGTATTCATTCCAGGACAAGTGAATGCAATGAAAGAAATAAAAAGGGAAAAAAATGCCAGAGTCCCTGAGAAGCTATCTGTAACACAAAAAGAAGAGTAGCATGCCATTCTAGGAGCAGATGAAGGATAACATAGCTTAGGAGAAAAACATAGATTTAGATATAAATTTAGAAAGCAACTTCTTTGTGTTGTCAGTGAAATCTGATAAACAGTAATTCATTAATAAAGCAATTGAAAAGGAATAAAGTGACAGAAGAGATAAAAGGAAATTGTCTAACATGAAAGCTGAAATTAAAAGAGAGCTAGACAAGATGAAAAAAACATTTAGAGACTAAAATTGCAAAAGTGAAATAGAAATATTTATTGCACATAATATGGAGCAAACTTGACAATACAGAAAAAGAAATTAAATGCTTTCATCATAAAAGGAAATAAGTAAAATAAATGAACTAATGATTCTAGTAAAACAAAGAATATTACATTAGAATACTATTAAAGCAGGTAAGCAGAGTGGCATTGATAAATTAAAAAATTCTTATTTAAATAATAAAAAATATTTCTTATATGCCTAATCATATAAATAGAGAAAATAGAAAATATTCAGCATTTTAACCATAAATATGATTTTTTAAAAGAGAATACAAGATGTAGCTGAAAATCTCATTCTAGTAATCATTGTCCAAGGAAATATAAATTATCAAACTTGCTGCTTTGGTGTAAAAACATGATTATATATGTAATCATGATAAGTAAACATGATTATATATATAATCATGATAAGTAAACATGATTATATTAGTAACCGTGAAAGATATTAAATATTTATTGAAGAATTATCTCCAATAAGGGCCCTGGGCCCAGATGGAATGAAAAATTATTTGTTTCAAAATTTCTATGTATATATAAAGAAGAAATGCCAATGTACTTTATAATGTTAACAGAGCATTAAAACGAATAGCAGAAAATACACAAAATGAAAATTTCACATTAACATCACTTAAAAAATATAGATTCAGGGCTCCTAAATGAAATGCAAACAACTGAATTCAACAAAATATAAATCATAAACAAATAAAATTTGGTCTATTAAATCACAAGTCACTGTATTTTTGTTACATTCAAAACATATTTCCGATAAAAATCATACCTATTAGGAAAATACTATAGATGTGTTCTCTTGAGAAAATGATAGATGTATTCTCTCCTGAAAAAAAAGGTTGCTCTCAGTATTTTTATTTAAAATTATACTGGAGAATAATGAAATAAAGAGGAAACAAATAAGTGGCAAAATAACTGGAAAAGAAGCAAAATTATACTTCATTGAGAGTATTGATTGTCTACATTAACAATATACCATTAATGTATATGCAGCATGAAAAAGATAAAATCAATGTCCTAACTTAAATTACAGCAGTAAGGTTTAGTAAATAAACTGGTAAACTCTCTGGAGATAGAGAAGCTAAAAATACTGAATAGAAAGTGTTTTAAATCATTTTAAATGCATAGACAAGATAATAAAAAGGCAAAGAACATCCTCATAAGGTAAAAGAAGAGAGAATGTGTCAGTAGAGGTTAAAGGGCTTTTTCTAGAGTAGACAGCTGTCTGGACACACAACAGATCCCTGGTAGCTTAGAACTCTTGCTTTGTGTATATGTGTGGAAGGAGAGTTGGGGCAGGAGACAAAGCTCAGAGCATGGGCATGTTAGGAAGTCACAGTAGTCTGAATAAGCCAGTCTACAGAAAGGCAATACATGTAGCTGCAAGGGGGACTGGGACATGTGGTCTTCATGGTCAGCAACAATGTGTGCAGCCAACAATCATATTACTATTGAAGAAGGGAGTAGATATTGGGGAACAAATAGTAATCTTTGGTGTGTAGGGCAATTCTCAACAACTATCAAAGAATTGCTATGCACCAGTAATGCCATCTGAATATGATTATATTAGAAATGTCAAACAAAAACAAAACAAAACAAAACAAAAACTATCACCTTCAAATTTGGAAATTAAGGAATTAATTAAAATTGTATACCTTTTCATGATTAAAACACTTACAAAGCTAAAAAGAGTAGAAAACTTCCTGTCATAGCTCTCATAAGACATTTTACTAGTTCCTTAGCTAGAGAAATATGATAAAAAATTTAAGTAATCCATCTAACAAAAAACTATTAGGTAACTAATAAATTTAATGAAAGACATGAGAGGCCTTTGTGGAAAAAATATTAAAACTATTTGGAAAGATGATAAAATATGTAAATAAATACAGGTAAATTCATGTGCATGGATTCAGTGTCTAAATGTAAGATTCTTAATTCTTTCAAATTAATCTGCAAATTCAGTGTAATCTAATTAAAATCACAACAACAGTGTCTTGTCTGAATTAAAAGTTTGATTCCTAATTTTAATGGAAGAGCAAAGAACAAAAGCATAGCCAAAATAGTTTGCAAATATAGAACAAGTGTTGTCATAAAATGATAATAATTACCCTGTGAGCAGACCCAAGTATATATGTAAACTAGACATATCACAGATGATATCTTCTACTGTTCTGCTCCGCAGAAATGATCAATGTTTGTGGGTTGGTAACTATCACTATTCAGGACTGTCACAGAAGAGGAAAATTAATGACTATTGTATTAATTATGCATGAATATATGTATGGATGAATGAATTTATGTAAATGTCTGTGAAAAGATCTTCAGTGTTATTGTTGATTGATTGATGGAAATAAAATTAAAAGCACAATTAGAAACCAACTCACACATATGAAACTGGAAGCAAAAATTTTAAAACTGTAGTGATATTAAGTATTGGTGAAGACATGGAACAATAGTACCTCTCCCAGACTTTAGAAAAAGTTTGATGCTGTCTGTATAAGGAGACAAGAGCAAGAATGTTCATATGAGCTTTTGTTTGAAGAGTATAAAAATGGAAATAACATAAATGCTAGTAAATAGAAGATTGGATAAGTAATGATATATACACTAATGAAACAAAATGAAGACGAAATGCACATACCAGCATAGAAGAGTCTCAGAAATACAGTATAGAACAAAGAAAAACCAAATCACAGAGATTGCATGTAGTGTGATACCATTTATATAAGTTTTAAAATATGTAAAACAATGGTGCATGTGGCTAAGTAATATTTATTTCTATATAATGTCAAGTTCAATGCAGTTGCTTGGAATAATAAACCCTAAATTCATAATAATGGCATTTTCTGGATGCGGTAAGGTAAAAGCTTTAACTGTTTTCAATATTTAACTTCTTTACCTTTTTGTATGTCTGAACCATTCTACACTAAAAAAAACAATAATTTATCTTCATTGATATACTTATAGAATGTTTTACTTTTGCTGTTTTTCAAATTCTGGTTCATTTTATAGTTATTCATATGCATTCCTTTATTCCTGTCTGTAGTGTAATCTTCTTTGGGGAAGGAAATATGCTAAGCATTTTAGTTCCTTAGGACCCACAGTGAAGTAGGGACTTAAAGAGTTATTTTGAGAGTGGACTTCTTCAATTTTGCTGTTTGTATTTTAGCTGTATTCTAAATTATAATCTTTAAAGATGGGTTTCTTAAAAGAACTGTCACTCATTTCCATAGCAAACTTGGTTAGATGTTGATCATTTTAGTGGTTATTAAAGCCACCATCAGCCTCCAATTTCTACAGACCCAGTGAACCCTGAAAGCAATTTGAGAAGAGATGCTGGTTCATTATTAATAGACACATCTTCTCCTTCTGACACATGCTCACAAAATTTAAATTATGGCAGAAACTACTCTATAGTATGTTTTAATTTAAAAAGTCTTGGCTGTACCTCAGTCCCCTCTGCTATGTCATGTTTTCTTAGTATTAAGTAGGATAAGAGGAATGTTGCAGTTTTCTTTTACAATTGTCTAACATAATACATTCATGATTGAAATGGGTTTAGTGGAAAAAATGAAATAAAATAAAATAGAGCAAAAGCCCATGCCCAAATATCTTCGGGAAACTTTGCATTAAATAAAGTTAAACAATTTATTTACTGTTTAATCAGAGCATTTTATACTTTTAATGCAATGGAAATGGAAGCTCCAAAATGGAAATTTGATCAGTTTATACTATTTTTTGTTTTGTTTTGTTTTGTAATCTTATGTATGTCCATTAACATTATTCAAAATATTTTCTACAGAATTCAGCTCAGGAAGTATTAGTGTGACATGCAACAAGAAGAGGGGTGTGTGAGATAGTCACACATGCTTCTTTTTCTTCACTTTCTGCTTGGTTTCTAAGTCTCTCTCAACTTTCTTCCTGCACTATTCTGTTGGAATGGCACATTGTACAGTGAACTTTAAATCACCAAACCTGATGACCTTTCCCAAGTTTTTGTTGTCTTTGACTGCTGTGCAGTATTTGAAACTCTTAATCTTATTTTTTTAAATTATCTTTAATAGTTTATATTTTCCTCAATTTTAAGCTAATTAATTATTTTAAAGTGTGGAAGAATCAATACCTATTTTAATAAATCATAAATTCTCTTCTCCTAATCCTGTAACTTCTACCGTTCTGCTCCCCAGAAATGATCAATGTTTATGGGTTGGTATCTATCACTACTCAATTTTGTCTGGGCTCAAACAAAGCTTTAGAACCAGATGCACAGATTTTTATTTTTTGTTTCAACATTTATGAATATTGTGCAGAAGTACAATTGTATGCTTCAACTTGCTTTTTTCACATTAGCCTTTATCACATGCTTCCAGATTAATACAGATAGACATTCATTATATTTTAATAGCTTATTTTTACATAATTATCTTATGCAATGATAGAAGTTAGTTTAATGATTATATAAGTTTCTGTAACTATGCCAACATTTATCCTGTGTTTTTTACCTGAGAGAGCAAGAAAATTCCCAGTTTTATATGTTCTCCTCAAATACGTTTACTTTGATTATTATGCTGTTTCAAAAAGGGAAGTAGGAAGGAGAGGGGAGCATGAGATCGAATCATCCACCCCTCCACCCACTGGACAGTTCCTGTTTCATTGGCCAGTGTTGTCCTACAAGAGAATCGTCTGTTCTGGGCTTTGCACTTCGCAGAGCTCTGCTCTGGTCCTCCCTGGCCAGACCCTCCTGAGGTAAGGAGTTTGTGGATCAAGGGCTTGCTTTTTCATAGGCTGTATCTGCCCATCTAAGCCTTGCTCTGAGTATGCAGGCCCTGGAATTGCCCCAGGGTCTGTGTGAGCCTCATCCCCAGTCCATCCTCACAAAGGCAGACTGTGCCAGAGATTGGCCAAAGGATGGCTGTTTTCAGATGAAGGGAAGATGGAGAAGGTGGATAGACTAGGGATATGTCATCTGGGGTGACCAAAGTGTGACAGGCCCTACAGGTGGTGCTGGGGTTGGGATAAAGTCCCAGTACCACCATGTTCTAGTGTGAAAACCTGGAAAGTCTAAGAATTCCACATTTGAACCTCGCCCTTCAGGTTCTTAGAAGATTGTATTTGTCAGAACATAATACAGTGTATAGTAATAGTTTGCAAATTCTATCTATAACACAAATAAATGGAAGGAGCATGAGGACCCCAATTTGTACTTGTGCTTCAAGTCCTGCGAATGTTAGGGTGGGCCTGCCAGCTGCTGTGGTAGATGGTACTTTGAGACCCCCAATGAACCATACACCCTGGCATTCACATCCATATGTAATCTCTATTTGAATCTTGGCTGGATCTTTGACCTGCTTCTAAGAAACAGGATATAGCAGAAGTGACATTGGGCCAGATGCAGGCCAAATGCTTAGAAAGGCCTGGCACCTTCTATTTTTATAGTCAGGGGAAACCACCCACTATGCCTAAGACCACTGTACTGTAAGGAAGCTCAAGCTGACCACATAGAGAGGCCGCACAGAGTCCCTCACGTCAGTCATGGAGGTGTGCCACTCAGATCTTCCTTCAAGGAGGAACTCACTATTCAGCAAGAAGGGCAGTTAGCTGCGAGTCTCTCACTGCAGCGCCTTTAGAATTCATTGCAGTGTTCAAGCCAAGGCCATTCTTTTTTCAGGCAACCCCCAGCCAATGAATGAGTTGAGCAGGATACTAAGCCTTAGGCATTTCTGTCCAACATAAAGATCTTTGCACTGGAGCCCCCATTGGGTTGGCTGAGACTTTGTCAGATCTGCATTGCAGTCCAAAGCTCTCCCTACTCAATTCAAAGACATTGTTTTCTCTTCCCCCCAAAAGTGCTTGCACCTCTAACTGCATCTCAGCATCTTCCCAGAGTATCCAAATGACATAGGAACTGAGCAACTAGCCAGCAGCAAGAACCAAGGACCAATCCAGTGACACTATTTGAGCCATTCCGGCCAGTCCCCAGCTGTTCAAATACCCCAGCTGATGCCCTACAGAGCAAAGAAAAGTCATTCCCACTAAGCCTTACCCAAATTGCAGAACCGTGAATGAATAATAAACACAATAATTTAAGGCCCATAAGTTTTAGGGGTAGTTTGTTATGCAATAGAACAGAAATTGTTACCCATAGTGGGTGATGCAATAACCAAGACCTGAGACATGTGGCATTGAGTTGACTTACAACTTCCAAGTGTTTAGCTATTTATATATATGGTGTGTGGACTTCCATTAGTACTTTTTCCCTGGGCCTGCAAATATTAGAGGTGGGCCTCTCAGTTCCCATGCCACTTTACCATATATTTTCTCCCTTGCCTTGAATGTTAATCACTTTTTACATTTGCTAAACATCAGCTTACTTAAAAGATTAGATTTTGTACCTTTTGATCAGAAGTTTCATTGGGAGGGACCATAAGAAAGGGGTGATAGCATCCTCTGATCACATCCTCCAAAGGGTATGGCCTTTCAGTGGTTGCTGAGATGATGGTGGAAAATGTAGGTGAAAAATTATTAAATATGTGCCTGAAACATCAAAAGTTAGATGATGAGACTAGAGATAAGGTAATCAAAGGGCAGAGCCTTTTTTATCATGCCCATGATTTTATACCAAATAAGGATTCAGGTCCAACCCCTACACCTGGTTCAGTGCCAGGCTAGCTGCCATTGATGATAGAAACTTCTTTCATTAAGTTATGTGTTCTCTTATATGAGAGTGCTTATCGTGACTATTGATAATTTGAGCTATACACGTGTGTCCAATTTTACTTTGTAAATATTTGTTATTTATTTTATATTTTACTTTATTTTTATTTTATTTTGTTTTATTTTAAGTTATTTATTTCTCTTTGGGAGGCTGGAGCCTGATCATAATCTTTGGATGCATGTAAGTCAGGCTCTCTCAATAATTTCTTTTCTTAGTGTGTGAATTCTAAGTAGTCTACTCTATATGCCATGTGTTTGCACCAAAATTCTGTGCTTTTTACTAGAATATCACTTTTATTTTGTGTAAAGATGACATCTAAGTACATTGGGAATGTTTTAGTACTATTATACTATAATTTACTCAACCTCTGAGTATCTGCCAAGTTTGGTTTAGGATTTTTTACAGTTTATTATTCAAGTGTAGAGAAAGAAGCTATTGTTATCTATGGTATGTGATTTCAAATACATATTATTGTTATTATCTGCATGATGACTTTTCCATTAATAGGAACACTGGAGTTTTCCCACTAATAATAATAGAAATTAATGGGCTTTAAGCCAACATTTTGAAACCAATTGTGGTCCTATAGTGAAAGCTATATTTGAGTGTGTATATAAATAGATAGACACAGATAGATAGATATTGCCCTGGTCCTGTAATTGAAACCTGGTACCTAATTTTCTCACTCCTTTGGATTAATATGTTGAATACTCCTTTTAAACACAAAGAATATCTAATAGTGGTAACAGATTAAACCTTTAGTAATTTCTTAGTAAAAGCTAAAATGTATTGAATTCCCTCTAAGTCTAGGCATTTTACTTATTTAATTTGAATTCTTACAACAATCTAGAATTTTTCATCAACTTCTTTTTTCTTTTCTTTTTTTTTCCAATTGAGAAAATAGAGACTTGGAGTAGAAATGTTAAGTAGCTCACTCATCAATATGCAACTGGTAATCATCAGCACCAGGATTCAAATCCTGTTCTCTCTGACTCTGAATTTATTGTTTGCTTTTATTTGATTTATTTTAGCCATGAAGCCCTGTACTGAATGATGTATCCATTTACTAGCCATTTAGGATCATGGGAGAAGATAAAAACATATTGTGTGTATGTGTGTGTGTGTGTGAGTGTGTGTGTGTGTGTGTGTATTCCTTAATAATATAACAGGGAACTGATTCATAGGCACAGTTTTCTTATCATGAGAAATGTCCTTATCCTGGTGGGAAATATGATAAAATAGCACTTAATATTAGAGGCTCCTCAAGGAGGGAAATTGTGCAAGGAAGCACTTTTAGGAGTGTTAAGGTGTGGAGAGGCTAAAACTGCACCCTTATTTTACTTAGCACCAATTTTATGAGGTCTTCTGCTACAATTTTGTTTCTTGTACCTATCCAGTGGAATTTTTCTATAGTGACATTAAATAGTGTTCAATAAAAATACACAATGCAGTGTCAAGCTTATGTTTATGATTTCCTCAATGAGTCTTGAGCGTATGTATGAACACTCCTCCTCCAAATACCCAAGAGAATATAATAATTCAGAAAAAAAGGTCTCAATCAGTGCTGAATGGGAGTGGGGGGATAACATTTATGTGCAAGAATTGTCAATGCCTACAGAAGAAAGTGCACTGACACAAAATTTAACATGTATGAAACAAACAAATAAGAAGGAAGTGGAGGGAAACCCCAGAAGAAGCCTTAGACCAGTGTTTATAAACTTTAGTGTTCATCGAAACTGTCTGGAGGGGTTATTGGAACAGATTGCTGACCCCATACCCAGAGTTTCTGATTCAGTAGTCTGGGGTGTAGCCTGTGAATGTGAATTTCTAAAAAGGTCCCAAGTAATGTTGATGCTGGTGCTTTGGGAGCACGCTTTTGAGAACTCCACCCAAAGTGGGAAGTAAAAGTTGTGGAACATCTGGAGAAAATATTCAGATAACATCCGGATGGCAGAAAGGGTAACAGGTGGTGTCAAATGCATCTATACGACCGTGGAACATATTTCCAGTTTTACTGAGCCTAGATGTTACAATAGGAATAAACACGGATACTGCCACAGTTAGCTTTTAAGGAGGACAATTGTGATAGAAAGTCATTAATGAAAGGGGAATCTATTGTACTGGCAGAGGATAAAAGTATTTGGTTTGGTTACTAGAAAGTGAATGTCTGAAGACTCCAAGTTAAAAGGAAAATGTGTTATTTATTAAAATCTTATTGACAGACTAAATTAGGAATTCATGTAACTACTAATTGAGGTGAGCCAACAACATAGTTGAAGTTTCATCAAAAGTAGCCAAGGATGCAGTATATTTCTTCTTTTTTTAAGCAGTTTTATACACACCATACAATCCATCCAAAGTGTTCAATCAGTGGCTCTTAGTATAATCACGGAGTTATACATTCATCACCACAATCCATTTGAGAATACTCTCATTGCTTCGAAAAAAAAAGAAAAATCCCATACCACTTATACTTCCCTATTATTGACACTTAGCTTTTGTATAGTACTTTTTTTTACAGTTGATGAAAGAATATTACAATGTTACTGTTAACTATAGTCCTTGGTTTGCATTAATTGGATTTCCCCCATATACCACCCAATTATTAACACCTTGTAATAGTGATGTATTTTTGTTCTAGCTCTTGTAAGAACTTTCTTGTATTTGTACAATTAATCACAGTCATTGTCCTCAACAGGTTTTGCTGTGTTATACAGTTACATGTTTTATCCTCTAACTTTCCTTCTAGTGACATACATGACCCTAGAATTCCCTTTTAAACGATACTCACACTTGCAATACTTACACTATTGTGCTACCTCTATCCATTTCCTACCTCTATCCATTTCCAAACGTTTACAATCAACCTTTTTAAACATTCTGTGCACTTTAAGCATCATCTGCCCATTCTCTACCCTCTTTGTATCTCCTGGAGTTACTCTAGATTTTAACTCCCAGAGTATGCGCATTATAATTAGTTCATATTAGTGAGACCATATAATATTTGTCCTTTTGTGTCTGGCTTATTTCACTCAATGTAATGTACTCAAGGTTTATGCAGGTTGTTGCGTTTTTTCTTATGGTGTTATACTATTCCGTTGGATACATATACCACAGTTTGTTTATCCACTCATTGGTTTATGGACATTTGGGCTGTTTCCATCTTTTGGCAACCATGAATAACGCTGCAATGAATATCTGTGTGCAGATGTCTGTTCACCTCCCTGCTTTCAGTTCTTCTGAGTATATATCTAGTAGCAGGATTGCCGGATCTTATGGCAGTTCTCTACTTACCTGCCTGTGGAACCGCGAAACTGCCTTCCAAAGCAGCTGCACCATTCTGCATTCCCACGAGCAGTGAATAAGTATTCATATTTTTTCACATCTTCTCCAGCACTTAGATTTTTCTGTTTCTTTGATAATGGTCATTCTAGTAGGTAAGAAATGCTATCTCATTGTAGTTTTGATTTGCATTTTCCTAATAGCTAGTGATGTTGAGCATCTTTTCATGTACTTTTTAGCTATTTGCATTTCCTCTTTGGAAAAGTGTCTATACAAGTCTTTTGCCCATTTTTTAATTGTGTTATTTGTCTTTTTATTGTTGAGTTGAAGGATTTCTTTATATATTCTGGATATTAAATGCTTGTTGGATATGCATTTTCTAATTATTTTCTCCCATTGAGTAGGCTGCCTTTACACTTTCTTGACAAGTCCTTTGAAGCGCAAAAGTATTTAATTTTGAGGAGGTCCCATTTTTCTTTTTTTCTTTCATTACTTGTGCTTTGGATGTAAAGTCTAAGAAACCATTGCCTGACCGAAGATCTTGAAGGTGCTTTCCTACATTTCCTTGCAGGAGTTTTGTGGTCCTGGCTCTTAAATTTAGGTCTTTGATCCATTTTGAGTTAATTTTTTATAAGGTATGAAATAGGGGTTCTCTATAATTCTTTTGCATATGGATATCCAGTTCTTCCAGCACCATTTATTGAAGAGTCTATTCAGTCCCAGCTGAATGGACTTGCAGCCTTGTCAAATATCAATTGCCCATAGATGTGAGGGTCTATTTCTGAACTTTCAATTTTATTCCATTGGTCAATATATATCTGTCTTTATGCCGGTACCATACTGTTTTGACCACTGTAGCTTTGAAGTCAGGAATTGTGAGTCTTCCAAATTCATTCTTCATTTTCTAGATGGTTTTGTCTATTTAGGGCCCCTTACCCTTCCAAACAAATTTTATGATTGACTTTTCCATTTCTGCAGAGTAGGCCATTAGAATTTTGTTTGGGATTGCATTTAATCTATAAATCAGTTTGTGTAGAATTGACATCTTAACGATAAGTAGTCTTCTAAACCATGAACACGGAATGTGCTTACATTTATTTAGGACTTCTTTGATTTCTTGTAGCAACTTTGAAAAACAGTGGTGACAGTGGGCATCCTGCTCTTGTTCCAGATCTTAGAGGGAAAGCTTTCAGCCTTTCACCATTGAATTTGATGATAGCTGTGGGTTTTCCATGTTATGCCGATTATCATGGTGAGGAAGTTTCCCTCTATTCCTATCTTTTGAAGTGTTTTTATCAAGAAAGGATGCTGGATTTTGTCAAATGACTTTTCTGCATTAATTGAGATGATTGTGTGGGTTTTCCCCTTCACTTTGTTAATGTGGTGTATTACATTATTATTATTATTATTATCATTATTTGACATGGAATAAAACCCACTTGAACATGGTGTATAATTCTTTTATGTGTTGTTTTATTGATTTTCTCAAAGAACCAACTTTTTTTGGTTGTTTTGTTGATTCTCTCTATTGTTTTCACATTCTCAATTTCATTTATTTCTGCTCTAATCTTTGTTATTTCTTTCCTTCTGTTGCTTTGGGGTTAGTTTGCTATTCTTTTTCTAGTTCCTCTAGATGTGCAGTTAGGTCATTGATTTTAGCTCTTTCTTCTTTTTTAATGTAGGTGTTTAGGACTATAAGTTTGCCTCTCAGAACTGCCTTTGCTGCATCCTGTAAGTTTTGATATGTTGTAGTCTCATCTTCATTTCTCTTGGGATATATACTGACTTCTTGTAATTTATTCTTTGACCCACTGATTTTTTAAGAGTGTGTTGTTTAACCTCCATAAATTTATGATTTTCCCAGTCCTCTAGCTGTTTTTTGTTTTCTAACTTCATTCCATTATAATCAGAGAAAGTGGTTTCAATAGTTTCAGTCTTTTTGAGTTTATTGAGACCTGATTTGTGACCTAGCATAAGGTCTATTCTGGAGAATGATCTATGAGCACTTGAGAAGAATGTATATACTGCTGTTGTGAGGTGCAATGTCCTGTAAATGTCTGTTAGATGTAGTTCATTTGTCATATTATTCAAGTTTGCTGTTCCCTTATTGATTTCTGTCTAGATGTTCTTCCTATTGATAAGAATGGTATATCAAAGTCTCCAACTATTATTGTAGAGACATCTATTTCTAGCTTCAGTGTTGCCAGTGTTTGCTTCATAAATTTTGGAGAACCGTCATTAGATGCATAAATATTTATGATTCTTCTTGGTGGATTGCCACTTTTATTAAAATATTGTATCCTTCTTTTTCTCTTTTAATAGTTTTCCGTTTAAAGTCTATTTGTTTAGGTACTCCTGCTCTTTTTTGGTTACTGTTTGTATGGAATATCTTTTTCTAAACTTTTACTTTCAACCAACTTATGCCCCTGGGCCTAAAGTGAATCTCTTGTCGACAGCATATAGATAAATCATTTTATTTATTTTTTAATCCATTCTGCCAGTCTTTGTCTTTCAATTGCAGAGTTGAATCAATTAACATTCAATGTTATTACTGTGAAGGCAGTCCTGTCCAACCATTTTATCCTTTGACTTTTATATGTAATATCTTATTTTTGTCTTTTTTAAAAACATTTTTAGTCACCCTTACTTATATTCTTGATTTCTGCATTCTCCTACAATCCTCTTTTTCCTGTGTAGAGATTTAATTACAGCTCTTCACCACAATTTATCAGTCTCTTCCTTCCGCTTATCCCTGGATGTTGTGTGGTGTTCTTCTGGTCTCCAGAGCTTGCCAAACAGTTTTTCAGGCAGTTTCTGGCTATTCACTAGCTATCCTCTAGGACTAACTGAATTCTAGAACTCCCTACTCTGTCATTTTGGGGGGGGGGGCACAAAACATTCCTGACTCCTGGTTGTGATAACAAATGGAGCTCCTTATCCAAGTTAATAAATTTATAATGGCACATGCAAATGAAGAAAATAATAACTAAGATCAAATTGGGGGATTTTTCAGTAGGCTTTTGGGAGAGATTTGTAATGAACAAAATGATGATAAGATAGAATTTAAATTATATATAGTTCTGGTTTGCTAATGCTGCTGGAATGCAAAAACACCAGAAATGGATTGGTTTTTGTAAAAGGGGGTTTATTTGGTTACACAGTTACAGTTTTAAGGCCATAAAGTGTCCAAGGTAATGCATCGACAATTGGGTACCTTCACTGGAGGATGGCCAATGGCATCCGGAAAACCTCTGTTAGCTGGGAAGGCATGTGGCTGGCGTCTGCTTGCTCCCAGGTTGTGTTTCAAAATGGTGTTCTCCAAAATGTCTGCAACAGCTTCCAACGGCCGTCTTCAAAATGTCTGTCTCAGCTACTGCAGTGAGCTTCTTATGTCTGAGCTTCTATAAAGCTCTAATAAACTAATCAAGGCCCATGCTGAATGGGTGGGGCCATGCCTCCATGGAAATTATCCAATCAGAGCTATCACCCACAGTTGGGTGGGTCACATCTACAGGGAAACACTGAACCAACAGGTTCTAACCTAATCCACACCAATATGTCTTCCCTCATAAGATTGTATTAAAGAATATGGCTTTTTCTGGGGGACATAATATATCCAAACCAACACATATTTAAAAAGGCAAAGTTTAGCATATACATTTGGGAGTGCTTTTGGGTACTATTAATGTATAGTTTCTCCAGGTAACTGATCAAACCAATGGAAATAATGAGACATGTAGTTGTTATCTACATTGTACAGCTCAATGGCTTCATGACTGGAAGCAAAACAAAACAAAAGCCAGGAACTCAGGACTGGGAAAATGCAAAAATGCATTCTTTTGGAGATCCAGAACAGGAGCAATTACAACTGCTGCTATTTAGAATTATCTCCTGATTTTATCGTAACTATAGAGTTCAGTTCTAGGGAGTAATGGAAGTAGAACAAGGAATAAGCAGCAAAAATACCAGAAAAATAATGGACTCTAGTATAGTCTTCATAATTTCTAAATATGAAATATGCAAAACAACTCATTTATCATAGAGATAAAGTTTCATGCCACTATTGTATTTACATCTGTCACCTCTTATCTCTCAAAGTCCTTAGATCCTTAAACTGGAAAACTAAAACAGCAGAAAATTTATTTTTTTCATTTTGACATTTTTCTGTGAATGTTACTTTCAAGTAGTGGCCTACAGATTCCCTCATCTAGTTCATAATAATAGTTCCAAAACTGTGGCAACCAGGTACCATCCTCTGCAAGAATGAGCTAACAGAAAAACTATTATCCAAATTAACACACAAAATCTGTTTATCTGTATATAGACATAAAGCTTTATGCTGTTGTGCAACATTAAATTCCAGACTACATTGGGGAAATATCTAAAGAAATATGAGATTAAAATACTATGATTCAAATTCATTTTTTTAACATGTTAAGGCAACAGAAATAAAAGTGATACATATAGATTAGGACTCAGAAAATAAACTTACCACATTTCCTTCTTGGAAAAGAAAAAAGAAAACCTTCAAAAGCATATTGTAATTCACCAAGAGATGAAGTTAGAAAATAAGGAAGGTGAAAAAAAGTAGATTAGTTACACCAGAATTGGTCAATTAGAAGCCAACATTAGGAATTCACCCAGCTCTCACAAAGAAAAGGTAGGAAGAAAATTAAAAGAGCAGGGGCTGCAATAACCAGTATTCTCAAGGAGATGACAGAGCACATAGTATGTGATTATCATGGGTGAAGACTGAGTAATTCTCTGTGATCTTATGAATCCACCATGATTATGATATCAAAATCTGAGAAGGATAATGGGGAGAAATGGAAATTCCTGACCAATTTTTCATGTGGAAAAAATAAGAAAAAAAGAAAGAAAGAAAAACAATAAAATTTAATTTTACATATTGAAAGAGTAATAGTGCACAAAAAGTAGAATTTATCCTAAGAATGCAAAAATTGTTCAATATTACTAGTTCTGTTATCACACACCACATCATTCAATAGAAAGTATTCCCAATAAGTAAAGAAAAAAAGCAAAGATACCCATTATCATGGGTATCATAAACTCTACAATACTAATAACAACACAGGAAGTTCTTGGTAATTCAATAAGACTGAAAAGAGGTGTAATTCTAACCATTGCAAAGAATAGCATAAAACTATCATTATTTGTAAATGATATACTAAGTCAACTAAAATCTATTGAAAATAGTTCAGTAGAGTAATGATAAAATTTATATAGGGGAGTTGGTAATTTTTATATGTGGTAGAATATAATATTAAATGCAAAATTATTCCATTTAATAATTTGATACCAAAGGAATAAGGATTATTATTTTTATTATTATTATCCTTATTATTTTATCAAGGAATACGTAGGGCTTATATTATTAAAATAAAACAACCCAAAATTTATAGGGGCAGAAAATAAGCCTTGAAGATGCAACGTTGGCCAATAGTGTCACTTTTTTCTCCAAATCAATGTATACTTTTAGTGTAATTACAATGAAAATTTCAATGAATTTTTTTAAGGGCTTGCTTTGCAAAGTGAATTTAAAGTTCGTTTGCAAGCATAAATCAGAGAAAATAGCCAAGATCAATTTGAGAAAGAAGGGTAATGGTAAATAGGGTGAGGGGGAGAGAATGAGAATTGTAACAAGAAAAATGAAATATTCTATGATGCTAAAAATCATGAAAACACTTGGGCAAACTGAGTTCAACTTACTGAGCATATATAAAGAAGATTGGAGGGCAGAAAAAATTTAACTTGCCATGGCCAGATGTTTAATATAGGTGGACTGTTGCCATAACAAAGTTATCTTCCTTCTACTGTCCTTTTCCCCAACCCATACGATGGGGATCGATTTAAGGTCCTCAGTTTGGTGTAACTGTCAGGTGTGCTGATGCAATAGCAAAATTCCATGTGCTTTTACCAGATCTGGAACATCAAGAGAGAAATAAACACCCATGTTACTAGCAGATGTTTACAGGCGTAAACATCAGGCAGGAAATAAAAGAAGGGAAATATGTATGTATACTTTGAGTTGATGTTATTTCTTATATAGGAATTTACCTAAAGAATATAATTACAAAGGCACACAAAAAATATGCTTATTGGTTAGTGAGAATGATTAAGAAAATCCTGGCAAATCCATGCTATGCAATGCTATGTAGCCATTAAAAGCTCCCAAAGATTTCAATATATGGAATGCCTGGAATATATTTTAAAGAGAAGAGAAGGAGCTTACAAAATAGCATGCATATTTTATACCAACACTGTTAATTAGTATTCAGCACATTGCTATTTTCATTTAAGTGTATATCTTGGCAGATTCTTCATTATTGAAACTTTAATTAACTTTGCTTCCTTTTCGTTTGGTATGAAATCTTTGAAATCTCCTCTCAATGCTAATTTAGCCATTTGTCTGGTAGTAGACAGGAGCCAGGGCAGACCTGATGCTGGTAGAAAGTCTGCTGGACCCTGTCTTAGGTGAATAGAGGGATGTAGAAGGCATGTACAGGTCACATAAGATTACATGATATGGCAGCACCTTTAAAATGTGGTTAAATAAGCTGATCTCTAAGGCCCCTGCAGACTTGAAAATTCTGTGATTCTTTTGAACCCTTTTTGCCCCTTCATGCCTTACTAGTCCTTGCACCAAAGGGCTTTGCTAACAAGGCCTGCTTTCTTCCCGAGTGTGTGATCAGCTATTTTGCTTCAGGCTCCTCACAACTATCTGATTGGTGACACCTGTTCCATTTACTTTGCTGAAGAATCTGCAGGTTTATAAAATTGCTTTCATAAGAATCTTAGAAAATAGGTTCAAAATTAGGAAGCACTGTGCCCGGCATACTTGGAGAGCTGTGGAATATAATTTCATGGGTAACTAAATATGTGTGACATCCTGTGTAATAATTTTAAACAAGTGATTGTAAGAGATCCTTAAGGAACTTTATTCAAAGTTCCAATAAGATAGCAACAATTATTCTTTAATATTTTTTAAATGAAAGAATACTACCAATTTTACTATTGCGTGCTTTGCTGATGTGATGGTAATTGTGTATTATGCAAAAAAAATCATAAATATGTTTTAAAAATATTTCTGTGGATATTGTATGGTCAGAGAAGGAAAGAAAATGACAGGACCCCACTTTTTTATTTACTTTTGACCAGAAGTTTATCAGATGCTGGTTAGTTGATTTCAAGGTTGACAAACCTAAAAAAAGATATGCCTCTTAACTCTTCCTTCTGATCTTCATTCCATTCTTGAATATTCAGTTGTGTTTCTAATAAAATCCCGAATTGTTTGGAACCTGAGTTCTTAAGAATTTTCTAACCTCTGCTTTTAGGGCAGAGGTAAATCATAAGAAAACAAGTACGTATTTGGAATTATTTGTGCATGTTTATGCATGTGTGAAAGTCAACTTTCAGGGAATGTCCCAGGACAGTATATATTGGTAGTAAACTTTTATACCTATTACATCCACACTTATGCTGATTCCTGATGCTTATGACATTTTATGCCCATTTTGTGACACTGAAGGGCTCAAACACCTCCAGTCAACAACAATAGGAGCAGAACAAAACTTCATTTACAATCAACATATTCCTTTGGTGCAGGGAGATCTGCTACCAAATTTTTAAATGATATTGATAAAGATAGATTGCAACAAAATTACCTTTTCCAGAAAACTAAAGAATTGAGAGCTCCCCTTTAATTTTTTTTTTAATAAAAAGGTTTTGTTTTGTTCATTGTGCTTTGCATGAGAGTGTACTTATACACTATTGTGTAAGAAGAATTAGGAAACTGTGAATTAGCTGATATGAAAATTAAACCCAAAGGCTTTTGCTACATTTTAAAATAAAATTGACAAATGATAATGCTGAAAGTACCCTACACATTGTAAACAAACAATTTATTGAATCAAGAGATACTAAATAAAGTGCTCTCTGAACATCACTGTAGTTCTTAGTTCAAAACTTCTCAATGTCTTTACTTTCCTTAAAAAGGAGATGAATTTAAAAGGAAATGCCCTGCTGGGATGTTTAGACCTACTGAAGACTTGGTGATAAGACCACCTGAATTTACATGTAGCTTCTGCTGTTTGCTCAAAATATTGTTTGGTGTAAGATTTACAGCAAATCCTTTCTCAGTGATAATTATACGTTATTAATACTAGAAATAATTTTAGGGACATGGTCACTCAGGTGAAAACAAATTGCTTGTGAAGGCAAAGAAAAATGTTCAAATTGGGAAAGTTTTTTCCTATTTCATCCTCAATTCATCAATAGAGAAAAAGAAAGTAGTACGAATAGAAAACAGACCCTCAACACTCAACTGTGTTCAATATTTTGTAAAATAAATACTCCACTTAGAAATGGATACATGAAGTTGAAGGTAGAGAGGAGCGGTTTGGACAGTGAGAGGAGGCCACCAAAACACCGTGGCTCATTCGGAAGCTCACTAGTCTATTTGAAGATGCCATCTCTAAGGATATTGATCTTACTTTATAACCAAATTATCAATTCACTTGGTTTACCAGGGAAATACCATCTCTAATTGCTGTTGTAGAACTCCTTTTTCTACTTTTGAGTTTGCTCAAGGCCAGTTTAAAATGTATTATTCAGCAAATTTAACTCAGTATTCAGTAACCCAGATATTTGTTTTGTATTTTTTCTCCTCTTTGCTTATTTTTCTTTGTATCTTGTTTCCTTCTATATTTACTCTGAGTCATTTTTCTCTCCCTGTCCTTTTAACATAATAAAATATTATCAAAATGACTTTAGTCTGTCAATATACTCTCACAGAAAGTATTTTCTTTTTTTAAGTATATCAGATCATATTCTTCTCACCTGACATTTTTAAATTGTGACTGAATTCTCTCTCTCTCTTTTTAAACTTTATTTATCAGACATTTCCAAACAAAACAAAGCAAAGCAATGGGAAAGACAAATATCCTGAAATAACTTCATTCCTTCCAATATACTCCTACCATACCAAAAGAAAGTTAACAAACCATAGTCACACCCTCAATATCTTGTCTGTTCTTATTAGATTCTTGTTCCCTCTTCACTAGCTGCTGTCTATCTCTAGGTCCCCTATATTCTACAATATAAGACTCTAATTTTACATTTTTCACCAAGTTCACATTAGGGGTAACATACAATGTCTCTCCCTCTGTGTCTGGCCTATTTCACTCAGCATTATATCTTCAAGGTTCATCCATGTTATCATATGTTTCATGACCTTGTTCCTTCTTACTGCTGCATAGTATTCCATCATGTATATATGTAACACATTTTGTTTATCCACTCATCTGATGAAGGCATTTAGGTTATTTCCATCTCTTGGAAATTGTGAACAATGCTGCTATGAACATCAATGTGCAAATATCTGTTTGTGTCACTGCTTTCAGATCTTCTTGGTATATACCGAGAAGTGAAATTGCTGGAGCGAAGGGTAACTTGATATCTAGTTTTCTAAGGAACCACCAGACTGTCCTCTAAAGTGGCTGTACCATTATACAGTCCCACCAGAAATAAGAGTTCCAATTTCTCCACATCCTCTCCAGCATTTGGTTTCTTGTTTGTTTGATGGCAGCCATTCTAATTGGTGTGAGATGATACCTCATTGTGGTCTTGATTTGTATCTCCCTAATAGCTAGCAAAGATGTACATTTTTCATGTGTTTTTTAGCTGTTGTGTTTCCTCTTTAGAGAAATGTCTTTTCATATTTTTTGCCCATTTTATAATTGGGCTGTTTGTACTGTTGCCATTGAATTGTAAGATTTATTTATATAGGAGATATAAAGACTGAATCCTCTCTTACTGCTTTTCCATAGAACAAGGATGCTGAAGTGGGGAAGTTGCTGTGTTTGGATAGTGCAGTTGGTCTGTGCTTGCTTTTCCTCTTTTTCACAAGGAAAAGATTTTCCAATTACAGCTGTGCCTTTGAAATTAAAATCAGCCATGGTGTCTAGTGGCTCTTCAAGGATCACTCTTCTTTGTGGCCTGCCATACAATTTAGAATTTATGCATGAAGTGGAGAAGCTTTAAGGCATTTAAAAGATACCTGTACTTATTGCTAACACTTATGTTTTTTAAGAAGACGATTCCTTTTCTTGGGTGGAAGTAGAGCAACAGTTGTAGTTTCTTGTCTCAAGAAAGTGTAAAGGAAGCTATTAAGACACATCTGCAAAGTTCTCTTAAGAAGCAGCAGACGAAGAGGAATTTGATGGTCAGAAGTCACTGGGAATGCATCATTCATGTTAAGAGATTGTTTCCTTCCTCTTCTGTGGGGAGAAGGGGTGAAGATTATACCTGCCTGCTAAATAAAGGGAATCCAAAAAAAGATTGAATGGTAACTAACATTTATTGACCATTCACTCTGTACCAGGTGGTGGTCTAAGCTGGTGTTTCCTGAATGCATCTGCGTCTCACAACCATCCTGTGAGGCAGGAGCTGTAATCATCTCTAATACACAAATGAGGAAACTGAGGTCAGAAAAGCACCTTGCTCAAAGTTACATGCAACCGTTACCTGTAGGAATCTGTCTTTGACACCATGTTTTCTGGTTCTGAATCCTACATTCACTAAAAGCTATAGTGCCTCTTGCCCGTAGGGCATTGGATTCTGGCAAGAATGAAAGAGTAGAACATTGACACCTGATTAGATAACTGCTTATGCATCAAATTTGCAGATCTGTATTCTGTACTTATTTAGGAAGGAAAAAAGAAATTAGAAAAGGATTCACAGTGGATGGAGATAGCACTGCATTTCTGCTGTTTGTCATGGCAGAATGTACAATGTTTCTGTGCATCAAGTAGAGACCATAGAATGTAGACGTTCTAGGACCGTATTTCCCATAGCCTGCCCAAGAGAGCTACTTATCAGGCAAGGCAAACTAAAGAATAAGAGCCATGGGGGGTGCCAGTGCAGGAGGGACCCAGAGGGAGGATTTGGGGAAGACCACACCAGTCCCATTTCCTAAACCCAGAGCAAATGGGAGAACCTCTGTGAGAAATCCCAGTGAATCCACACTCCTGCCCAAGACAGGCCCTGCTAACTAAAAGAAGGTTAAACTTGCATCTTTTAAGTAAGAATAAATTTGCCTATTTTCTCTTATATTTTCCTAAGCCCAACATCTGAAAGAACTGGAAGAGAGGAGAAAAGGGGCAAGGAGGAAAAATGAAGAACACATCTGCCTCCTCCAGCCTTTAGCCTTAGGCAAAAGCTTGGCTGATGCCAGAGTGTGAAGGAGAGAATTAGAGAACTGAACTGGATATAAAACAGTGTCTTAAACTGGATTAACTGGACTGGATTTTTCTGTGTTTGCATTATCAGAAAGTCATTTGATTTACCCAAGATAATTTTCAGATGCAGAAAAGGATGAGTAAAGAGAACATGATTGGGGGAAAAATAATGATTGGAGAAAAAAATCAAATCCTTTTTTAGATACATCCATAGGTTCATACTGTTTGATAAATAAGCCACCTAAGTCTCTGACCTCCTCCTATAATAGATGGGATATTGCTAGCTTCATATTAGACACATACTCAAATTGTCACAATAAAGCTATATACTCAGGACAGCACAAAATGGGAAGTTTTATTAATTTTTCTGTGATGATGTGCCTTTTGAATTTACTCAAGTATACTTAATCACCACATTTATAATTGTATTAAATTTTCTTTCTATTCAACAATAATTTATTGAGAGCCTCCTATTTTCTTTATACAGTTGTAGACCTTGTTGGGTTTAAAATGATTAAGACATGTTCTGTACTTTCTAAATAATATAGTGGTGCAGTACAGAAAACTTTATTTAAGTAGACACTTACCACAAAATCTATTAAGTGCAGTGGCAAAGACACACACACAGTATTAGGGAACACAGCAGAGGAGAACCCAACCAAGCCAGGAGAAATCAGGACAGCTTCCTGAAGGTGTGGATTAAAATCTTAAACATAGGAGGCGGGGCAAGATGGCGGAGTGGTGAGGAGCAGAATTTCGTCTCTCCCCTAGAGCAGCTGGCAAGTACCCAAGAACTATATGAAACAGTGTTTTCGGGGTCTCCAGTAACCAGTCACACATTGGACACAAGTTTGGAATTGGAGGAAAAGCTGAGATCGCAGCGAACATCGTAAGTTCCCTGGACCAGGGGTCTGGCGCCCCTCCCCACCCAGACCTCACAGACTGTCTTGCTGCCGGCTCCCTGAAAGGGGGGGAAAAAAAAACAAAAAACAGCAATCTGCTGAGGGCAAGAAGGGAGGCTCAAACCAGCCTCAACTGCAGAATTAATTAACAAATTAATTAACTAACTTTGGGAGCTGGGGTGCTAAAGAAGGGCTGGGCTCCAAGAAGTGGGGGCACGTAAAAGTGGGCACCCATTCCCAGACTCCAAAAAAGCCATTTTTTTTCCCTTACATTTTGTCCCTTCTGGCTTCTCGCTGATCCCTTATCTTTTTGCATTTTAATAGCCCCCAGCAGGGGTGGAACTGAAGCAGTTGGAGAGTAATTATCAGACAATAGCCCAAAGCATATCTTTAAATGATCTATTCTGACACTGACAAAACTTCCAGGCTGGGGAAAAACCTTTAAAAGAGACTCTTTTTTTTTTTTTTTTTTTTTTTTTCCTTGTTTCTTTTTCTTGATTTCTTTTCTACTTTTTTTTTTTTTTTAATCTAAAAGGAATATATGTGGTTATTTTCTATCGGAAAGCCCAGGTTGAGGGACTAGGCTGGGCTTGAGGGGAGACAGAGTACCTACAGTGTCTTTGAATTCCGTATTCACTACTGAAGGCCTCCACCCCCGTCTTCAATTGGCAACTCAGGCTGACCAAGGAATCTACCTGGAGAGGCCCCAAAGAGGAGAGAGGAGAAGGGAATAGTGCCCCTGAGAGACAACTGGAATTCTGAGGATTGGGAGAGTGGAGGGAGGCCCAGCTCAACTGGCAGTCCTCCTTCTGGGAATTCAGACCCCAGGGGCTGGAATTCAGATTCCAGCTTCAGTCAGCCACGCCCCTGACAGGATCAGAGTCACCAGGAGAACTAAAGGCTCCATACCTCCTTACACTGGTGGGGGAGCTGCGGGCTGGCCAGTGCCACCTGCTGGACAGGAGAGGAAAAGCACCAATTGTAAAGGCCTCATAGGAGGGTCTCATTCTCAGGAAAACTCCATACCCTCCGAATGAGACCTGGGCCTCACTAGACTGGGAAAATCTGACTAGGGTCGACCATATCTGAGGAGACTCACTCACAAAAAGGTTACATAGAGGCAGAGCAAGAAACAGAAAAAACAAGAGGGGAAAAATTCCGATCAACTAAATAGAACCTAAGTTAGAGGTCTAGAATAAGTTGAACTGAATAACAGAGGCCAGAAAACAAAGCCAACCAACAAGAAAACCACTAAGTAAAAGACAGAAAACAAGCTCCAAAATAAACTAATCAAGAGAATCAGATGCCTAGACAACTTAAGATAACAAGCCATACCAGGAAACATGAAAACATGGACCAGCCAAAGGAACAAACTAATAGCTCAGCTGAGACACAGGAGTGGAGGCAACTAATGCTAAATAAATTTGATGAAATGAAGGAAGATATAGCAAAAGAGCTGAAGGACATAAAGAAGACACTGGCTGACCATAAAGAAGAATTCATAAACTTAAAAAAACAAATGGCAGAACTCACGGGAATGAAGGCCACAATGGAGGAGATGAAAAACACAATGGAGGGACACAACAGTAGATTTGAACAGGCAGAAGAAAGGATCAGTGAACTGGAAGACAGGTCATTTGAATTCATACACACAAAAGAACAGATGGTGGAAAAAATGGAAAAATATGAGCAGGGTCTTAGGGAGCTGAGTGACAACATGAAACGCACAAATATACATGTTATGGGTATCCCAGAAGGAGAAGAGAAGGGAAAAGGGGCAGAAAGAGTAATAGAAGACATACTCACTGAAAATTTCCCAACTCTTATAAAAGACAGAAAATTAGAGATTCAAGAAGTACAACGTACCCCAAATAGAATAGATCCCAATAGACCTACTCCAAGACACTTACTGGTCAGATTGTCCAATGTCAAAGACAAAGAGAGGATTCTGAAAGCAGCAAGAGAAAAGCAATCCATCACGTACAAGGGAAAGTCAATAAGACTATGTACAGATTTCTCTGCAGAAACCATGGAGGCAAGAAGACAGTGGCATGATATATTTAAGATACTGAAAGAGAAAAACTGCCAACCAAGAATTCTATATCCAGCAAAACTTTCCTTCAAAAATGAGGGAGAGATTAAAACATTTTCAGACAAACAGACACTGAGAGAGTTTGTGAATAAGAGACTGGCACTACAAGAAATACTAAAGGGAGTGCTACAGGCTGATAGGAAAAGACAGGAGAGAGAGAGTTGGAGAAGAGTGCAGAAATGAAGATTATCAGGAAAGGTAAAAGGAGAGGAAAAAATAAGATATGACATATAAATTCCAAAAAAACAAAATGGTAGTAGAAAGTACTGCCCTTAGAGTAATAACACTAAATGTAAATGGATTAAACTCCCCAATAAAAAGACACAGACTGGCAGAATGGATTAAAAAACAGGACCCATCTATATGCTGTCTACAAGAAACTCACTTTAGACACAAGGACAAACATAGACTGAAAGTGAAAGGTTGGAAAAAGATATTTCATGCAAACAACAACCAGAAAAAAGCGGGAGTAGCTATATTAATATCAGACAAGTTAGACTTCAAAAGCAAAACAATTAAAAGAGACAAAGAAGGACACTATATATTAATAAAAGGGTCAATTCATCAAGAAAACATAACAGTCATAAATATTTATGCACCAAACCAGAATGCCCCAAAATTCATGAGGCAAACACTGCTATCACTGAAAGGAGAAATAGATACCTCTACAATAATAGTTGGAGACTTCAATACACCACTCTCATCAATGGATAGAACATCTAGACAGAGGATCACTAAAGAAACAGAGATGTTGAATTGTATGATAAATGAACTAGACTTGACAGACGTTTATAGAACACTACATCCAACAACAGCAGGATACACTTTTTTCTCAAGTGCTCATGGAACATTCTCTAGGATAGACCACACGTTGGGTCACAAAGCAAGTCTCAACAAATTTAAAAATATTGATATTATACAAAACACTTTCTCAGACCACAATGGAATGAAGTTGGAAATAAATAAAAGGCAGAAGGTCAGAAAATTCACAAACATATGGAGGCTAAACAACACCCTCTTAGAAAACCAGTGAGTAAAGGAAGAAATTACAAGAGAAATTAGGAAATACCTCGAGGCAAATGACAATGAAAACACAACTTATCAAAACTTATGGGATGCAGCAAAGGCGGTGCTGAGAGGGAAATTTATTGCCCTAAATGCCTATATTAAAAGAGAAGAGAGAGCAAAAATTGAAGAGTTAACTGCTCCCCTGGAGGAATTAGAGAAAGAACAGCAAACTAACCCCAAAGCAAGCAGAAGGGAAGAAATAACAAAATCTTAAACATAGTTTGGAGCCAGTACTCCTCATTTTCTGCACTTATCCACACTGTTTTTTGAACATGTTAAGCCTTTACCTCAGGGCCTCCTCCATGTCTTGAATGTCATCACTTTTCCATCTTAACCATTCTTTAGGATTCAGCTGAACAACCATTTCTTCAGAGAAAGGTAACCTGTGATATAAATCTAAATTTCATCCCCCCATTGTTTCTTCAGAGCCTCTCATGATTGTAGATAACATCTATGAAAACATTTTTAAAATCTTTATTTCCCACTAAATTATAAGCCTCACGAGACTGAGAACCCTCTCGTTTTTTTCAGCATTGTATTTCTAGAATCTTATAGGTATACAATAATTATGTGCTGCAATAATTTGACTAGTATAATTTAGTGGCTCATTAATCAGTGTCTGATTGGCACCTCTCTTTTCCCCATCTTCTTGAATTTGATGATTTTATCATTCATGTGTTCCTTGGAGCCAGTCTGAATGGGCTCTTTGCCTTTAACCACAACTTTCCAAACTATGGCTCAAGTCTTGGCATTCCACAAAAAAATTCCATAAAATCCCTGAGTTGGATCCAGGGATTCTTCTAGGCTCAGCCACTGGAAGTTACTTGAATCCTCTGTTGCCAATCCTTCTCTTTACTTTCATTTCTTGCTCTCCTCCAGATCCTTGGACCCACAGCCCTGCTTCTCTTCTCACTCTCTAATCTTGCAGCCTTCACATGCCCTCCTTTCCTCACCTCTGTCTTTATTTTATGTTTGCTTCTTTTTGGAAGCTGGTGAGAAAATTTTGACATGGAGAAAGTGGAGTCTGTTGCTTTGAATTAGAATTTCAAACTGTCTCATTCTTTGTAAGGGTAGAAATGAAAGCACACAGATAAATGTATAAATGCAATGCAACAGAATATGATATTATGTTTAAATTCTTAGTGCTTGTTTTTTTTGTTTTCTTCATTACAATGTAAAACAAAGCATCAGATGAACTCATGTGGTTGAAATAATCTCTTCTTATTTCTAATAATTTTACTCATGAGGTCTATTTTCAGGCCCTAGAATTTTAGGACTGAAAGGGATGCTAAATTTTACTCTTTATTATTTGATCCCATTCTATGCTTCTTGCCCCTGAATCCTCACACTGGTAGTTTCTGACTTACTTGAGAATGGCATTCATAAGCAGCGAAGGTCAGTACTCTGGCTTGATGAACAAAAAATGAAGACGCACATATTCTGTGGCCATTGGTGACACTGGTGGTGAAATATGTGATGATAATTAGAAAAATCACTTATCTTCCTTAGATTCCCCCTAATTTTCAAAGTGCATGTTCCCATTTAATTCACAGAATAGCCTTGTGTCCCATCAGTATCAATTTTTAAATATAAAACTTATTTTAGCACCTTTAAAAGACTTGCATGGGTTTACATGGCTAAAGAGTTGTACAGCTGGGTCTAGAATCCAGATCTTATGATTTGCAGGTCAGTGCTATCTATGTCTGTTAAACCTTCTGCCTCTTCTGTGAGGTTGCTGTGCCAAGAAGGGCATTGTCAAAGCTTTTCTCTAAGTGTAGAAATAATAAGAATGACTATCTTAAATTATAATCTACAGTGACAATTAATGGACAGCCTTCCTAGTTCAAGTTCTGAACTTGCATGCTAAGGACTGGATCCCTGTGCTTCCTGCACTGACATCACAGACGTCATCAAAATGTACACTGCCAACAAAATCCAATTCATTCATAATTAAAAAGTAATTTCCATTTTTGTGTCAGTGCCCCTACATGACTGTCACCATTTTAATTCTCGTAATTCTTTAAAGAAAATGGAATGCTAATTTATTTAAAGTTGCCCCCTTTGGTTTTACCAGGAAAGTCTTGATATCACCAGTTGTGAGGGTATGACTTTTCCATCATTATTTAAGTCAAGGAAAATACTATGATTCCCTTTCCTAATTCCAAACATTCATGTTATTCAAGTTGAAATATGATGTTTTCTTAGATAAGAGTGTTAATCAGGCTTTTCATTTTTTGAAATGGCAAGTAGAGTCTACAATCTCAAGCTTGGTATAGTAAGAGGCTGCCATAATTTTTTAAGCTCAGCACAAGCAAACGATGTCTTAAAAACACCTCAGTCTTACCTGCATACACATCAAACAACCATTGTACTTTGTAATTACCTTGATTAAAGGAGAATAAAAAATATTTCATAGCAATCAAATGGCTCTCAAATGCTTATGTGTTAACAGCCGTTATGTTACAGTTTCCAGTGTGCAGGTGCTGGTTAAAGTGGGGGACTAGTTGTGTCCTACTGACAATCTTTGATTAATATCTTTTTTTTTTTTTTTGCATTCTGCAAAGAGCTAATCAAAATTTTAGTTTGCTAGTCAGGTTACAGTTTGATTCAAGTTGCAGTAATCATTTAAATTAATAGAATACAATGTAATGTGTCCCTCTCTAAATGTCTCTCTGGGTAGCATAGTTGAAGCATTTATCTTTACTATATGTTAACAAGGTATATGTGAGATATATAATATTCTCATGCAATTGAGAAATGATAGTAGAATGATAACAGAATCCAACTGACAAATGTCATACACTGGATTCTTTTTTTGATTTATGTTTTAAAGAAAAAATTGTGCGGAAAATACAGAATTCCCTATACCACTCACCCCCCCTCCCCCATTATTAACAACTTGCATTGGAGTGGTATCTTTGTTACAACTGATGAAAGAATATTATTATAATTGTACTTTTAACTATAGTCCATAGTTTACATTAGGGTTCACTGTTGGTGTTGTACAGTCCTGTGTGGGTTTTTTTAGTTTTTATTCTAGTGACGTATATACAATCTAATGGTCCCTTTTAACTACATTCAAATATATATATTTACATATATATTGCATACATATATATACACAAACAAACACACACATTTGATTCTAAGCTTTAAATTAGAGATGACCATGTGTTCATGGGATTCAGGTTCAATAAAATAACTTTCGACAAGCAAAAGGGCTATTCTTTGGATTTGACCTATAGTGTACACAACTTTTCGTTTCCCTATCCAATCAAATTCATCTGTAATTTATTAGGTTGCGATTAGTATTTATTTGCTTAATTTTTGATTATATCTTTGTTAGCTCTGTCATTCTGAAGTCCAGTTAAAAATATTTTTGAAGATTTCAATATTTTAACTAAAGAGAAAAAGAAAAAGGCCTTTTGGAATAAATGAAGATTAACTGAGTTTGAATCCCAGCCAAAATTTTCATTTCCACTAGTTGATAAAAGGGAAAAGAATATCTAATGTGAAGAGAGAGTCATTCATATATATCTTATTTCATTTTTTCCAAACTTAGTGAAACGAGCACTACTGATATCATTGACTAGCAATATTATTTTCATGTTCAGTCAGCCAGAATGTTAGAAAGTCAAAGGAATTTAACATCTTGATCACAATGGACTCTTGGCCAACCTTGGTGAAACTTTTCACACATAAATGATATTAAGATAGTGAGCTATTAAAAATCATAAGAGATTTATATGAAGTTGAATTATGTATGCTCCCTTAGAGACCTATACTGGATATTCTAAATAGTCTCTATTAAACTTATTGTCTCAATCATTATTTCCAGGCCTGTGGTTTTCTCTGAATCATTAATTTGTCTTCCATATAGATTATTATGAGATATTGTACTGTCTTCATGGTTATATTATAATGAAAAATGATAACTTTATTCATAAGGTCCATTTAAAAAGACAAAACATTTTATTATAATTTTGGTATCTAGGCAGCCAAAGGCAGTGTATGTAACAAGTTCTTTTTCTTTTTCTTTCTCCTAAGTGCTATATTCTGATTAAACTAGAGTTTTGTTGAGATGTGGGGGTAGGGAGAAGGAAATCTAATTCAAAAATCTGTTGAATCTATGTACATTCAAGGAGAAGGGGATAAATTTGAGGAGATCCTTGAATTAGAATCAGTCAATTTGGAATATCAGGTAAATAGGAATACTGATTATATGCTGACTAAAATAATTATTTGGTGAATAATACACCCAAACAAGCAATGTACTTGGTCAGTGACAGCATTTAATGGTAACCAACATCTCTACTCTATTTCTTCTTTCTATAGAAAAAAAAAAATGTGTACTTTATTGGAAAACTTTGCATCGACTATGGCACACCCTTCTGCCTTACCTGATTCTGATTCAAGGGGAGCTATTTTCCCACTCTATAAATTGTAGATAACTGATAGGAATGCCAAATAATTCTTATCTAAAGACATTCAAGTCTGTCTGGTCCAGGAAAGGTTTAAATGACTTTCCTCCCCATGTTATGGAGAAAAATAGTTTTGCCTCCACTTACACATTAATTTCAATCTTCTGATCTGTAAATGTGTCTGTTCTTCAGTCTCTTTTTATCCATTTTCAACATCTGCTTGGTTCCCTCACTGACTGATTTAGGTACAGTCTTTAACACATGTTCATTTTATATCTGTATGAGAGTCATGATTTTACTCTCTTTTGAAAATTATATTTTATAACTTCTTTCTCTAGGGCAGGTTTTCTAAACCTTAGCACTGTTGGTGTTTTTGGCCAGAAGATTCTTTGCTGCTGGCGGCAGTCCTGTGTCTTGTAGGATGCTCAGCACTGTTCAGCACTCACCCATTAGAGCACCCAGCTAGCAGCACCCCTCTCTTGTGGCCACCAGCAAAGTCTCCAGACATTTCCAAATGTCCCAGATGAGAATATTTTAAATGGTCCCCAGTTGATAACTCCTGCTCTAGAGTATAATATGTATGCTACAATTTCCTACAAAAATTTAGTGTCTTCTGCTCATTTATTCATTTAACTAATGTTTGTTGAGTATCTGTTACCTCTATAATGGGAATTGTGCTAAATCCTAGAGAGAGTTGTGAATAAGGTCAGAATGCACTCTGCCTTTAGGAAACTTGCAGTTAATTTCATTTAGCATAATATCCTTTTCATGCAGTTTCTTGTTTAGGTTTTGATCCTTGAGAGAATGCTTTGTCACTTCAGGAAAATTTCATTCTCCTTATGTTGCCTGTATCTTCTTTTCCTCTCTCTTTATCTCCTTCCTGGGCTTTTGTCATTTGTGAGTTAAATAACGGCCTTAATCATAGTATAACAGCATGTTATATATCTAGGAATAAAGGTGAGCAATAGGTACCTAATAAAAATAGACATTGTTAATATGATTTTTCTCTTTTTTCCCTGATTGTTCATAGAAGTTGGCCTCAGAGGCCTCCCAAAAGTGAAAGACTAAATGAGAAATCATGTGGGTACTTTGAAAACATTTTGGCACATAGTATATAAAATTAGTAAGAATGAAACAGATATTTGAGACGTCTCCGGGGTACTATGGTTACACCATAGCCTTAGTCCAATAATTTTTTTCTGACATTTATCCCCAAAGGAAATATGAAAAAAAGTTTTATGAATAGAGGGTCATAGTGATGACACTGTGGTAGATAATGGCCTCACAATGTGCCTACCTGAACTCAGTCGTAGGTTTTACAGGGCTGCTTCCATCAATAAAAAGCATAGGTCACGGCTCACTGTGCAACTCAGTGAACACAAGTCTTTGTCAATCAGCTTTTTGGGCACTGTACTGGTTGGCAAGGATTTAGGATTAAACGAGAAGATAGATGCTCTACCTCCAAGTTTATATTCCAAGGCAAAAAGAAAGACAATAAAATATAGAAACTAGGAGAAAATGGTTGCACCTGACCAGGTGGTTTAATGGGTGGAGCTAGGAAGAGCAGAAAAGGTGTCTGTCACTGAAGACAGGACATTTGAGCGGATCTTAAATGATGAGAAGGAGACAGGATTGGGGAAGTCTGGGGGAAGGAATTTTGAGCTTAAAGAACAAGTCTCAGTTTTGAGATAGGATTGATATTACTGTGTTTCAGGAAGTACAAACCCTGGATCTGGCTGGTTTGGACTTGAGGTATGGGGAGAAAATGAATTTGGAAATACAGTTAGGAGCCAGATCAGTTGGGGACTTGTAAGCCATGGTAAGAAGTATGGATTCTGTTCCAAGGATAATTTCTTTCTCTCTCTTCAGTCAGGTTTATTTTTCTTGTCCTTTTCTTGAAACTGACTTCAGAATTGCAAACAGAGTTTCAGACTAGAAAAAGTATGTAAATGCGTTTAATACATTCATTAAAGGTGCTTGCATTTAAAATAATTTCAACAGGGTAAGATTCAGTATATCTTATTCATTAGGTATAATGTACTATTGCATCAGTGAACTCCATCACTGAAAAAAACTGCTTGCAAACAACATAGGTTATTACCCCATGGAGGTCAGTAATGACCAATAATTCCATATGATACAGATTTATATTTTGTATGTACTGTTCCTTTATTATAGTAATAGTATATTTAAATATTATCGTACTTAGCAAATATTTTATATTACACTGTCATTCACTGTATGTAATGATATACTAAAAATAAGGAACAGGCGCTGCTTTTTATATAAATATAAAAATAAATTATATAAATATAATTATGTCTAAATATAATAAGTTCATTTGAATATTTTCAAGTGTATTAAAAGAAAAAGAATTATTGAGAAAAACGTTCAGTGGTGATTTTGCCACAGTAGTAGTAACTTAGACAGGCTTCTCAATATCAAAATAGTGTTAAAAGCAGGGTATGAATGCTCTGTTGGATGTCTTCAATTTTTGAAAGCTCTAAGATGCTGTCCTAAAGTCATTGGCCTTTCAAATCCATTTAAGTGATGGAAGGAAATCGTGGCTACTTTCACAAAGTGTAAGTATAAGTTATATGACCATAAATGTACCATTTGAGCTATGAACCAAGGAGCCCTTTTCTGGAGAAAAGAAGAGAATAATATTAGGCAGAAAATATGAATTAAGTGTTTTTTACACCTTTACTGATGAAAGTGGAGTTCTCATTTGGTCAGCTTGGGCATCAACTCTGAGCTTGCTAGAGATGCAGATATCAGGCCCCACCCCAGGTCTTCTGAGCCAGAATCTGCCTAGATGATTGACATACACATTAAAGTTTGAGAAGGGCTGCTGTGTGCTACTGAAGAGTGCCAAAGGAAGTTTTGGACTGAGCTGTCAGCATCGGGTAAAATGGCCACAATACCAGCTCCTAAGGAAATAATCCAAATGAAAACAAGCCAAGGTTTGTCACCTGAGGTTCATTAGCATTTGGGGTTAGCGCTGAAATTCAGGCAAGCTGCAGGAATCAAGAATGAGGAAACGTGATTCTATAGTGTGGTGTTTGGAGATCAGATCACCTGTTGGGCACCTATATAAAAATAAAATGTTCAAATATATTTTATCTTCCTGATACCTTGAAGAAGCTGGAAAAATCCACTCCCCCCGCTTTCTCATTTAATTACAGGTTTGTCCTTCAATCTCTGCCTTTTCTTGGAATACCTTTTAAGTCTCACATTACCACCTTTCTCTTGTCCATCAGTCAAACTGCTCTGGCTTGTCTTTCTTTGCCCTCTAGAAGGACATTCCAAAGTCATTAGATGGGTGCTGAACTTCTTCAGCTGTGTCCTACCCCTGACATTGAATTTCTTACAAAATATCCTCAACACACCCCTAATTGCTCTAATTTCTAAGATGTGTCTGATTTAGTACCTCATTGTCTTATCTGGTATCCTGCCTTTCATCTGTCAAATGTGCCTTCTTTTAGTTAACTCTTGGAGGGCTGTTTATCGCCTAAGTTTTAGCCAACAAGGATGTCTCTGATAGTTTTTACACTCTGAGATTCATTTATCCATTCTTATGCATTAGATGCTGGCTTAGAGCTGAGGATACAAGATGAATAAGCCTCAAGCATGGCCCTTGGGGAACTCAATGATTTTGTGCATACAAACCTCTTACAATAGTGCAGTGAATAAAAACTTTTTTGTTTTCTTATGACAAGAACAAACTGAAAAGTATGAATGGGTCTCTTTTTGTTTTTCCTTTCAGGCCATGTGTATGAAAATGGACTTGTATGATAATAGCTAATATTTAATTAGTTCTTACTATTTACTAGGCATTGTTCTGAGTGAATTACCTGCATTAATTCAATTAATCCTTAGAAAGACCCCTGTTTATCCCCATTTTACAGATGACAAAGCTGAGAAGATGTGGTTAAGTAACTGGCATAAAGCCATAAAACTAGCAAGTAAAAGAGCTTGGGTTCAAAATGGGGCAGTTGGCTCAGAGTCTTCACCTCGTAAGTTTCATTGAATCATGTTTTCATCTATAACGTATAGTTATCCCTCACTATTTTTTGATAGATGAAAGTAATATTACTTCTTTTTATATTCTAATACCACTTTCCACTCTCTTGTATACTCCGGGTTTACAAACTTTGCCCATACCGTATTTAATTATTTTGTAAATAAAATGTTATTGGAACACAGCCAGGCCTATTTATTTCTATATTGTCTATGTCTGCTTTTTCCCTACAGTGGCATGGGTGAGTAGCTGTGGCAGAGACCTACAGCCTGCAAAGCTGAAAATATTTATCTGGTTCTACACAAAATTTGCCAGCCTTGTTCAAAAAAAGTACAAAATCAATTCGTAGCTTATGTATAACTTCAAAAAACATTGAGCAGTAAAGCTTTCCTACATGGAATATAATATTAGCTATGGAAATTCATGGAAGAAAGTAAAGAAACTGCATCTGTTGTGGTCATATACTTTTCAAGTTGTCAGTAGGAAATAGTGGATAAATAATTCTTTTCTCTTTCAAAGAGCAAGACTGGTTTGTGCCAGTGCTGTGTGTCCCTGATGCTGGGGTCAGAGTGACCCCGATGTTGGACAGCTGTGGGCTGCCATCTATGAAGGAGCCACAGTTACCATTTCCTTTTATTGTTGTTCCATAGCCTGAGGGTAAACATTACATTTTTTTAGCAATTATTTAGTACAACATGGAACTGCAAAATAAATTTACGTAATGATTTGTCTCTTGTAGTGCTTACATACCCTGTAATTGGTAAAAGGGAGAAAAGAGATGTTTACCTTATTAGAATGCCAAGACTTGAACTAATGCAAAATACTAACAGGTCAGATTTGTGTTTTTACAACTTTAAGTGGGAACACATTCAATATTTATCCTGTTACACCAATGCTTTTTATTGCCTTTTGTTTCACATGAAATATGAAGAGTATGTTTTAGAGTATATATTTTTTACTACTTTAATTACAGGAGCTTGATTTGTTTTTAATAATTTAATAGATGAAATGAAATATAAATAGAGCACTTGATTGTATAAACATCATTCTAATCTAGGAGTGCATTTAGAAAATCAGTTAATCATTTGCACAAAATCTTTTTACATGACAAATAAATTAAAGGAAAGTGTAATTAAAATTAAAATAAGGGTGTTTTAATATAGTTAATGGGATTTTTTCCTTAATCATTCTGTTAATCTAGGGGTTATGAGTCCCGGATTTCTTATTGAGAAATATTGATTTTACTATTGATCTTGTTTTCACATAAACTATAATTTATGAAAGTAGAAGACTCAGACCTTTTCAAAATACAGAAGAATTATAATTACTGTTACACAATGAAATTATCCCTTACCTTCTGTTTCTTGAATGAAAAGTAGATATCTATGCAGGTTTTTAATGATGCTTTTAGTAAACTGTAGTGGAAAAACAGAGTTTATTTGGAAGTTGGGAATTGAGAGATTGGTTCTTGGGTTCTGACAAGGAAAGAATCTGTTGATTGAAATGTATGTAAATTTTACATAGTGTGGTTTCTAGTCTATGTGCTATTTATCTTTTGAAGTTAAACTGTTTCGTTAGTCAGGGCACACTATAGCTACTTCATAAATACTTTTGCCATAGACATTGAGGAAAGTTAAACCATTTTGTCAAGTCTTTCTCTGAAAAAAACCATGACTTAGCTAGGTTCATTGTATTCATGAAAACAGTTGATTCTATTAATGGATTGCTTTATGTTTTACAAATTAAATGTCCCAAGAAAATAGCCCAATTTATTTCATTTTGCTTAAAATAATGCCTATAAAACCTCTATATTTAGAGTATTGTGTCAAAGCTTTGGGCACTGTATTTATTGTCATTACACCTCCTTGGAAGGAAAGTTTTGTATTGTTTTGGCTTTGTTTTGTGAATGGAATGAAAATGATAGGTGATGCAGCCTTTCCCAGAAAAGAGAACATGACTCTGCTTGGGTATCTGTGCATTATCATATGCTCACTAACTTACTCACAGATAATATTTGAGTAGCTTTAATCTATGATGATAAAGTTGAAAGCAGTAGCCAAAAAGAGTGCTGTTTTGGGACATATGGTATAAACGTATAGCAAGTTGTGTACATATATCTTTGCAGCTGGAACAGAAACTTTCCACTGCGCACTGCCTACCTGTCATAACTGTTTACTGTCCAATTTATTCCACAATTGGCAAACTTTCCTAAGAGTAGTGCTCTTAAACTGACCTATCTACTTTCTAATTGTATTTTCTCATTTGTGTCAGCTATTTTGCTAGATATTGTTATTGATCATTAGGAACATCCTATTAGCTTCCTCAAGCTAATATAAGATTGCAGTTCAGCCAGAATGAGTGAACAAGAGTTCTGACCTGTATACTGCTTTTTCTCTCCTGTTGGTTTTATTTAAGTTATAGTCTGGAAGAGGAAAGGGGCTAGTTTTGCGTCTACATTCTGATTGAGAGAACTGCATTGTTCTCTTGAACAGTGAGCCTGAGTGAAGATAAGTATTTTGCTTTCTTATTTTTCTGCACTGGGCACCCCACTGGGGAATAGAGAATGGCAAGCAGTTTGACTGCTGTGTATTTCCAGACCCAGCTTATCCCAAACAAATTGAAATTTATTATAGCCCAAATAGGCAGAATTTTGTTGTTGTTGTTTTTTTTTTTAATGAGAATTTCAAAGGAGTTCAGGGAAACGTAAGCCTTGATAGAAATTACAGAGATTCAAGAGTTATTTGAGTGAATCTAAACTATCTCACTCACTTTAAAGATGGGAAATTAGAGGCTAAGGTGGGCTGTAAAGTTAGTTGGTTCCAGACAGAATTATAATTAAAAGAAACAAATTTATTTGTCACATAGGATTGAGTTCAAATCACAATTTAGTTGCTTGTATTAGTTGTCTGATGTCTGGGCAAGAGGCTTAACTTCTATGTGAGCCCCCTTCCCACTTGTAAAAATGGTGCCTACTATACACAGGACTAAAATGAGAAGACAAATGTCAAAGCATTTAGTGGAGTGCCTAACACATAGTAGGTGTGCTTGTGATAATTCCCTTTCTCTAAGACGGCCCGAGAATGTTGATATTCAAGTCAGTCCTTTCTGATCACTCCTTCCTTTCATGTCCATAATTTTATCACTCAATGAATTTAGACAGTGACTCACAGACCCTGTGTCATAATCCTTCCGTGACAAAAATTGATTTGAAAGCTTGTGCTAGGTTGATGGTGACAAGGTCAATTGAGTTCGATTTGCTTTCCGCTCTGAGTAATCAACTTTGTTTCTCTGGTATGTGGAGACCTTGAAAGGCCTGGCAAGTTTTAAATGTTTCCTCTATATAAATGTTTATTATTTAGATACAAAGGTTTCATTTAACCTCATTTGCCAATAATGTTTTGCAAAAGGTTTTGTAACTGCACAATGAAAGTTTAAATGCTTTTATTCATTAAAAAAGGATCTCAGTAGTATAAACTGGCTCCTTTTTTTCCTTAAATATTCTTAGTTTAAGCATCACCTCCTCAGAGAGATCTTTGCTAATCTCCCTGTTACTCTCTTTACTGGCTTTTGTTATTGTTTATCCTTCAATGATACCTGTTACAATTTGCAATTATATTTTTAAATGCTTGCCTCCTTCACTAGTTTGTAAACTCCATGAGAACTGGGGCCAGGGCTATTTAGCTCATCGTTCTATCCTAATGACCTATATTTGATAGTTGCACATAGAAGATGTTCAAAAAAATATGTATTTAATGGAAAAACAAAAGCAAAAACCAAACACTAAAAAATAATGTTCATCTTCTTGACCAAAAGGGGGATGTGAAAGGAAATGAAATAAGCTTCAGTGGCAGAGAGATTCCAAAAAGAGCCGAGAGGTCACTCTGGTGGGCACTCTTACGCACAATTTAGACAACCCTTTTTAGGTTCTAATGAATTGGGGTAGCTGGTGGTAGATACCTGAAACTATCAAACTACAACCCAGAACCCATGAATCTCGAAGACAGTTGTATAAAAATGTAGCTTATGAGGGGTGACAATGGGATTGGGAAAGCCATAAGGACCACACTCCCCTTTGTCTGGTTTATGGATGGATGAATAGAGAAATAGGGGAAGGAAACAAACAAACAAACAAACAGACAAAGGTACCCAGTGTTCTTTTTTACTTTAATTGCTCTTTTTCACTTTAATTATTATTCTTGTTATTTTTGTGTGTGTGGTAATGAAGGTGTCAGGGATTGATTTAGGTGATGAATGTACAACTATGTAATGGTACTGTGAGCAATCGAATGTACGATTTGTTTTGTATGACTGTGTGGTATGTGAATATATCTCAATAAAATGAAGATTAAAAAAAAATAATGTTCATTGTCTGAGGAGTTGGAATAGAAGATAACAAGAAAATACTGAGGGTCCTACAGAGCCTGCATTAGAAGCTGCTTATTTTGGAAGGACCCAACATAATTTTCTGACTCCCTTCCTGACTTCTTCTTGCATATTAGGATGGATATTAGAATTTTAGGTACCTGGACATTTATTTCTGATATTACTTTTTAATGGTAATGTACTACATTGCTGGGTATTCATTTTTCATTGGTTCATTCAGTGTTCATTTATCAAGCACATGATTTGGGGCTTATCCTGTGTACCAATTATTGCAAAGGTAGGGTTCTTACCCCACAGAGTTTAGAGTTCAACAGGAGACCCACTTTAATCAAGTAAACACATACATGAATATGTTACTCTATATGGTGATACATACATATGATGATAAGTAGAATATGGGGAGAGGAGGCTCATATAAGCTCTTTTTAAGGAATAGACATTAGGGCTTCATGAAGACATAGGGTCTTCAGTCCCTCCACATTGTCTGCAATTAGCCACACTGCTGTGACTGTGGTGGTGTTCAAACTCATATCATTACTGGGTACAGGCCCTCCCTGGGTCTTGCCAAATGGACTCCGCCATGTCACTTGCCCATTGTCTTGGGTCCTAATAATCATTCACATCTCTAAGTGGAATTGGTGTCCTGCCATGAGGCCTATCCTTTTGCCCAGGATCCCTCCAACTACCTCTCTTGCTGACCCTTTTATAGGTCCTTGTACAAGGAAAAGCATATTGTTTCCTATATAGTTGCTGCTGTTATAGATAGGTTAGTGAAAAGATTTACTTTACCACCTGCCTCACTTAGTCCCACATTTCCTGGATTTCTTCCAGGACTTAGCCCAAATTTACCTCATACACATGCCTTGCATTTAGAATCAGGGTCAGGCGCCTCCACGCTTATTCCCAATTGAGTCTGTTTTCTCTTATCCCTTCCCTCTTCCCCCCATCCCCTCCCCTCGGGTTTCATATATATATATATATATCCTTCTTGGTCATGACTATGCAGTTACGACAGAGGGACCATAGGCAAGGAAAGAAGGGAATTGATTTCTCTTGAGGAACATTTCTTCTCTTATATATTTTAACCCTTTAGAGCAGAGTATTTCAAACTTGGCACTCTTGACATTTTCTTTGGGATAACTGTTGTGGGGAGCTGTCCTGTGCATACAGGAGGGTGAGTAGCAGCCAAGGCCTCTACTCGCTGGATGCCTGTAGCACTCCTCCTATAGTTGTGACAAATCAAAGATGTTTCCAAACATTGCCAAAAGTCCGCTGGTGAGCAAAAGCATCCCTAGTTGAGAACCACTGCTTTAGTGTATTTGCTTACTTGCCTATTCATTCAATTGCTTATTCAAGAAATGATTTTTGAACACCCATTTGGTTTCAGAGAGTGTTCAAAGCACTGGGAACATAGGCTGTTACAGATACAGGTGAAACCTCTGCCCTTATAGAGCTCATATTTTTGTGAGGGGAAAGATAGTAAAAAAAAGAAAAAACATGTAATATAATGTCAGTTTATGGTAAATATTATGAATAAAAGGGGAGCAAGTTAAGGATGGAGGCAAAGTTTTGTTTCATACAGAGTAGTCAAAGAAGGTCTCTCTTCTGGGAGATCATTTTTGAATATTATGAAGGAAAGAAAGTTAATAGTTTCATGAAGGTCTTGGACAAAATCTTTGCAGAAACAGGGAAGCAGAAAATGGAAAGGCTTGGCATGGGAATAAGCTTGTTACTGAGAAACAGCAGGATGGCCAGGGTGGCTGGTGAAGGACGATTGGTCAGAGTGATAGGCCCCACTATGATGAGAAGACTTTGGAGAGCTTTGAGCTGGGAGGTTATGCAATCTGGTTTTTAGTCTAGAGGGTAAATTCTGACTGCTCTGGACAGAACTGACAATAGTGGCAATAGAACGGGAGCCAAGAGTGGAATTGAAGAGACTCACTAAGAGATTACTATGAAAGGATAAGTGATTGATGATGCTGGCTAGAATTTAGGTGATGATTTGGAAGTGGTGAGGTGCTGCTGGATAAAAATATGTCACATGATGGCATATGTGATGGCCTGACTGAGCTTGCTGATAGATTAAATGCTGGGTGCAATAGAAAGGCCGAGGGATGACTCACCGGAGCACTTGGTGAGTGTTGTTGCCATTTTTAGTGATGGAGAAGGCTGGGAGAAGAGCAGCTTGGGGGAAATTAAGAGCTCAGTTCTGGACATTTTAAGTATGAAATGGTAATTAGACATGCAAGTGGGGTGTTGACTACAAGCATTTAATTTTACAATGATTAGCCCGTTTTGCCCTCAAAAACAACCCAACAAGTATGTAGGTGTGATAAACACAACCATCTTTTTTTAATTAGAAAACTAAAGCTTAGAAACCTTGAGTGAACCAGGATTTGTACGTAAAAAAAAAAAAAAAAAAGTCAGGCTCTAAATCCCTGAAATGAAACCTTTAGTTACATAGCTGCCAAATAGTTTTCCAATATTTTATGTTAAAACTGAATAAGCTAAAATATTTGCTCTTATACTTTGCAGCAAATAATAATAAGTACAAGTCCAAACTGAAAATATATGTCACTGAGGCACTTCAATCTGTTTTTCTCCTTGTCCTTATTCTTCATATCAAGGATGAAATTATGGAAAAATATCTAAAGTGTTAGACTTTCCATTACATAGTGTGATCAACTTTATCCAAAGAGCATTTTGGGTTATTGGTCTTCTTTCTTACCCATTCCTTATTGGGAGATAATTCCACACTTATTATTGAAGATTTACCTGAATGTTACTCTCATGGCTAATGCCTGTGTACCCTGAGGCCTCTAGCAATCCAACAGTTACTCACAGGATAGCTGAGGTGTCTTTCCTGAAAGCACATCATTATATTATTAAGAAAATACCAGTGTTTTTTGCCCTGTTACTACCTGATCTCTAGGGCAAAGATAAAAAAAAGGATGATAAAGTTGAAAAATAACATCTGGAGAGTTTATACACTTTTTAAGAAGGCCCCTATTTATGAAATACATCAAAATAATTATTCTTAAATAATTTATATGGTAACATAATGGAATTTTAGAATAAAATATATCAATGGACCAATCTATATTAATTCTATTAGTCAGAATTAATTAATCAGTCTTCTTTTAGGAAACTGATGACACACTCAAATTGGGTAATTGAGGAGAGTATAATGAAAAGTTTAAAGTACAAAGAAGATTATTTTGTATTTACAAAATATAAGCAAAGTTAAGATAAATCAACAGAGGATGGGAAAAGACACCACCCCTAGGCCTGAGAGGTAAGTGGAGAGATGATGTCTTATTTTTGCCAGTCTGCTGTAACAAATACTGCACACTGGTTGGTTTAAGCAATGGAAATTTATTGACTCACGTGTTTGGAGACTAGATGTCCAAAACCAAACTGCCAGCAAGGCCATGCTTTCTCCAAAGACTGTAGTGTTTGGTAATGACAATTTTTCTTTTGAAAGCATCACTAGAATACAACATGGTACCAAGCTGTGTGATCTTAATGGAGTACTGGGAATTTTATATTTTTTCAGCATTTCAATCATAGTGCCAGGTAAGAATCAGATTCAGTATAACAACAGTTTTGCTGTTCACTTACTTACTCTATAGGAGATATGTAATACCTTTCCTGCCTTCACAGAATTCATAGTCTAGAAGAGGAGCCCAAGTTTCACAGACATATGAATATAAACCTTCATGTACATAGTGATTCATGCAATAATATAAATTGTTTACAAAATTCAGATAAAGCACATGGGAAAAATAGTTTATTCTTTTGGAGATAGGAGGGATGTTTGCAGTGGTTTCACAAAAGATACTTACATCTTAGCATGGTATTAAGAATAAATAGAAATTTGAGTGTGGACATTTCAGAAGGAAATAACATTCTTACACATTTTAGAAATGTGAACCAATATATTTACAAATTGAATTATAGGGTCCTTTGTACGGATGAAGCATCAATTATTGAGTGAGGCTGGAAAGTGGGGTAGGGCTGAGACATAGGCTAAAATCAGAATTGGGAAGAGTTTGACTTCATTCCGTAAGTACATCTGACTCAGAAGGCTTTAAAGAGGGGAGTGATTGAGTGAGAAAGTTAAAACAGAAAAGAAAGAAGAGTGGAGGGGAAATAGTTACAGTAGTTTATAGTTAGAAAGGAAGACAATCTGAGTTAAGAAAGTGGGATATGAGTTCAAATGGTGAAAAATATTTTAGAAAGCTTTTGGAGTGAAGACTGACAGGACTGTATTTTCACATCCTTTAGTCAGAGGATGGGAGGAGTGGATGTATTCTAGGCAATATAGGGACTGCAGATAGAAGAGAATGATACCTAAAATCTGGATAAAACCTGCATTTAAAATGAGAGCAAAGGAAGAAAGAGCTAAAATCAAAGAACTGATGAAACAACTGAAAAGGCTAGAAAATGATCAGCAAACTAATCCTGAAGCAAGTAAAAAACAAAACAAAACA
Organism: Choloepus didactylus; assembly: GCF_015220235.1. NCBI lineage: Eukaryota > Metazoa > Chordata > Mammalia > Pilosa > Megalonychidae > Choloepus > Choloepus didactylus. Next base: position 173,904,375 of record NC_051307.1, on the reverse strand, counting down.
AAACAAAAAAAAAAAAACAAGGATTAAGGCAGAAATAAATGATATGGAAAACAAACAAATAAATAAAAAACAATAGAATAAATAAAACCAAAAGTTGGTTCTTTGAGATCAACAAGATTGACAAACCTTTAGCTAGACTGACAATCAAAAAGAGAGAAGACCCAAATAAAGAAAATAATAAACGAGAGGGGGGAATTAATACAGATCCTGAAGAAATAAAAAAATATCGTAAGAGGATGCTATGAACAACTCTGTGCCAATAAACTAGATAATTTAGAGGAAATGGATAATTTCCTGGAAACACACGAACAACCTAGATTGAATAAAGAAGGCATAGAAGAACTCAACAAATCAATTATAAGTAAAGAGATCCAGTCAGTTATCAAAAATCTACCTACAAATAAAACCCCAGGGCCAGATGGCTTCACAGAGGAAGTCTACCAAACATTCCAAAAAGAACTGACACCATTCCTGCTTGAACTCTTTCAAAAAATTGAAGAAACCGGAAAACTACCTAACTCATTTTATGAAGGCAACATCACACTAATACCAAAACCAGATAAAGATGCTACAAGAAAGGAAAACTTCAGGCCAATTTCCCTAATGAACATATATGCAGCAATTTTAAACAAAATGCTTGCAAATCGAATTCAAAGAAATGTTGAAAAAATTATATACCCTGATTAAGTGGGGTTCATCCCAGGCATGCAAGGGTGGTTCAACATAAGAAAATCACTTAATGTAATAAAACACATTAACAAATCAGAAGGAAAAAACAAATGATCATCTCAATAGATACTGAAAAAGCATTCAACAAAATACAGCTTCCTTTTATGATGAAAACACTTCAAAAGTTAGGAATTGAAGGAAACTTCCTCAATATATGATAAAGGGCATATATGAAAATCCCACAGCTAGTATGATTCTCAGTGGTGAGAGACTGAAAACCTTCCCTCTCAGATCAGGAATGAGACAAGGATGCCCATTGTCACCATTATTATTCAACATTGTGCTAGAAGTTCTAGCCAGAACAGTTCGGCAAGAAAAAGAAATAAATGGCATCCAAATTGGAATGTAAGAAGTAAAACTCTCTTTATCTAAAGATAATATGATCTTGTACTTGGAAAACCCTGAGAAATCGATGACACACTTACTTGAGATAATAAACAAATTCAGCAAAGTGGTAGGATATAAGATTAATGCACGTATCAGTAATGTCTCTTTACAGTAGAAATGACATAACTGAAGAGACATTCAAGAAAAAGATTCCATTCTCAATAGCAACTAAAAAAATTAAGTACCTAGGAATAAACTTAACAAAGGATATAAAAGACCTCTATACAGAAAATTATATAATTCTACTAAAAGAAATAGAAGGCAACATAGAGAGATGGGGAGATATTCTGTGTTTGTTGAAAGGAAGGCTTAATGTAGTTAAGATGTCAGTTTTACACAAACTGATCTACAGATTTAATGCAATTCCCATCAAAATTCCAACGATCTACTTTGAAGACCTGGAAAAGCTAGTCATCAAATTTATTTGGAAGGGAAAGATGCCTCGAATTGCTAAAAATATTCTAAAAACAAAAAACGATGTAGGAGGACTTACACTGCCTGACTTTGAAGACTTCTGTAAAGCCACAGTAGTCAAAACGGCATGATTTTGGCACAAAGATAGACATATTGATCAATAGAATTGAATTGAGAATTCAGAAATAGACCCCCAGATCTATGGCCGACTGATTTTTTATAAGGTGCCCACAGCCACTGAATTGGGACATAACATCCTCTTCAATAAATGGGACTGGGATAATTGGATATCTATATCTAAAAGAATGAAGAGTTCCCCTACCTTACCCCCATTCAAAAATTAATTCAGCGTGGATCGAAGATCTCAATGTAAGAGACAGTACCATGAAACTCTTAGAAGATAATATAGTGAAACATCTTTAAGACAGTATTAGGAGGTTACTTCTTAGAACTTACACCTAAAGCACAAGCAACAAAAGAGAAAATAGATAAATGGGAACGCCTCATAATTAAACGCTTCTGTACCTCAACGGAATTTGTCAAAAAGGTAAAGAGCCAGCCAACTCAATGGGAAAAAATATTTGGAAACTATCTGATAAGAGAGTGATATCATATACTTTTATATATATATAAAGTAATCTTACAACTCGACATTAGTACAAATAGCCCAATAATAAAATGGGCAAAAGATATGAAAAGACATTTCTTCCTTAACAGACTGGTATCTTTTAAGTGATGTTATGGTATTTTTAAAGGCTGAGGAGTAGGCATGTAGAAGGGCAAAGTAACAATGCAACCGTTTTGGTGGCTAGTTGAAACATGCATCAAAAACCTTCAAAAAACATTTAAAAACAATTACACTAATTTGAAAGTTTACAAAGATCTATATCCAACAACATCTTTCCTTGTCAGGAATAGGAGAGAGAGAGAGAGAGGACACCCCGAATGCTAACTGAAAGGCATATGTCTAGATAAACTAGTTCATATCTATAGCACAAAATATACTCAGAACTAAAACAATGATATATATCTCTATTTATTGATGTGAACATTACATAAACTTAGGAGAAAGTAGGTTAAAAAGAATGTATGATATGGTCTCATTTGTGAAGGGAAATTCAAACTTGTATGTTTATAAAATCAGTGTCAGTACAAAGTTTTCTCAGTTTCTTGGTGATTACAGGGTTTTTTTGTTTGTATTTGTTGCTTATCAATATTTTTAAAAAGTTTATACAATATATGAAATTTACTTAGTATTTAGAAAATGATACATGTTTTCTAATGGAAGTTGTTATGGATTGAATCATATCCCCTACAAACACATGCTCAAGTCCTAACCGCTGTTCCTGTGGATGTGAACCCATTCGTAAATAGGACCTTCAATGATGCTACTGGGATGAGTCCAGCTGAATAAGGGTGGGCCTTGATCAGTGTGGCTGGAGTCCTTATAAACAAAAGAATTTGGATCCAGGAGTAGGAGTAATGGCGACAGCAAGGGACGGATGGCCATATGATAGAGGCAGAGACTGAGTTATGGATTGCCTGTAAGCCTCCACCAGAACACTACAGACTTCAGAGAGAGCATGATCCTGTCGACAACTTGATTTTGGATTTCCAGCTTCCATAACTGGAACAATAATTTCCTGTTGTTTAAACCAACCTGTCTATGCTATTTGTTATAGCAGCCCTGGCAAACTAAGACAAAGGAATAAATAAATGGAAAAATACATAACCTTAACATAAACACACAAAAAAGTCTTGCCAGGTCACAGAAAATGCATGGATTAAATACTCCTGATAGCCATAGTCATATTTTCTCTCAGAAGGATTCTGTCTGAAGAGGGGAGAGCAGGTATTGTATGAAACCAATGCTTTTGCCTTTCCTCTACCTACACTGAGAAATAAAATTAAATATACACATATATATTTGCCAAGTTTAATAGGCAAATTATCCATTACTGCTTTACTTTGCATAATTGTGATTGCTAGTAAGACTGAACGGTTGTGAAATATTTGTTACTCACTTTCGTTTCTTCTTTTATAAATTGTTTGTATATGTCTTTTGCTCCATTTCCTTCTACAGGAGAATTTCTCAATCTCTCTCTCTCTCTCTGTAATAGAAATGCACACATTACAGTCATCATCCTTTGTGGATATTTTTAGCATACAGAAATAGTTTTTATGTTGTCATAGCTATCAATATTCCTTTTTTTTTAATACTGTTTTGAAATACTCTCTTACCACATTTATGTTTGTGTCTGGATTTTCTTTCCTGTTCTAGCCATTTCTTTGTCCATTCTTGTGCAGTATTACATTGTTTCAGTAATTGTATTTTCTATTGCGTTTATTTTGCAGTATTTTCTTGGGTGTCCTTCTCTAATTATTCTTCCAGATCGAACCTTGAATCTCTGGCAAACATCATAAAATAGCATTGATTTTTCACTATAAATTGCATTAAATCTATAAAATTTCATACCAGATCATTGGAATCTTGTTATCGATGAGCCTCCTTTATATCATGGGGATGTAATATATCTTACCATTAGGCAATTTGTCATTTATCACTCAGCATTATAAAAAGGAAAATTACTATCCTTGTGTTGATTGAAAATTCTGTAATCTTCATAACTGAAGATTTATAACTCTATAATCTTTATATTCTCTATAATTAGATGTAGCTAATTGGGAAAATGTTTTATAATTTACAATGACTAAAATTTTGAAGTTGAAGTGGAAATTCAAAACTGGACTGGTTAACTTAACAACTTCTTCCTATATTTTTCTCATTGCTCTCTCGACTTCTATTAACATTATAGTTTCAATTACCATCAATTGTACAGGAATTTTTACATCAGTACCTTATCCTAACTCTTCCTAAACCTACCCCCAAGATCCAGCCATGTATGTCCAACGGCCTACTTGACAGCCCTACCTAGGTGTCCCACACCAAAACTTTACTTTTTTTCCACCCTCAAATATAATTTTTACTTCTGTGTTCTTTATGTCAGTGTTTGTCATCATAAGCTGTCTATTCTCCTGGGGTAGAAGACTAGGAGTTGTCTAAAACACCTCCTTCTTTCTGTCTCCTAACATCTTTCCAATTATCAAATCCCATTGCTCCTAACATCTTATCAATTATCAAATCCCATTGTGCTTCAGTTCACATCCTAACTCAGGTCACAGTGTGCCACCGGAATCAACTTTTTAAGTATAGATTCTACCACATCATCCTGGGGCCTCAAAGGATCAAGTGTTATTTTCTGATATTTATAGGATCAAAAACAAATTCTTTAGCCCAGAGTTGGAGACACTTTTACACTTTTGGCCTAATCCACCTCTTGATTTTCATTTCTATGTACTTAACTCAGAAATACACCTATGCTTTAACCACACAAAACTTCCTAAACCTACTCAAATATGCCACATATTTTAGTGCCTGTGTGCATATGCTGTTTCTTTTCCTGTAATGTTTTCTCCACTTTTCCATCTCTGTTAGATGCATATTAATCCTTCAATATCTAGCACTAGCTTCTGCTGCTCTGTTTATGTAGCCTTCCCCAGCTACAGACAGCGCTAGTTAAATGAGATGATATATGTTAAATACTTAGCACAATGTTCAGCACATAATAATCACTAAATAAATGATAATTACCTTTTATAGTAGCAGTTTTCTGGTCTGTGATCCCACGGTTGCTGTTTATATATTAACACACCACTTACTTTGTAATATAATGCTACACTTCAATACATCCACCTCACCATGGGACTGTGAGCTGCTGGAAGGTAGGATCTGCATATTAAACATCTTTCTATTGGGTTTATTTTCCCACAACACAGTGGCTACTTATTCTTTTCTGATTAAATGAATGACCATCAAACGATTTTCAAAGTGAACAAAATTCAGTATATGAATATAAAATCTAATTACCAGCACTCCTTCACCCATTAAAAAGCATGTGCTAACCAGTACTCCTTCACCCATTAAAAAGCATGTGCTAAAGCATTTGCTAAGAAAGCATGCAATTGTTTAAAGGTTCCTAAATAAATTCTTTGAAATTCTGAGACAAATAATACATATTTTTTTAGATTTTTACATCCAAATGGAGGGAAAGAAAAGACCTTAGATTTGGAAATGTATCACGCTCCCTCTCTTCCTTCCCTGAGCTTTTTATTCTCATTTTATTGATTTGAATTAAGTTGTATTTCAATTGCAGTTTTTAAATAACATTTATTGAATGTCTGCTGCGTGCCAGGTACTAAGCTAAGCATTTTATAAGCATTATCCTATTCAGTCTTGACCATAACCCTGAGGTAAATCTTACAAACCTTATTTTGCAGAGAAGGAAACTGAATTTTAAAGAGGTTATGTGACTTTCCCAGTTCTATACAACAACTGAATGACAGATAGGGAACTCAAGCAAGAGTCTGTCTGATCCCAAGCCCAAACTCTAAAATACTATGCTATAGCAGTTCATTATTTGTAAAGGTAGGTCTATGGCAGTGGTTCTCAGTGGGGGCAGAAATGTCTCCAGACATTGCCCCCAGGAGACATTTGGCAATGTCTGGAGACATTTTTGATTCTGCTACTGGCTAGTGTGTAGAGGCAACTGGCATTATGCAGATTCAGCAGGGGTGATGCTACACATCCTACAAAGCATAGGACTTCCCTCCACAACAAAGAAATTATCTGGTCCCCAATGAAATAGTGCCGAAGTTGAGAAATGCTGGTATAAAGTAAAGGCAGAGAAACTTCTAAAATTGTGGGGTATCACTCAGGATATTCTCAAATAGAGAAATTGGTGAGGAAAGAGAGTTGGGGAATGGGTTACATAAAATCAAGCATTATAATACATGATACTTGCTTTGGGTGTTTTGTTTTGTGTTTTTGTGGAAGATGACAATTACCCTGGAAATACTGATGGTGGAGTGTTTAATTCAATTATAGAACTTAAAAACAAACTAAAAATCTTCATTTTAGATTTTTCAATGAAGTAAGATTACAGATGACAGTTAAGTGCCCATGTAAAAGAGCACTTACTTAAACATGTGGTGTTTTGAAGCTGTATGTACTGCAGAAAAACATGTTCTTAAAGTTAGTCCATTCCGTGGGTGTGAACCCATTGTAAGTAGAACCTTTTGATGAGGTTACTTCAGTTAAGATGTGGCACAGGATAGGTCTTAAACCTTTTATTAGAGTCTTCTATAAGCAGAGTAAAATTCAGATGGATAGAGAGAGAAAGCCGTGAAGCAAGAAGCTGAGATCAACAAAACCCAGAAGAGGACGGAGAGGCCAGGCCACCATGCATATTGCCATGTGACAAACTAAGGACCCAGAATCTCCAGCAGCCAGCCCCAGAACACCACGGTCTTTGGGTAGAAAGCATCACCTGGATGATGCCTTGATTTGGACTTTCTCTTAGCCTCAAAATCATAAGCAAATAAATTCCCATTGTTTAACCCAAACCATTTCATGATGTTTGTTGAACAGCCTAGGAAACTAAAGCAACATATCTTCTTTAAAATATCAGATTTTCAGGGTTTATTAATTGTGATTTTGATTATTTTAGCACATTGCTATCAGCTAAATCTTTTAAATTTGGTGGAAAGTTTTTCTTAATCTGAATTATTATTGAAACTGCAAGTGGCTCAGTAGTCTAGTGCGCTTAAGGGCTTGAGGTTTTCATCTGGCTGAGGGAAGAGGGATTATTTGGCCACCTTCTGATACCAAACTATGTAACATCCTGAGCGTCTCTGATGGGAAGATGGATGCAGAAACCCATTTTGCTGAAGTGCTTGGTAGATTCTCAGATCTTTATTAGTAACATTCTTGAGGCATTTCTGGATTCCTTCTATTAAGGTTTTCTTGGCAAGAAGGGTTCATTTCTAAAACACCTGAGCTACCCACAGATTCACAGTGGAAATCTCCCCTGACAGCGCCTTTGCCCTTTTCTCTCTGGGTCACTACTTGGTTTATATATGTTGCAGCCATGGTCAGTTGCATGGTTGTGCAGTTTATGCAGCCACATAGGGCCCTGTGCTCAGAAGGGTTCCATGCGTGTAGTAACACTATGCTGTCACCTTCTTGAAATTCTTAATTTTTAAACAAGGGTCTGCGTTTCCATTATAACTTGGGTCCTCCAAATTCTGTGACTGGTGTTGTCAGATAGAGGATGCAGAGTGCCAGAGGCAATATTCTGAGGCACTCCTATGCTATTCCAATCTGAATAAATGGGCACTTATTGTTATCTTATTATTTTTTTTTTTTTTGAAAGAGAGGAGGAGAGAGGAGTAGCCTAGAGAGGCAGAAAACCAGAACATACTTGCCCAAAAAAATCAAAATTACACACAGTGTTTGTTAAAATCAAGGCTTGTAGATTTGTTTCAGAATCTCTTTTAAGATTAAAATAAACAGAAGGAAAAAGGCTCTTTAAAATTAAAAAAGACACACTATAACTCATTCAGGGAATGCTAGTAATTACGCCTTGAAGATATTTTCAATTTTTTTTCATTGTATCTTGTGTGCTTTCATTTATCTTATATGGTTACATAGCACTAGTTTTTGATATATGTTAATGAAATTTGGGGAAAATACTTTAAGTTTATTACACTCTTCCCTAGTTCTTTGCCAAATTACAATATGAGAGTCTATAACAGTAAGCAGGAATAGTTTTCATTGACCTATGCTATATAAGGGTTGAGATTGATGTTTTGGCAAAAATAAAGTGTCATTCTATGTACTTGTTTTGGGTAATTTGGATAATATCCCTCTGAGAAAATTTGTGAATCCTAGTTAACTTTGAAGGGATGATCAATATCCTTGTAGGACATGTGATGGAGAGGCTTTGCAGAAAGGAAAAGCTGAGATGACATATCCATCCTCTCTTATTTCAGGTGAGCTCTTCTGGACCTAAATATAAATAGAGACAACACAATTTTAGCTTCCAGCATTTGGAAGTTGAAGCTCAGCATAATTTCAAATAATGCTTATTTGCACATTTCTTAAATTTTTGAAGAGTTTGTCAGAAACTATTGCTGTTACTGCTCTTCAGTTATTTATGGATTTATCTATAGTATGTCAATCTCTAAATTTAGTAATTTCTAGCACCACAAATCAGCCTGCCTGACCTCATCTGTACCTAAAGACTGATGTGTGATAGGATGTACCTTGCATTATTTTTCTATTTATATTCTTAAAAAAATAGCATTTCATATTGTTAGATCCTTAAATATAGGTTAGATTACGACAGGGAATACACTGACTATTGTAAATATTAGCTGAATTCTTAGGAGATTATCTTCCTATCATGTATGTGGCCCTTCTTTTTAATCCTGGCAAGTCATTCAATGAAAATATCTCCATTTACGAAGTACCTACTATCTTCAAGGCACAGTGCTGACTGTTTTACATTTATTGTCAGAGTTGCTACTGTGGGGAGTTTTCTGATTGTCTATTGCTCCATAACAAACCTCCCCAAAACCTACCGACATAAAACAATATCCACTGTATTGTCTTCATAGGAATTCAGATAGGGGGTTTAGAATGGGGATATCTTGCCTTTTCCAAAAGTCTGGGCTCTCAGCTGGGGAGAATTGAATGATGGGGAATGAGTGGAATATCCTAGCTTAAACCAGCTGGGGCTACAGTAACTACTTCTACAATGGTTTCTACAGTCACAAGAAGGGTGGTTGGCTGGGATGACATAGAAGCTGGACTCAACTGGAACCACCAGTGAGAGCACTTAGAACCTCTTCCCGAGCTTGCGCTTTTCACACTATGACCCAGAGGGAGCATCGTGGGGAGAGGGGTGCCCATGAGAGACAGGTGCAGCAAACAGCCTTTTTGGACTCCACCTGTGCATCCTAAAGAGTAATCAAATTAGAGAGGCTCAATTTCTACTTCTCCATCATATTTCCATATGTATATAGTTGTGTGATTTTTTTAAAAGTTCTGTCTTTCCCTTAGCAGTCCATATAAAGCAAGGACAGTGTCTTCCTTCTTCCCTATATTCCAAATGCTTCACAGCATGACTGACAAAAATTGGGAGCTTAGTAAATATTTGCTGACTGAAGGAAGGAATGAAAGTTCAATTTCATGAAGCTGGAATAAGGCCCAGCTTTTCTTTCCTTCCACCTGGGTGATCCTATATATCCTGTGTTATCATTGGTCCCCTGTGGGGGGTAGGTCATCCTCAGAATTCTCTGAATTTTCCGCATCAGCAAGGTCAGGGATCAACTAGAATAACTTTGATTAGATCAGAATGTTAAATGTTGAGAATTGCCTGGTGCCATGAAACAGAATCTTCAGACAGCAAGTTGGTGTAGTGAATGAATCATTGCATTCAAACATTTGTGTAGACTTAAAACTGTATTATATATATTTTTTGTGAACTTATTTGTATAGTTAGAGGAGTATACAAAAAAATCTTGTTTCTGTATTATATATATTTTTTGTGAACTTATTTGTATAGTTAGAGGAGTATACAAAAAAATCTTGTTTTTGTTGAATCCATGGGAACTCTACCTTGCAATTTGTTATATTGGAAAATTATGAAAAGGTTGGTATACAAATATTAATCTTTGATATGTTGAAAAAATTGAAGTTTAATTCATGTGATTTTCAAGAAATAATACTGAATGGTGCCCAAAACATCTCTAGCAGATCTTTTATCAGTTTATATATTTCTAAAATCTCATATTTTTTATTGGTATAATTATTGGTGTAGGTTATATGAAACTTAAATTAGTTATCATGAACAGGTTTTCATATATTTTAATAAACTGTTTTAAGAATTGTTATATTTAGCTGCTAAATATTCATACTTTCTCCTCTCTACCACCCTCACTTAAGTTTTTACACTTAATATTAGGAAAAATGTTTCTAGCTTTTCAATTAGGTGAAAATAATTATTTTTCTACTGATCAGTGGGCATAATATGCTAAATAGCCAGCTCTCTAAAGCGCATTATTAGCCAGAAATAAAGAAAAGAAATCAAGCTTCATTTTTATAACCAAAAATTATTTAATTAAATAACCAGTAGAGTTCTACTCCTTATTGTCCAAGAATTTTATGTCTAACAGAAAAGTCAGAATAAATGAAACTCTGTGTGTATAAATAAAACTATGTATATAAGTGATAGTGTGAGTATGTATGTAAGTTGAACTGTGTGAACGTATAATTGACAAAAAGTTACAATATATGTAACCAGTATATTGAAACAGAGAATGTTATTTCTGGGGAAAAAAATGAGATATTAAGCCTTATAACTAGAACCACGGATTGTCTAAGGAAGGATGGCCATTGTTTTTCAGAAGACGGTGAAAAAGGCTTGGGTGAGGGAATGTTGTGATTGACTGGAGAGGAGAATATACCTTTGGATGTGATGGAAATTAAAATGGAATGAGAGAATTAATTGATCAAGTATCTCTCAAAGTCGCTTCTGAAAATATTTTTCTTTTTTCCTATCATTGGATTAAAAAATGCAATAATCATTTTTCCCCTTTTGGTTATAGATTAGGAAAAGTCTTGCTTTTTGTTTGAGTGATTTAGTGTGCCTGCCAGACAATTGAGATATAAATCTCAAATCTTACATCATAAAGTTAAAAACACATTAGAGCATTTCAGTTAGTTTTATAACAAAGTCGGCTGTAAGATTTGGAGTGAGAGAAACTGTATCTTTGAATATTTCTTTATGGTTCTCAGTGTGGTTCTCACTTGTTGATTGGTTTTTCTTTGGCATATGTGTTCATGTGGTGTGTCAGGGTCACCTACGAATAGTGTCTTCTTTAATGCTTTCTGACATTGAGGAAGGTATTTATAATCTATCCAAATAAAACCATTTGGGCCATGGCAGGCAATGTGCTTAGGAGTGAATGGAGGTCAGCAAAAGGACAAGTAACCATAGAAAGGCATAGTTCTGATTAAGAGATATTCTAGAGGAAGACAGAGATTTGCAAAGAAATATGTTTCTTCTTGTGTGAACCATTAAAATAATTTAAATCAAATGCTTGAATAAAGAATTCACATTTAAAGCAATCCCTCATTATCCCTGTTTTCATGAACCTGATCCAAGCATCTGTTGGATCAGGTTCGTGATCCAGTTTCTGACAGAATGTTGTGTGTCAGAAAGTAGAAATAGTGAAACTGTAGATTTTGCTGGCTTCTTGGTGCTGTCAGTATCACTGAGATTATTTGGGAGTGAGGATTCTCCCTTCAAAAGGGGTTCAGATTGAGCCATGACACTTAATCTAAACTGCTTTGTGTCTTTTCCTGGAGATGGTTTAGAGTGATTATTATTTGATTAGAGTGGTTCTTCATGTCAACTTCGATAACAATTTGTTCCAATATGTGGCAGAATTGGGAAGTTTATCATTCTACTTGCTGAGGCTGGTGGGGCTAAATATTTTCCACATAGAATGAAAGAAAAAAAAAAAAGAAGGAAAGAACGAGGAAATGAATAATTTGCTGACCCACTTCTCTCTTCACAGTTTTCACTAAATCCTTTATAGTTGCTGTGCAACATTCATCCATCTATTGGCTATTTTAGCAATTGTTAAATCTGAAACAAATTTACTTTTTAGAAATTGAAAGCATTGAACAGGTGACTTTGCCAATTAAGGAGAATGGAAGGGGAAATGTGTTAACATTTTTTTTCTGTTTTTTTTTGCTTATCCTGTCCTTGTGAAGTCACATAGCTGAGTCTTATTGCACTGCATCTAAATATTTGGGATCCTACTGGGCTATATGGAATTTGCTGCTGTGAAACCAGCAGGATACTTCCCTTGGAAAGGTAATAATAACAGCTGGATGGGCACCAGGACACTTATGTCATGTGATAGAAATGTTGAAGCCAGAATGGAGGCAACATAAATCAATATATAAATTTCATCTCTCTTTTTATTGTGACACCCCTTTTATAAAAAAATTAATATCAGAGTAATGTGAAAGTAAGGAAAATATATTGTTGCAAAAATTATTCTATGTATTTATTGTTTAGGCTTTCCCCCAAACTCATGTACAGCTGTTCTATTTTGCCCTAGAATGAAAATTTATAGATATACGTATTTTCTCTACTTGGAATTCATGTCCTCATTTCTTTGGCAATTCTGATACAAGTACAGACAACTGAAAAAGAGTAGGGTGGGCCATTTTGGACCTGGGATATGTCAAGGTCACACAGTTCATCCAGCACAAAGTTCAGAAATCAGAGACTGTGGGAGACTCAATGATCTGATGATTATTTGGCTAGGTACATGCCAGGCCATATTGTACTGCAGATGAGTTAAAAATTTTAGGGAAAAAAAAACTCTTAAAAATAAAATTGGTAAAAATAAATAAATAAATAAAATTGTTGCCTGGAATGGTTTTAACACACTACAAGAACTTGCTATTACTTCTAAACATACCTGTGAGGCATGAAATACCTGCATTTGGAAAGTTCCATGAAATAGTAGATTTGGTGTAGAGTTGTAGACTTTAAACTCCTTTGTATTTAAAGGGTATTAAACACACTTTTGAAACCCATCCTATTTCAAATTTATCATTTGTATTTTTGGAGCTGATGTGCCTGAAAGGGACATTAAATATTGATCATTCTAAGCCTCTCATTTTAGATTTGATGATCAATGATTCAATGTGATTAAGAGTTTCACTTTGGAATATTTGTTAAGAAGCAAGAGATAAGGAAGAACTTCCAGTTCTTGAGTTGAAAATAAGAATATACTTGGTATTTGCTGTATTTTACTTTTCTGTTTTTGATATTTTCATTTTTTTTTTCACATTTAGTTGTCTGGTATCACTTTGCTTTAAAAGCTAAGCAAGGAATATCTCTTGAAACTCTCCAAAGACTAACACAATTTCAAGATAGATCACTTCACAAGTCTAAAGCTGCTATAACAAAGCAACACATTGTAGCAAATCTCAGGTATTGCAAACCCTGGAGCAAAAGTTTAAAAATTGCTAATTTATTTTTTCCCTTAAGAAGGTTCTTACACAGAGTACTAACACTTTTTGAAATGGTAGATTTTGTGGAGACTCGCTGGTTTCAAGGGGGAATAAAAAAATCTCAAGAGGTTCTTCACTAACTGTCTTTGTTCAGCTAAAAGAGTGCTAAATCAATGAATATATTTACTAAATTGAAAAGTTGGCTGTTACCATGCTCTGTAAATTTCTAGTAAGTATTATCAGAAATATATAATAGACAAATTTCTAAAGTGGTGCAGCCTGTCTCCTGAGCTCAAGTCCTAAATTTCAGCTGTCAATTAAATTCCCTATTTGATAGAGTGCAGCACTCCAAGCTTGACATTTCCAAGATATTGAATGTCTCCTCTGACACCAATTCAAGTCTTCAACCTACTCTCCCGTTCTTGATAACAGCACCATCGTTCGTCAGGCGCAACGCCTGAAAGTTGCTTTTCCCTCTTCCCTTTCAGTCAGTTATGTCCTGAGCTTAGAATGTTCTCGCCTTTCAAACACTTTTAAACCTTTTGACTTTTGCTTCTATTGCCCCACTTGAACCTGCCTGACACTTGTCCTTTCATGATAGTATACTAATTTTTCTCCCTGGTTTCTGACTCTACCCTTTCAAGACACTGCTTTAAATAATCTTACTCCCTTGCTCTGAAATCTTCAGTATCTCCCTATTGCTATAGGATAGAACTAAATATTTTTAGTTTGGAATTCAGGATGAGGTTGCTTTTTCAGCATATTATCAAAAATTCATATCTGAGCCTTGACAACTCACCCCCCCCCCCCCTTTAGAATATTTAGTCTCTATGATTTAGCTTGTGCCATTCTGCTAATCTCTGGGATGGCCATAAAGTCTGGATGCACAGGCAATGTTTTAGATATATTTCACTATGTTAAGTGACCAAGTAATGCCTCTATTTGATGATCTAGGCTAGTGGAACATCAACTCAAGTGACTCAAACAGGTTGACACATGGCTTAGTTTTTCCAGTGGTGAGGGCCTCATGGATTATAATTTCCAGAGCTGGATTAAATAATATGGACATGTGAAGTGAGATGCTGATTTGCCAGATCTGAATGAGCCTCTCAATTACTTCCGTAATGTACTTCTGTAGGCCCAGGGTATTCAGTAAAGGGATACAAATTGCGGATGTACATACAGTGATTCATGGACATGTGTTAACACAATTCATTGAGCTATGCCCATTGTTTATTGAACAAATCATCTTATTGAACATATATATTGTAATTCAATATTTATAAATGATTTATTATGCATTTTTCATAGTTTCCCAGACATTTTGGCCACCCTGTAGAATGTTATTTCTCTCCCTCTACAATGATCGAATTTCTCCAATTATTTGTCTTTCTCCAACTTGGCTCCCTCTATGAAATCTTCTCTGGTGGGACTCTGAACTCCTCTGAAGTTCCAGGGAAATTATGGTTTTGGTGAGAAAGTTCCAAGGATTAATTAATAAATGTGATATCCTCCCTACAAATTTCAATTACGTTCTTCATTTCTACCCTTAAGCACCCCCCCCCCCACTCCCCACATCAGCTTAGAAAGCTAAACGTGTCTCCCCAAATGTATTTCCAGATGATGGTCATTGTGGAACTACAGAATTTAAAGTACCAATTTCTTACAAGTTAAGTGTAAATGCTGATTGCTTAGGTATCAGATGGAAAGAAATGGGTAGACATTTAGAAGGTAAGTTTTCCTTCTACCAGACTGTTTACTATCCCATGGAGTGGAAGAGAAGGGAAAGCGAAAGATCATGCAGACAAGAGTGGAATCAGGAGCTCACTGACGCTCCATATTACAGCCATCCCGAATGGATCTTCCTTCGAAAGCAAATAGCTTTTTTTTTTCTTCTTTCTTTAACTACTGATTTATCAGGAAGCATGAAGCCACTGAGATTTTTCTCAGCATTCTGTCCTTTCAGGGCAACCCCTTTTCCAATGGCCAAGGACTCTAGTGAGATGCTTCTCAAACCTTCTGTAGTGAAGACGTATTTATTTATTTTAAATATATATATATTTCCAACCCATTGCAGAACGCCACTTTACAAAAGTATCATAAAAAATCAATTAGTGGAAAAATGAAATTTTAGAAACAATGATACTCAAAAAATCAAGTCCATGCATTTTTACTATAGGAATCCACAATCCTAAATAATCCTGTCAAGTTGCTATAAATGTCTTTAAATGCTAATTTGCACTTTTTGCATATATTTCATTCTGTGTTGGTGTAGTAGATTGAATTATGTAGCCCAATTTAGATGGTCTTAATATTTGTGTGCATTCCTGTGGGTGTGAACACAATTTAAATAGGACCTTTTAAAAATGTTAGATGTAGTTAGGTGTAGCCAACTGAGGCAGGACACACCTTGAGCCAATTACTGGAGGCCTTATAAAGAGGAGAAACTGGAAGCAAGGGTCAGAGAAGGCCACACGTGAGGGGCTAGTAGCAGGAATACAGTGGAACCCGGAAAAGAGAAGACATCATCGTGCAAATAAGCCAAAGGAACCCCAGTATCACAGGCAGCCAGTATCAGAATGTTAGACAGACTTTGTGAAGAAAGCTGGCCTTACTGACACTTTGATTTTGGATTTTGTCTAGCCTCAATAAGTTAATAAATCCCCATTGTTTAAGCCAACCTGCTGTATGGTATTTGCAATAGCCTGACAAAACTGAGACAGCTGGTAACAAATAGTATGTGTACCAACCCCCATCTCTATACTATACTTGGAATAGTGCTGTTCTAGTGAATATCTGAAATGAAGTGTGGCGCTAGGACATTAGAAGCAATAGAGGAATGAGAAAGCTACCATCCTGGCAGACTTCAACCCCTACACACCTGGGAGAGGTGGGACTAATGAAACTACTTGTTATCTCTCCTGGCACTGGGACAGTGGCCAAACAAATGCTGCCCTTTCCCATACTCTACTCCCCACCCCATATAGTTCATTTGATAATTAATCATAAATTAATCTCTTCTTGGGAGAATTATCATAGTGCGACCTTAATTAGTTGTTTTGAAAATGTGTTGTTATTTATTATTCCATATTTTACCTTACTGCCCCATATAGATCTTAAGGGCCTTGGGGGTTAGACAGTAAATTTTATTTTTCTTTACATTCCCCACATTTTCTAGTACAATATATTATATGATTACCTGTAATCATTTATGTATTTTGATTTAGCAAAAATGCCAACCAATTTTGAAGGAAATATAGTAAAGTTTCAATGTTGTCAGTAATCTATAATACCTCTTAAGATTATTTTTGGTAGTCTGAACTGTCTCATGCATACTTAGGCTGAGTATATTTATTTATTTCGTCTAGCAGAGAAATATGAAGAGGGACCCTGAGTTCGCTAAACTTTAGCTTGTTTCCTTATCGGTGAAGTAGGCCTAGTAGCAGCTTTTCTTTTAGGTTATGTTAAATGTTAAAAAAAAAAAATCTTATTTATAAAGCTTCAAAAATATGCTTTGCCCATAGAAGTTACCCAGTAAGTATTAGTTGTCCTTTCTTTAATGGTCATGTTTTGAGTTCTTTCTTATTACAATCAGTGTAAAAGACAGGATTGTTGGTCACATTGCATATTTCTTTATCTATTGATTGCATGTGCATAACTATAGCTACTCAATGGGAGAAAATAGCTCTTAACATCTTAATTCTAGCTTTAAAGGAAAGATACAACTAGTTAATGAAAATGATACTATATATTACCTCACTTTGTTTTTGTTTTCATTTTTAATGCCAGGTTTATGGTACTTTCTTTTCACCTATATTCCCCAAAGAATTTTGGTTCCCTGAGGAAACCATCTTAAGGAGACAGAAATAGTAGATTTTGCCTTTGGGAACACCCAGGACAGTAGACCCACATCTCCCTGGAGTATTGCTTGGACAAATTGCTAATGTTGTCTTGCATCATTAACTTAGCCAAGATCTCAGCTTCTTAGGATGCATTTTTCATTACTTACTTTTTTTTTTAAGTAAACAATGGAACTTGTGTTTTTTCTATCCATCTCATGAATTCATAATTCTAAATCAGGGCAATGGTAGTGAGAAGGAAAATGAGAGGGTTTGTGTTTATTTCTAATTTTTTTATTTGTTCCTAAGACAAATTGACTAGAACACAAAATCTAGAAAGTCAACTTGAGTTGTGTTGTTGCCCTTTATTCTAAGAGTTCTTTTATGTTTCCTTGTGAGTCTTCAGTTTCCCAATTTAGAGCTGTTGTTTTCAAGGTTCAAACAGGTATATGAAGGGGCTTGGAGCAAGATATGATCATACGCACAACTAGGTATAGTCTGGAAATTTTTTTTTTTTTTTCACTTGTTTTAAGTTGCTAAGTCACAGCATAAGTTTACTCTACTTGATTCTATATCCTAAATGCTGATACCTATTGTTTCCCCAAACTTGCCATTGGCTTGAGGACCACAAGCCAAATCATTTAGGCTCTGCAACTCCCTCATTCCTCTCATGATTCTGAACTTTAATTCAGAGCTCTTGCTTTCCAAAGAGTTTCTTAGGCTGTAAATTACTTCTTTTGCTTATTACCCTTTCTTTATTTTTTTTGGATGAGGAATAAACTTGTTTTTTTACAGGGTT
Organism: Choloepus didactylus; assembly: GCF_015220235.1. Taxonomy (NCBI): domain Eukaryota; kingdom Metazoa; phylum Chordata; class Mammalia; order Pilosa; family Megalonychidae; genus Choloepus; species Choloepus didactylus. The sequence goes on along the minus strand of NC_051307.1, from coordinate 173,886,266 downwards.
TGACAAAAGCTAGAAGTTGGGCAAATTGGTGTTTAGCTCTTTGTGTATATTCAAGTCATGGAATCACAAGATATTTATTCTCTAAACTGTGGAACCCATTTTCTCTCTTAATGGAGTGGATTGGGCCACTCCTTTAGGACATTTTACTACCCAATATTTACTGAGTACTTGCCCTGGTCTGCATGATCAGTTACTTTATGAACTATATTTTAAAATACATTTATACAATAAACCCTCAAATGAAAGGTATGAAGTGATTTTCTAATACTGAGATATAAATCCTGGATTTTTTGTGTATTTTTTTCATATCTTTTTATTTTGAAATAATTTCAGATTTGAAAAAATGTTGCATAGTTAATACAGAGAGTTTCTGTATGTCCTTCACCCAGCTTCCTTTATGGCAACATCTTACATAATTATGGTAGTTTGTTTGTTCAAAACTAAGAAACTAACAGTAGTACATGATCTTGAGGCATTTTAAGAGTACTGGTCAGTTATTTTATACAGTGTCCTTCCTTTAGAGTTTGATGGGTTTTTTTGTTGTTGTTGTTGTTGTTTTTTTTTATTATTAGACTGGGGTTATTGATATTTTAGATGACCACAGAGGCAAAGTGTCCTTTTCATTGCTTCACATCAGGGTGACATGGTATGAATGCAACTTATTAATGGTACTATTAACACTGATGACTTAGATAAGGTGTTGTTTGCCAGGTTCTCTAATGTAAAGTTACATTTTTTTTCCTTTCCATTCTCTCTTCATTCAAAGCAAATCATTATGTCCAGTCCACACTCAAGGGCAGGGAATTAAGCACCAACACCTGGAGGGAGGCACATCGGATGATTTATGGACATATGTTAAAACCACAAGAGTAATTAATAGGTATTTTAGAGGAGGAACTTTCAGGGTATGTAAATATGCTGTTTCTCCTTATAGACTTTTGCCTCCTTTCTGCATTCATGCCTGGATTTACCTGCAGCAGTTTTTACCATGGTATTCCTGGGGTGATTTTCTATTTCCCTCATTCCTTCTACATTTATTATATAGAATTCTTCTTTAAGGTCGATCCATTCCTTCTCCTGCATCTATTTATTACTCAAATCATGTATTAATACCAGTATGGCTAATTGATATTTACTTTATTTTGTTGCTCAAATTATTCCAGATTTGGCCATCGGGAAACTTTTTCAAGTTGGCCCCTGTGCTCTTTGGATATACCTCCATTCTTTTTGTTTGCCATTTTGTTTAAGCACTTCCTCACTTTATACAAGATGATCCTTGCTCATCTTGTCTTAAAATGCCCTAAAATCAGCCGTTTCTCTAAGGAACCCTATAACTATTATTATTATAATTATTGTCATTAGAAAACTTGTGAGTTTACAGAAAAATCACACATAAAATACAGGGTCGCCATATACCACCCTATTATTAACACCTTTTATTTTATGTATGTATTTTTGTTATAATTGATGAAAGCACATTTTTATCATTGTACTATTAATTTTAATCCATGGTTTAATGTATGTTTTGCTGTGTTGTGCAGTTCAATGGATTTTTTAGACATTTTTTATTCTATTACATTATACACCTTAATATTTGCCCCTTTAACCACATTCAGATAAATATTTCAGTGTTGTTAATTACACCTACAACTTTTTATTGAAGAATGGTGTTTAGAAAAAGATCTGCTTGGTCTGCTTGTTGCTAGTAGGTTGTCATTGTCTCTCACCCTGCTTAATAGACTGTGCTAAGGAATATATTTACATATGCTAACCAAAATATACACATAGATACACAGGTGTGTGTATATCTGAATATATATAAATCTAAACATGAGTTCATGTTGATCTATCTGACTGATTCAGCACCTTCTCCTTTGCTTATTTGTAACTTCTTTTTCTGGAAATGAGACATGGCTCCCATTATCTACAATTTTTAAACTTATTTCTTCAACCCGAGAATGCACGTAAAGCCATTTCAGAATTACTATCTTATGTACAATTCGTTTCATCATTAGCCTTACATTTTTTAGTCAAAACACTACTTTCCAATATTATTACTTAAATCAGCTCCATTCTCCCCCATCCCATTCAGTGAGGTTGTTATACATTTGTAATACTCTCCCAATATGCATTCCATCCTGGAATTCTCTGGTATCTTTGCTGCATTTGTTTTTAAAAAATTGCATGTGGTAAAGTTCATTCTTTATAACATGTATTTCTATGACTTGTAACAAACTAATACTCATCTATCCACCAACACAGTAGCATACAGAACAGTTCATCACAGTAAAGATTCTTTTGTGTGGCTATTTTGTAATCAATCCTCCCCCCTCCAGCTGTTAGCAACTATTGATCTGGTTTCTGTTACTAGAGTTTTGTCTTTTCTAGAATGTCATAGTCATGGAATCATGCAACATGGACACTTTTTGGGTCTGGCTTCTTTTACTTAGCAAAATGCATTTAAATTTCATCCAAGTTGTTGCATGAATCAATAACAGTAGGATTGATAGATCACATGGTAAGTGTATGTTTAACTTTATAAGAATCTGCTAAACTGCATTAAGAAGTGACTGTACCACTGTTGATGACTGTATGGTATGTGAATGTATCTCAATAAAACTGAATTTTTTTTTTAAAGGGACTGTACCATTTTGCATCCCCAACAGTAATGAATGAGAGTCCTTGTTTTGCATCATCACTAGCATCTCATGCTATCACTTTTGCTTGTTTGTTTTTTAACCATTTTAATAGGTGTGTATCTCATTGAGGTTTTACATTGCATTTCCCTCATAATGATTGATGTTGAACAACTTTTCATATGCTTATATGCCATCTATTTATCATCTTTGGTGAAGTGTCTGTTCAGATCATTGGCCTATTTTAAAAACTGGGTTGTTTGTTTTCTTATTGCTGAGTTTTAAAAGTTCTTTTTTATTCTCGATATAAATCCTTTATCTGAATTTCTCCTAGTCTGTGCTTATCTTTTCATTATCTTCACTGTCTTTCATGGAGCAAAAGTTTTTCATTGACAGAGAATCCAACTTATATATTTTTTCTTTTGTTGGTCATGTATTTGGTGTCATAACCAATAGCCTGAGGTTATACAGATATTGTGTTTCCTTCTCAAAGTTTTGTATTTTCACATTTCAAACTAAAGTCTGTGATTCATTTCTCAATTAATTTTTGAATAAGGCATGGCATATGCATCAGGGTTTATTCCCTTCCATGCGAATTTCCAGTTGTTTCATGACCAGTTGTTGAAAAGACTGTCTTTTCTCCATTGAATTTCAAGCTGTGTTTTGATAACTGATAAGCATTCTCTTTACATGATCATTTGTATGGTTTCCATCCTTAGTTTAACTTCCGCCTTAGCAGCAGCCACGGACAATTTCTACTTTTTTATGTTGTGAATATTTAGAATACTCCCTCCTGTTTAAAAAGCTCCTTCACAGTAATTTTTACTATGATAAGATATGAGAATCACTATTATATTTAGAATATTCAAGAGTTATCTGCATATTTTCACTGAGGTTTGAAATGATGGACATTGCCTTGTAGAATATTTATTAACCACTATATATTTTTTTCTGAAGAAAAATGTTTTCTTAAAGATTTCTCACTTTGCCATCAACTAAGTTAAAATAGATAAGAAGCATTCTTGCCTCCCCTCAAGAAAAGCATGAATCTAGAAGGTAAAAATCTTATCTCAAGTTAAAGAGTCAGGTAGATTCATTAAGGGCCCAAGGGTTATAGAATTAGAAATAATAAATACAAAACCTGAAGCAGGCAAAACTCAAATGTCTAAAGAGAATACCTAAAATATATCTCATCCAGTATTTGGAAACTAGGTCAGGGAATGGGCCAGGGTCAATACCTGGTCCATAGGACAAGAGATGAATCCAGATAAAGGTGAACAGAGAGACTGAGAATGTGGAATAGGTTGAGATCAAGGTCAAGAAAAAATTGACAAAGATGAGGTGAGAAAAGAGTCAACGAGAATGAGTGCATGCGGTCAGTGCCCTCTAGGAGTTATGGTATTTACTGGACAAAACCTGTCCAATTTCCCTGCCCTTCTCTTAGATTTAATGTACTTGGATTTCTGAGAACATCATTTGGCACTTGTTTTGGAGAAAGGATGGAAGTCTCAGAAAATCTAGGCTAGTTGAATTTCTCACAATGCAAAGAGAAGAGTTTATCTTTATTAATCTATCAAACATATTCTGATGAATCTGCTACTTGACTTCCTTGTTGATTGTCTAGGATTCATAAACGTATAAATTTTATCAATTGAAAAGATATTTACAGAATACCTAAAGTGTGCAGGGGTTTTGGTAGGCATTCCCAGTCTAATGGAAATAGTAGATATGGGAGCAAACAAATTACAGTTCACTTCTTATGCAACAATAGAAGAATGTACTCAATATGGAAATAGTGAAGACAAGGGAGTTACCGGATCTGTGGAGCTAAAAAATGGGGAGTAGTTCAAGGAAGGCTTCTGGGAGGAGATGGCTTGAGTATTGGTTATTGCAAATATTTTGATTGAGTTCCTTCTCTCCAGACTCATGGTATAGAGACAGATAACCTAATACTTATTAAGTGTGGTGCTATTGGGGTCCTCAGAAACTAAATTGGAATTCAGATGGATAAGGGAAGAAAGGAAAAATGAAAACAGAAGAGATTGAAAGGAAATGCATCACAGTTTGAAAGTGATTCACTCTGGGTTACTGAATTGTAGAAGATTTAAGTCCCTTCTTTATTCTTTTCTATATTTCCTTTTATACTAAAATATATACTACTTTATTAATTGGGAAAGTATAAAAGTTATTTCTTTAAAGTTTTTCCAAAAAGAGCAAGAAAAGGCAGCAAACTATTTAGGATAAAAGATTGAAAGAGAATTTTCATTTTTAAGATGGGAAGTGTAGTATACATCTGGAGGCTAAGGTCAAGAAGGCAAAGAGTATTGTACTATTTCTTTAAATAATAAGCACACTCAACATGCATAAATTCTACTGCTGCACATACACACATGAACATGACTGCAATGCTAATGCTCAAATTCATTTTCATGATGACAGATGTTATAGAAGGAATTATTTTTGAATCTACTGAAATGCTTGTAAGGTTAGCATAATTTTAGAGAGTGAAATCTGCTTAAATGGCATTAAAATTCCTCTCTAAAGAACCAAAGTCAACTGAGGTAAATAAATGCAAAGAAAAAAAATGTTTCTGCATTGGCGCTTTGGGAGCCCAAACCTGGACAATTTGGGTGGTATTCTGCAAATCACTTGGTAAATTTTGCAAATCAGAAGGTTTACCCAAACCTCTGATCCTGTTTCCTTTGGAACAGACGTCATTGTCTATGCTAAGTTTTTCTTGGCTCAGTCTTCCCTCAACCTCTTGCTATGTATATTTAAAATTCACTGTCTACAACTTTGATGAAAACAAATTATCTGGCAAGTGAAATTTTAAGTATCCTTAAGTTAGTCTAGTGATTTATAAATCTGAAGGGGAAAATATCAGTGAGAAACCAAATTTTACTATTTAGACTATTTTCTCTTGTTTTAATGCACTTTCTTGTTTTTTTCTTTAGTAAAGTTAAGATGCTAATGATTTGTTGTACTCCTTGTTCTTAGTTTTTCCTCTCAACATTTGGAAAATAATGCTACTAGTCTTTTCAACTCAAACAAAAGTAAAAGAATGGGATGTATGTAAAATTCAGTTTGGTAAATGATGACATTTGGGGAAAGAAGAGGTGATTACAACAGGAAGAGAAAATTATTCAAATGCTATAACTACATATACCTCTTAAAATGTCTTAAAGAAGCCAGAAATAACTAGTCAGACTGTTGGTAGCTTTTGGTATCCAAAAGATTTATTATTTGAAGTTAAACACCCTCAATAAAATATAGACTTGTGATGTTGTAAGAACCTAGAACATATTCAATATTTATCATTAAAAATATATCATTAAAAATATTGAAAAATTGGAAAACGCAAAAATGTGTTAAGAAAATAAAACTCTACTGAGATCTTATTACCACAGTTAATGGTACTACCTAATATTTATTGAGCACTCATGCTCCAGGCACTGCATCATGTGTCTTAATGTAGTATCTCATTTAGTCCTTCCAACATCCCCATGGTATAGGAAGGTATAACTATAAGCCTCATTTATAAGTTAGGAAACTGAAGCACCAAAAAAGAAACAAATTTCCCAAGATGAGGCAGTTAAACTGGCATGAGGACTTCTATTCTCTAGGGTTTGAAGCCCTAGAGAATTCAAATCCTAGAGAATTAAATTCCAAAGTCTCTGTAGTTAACCATTATGCTGTATTCCAAGCCCCCACCACGGTTAACATCTTTGTACGCTCCCTTCTAGGTTTCTTTATGTATACATACATATATTTTAATGAAAGGATATTGTGTGTTTGTGTGTGTTTGTATAGACAGGAGTATACATAATACATATACACAAATATATAGTGTTTTGTTTTCTGTTTTTGTTTTAACCTAGTGTTTAACTTGAAATCTCTTTGATGTTATTAAATATTCTCAGAAAAAGTAATTTTTAGGTCTGTAAAGTATTTTATCATATGGCTAAACCACAATTTATGTAATCATTCTCATTTAGATAGGCATTTGGGTAACTTTATATGTTTGCTAACATATACAGGCATACCTTGGAGATATCACAGGTGCAATGCCAGACCACTGCAATAAAGCAAATATTGCAATAAAGCAAGCCACATAAATATTTTTTTGGTTTCCAGTACATATAAAAGTTATGTTTACACTATACTGTCATCTACTAAGTATGCAATAGCATCATGTCTAAAACAAAACAGCAACATACATACCTTAATTAAAATGTGACATGGAGACATCAAGTGAGCAAATGCTGTGGAAAAATGACACCGATAGACTTGCTTGAGGCAGGGTTGCCACAAACCTTCAATTTGTAAAAATAAAATACCTAAAAAGCACAGTAAAGCAAAGCACAGTGAAACAAGGTATGCGTGTGTAATTCTGAACTTACAATCCTTGTGGATAAATCTTTGCACACTTCTTTTACATCTTAGTAATTACCTTAGTCAAGAATTTTAAAAATACTTCTCAAACTCCTTTATACTCGTTAAATTGTCCTCCAGAATAAGTGTATTCCCATTGGCAGCAGGTAAGTGTCTTTCGTACAAATTCTGGTCACCATTGCCACATGGTTAATTCTTTTCAATCTGATACATAGAAAACAGTTACTATTCTAATTGAAATATCTTTGATTACTGATAGGATATTATTTTATAGATTTATTGGCTAATGCAGATCCTATTTTGTAAATGTCCTCTTCATGTAGTTTTCTTTTGCCTAAATTTTCTATGAATTGTTCATCCTTTTTTTAATATCTATATAAGAACCCTTTGTGCATTAATCATGTCCTTTAATTTTTTAATGTAGTTCTGATTTGCAAAGTTTAAATCATATTGGGCTTTGTTTTCTCTTCTTAAGATATTCAAATATGTTGAAATAGTAAATGCACAGTGCTGGTGCAGGGTTAATTATACTTTAGTGTTCCTAAACTCCCTTTTCTATAATATTCCTCACTCTTCTTTGATAATCTCTTTCTTGTGTTACCCTGAAGACCCCAGATTGTAAACCTCTCAGGATCAGTTGCCACGATAACGTATAGATGAAAGTGTTAAACAGTGCCTTTTGTTTCAATTGTACCAGTCAATATAGGTCTAAACCTATATAGGTCTAAATGTTTAGCAGGAGGAGTTGAAGAGACATTTTGCATTAATGAAACAATGTAAAGTTGAGTCTTTGTGATAGTGATTGTTTTTGCATCGTGTCTACAAAGCTGATCTTGTTGAGGCCTGTTTTAAAATGAAAAGCATTTACTACTTTCCTCATTTATGACTTTCTTTCCAGGGCTTGTGTTTCTCACTGTCCCAGTTTACTAGCTTCTGAGTGACTTCCTTACTATTTTTAACTTCTTCATACACTCCCACCCTCTCAAGTGCCATCCTTGTACTTTCTTGAAGTCAACCCTTGCATTTTGATGTTAATTTCCCTCTATAAGAGAGCCCTTCTCTTCTGCAAACACATTGCCCACATGTGATGAATAAAAGATTATACTTGAATATCCTGTAATTGCCACATTGATCCAGACACTGGCTCCAAGAATCCAGTTTTTGTGGTTCTTCTCTAGTTTTCCAAAAAAAGTTATGATTTATGTGTTCATTCATTCAACTAAAGTTTAAAGAAATTTACAAAATAATGAGGGAAAGAAACAAGTGATCCCCCCAAATGAAAATAAGTGTGATTAATGTTAAATGGAGTTGTGTATTGAGGTCAGCACAGAGGAAGGTGGATGGACCTGTCTAGGACCGGACAAAGGCAGTGGATTCTCTGCCCAGTGTGCTCAAATGACCAATTCCTGAGACACAGAGGTTTCAGAGAGAGAAAGAGCTTATTGGTAGGCATGAAGCAGGAGAGCAGATGGCCTGTTGACTCAAAAATCTGTCTCCCCAAACTACAGTAATTCTGATCATTTTATAGTATTGAAAGATGGGCAGGTTTTAGGATAATGAGTACAGTGGCTCCAGATAATGTAATTAGAAGTGATCTAATTATTGAACATGTGCAGACTGATCGCATGCTTAGTCACAGAACATATGTAAGAAATTGACAGTCTTAATATGATGGGCATGATTTTTAGTATTATAATGAGATATAGGTGACTTGTAGGTTAAAGTCGAAGCTACTGCCCATGTCAGGTGGGCCCATTTTGGTCAGATCCAGCTTCAATTATCAAGATAACTTTGGAATTGAAGTGGGTTAGTTCTGGGCTGACCCAAGGCCCTTCATTAATAAAAATATAGGGGATGTTTAATGATCACAAGACTTCAAAGGCAAAAAAAAAAGGATAAAACAGATACAAGGGAAGGTCAGTCACAAAGCTTTTACAATCACAAGGGCACAAGGTAAGAGCTATACAATCATCATCAGAGATCAAGGCAGCTGGATTTCAGTTCAGAGATTTCGGCTATTTCCCTCTGTCCACTCCAATATACCAGAAAGTAAAAAGGAATATCTATATAATGATTCACCAAGTATAATTTTCCCTTAAATTCTTACTTCTCGGTTATATTATTAAGGTTACCATTGTGTACAAATTACGTCAAAATTCAACCGTATATTGCAACAATCATTTTATTTTTCTTTCACAACTATAAGGGTCAGGAATTGGGGAATGGCTCGTTTGGGCAGTTTTCAGTTGGGATCTCTCAGGAATCTGTGGTCAGAAGTCTGTTAGGGATGTAATTACCAGAAGCAGTGTTCACATTCTACCAAGATTGTCTATTTTTTGCCTTACTGATGGGTAAAGAAAGACTGCAAGGAAATGGAGCTATGGGTTGCCCTATCTTTCCCTTTCCTTTTATTTCATCATTTTCATTGTAAGTGGTTGGCTAATGGAGAGAAATAATATGAATAAGAAAGGATATGATAGTTTTCCTTGATTATTTGTTTCTTAGAATGCATTGCTTTCCTCCTGCATTCAAAGCCAGTTCTGAGTGGAAAAGGTGGTGTCAGGGGCATGTCAATATCCGCATTAACTCAGTTGCACATGTCACTCACTTACCTTGTACTCACTTTGAGTCTTGCACAGGGGGTCCATCAGAATTCCGTGCTCATAGGAGATTGCAAACACTATATGTGAATACAGAGCAGCTAGGAAGAGCAGACATGAATATTGTACTGTTTACTCTGTTCATATGTATGCCCCGTTGTCCCATTGGGATTCACTCACAGAACATAAATTCAAAAGATAAAATTATTAAATTTCAGGATAGTGATAGGAGAGTAATAAACCACGCATGGGACCCTCTGTAGCTGTTCATGTCAAAGGCCCATGAAGTTGACCCTGATCTGAAGGGGTGGCCTAGCAGGACATCCACAATGGCTCACTCATGTGGCTGACAGTTGGTGCTGGCTAACTGCTGCTTGCTTGGCTGTGACTGTCAACCAGGGCATTTACACGTGGCCTTTCTAACATGGTCGTCTTAGGAGAGTTAATTCATATACACAGGGTATGGCTTTCCCAGAGCAAGCATTCCCAAAAAACCAGACAGAAGCTGTGCGATCTTTTATGACTCAGCCTTAGAAATCATATAGGACAACTTCCACAGTATTTGAATGATCAAAGCAATCATTACCCTGCCCAAATTTCAGGCAAGGAAATAAAGACCTCATCTCTCAACACAGGGAATGGCAACGATTTTGCAGTCTTTTTTTTTTAAGCCACTTCAGCAGGCAACCTGGAAGGCTCTTGAGTATAATAACAACTATTATAATGTTAATAATAAATCCTTATATGTCTTTATAATTATAATTTCACAGTGTTTGCTATTATATTTGTCTAATATCCCTCACCTGACAAAGGGTTTGGGGAAGGGGAAAGATACGGAGGCCTGGAATTACAGCTCAGTTGCCATAACCTAGAAGCCTGTATTGCCTTTAGCATCTTGATTATCCCTGGGAGTTCATGTTTCCAGGTAATGAAGCAGGGTGCAAGGCAGCACTATGGGGAAGCATGATATCTGGAAAAGGTTAGGTACCCCAAATTCAGTTGGAAAAAAATTAAGTAAAGATGGTGTGATGGTTAGGCTCATGTGTCAGCTTGGCCAGGTGATGGTATCCAGGTGTCTGGTCAAGCAAGCACTGGCCCAACTGTTACTGCAAGGACATTTGTGGCTGGTTAATAAACCAGAAGGCTGTTTTATTAAATCATCAGCCAATTGACTGCATTTGTGGCTGATTACATCAACGAAGGGTGTGTCTTCTGCAGTGAGAGTATACAGTTGGCTGGATTTAATCCAATTAGTTGAAGATTTTTAAGGGAGAATAGAAAGAACTTTAACTTCTTCTTCAGCTAGCCAGCCTCTCCCGGGGAGTTCATCGAAGACATTCATCAGAGTTGCCAGCTTGCTGCCTGCCCTACGGAATTTGGACTTGTGCATCCCCACAGTTTCATGAGACATTTTTATAAAATCTCATATTTACAGGTATCTCCTGTTGGTTCTGTTTCCCTAGAGAACCGTAATTGATACGGATGGTTGACCTTGGTTTGTAGCTAAATGAGTCATACATATGGTGGGACAGAGGAAGGGCTGATTAGAGAAGAGCTTTCAAAAGGGCAAAAGGGAAGCGTTAATGGGATGCTTTTAATCTACAAAAATGAGAAAGGGGGATACTTACCTAGTGAGCTTTCTAAGTTGTTAACAGTTGTAGATTTATGAGATATATATGTCTCCAAAGAGGTACTTGGAGCTTTCATATAAAAGCAGAGCAGATAGAACTGTTTTTTCAAGCCACCAAATTTTTAATGATAATCCCTCTTTAGTGGAAAAAGGAGTCTGAAGTTTTTAAAAGCCAAAATTCCAACATTCTATGTATTTGAGGACATTTAGCCTATTCTCCATTGTATAAATATTTACTATTAATTTTTCTGTCCATATAACTAGATTATACTTCTTATGAGGGCAGTTCCTAAAAATTGTTTCAAAAAATTAATTCATCCATTTTTAGTTGTACAGCTATTGGTAATCCAATACAATCAATCCTAAGTGTACAATCAATGGCTTCTGGTATAATCACATAGTTATGCATTAACAATTACAATCTATATGAGAACATTCTCATTTCTTCTGAAAAGAAAGAAAAAAACAAAAAATCCCATACCTCTCCCTTATATCCCATTATTGACATTCAGCTTTGCTGTAGTGCCTTTGTTACAATTAATGAAATAATATTACAATGTTACTGTTAATATTGACATTCTGACAAGGATGCCAAGTCAATTCGATATGGAAATAATAGTCTTTTCATCAAATAGTGCTGGGACAACCCTATATCCACATGTGAAAGAATGAAGTAAGACTCTTACCTCACACCATATGCAAAAATTAACTCAAAATGGATTGAAGACCTAAATGTAAGAGCTAAAACTATAAAATGTTATGAAAAAAATTAGGTGCTAATCTTCATGACCTTAGGTTAGGCAATAGTTTCTTAGACATGACACCAGAAGCACAAGCAACCAAAGAAAAAAAATAGATAAATTTGACTACCTAAAAATTAAAAACTTTTGGGCTTCAAAGGACACTATCAAGAAAATGAAAAGAAAACCCACAGAATGGGAGAATATATTTGTAAATCATATATCTGATAAAAATATTGAATCCAGAATATATTAAACAAACAGAAAAAAACTTGGTACTCAATAGTAAAATGACAAATAAAAAAAAAAAAAGAAAATATATAGATGGCCCACAAGCACATGAAAAGTTGCTCAACATCATTACTTGGGAAATGCAAATCAAAACCACAGACTCTCTAGGATGGCTATAATCAAAAATATGGATAATGACAAGTATTGACAATGAGGTAGAAATATTGGAACACCCAAACATTGCCTAGTGGAGATGTAAAATGGAAGCAACTTTGTAAAGCAATTTAACAGCTCCTTCAAAATTTAACATGGAGTTATCCCATGAACCACCAATTCCATTCCTAGTTATATACCTAAGAGGATTAAAAGATATATTTACACAAAACCCTGTACATGAATGTTCATAGTGGCAATATTCACAGTAGCCAAAAGGAGTGGAAAAAACACACATTTCCATCAACTGATAATTGGATAGACACAATGTGCTATATCCGTACAATACAGTATTATTGAAGCACAAAAAGGAATGAAGTACTGATCCATGCAACAGCTTGGATCTTGAAAACATGCCAAGTCTAAGAAACCAGACACAAAAGGGCACAAATTGTAGGTGTAATTCCATGTATAGCAAATGCTAAAAATAGGAAAATCTACAAAGACAGAAAGTAGATCAGTGGTTCCCAGATGCTGGGGCTAAGGGGAGAGGTGGGGTATAAAGAGTGATTTAATGAATATGGGTTTTTTATTGGTGGGTGGTGATGAAATGTTCTGGGAATAGATAGTAGTGATGATTGTACAGCCTTGTGAATATACTAATAACCACTGATCTGTACATTTTAAAATGGACAATATTATGTTAAGTGAATTAGAGTTCAATAAAAAATTCAAACCATATAGATATATTATAATTTTTAAAAGTCTCCTTTCTCTCCCAGTCAACTTGCTAGAATAACTTTTATCAATAATTTGAAATACTATCGTATATAAACAAAAATATGTGTGCATATTTAAATAAATATGTGATACACACACACACACACACACACACACACACACACATGCAAGCACATGCAAAATTTTATTTCCCTGATATCATTGCATATGTTTTTTGCAACTTGCTTTACTGGAACTGAAAAATTTTTATAATTCTTTATTCTGGCTGTATATTTTTAATATATCTTCTAGGTGTACCATGGCCCCTTTTGAGTTTCTTTCCAAATTTCTTGCTATGACAATCAATGTTGTAATGATTCTTGATGATATATCCTGTCCATTTAGTGAGCACAAAATTCATGTAAATTTATAGAAGTAGATGAATTGGGTCAAAGGGTATGTACAGTTTTGAATATTAATTAAAGGGCAAATATTTATTATCCATTTCTTATTTTCCAGGCATTAATCTAGGAACCTATTTAATGGATATTTTCTTATTAGTCTTTTATAAGATTGTACCAATTTGCACTCCTGCCAGATTATGTGCGTATTTCTGTTTCTTCCTGACCTTATTATCACGGAGTGTCATTAAACATATTAATCTTTGATAGGCAGATAACTGCAAATTGTCTTATTTCCAATTTACAATACTGAATGAGAGTGAACATTTCTTTTTGATGTCCATTTGCTATCCCTCTTTTTAAAGAAAGTGCCTGTATATAACATCTGACCATTTGGTCTTTTGACTCAATTGTTTTTGTGTTCTTCAAGAGCTCCTTAAACATAAAGAGGAGAAAGTATTTAGCATAAGGGTTGTAAATGTAGTCTCTAGTTGTCATTTTGACATTGTTTTGGGTAATTTTGCCATGCTGAAGATTTAAGATTTTATATTATGGCTTTCGGGTGTTTTGTCATGCTGACATGAATGTCATCTCCCCTCCCCCACCCCCTTATTTTTGCCTCTAGTAATCAGCCTTACTTTAACTTACTCCAAGATTACAAACAAATTCACACTTTTTCCAGGTTTATTTTTCACATTTAAATCTTTATACCAGTTTGAAAGGAGTGAAAATCTTTAAAGTCAATGTATTCACTCTTTTTGAAATGACATAGTACATGGATATTGAGAGCATGGGAAAGACAGAGATTTGGGTCTGGGTGAAGATAAAATTATGGATTCTTTTGGAAAAAATATTTTTATTTTACCCCCTCCCTCAATACACACACAGATTGTCTGAAATTCCTAACTCTACCTACTGGGGCTTCTTTTAACAAGAATTAACTGCTTTGACTTTTGACTAAAGCCTTGGTGGTTCCAAATCACCTTAACACCACTTAAAATCTCCCTACTAGGTGACTGATATTTGATAGACTTAATGAAACAATGAAAATTTGCATTTACTTATTTGGTCTTAAAAAGTTCTTTACTTGAGGTTATTTTGCCTGCTAGTATCAAAAGTATCTCTGAATATATCTTCTGAATACTAATAGGATTATAATTTAGGATGGTTAATGAAATATTTTTCAGTTACTGTTTTTAATGAGAACCCACAATGTGCAGGTCCATTTTAACACTATATTACAGGGGCATATTTCATAGTTATTTCCATGCAGAGAGAATAAAACACACATTCAAATCCCTCCAATACAAAGGAGTATATTGCCAAATATATGTAATTGGCATGTATTTGGGATGAACTAAATTTTGGAATGCATTGGTGATATATCCCTTAAATAGTCATAAATGAAGTCATTCTTAAAGAGTTGACTCCTTCTATATCATCAAGGCAGTAACAGGCTAAGATTATGGTAAGATACTTGTCAGCCAAGAAGCATAAAAAAAAAAAAGAAATTTGGGAGTGAAAAAAAATCTAGGTCATTCTTGGGGTGTAGTGATTCTTGGAGACCAGATGAAATGCATGATGTGGATTTTGTGGATAGCTTTCATTAACGCTGCAGAGGAAACGATTGCCAAGGGCTCAGGATTTGAGACTCTATTCAAAAGATACTGGGTTGATCTTTGAGGCTTATTAAGCTGCTGGATAAAACAACCACCACAATGTATTTAGGCAATAAATATGGCAATAAATAGAATACATTAAGGAGATGAATATAGTGGGAGATCCTGGAGTAAAAATGGCCAGATATATTGATAAGCCAGCAGATAAAGGCTTGAGTACAGATGGCTATTATGGGAATAGAGAAGAAAACATGAATTTTAAAGTCATTCCAAATCGTGCATTTACATACATGATGGATATTTGGTGTGAATAGGTGCAGATAAATACCCCTGGGATGTGAAATGAAATGCAGTAAGTTTCAGTGGCTGAGAGATTCCAAAAGGAACTGAGAGGTCACTCTGGTGGGCACTCTTATGCACAACATAGATAACCCTATTTAGGTTCTAATGAATTGGAATAGCTAGCAGCAAATACCTGAAGCTATAAACTACAACCCAGAACCCTTGAATCTTGAAGACAATTGTATAAAAATAGCTTATGAGGGGTGATAATGTGATTGGGAAAGCCATGTGGATCACACTCCTCTTTGTCCAGTGTATGGATGGATAAGTAGAAAAATGGGAGCAAAAAAAAAAAAAGCACCCAGTGATCTTTTTTACTTTAATTGTTCTTTTTCACTTTAATTTTTATTCTTATTACTTTTGTGTGCGTGGTAATGAAAATGTTCAAAAATTAATTTTGGTGATGGATGCACAACTATATGGTGGTACTGTGAGCAATTGATTGTATGCTTTGTATGACTGCATGGTATGTGAGTATATCTCAATAAAATTGAATTACTAAAAAAAAAGAAAAGGCCTGGTTGCATGAGGATACACTGCAGGGATAACTGTCAGATGATTAAACAAAGCCACATGTAAAGGACGAAAATGTATTGTGTTAACTGAGTTATAGAATATCAACACTGAGTATTTAGATGAGCACAGTCAGCAAAAAAAAAAAAAGACCTTAACAACCTGAAGATTTTCATTGTTATTTAAAAAACTCTCCTGTAGTTCTTATTTTGTTAGAAATACATAGCAATGTATTTACTCTGTCTATGTTACAGAATGTTCAAAATTGCTTAATAATGGATATAAACTCACGTTTTGCATAGAGTTTTACAATTTATAAAAGTACTTTTGCATCCATTCTCTTATTTGGTTTTTACTATTGCTGTGGAAGGTGGATTTGTTGTATTCCCATTTTATAGATGAAGGTACTGAGGTTTAGAGCCTACCTCAATTACAGCTATACTAATGCAAATACAGAATGAACTTGACTATTCTACATTTGTTCTTATGGAGGTATATGAAGAAATTACCTTTATTTTTAATGGATTTTAATTTAAATATCTTTGACTTAAGCCATTACTGTAATTTTACGATGACCTTCAAAGTATATACACATTTTGTTTATTCATTAGGTTGTCATCCTAGACCTTTTAAAAAAAAAATTAGGTGCTGTCTTGCAAAGACTGTGGTTTTTATTGTCAGCAGAATTGAGGGTGGTTAATGAGATCATCTGCATAGTTTTGAGAAAGATCCTAGAAAACCTATGGTTTCTCTGTACATTCATTTAGGGCATTCACATCTGCTACTCAGTCATGAATATAATTCTTTTATGGAGCTCTAGAGGCTTTGATGAATGAAGAAGACAAAGCTTAAATTGAATCAATCATATAATGAGGCTCTTGGAATTTATATTAAATTCCATTTATTTTTTCAATCTTTGTACCAGTTTTTTATACAAATACTCTCTAATTTACTTATTTTCAGCCATTCAAGCTATACAACGTTCGGATGTCTACATTAACAGGTTGAAAAGAACAAACAAGTTGACTTCATTTATTAAAAAGATAAAAAACACACAGCTACAAAGAAATATATTTTTTATAAAATACTGAAGTGATTAGGAATCTCTATAATATAAAGCAAATTGGCCTTAAATAATCTCTTGTAAAAATTGCCTTTGTGATTAACTGAATTAGCTTTACTACACAATAGACTAATTGAAACAAAAGAAAGCAAAGTGAACACAATAAACAAAAGATTACACACTTACCCAGCACAGGGAAAGTCTCAATTGCAAAGCTAGCTTAACTCAGATGCATTTGATGTTTGTCTGTGGTGGGTGCTTCCACCTGGACTTCCAAGTCCTGATACTCTGGGAAAAATTTCTGGGCAGTTGGTAGGCACAGAGCTGAGGGGTCCAGCCGACGAGACATGGATAAGGACATTTGAAAACACAATTTTAAATAGTTAGGCTCACTTGATCTCCTATCAGATACAGAAATAAGTTTTCCTTTTGTTAGGGGAGAGGGAAATAAAAAAAAAAAAATTGCCTTTGTGCATTTCAAAATTAGTGAAGATACTCAGTCTTAAGAACACTCTACAACAATATTTCTCAAACTTACACAGTCTTATAGATTACCATATTTATGAACTAAATGTTATGACATCTGATATTTGCTTCAAAATAAAAGGCTGGGGATGGGGAGGTGCTTAGTGATATAGATATAATATGATTGGTCACTAGATAATTTTTGAAGCTTGGCAAATAATACATAGGAGTTTATCATAATATTTTTTACCTCTGTAATAAAAGTAAATAGCGATAAAACAAAAAAGAATCATTCTAATATTCCATATATACATCAAGTACATATACATGTAGTTTATATTTGTGTATGTGTATGTGTTTGATGTATGTTTGCATGTGTATATTGCTGTGTGTGTTCATGTGTGTGTGTGTGTGTGTGTGTGTGTGTATATAAATATACCCAAACATACACACATACATATATATATATATGCACACAATTCGTCATTTTCCACTAGAGAACATGGTGAATAAATATTCTGGATCTTATGTGCTACTGCTGCAATGTTCTGGAAGAAATTAAGTTACCAAATATAGTGAAGAAAGGAGACTTTTTTCCTACTTCCTGGAGATTCCTTTAATTGTCTATGTCAGAATAAGTTCTTTCCCAAGGGAAATGGGAAAACATTTCCATTTCCCAAGTAATGTCTTTATGGGATAGAAATAAATCATACTTGTGATGGTGGAACAATTTTTAAAAGTTAATTTCTGTACAACAACAACAAAAAAGAACACCTCCAAATAGCTATAAAAGCAGAGTAGAAAACAGTATATAGGAAAGTGTGATGGTTGTGGTGGTATGTGCTGGGAAAGGGGATGGTTAAGGGCTTCAGTGATATAACATTGAAGTGAGTCTATAAGGGTTTTTATGGAGAAGAGGTAAAAGAAAATTCCATACAGGCACAAAAGAGAATGGTGTATATGGAGAACTCTAAAAGTAGATTTGTATGACTTGGGAATAGTGTATTCTTAAATAACAATAACAAAACTTATAAAAATAGAGAGACCCAGATGATCAATGACCCTTAGCCTATAGGAGATGGGCTTCATTAATGATTTTAAATTGAAGGTGATATTGCCAGTTGAGTTTTAGATGGTTGTTTTGGCAGTGATTGCTATGAAAATTTGATTGAAATTGGGGAGATTAGAGTCAGGGATAACAATTAGGAAGTAATCGTAACTGTCCAGGTGAGAAAGACAAAGGTCTGAATGAATGCAGTGACAACAGTTAGTAAATTCAAAGATGTTTAGAAAATGGAGCTAACCACCATGTTGAATACAGAGAGAAAAGAGGAAGGAGGCATCAAAAAAATGACTCGAATATTTCTAATATTTGTAAGTTTGTTGCCAAAACTCATTCAGTGGCAAGCCATTGCTTGAACTGATCTGAGATTACTAAAAATCTTTATTCTATTTGGTATAAATATTCATACATTTGCAGTAGAAATATTAATGTGTTTAATTATAATTTATTGTCCTGTAAAGAGAAGAGAGTATTATAGATGGTATATGTCTGTCATACGTTTATAAAATCTGAAATATCCTAATACCTAAACACATCTGGTTCCAAGGGTTTCAGATTATGGATTTATAGTGCTATTTAATAAAATGTCATTTTGTTAGCAAGATATCACCTTGTCTCTTAAAAGGTAAAATTACCCTATGAAATTTAAATGCAATTTTTCTAGTAATTACCTGGAGAATAGGTTGTAAAATGAATGGTTTCCAGTCAAAATGGTCAACAATTGACTCAAATATGGACTGGGAAAAATGCACTTTGAATTTTCCTATTTCTAGTACTTGGCATGCTTATGTTCAGTAGAATATACATGAAAATATGGAAGGGAGGTGACCTGAGGTAGAAATATAAAGAAAGACTAAAAAGCCAATGATCAAACTTATTTGGAAGGGTAGAGAGCCCCAAAGCCAAAAACATTTTGAAAAAGAACAAAGTTGGAGGACTCACACTTCCTAACTTTAAAACTTATTACAAAGCTACAGTGGTCAAAGCAGCATGGTACTGGCCCAAGGATAGGTATATAGACCAATGGAATCAAATTGAGAGCCCAGAAAAATACCCTCACATCTATGGCCAACTCATTTTTGACAAGGCTGTCAAATCCACTCAAGTAGGAAAGAATAATGGATTCAACAAATGGTGCTGGGAGGACTGGGTATCCTGTCTCACATCTCTCTCTCACCATGTACAAAAATCAACACAAAATGGGTCAAAGACCTAAATATATGAACCAGGACCATAAAACTCCTAGAAGAAAATGTTTGGAAGCACCGTCAGAAACTTGTGTTAGGCAATGATTTCTTAGACTTTGTAACCAAAGCACAAGCATCAAAAGAAAAATTAGATAAATAGGATCTCATCAAAATTAAAAACTTTTGTGCATCAAAGAACTTTATCATGAATGTGAAAAGACAACACACTTAATGGAAATTATTTGGAAACCACATATCCGAAAGTTTTTAATATCCAGAAGTTGCAAAGAAATCCTGAACTCAACAATAAAAAGACAAACAGCCCATTTAAAAATTCGTCAAAAAACATGAATAGACATTTCTCCAAAGAGAATATACAGATGACAAAACACACGAGAAAATATGCTCAACATCATTATCTATTAGGGAGATCAAATCAAAAACATAATGAGATACCATTTCATACCCACTAGAATGGCTACTATTAAAAAACCCAGAAAATTACAAGTGTAGTCGAGGATGTAAAGAAGTATGAACAATCATTCATTGTTACTGGGAATGTAAAATGGTGCAGCTGCTGTGGAAGATAGTTTGGTGATACCTTGGAAAGTTAGATATAGAATTACCAAATGACCTGGCAATTCCACATCTAGCTATATACCTAAATGATTTGAAAGCAGGGACTTGAACAGATATTTGCACACCAATGTTCATGGTGGCATTATTCACAATTGCCAAAAGGTGGAAGAAAACCAGGTGTCCATCAACTGATGAATGTACAAATAAAATGTGGTATGTACATACAATGGAATATTATTCAGCTATTAAAAGGAATGAATTCCTGAACAACAAGGATGAACCTTGAAGGCATCATGTTGAGTGAAATAAGCTGTTCCAGTTAGCTAATGCTGCCATTATGCAAAATACCAGAAGTGGATTGGATTTTATAAAGGAGGTTTATTTGGTTACACAGTTACAGTCTTAGGCCATAAAGTGTCCAAGATAAAGGCATCAACAATAGGGTACCTTCACTGGAGGATGGCCATTGGCATCCAGAAAATCTCTGTTAGCTGGGAAGTCATGTGACTGGTGTCTGCTTGCTCCCAGGTTGCATTTCAAAATGGCGTTCTACAAAGCATCAACCTTCAACAGCTGTCTTCAAAATGTCTCTGTAAGCTGCAGCTCTTCTTCAAAATGTCACTCTCAGTTTCTCTGAGGTCCTTCTGACTGTGAACTCCAGTGATACAATTAACACCCACCCTAAATGGGTGGGGTAACACCTCCATGGAAATTATCCAATCAAAGATCTTGCCCATAGTTGATTGAGTCACATCTCCATGGAAACAATCAATAGGTTCCAACTTAATCAACGCTAATAGGTCTGCTCCCACAAGACTGCATCAAAGATAATGGCATTTTGGGGGACGTAATACATCCAAACTGGCACATGAGCCATACAAAAAAGGACAAATATTGTGTGATTTCAATGATATGAAATAATTAGACTGAGCAAAGTCATGGAGTCAGAATCTGAAATATAGGTTACCAGGGGCCAGGGTGGGAGTAGAGAATGGGGATTTAATGCTTAAATTGTGCAAAGTTTCTATGTGGGTTGATTGTAGAGTGTTGGTAATGGATGGTGGTGATGTTAGCATAACATTGTAAATGTAATTAACAGCACTGAATTATATATTGGAATGTGGTTAAAAGGGAAATTTTATGTTGTAATATGCTACTAGAATAAAAATTTAAAAATAAGAACAGGACTGGACAACACAGACAGTAAACCCTATTGTAAACTATGGACTATAGTTAATACTGCAATTATTAAACTATTCTTTCATGAATTGTGACAGATATACCACACTAATGAAAAGTGTTAATAATAGGGAGGTATATGGGGAGTCTGTATTTTATACATGATTTTTCTGTAAACCTACAACTAATCAATCAATCAGTCAATCAATCAATCAGAGATACTCCTAGAATAACACTGAAAGAGTAGTTCTTTGGTGGTCACAGGTTTTCTGATGCATCTTTATAGGAAAATTTCTACCAAAATTCTGCAGATTTTCAAAACATAACACTTCCTTATAGTCGGTTGCAGGGTATATGAAAGAGAAAACAGTCAAAAAAGAGCTGCAGTAACTGCCAGTTCATCACCAAAGAATTTGAGCTGTATCAATTGATATGCCTTGCTTTTAGCTTAAGCTTTGAAAATCCCATCAAAAGAACAATTGCTAAGTTATGATACATTTATACCATGTAATACTCTGCAGTGAATTTTAATTAATGATGTAGACCTTTATGGACTATAATGGAACTATCTCCAAGATACATTTTTAATGGAAAAAGTGGAGCTTTTAATTATGGATGCCAAGATAATTCAGATCCACCTTGCACTGAAGGCAAATGGAAAATTTGGAATATATATATGTGTATATATATATATATATATATATATATATACACATATATATATATATATAGACTTCTTGAAGGTAACAAAGAACCATCAAGTTAGTAAAAGCTTAAGGGGCTCAGGATAGGAAAAAAGAATCTAAAATACGAAGCCCTTTAATGGTGTCTGAAGCATGTCAAGAATGGGAGGCTTGACGAATCTTCTGTGCTGGTAGGAGAAGAAAAATATTCCAGGATCTCTTCAACATGACATTGAAAATCCTAGTTTTTGCAATAAGCAAATAGTAAATACCAACTTAAAAGAAAAGAAGAAACAAAAATGCCATTATTGAAGATATAATTGTACCTAGTAAATCCAAATATTCTCCAGGTAAATTATTAGAATTGATAACATTGTGGAATATAAAGTCAATTTTCAAAAATCTGTTGCCAGAAATGATTTGAAAATTAAATTCCTTCCACCTGAAACCTCTCCCTCCCCACTCCTAGCTCTTGGTGAAAAATGCTACTTACCTTGAAGACCTGGCTCCAGTATCAGTGACTTCATGAAACATTTACTAATCTGTAAATTAAAATGAAGGGATACACTACACAGTGAACCCTAAGTTAAACCATGGACTATAGTTAACAGTACAAGTATAAAAATGTGCTGGCATCAATTGTAACAAATATTCCACACCAGTGTAACGTGTTAACAAAAGGGTTGTTTATGAGAATCCAGTATTTTAAGCATGATTGATCTGTAAACCCACAACTTCTCTAATAAAGAAAACGAAATGAGAGGGGCTTTCCCCCTCCTGACTTTTCATAGCAATTTATCCACATAGGTAGCATTGTTGGCAAGATAGCCTTGAAAGTTTGAGATAACAGACTGTAAAATGGATGAATATTTGATGAAATTTGATAAATACATAAAATTTCCTTTAAAATAAAAAAAGGGGGGGGGGGACCACCAGAAAGAGAATGAGTGATCCAAGTCAGATTCTACTTATATAACTAAACTGTTTCTGAAGAAATCATCTAAACTTTAAGGATTCAAGTGAGTAAATGAGTGTGCCAGTTTGAGCGTATTGTGTCCCCCAAATGCCATTATCTTTGTGGTCTTGTGTGGGGCAGGCGTTTTGGTGATGGTTGGATTTGCTTGGAATGTGCCCCAGCCAGCTGTGGGAGATGATTCTGATGAGATGTTCCCATGGATGTGTGGCCCCACCCATTCAGGGTGGGCCTTTATCAGTGGAGCTATATAAATGAGCTGACTCGGGGGGAGGAAAGAGAGTGCAGCTGGGAGTGATGTTTTGAAGAGGAGCAAGCTTGCTAGAGAGAAATGTCCTGGGAGAAAGCCGTTTTGAGGCCGGAGTTTTGGAGCAGACGCCGGCTGCCTTCCTAGCTAGCAGAGGTTTTCTGGACGCCATTGGCCATCCTCCGGTGAAGGTGCCCGATTGCTGATGTGTTGTCTTGGACTGTAACTGCGTAGTGAAATAAACCCCCGTTTTATAAAAGCCTATCCATCTCTGGTGTTTTGCATTCTCCAGCATTAGCAAACTAGAACAATGAGTCAGGTGGGGGATAACGGGAGAAGAGGGATCCACTAAGAAAGAATACATTTTGCCTGGAACATAGAACAAAGCAAAGTCATAGAAGCAGAACCGGCAGCTGTTCTGCAGCACTGTCCAAGAGAGAGCTACTCTGGCTCATGTCTCTGTCCAGTCTTTCCCACCTGTGATGGGTGGCACCTTACTTGATGCCATTAAATAATTGAAAAATCTGACCCCTTAAACTTCTCTGGCTCTGGTTCTATAATAAGTAAGCAAACTTTTGCTTCATAAATCAACTTCCTATGTAAATCTGCCCAAGATGGAGAGAATGAATAGACTAAAAAGATATGAGCATTTGGGACTTGAGCTTTTAATCAGTCTCTTGTGATTTTGGTTAATGTTACTCACCCTTGAACTGCTCAGCTTTTGTATGCTGGTGAGACTGTGTTTCCAACTGAGGACGAGAATCACATTCATGGAAAATTTGTCCTCTGAAACCTCTGGAGTTATAGTGACTTTATCAACAATATTTTTCAAACATCAGTGGTCTGAGGCTTTTTTATGGCATTCTCACTTTCTACCTTGTATTATTTAATGCCTTGAATATGCTAAAATCAATTTCCCTTAACACCTTTGAGTAATGGATCCAAAACTGATTCACCCTGATCCTACAGTGCCTAGTCCAGTGTTTTGATAAGACATTAATTAATATTTGTTCAATTAGGAGCCAACATGAATGTGAGATACCCCAAGCAAGTATTCTACTTCCAAAGGGAAGCAGCATTTGTTACATGAAAGCCAAATCACTCTTTGCTTTAGAGTGAAAACTAATCCACAGACCAAATGCGGCCCCTGACCTATTTTTTGTACTCCTAGCATGCTATGGATGGCTTTGACATTTTTAAAGATTTGCAAAAATAAACAAACCATAAAAAAAAAAAAAATGAAAAAAACTAAGAAGAATAAATGACAGAAACTATATGTAGTTCACAAAGTCTTTAATATCTACTATCTGGCCTTTTGTCAACTCCTACCTTAGAGTTCCAAGCCAAACTATGACATTAATATTGTCCATTAAAAATGGGTAATTTGCCAATTTTGTCATGTGACTAATTTCCTGTAATTACATTTGTTTCTTGAAAAACGTCCTTTCTATATGAAAAGAGTTTTCTGAAAGGAATGTGATTTATAACCTTCCAGATTAACTTGTATTTTTTTCAGCAGAAGCTAAAAAATACTTTAGTTAATTAACATCTTATTTACTATCTTCAAGTAAATACACCATTACCATTATGTTTAAACAGTTCTTCATTGGTTATAAGTTAACACATTTTATGCTCTTTTCACCTTACTGTTATTACTTTGGATGTGCCTCTTAACCCAGTGTCTTACAATTAAATATTACATACTGCTCGCTTTTCAGAAAGGCTATAAACAGAATAACAAATAAATGGTTTTAGTTTAAATAGTTCTATACTGACTATGCTTTGCACTAATTTTACTTTGCTAATTATAAACAAGAAACAAGTTTTATACATTACTTAACTGAAGGTGAGCATTTATTTGCCTTTAATTTTTCTCACCTAAATCATCTTTGTTATTGACATTACGAATGGCCTTTTTGACTTATTTAAAATAGCCACTTGAAAGGAGAAACATATTAAGCCTGATTTAGTTAGTGATGAGGGAATAAAGTCTGACATTTTGGAGAATTATTAGTTCTAATAGAAGAGAATCTCTTAAGTGAAACATCCCTAATGTGTTTCTAAAAGGTCAAGAATTTATTACCTCATAACAGGTGAATTGGAACCACTTGATCCAGGCTAATCAATTTCTCTCCAATCTTCTTGATTTTAAATTTTTGCAGGAAGATGTATGCATAATGAAATGTAGCAAAATTGCATCAAGAGAAAGAAGCATAGAAATTTTGTTGTTTCTGTCCTTTTGTGGAGCAAGGATTGGGTAGATGAGTAGAGGGGAGGCTGAACTAAGTAAGAAGGTACATTAATGCAGAATTCATTGGTCTA
Organism: Choloepus didactylus; assembly: GCF_015220235.1. Lineage (NCBI taxonomy): Eukaryota > Metazoa > Chordata > Mammalia > Pilosa > Megalonychidae > Choloepus > Choloepus didactylus. Next base: position 173,860,528 of record NC_051307.1, on the reverse strand, counting down.
ATCCCTTATTGCACCCTTCATCCTCTTCCTCAGTCTTTTGAGGTTTACTGGGAATAACAGAGCAAGAAACTGGCAGGTATTTCCTGTATTTACAGAGGAAAACAGACATGTAAAAAAGAAAACCAGATATTAGTGATGCTGCAGAAGTACGACTCCTCTAATGCCACAAAATTTTAGAGAATTACCATATGTGCACTAATATGAGTAATTATATAGAGAGTGAATTTGCAGGACAGGGAAAACTTGGCAAGAATTCTGAATGTAACATATTGCTTAGGCATCTGCTATCAGAGCCAGCAATTACTTGGTTAAATTAAAAACATAATCAAACTGGATTTAGAAAGGAAAAGGGAAAGGGGGGAATTATTGGAGGTATATAGGATGATCTTACAGACTCTAGGACATGAAATTCAGTGGGGCTCCAGTGTATACCCAAAAAATGTAAGACACTCTCAGGAACCACCAGAACCTTTTTGCCTTCTCATACCCTCTGCCCCAATATCCTCTGTCATCCTCCTGCTTTTCTGTCCTCTCACCTGATCTTTCGTCTCTGTCTCTGTCACGAGGCTACATCCCACTTCTTTTTCTGTAGATTGGATTTATTACCATCATGTACAGGTAGAACACGCAGTTGCCCCTACATTGTATTACCTCCTCATTCTACCACTGAAATGAGACCCTGAGTTTAGTCTCTGAATCCAGATTCCCAATGACAACATGAGATTGTCTCCATTTGGGTCAGTTGCCCACTTGTGACACAAATACGCTGCAAACTCTGGGGTGAGGTTTTGTGACCCACTGACCATGGAAGATGGTTCAGAAGTGAGATTTTATAAAAGATGGGAGAAAAGGGCAAGAAGATGGCTAATGATATTTACATCTTTAGGACTTTTTTTTTTTTTTTGCCATCTGTCATTGTGAATGTTGAGGACTATTCATTCATAAAATGCTTTAAGAGCATCTGTTATGTTCTAGAGATATAATGCAGCGATATAATGCAGTCCCTACTTTCAAGGAATTTACAGTCAGCTGTGGGAGATAGACAACTTTGCAAACAAAGACAGAGGATGAATTTCCTCTGAGTAGGCTTTTGCATATTGACAAGAATGAATTTTTGAAGTACATATATAATAAAAATGTAATGCTATAAACATCCTGTTTATATTGATTGTATGTTTATCTATATCCATTTTAATTATAATGGATTGTGGGCTATTTGAGCTCAATAGCCATATCTTTTCTTAACTTGAATCATCTCCTTCTTGGTATGTTATTTTGGAATACACACATTTTCTTCTCTTATAGCTTTATTGTTCTTTGGGTGACCTATAAATGTATATTAACTGACCAAGCCCTTATGCACATTGTTGTTAAATAGAATTAGATTTTCCAAATTCTCATTCACTTATATATGACTCTGTTGCTTTGGAGATATAACTATAGGACTTTTATACAAGTTGTATTTTTTTGTGCTTTCTGAGTAGAAAAAATAAAATCCCTATTAAAACTTTAGCTACTTATGATAATCTGTGTAAAAGCATGATATGTATTTAACATGTGGAGATCCATCTTACTGATTATTAATGCAGGTTTCTAAATGAGTATTGAACACAGTGGTACAATTACCACTTAATAACTCCCTGTCTTGCCTTCCATAGAATCGTGTCCTAGGGGTTGGCTGACATAAATACTTTGAATTTAGCTTCTAGATTTTCTATGGGTTTCTTTCACTCAAAGAATCTTAGTGCATAGCAAAATATGATCCAAAATATAATACTGATAATTGACTATAATTGAGTATAAATATGGATAAAAAGAGTTTTCAAGATTTCTGACTATTAAGATTAAAAATTAGCTATGTCCCATTACTAAGGTAAAGAATTGATCTTTTGAAATGAATATTTATGCTTATAGCCTCTCAGTAGTAAGGCTGAACATATAATCTCCTTATAATCTCCACATATATCCTGAGTTGACTTCTATGTGTGCATTGCTGTTCAGATATGTGAAAAAAAAATAAATTATTATTCTATTAAAGATTAACTCAACAAAGAAAGCCAAGTAAATGAGTGTACTTAGGAAGATGGTGGTAGGTTGGCATAACTTGATTTCTTGCTAGAGTTCTGAAAAATAAAGAAATAAAGCTAATTCAGGAATGCATATGACAAATAGTGTTAGAAAAATACATCAAATCTTACTGGTACACAGTGTCAAAGAAAAGTCCTGGACGGTGAAGTGGCAGGCCAGACTATTTTCAAGCTACTGTAGTAGAAGAGAAGAGAAGCCAACAACAGCTGGTCTCAGCTCTGGTTAGCACAGAGGTAGTTAGATTTTTTAAAGGGCACAAGAGGGCAAGGAAATGGGGAGCTGGGAAATTAATGAGAGGGATCTGGAGAATGTTTGAAGGGGTCTGGCATTGGGCTGGCAGAAGAGGGTCAGGTCGTTTTGCAGTCTTAGAACAGCACAGTGATTCAGTCCTTGCAAGCACATACATTCTGCGGTTTAGCCGTATTGCACTCTCCTAAGTAAGAGCTCAGGATGGGGTCGGGGGTCTCCCCAGGGGCATGGCATATCATTAACGAAGTCCACACTGATGTATGGACAAGTACAGGGGACCAAGCAGAGTCTCTAAGAAGGATTTATAATGTAACAAATATAAACAGTTTGCTTACAGTTCATGTTTATACTTTTCCCTCCAAAAGCAACTTCATTATAAAAGTGTACTAATATAAATAACACAACACTAGATATAGAAGCAAGGATCTTTAAAGGTATAAATAATAGAATGTATCTATTGTTTTTCCTAAAATGAATGCCTTCCAATTCAGTACACTCTGCAGTTGAATCAATGCCCATTGTGTTTGTCTAATTAATTAGCTTCCGCTATTAAGTTTATTTTAACAGCTTATTTAATTTATGTTTCAAAGACTGAACATGAATGGGAGTATTTGTGACATGTCTATGAGAAGCTTTCTATTTTGTAAGTTCAAGCTTTTCAAGACAATGCGTCATCTCTGCTCTTCTTTTTGTAACTCTCCCTAGATATATGTGTGTATTTAGCAGTGTAGCCGTGTTTTCTTCACAGTGTGCCTTGAGTAAATATTATAGACTGCCTGAATGAATCTGAGAAGTGGTGTCTTTTTATGGCCTGTACTTCTCCACTATAATACCATTGACAGTGACTCCAGGTGGCCCCATCTAAGACTGAGACACTAAACATTAGTGTCTCAGTCTTAGTGTCACTTTATTAGTCTCATAAAGTGCGGATCACCTTGGAATCTGCAAGTGGAACTATAAACTGGCAACAAAGATTACAGAACTGGCAAAAAAGATTCCCTCATATCCTATTACAAGGCAATCGCCAGATTCTCTAGGAGCCTGTTCAGCTTTAAACGACTATGATTCAACTGCACATTCTCTTGGTTTTGCTCCTTGTAAATTTTGGAAACTGCTGACCACTCCTCCTCTGATAATACCTGTCTTAAAGCTGTCATGCATAACGAGGAGATTCAAGGCTCAAAACCATTGTTGCTCACCCAGGTACATTTTCCTGTATGGCACCGGGAGACTATTTCTGTCTTCTCTGAAAAGTCCATTCACTTGCTTCTGAGGTCCATCAGCTATAGCTGAACCTGAGGTCTCCCCAGTAGATGCTCTACCAACTTTTTCCAAAGACCTTTTTAGATCAATATCAGAAGTCAGAAGCAACTGATTCAATAAAACTTGGGCTCTGCTATGAGCTTTCTTACATGTTATATTTTAATTTGGTTAATCCTTGCCATCACCCCTGTAAAGTATAGGGAGGTAAATAAATGTTATTTTATAGATTAAAAAAACTGGGAGAGATGGTAAAACTGCCTAAAGGCCTCAAGTTTTCCAGTTTACTATACTCAAGTAGGAAAAACTTTTGCAACAAAAGCCAGAGTAGTACATTTAAATAAATTTTGTAAAGCCTTATTTCACATCTCAATTTTTCTAACACACTCTATTTTGTTTGTTCTGTGAGTGTGTGTATGTGTGTGTTCCCAGAAAGCATCTGATTTCTACAATTAAGTTCAGTGGGGAATTGAGAAAAGAATTCAGGTTTGTCAAAATTATGCAAATAATGTGATTTTATATATTTTTAAATCAGGATAGCCACCTCTATTTTTTCATTTTCCATATGTAAGTAAAAACTATTTTATGGCTATAAGGTTGGAAAACTTATGACATGTTTGTTTGGATAAACATCAAGAATTAAAACAAGAATGAAGGAAAATGCATTATTTAAACATCTCTCAGTTGGCTATGTCATCTTCTGTAATTAAACCTGATAAAACAATGACTTGACCTGTTTTTTGTTAATTACCTTATCGAACTTCTGATATGTTAATTATCTTTGGGCTGTATGTGCAATGGTTAGGATATGGATTCTGGAGGTTTGGCTCATTAACAGCTTCCAGTTGCATGATTTTGACCTTTCTTTGACCTCCTAGTACAAGGTTCCCATCTGTAAAATGGGAAAAATATTAGTATCTGTTCCATAGGCTCTTTGATGATTAAATAAATCAGGGAAGGTAAAGTCTTAAAAGTGTTTCTGACATGTCTTAATCATTCATAGTGTGAAATATTAATCGCTACTATTTTTGATTATTTTGAGTCTCTTTCCATGAAACTCCAATTTTATCTGCTTTATTATTTAAAGTATAATTAATAAATTATGCTTATCATCACCTGTATGTATATAATTGGTTAACTACATATTAAGTCTCTTCAATTTCTGGCCTTATAGGTAGCCATACCTAATTTAAGTGAGAACTCTGTCCTTAAAAAGCTGTGTTACTGTAGAATTTACTTAACATTTTCATCTTCAGTTTTCCTATCTGAAGAATGGAGACAAATAGAAGACATGTCTCCTTGGATTAGCATAATTTCTCTCTAATAGTAAGATTCAGTATGTGCTAATTTCTGTCTTCTTTCCCTTCTGTGGTATACTTCATTTAATCTTAAAATTGGAGCCCACATGTCCAATTTCACATTATACTGAACCAGTTAAATGAAAAATTAAACTTTGAATATTTCCAGGGTTAACATCTTACTATTTTGCAGAAACAATCACTCCCTGTTTGGATAGTTTTTACATTTAGCTATATTGTCAATCAGTGTTGTTAATGATGTTGCCTCTTTATGCATTGAATAAAACATTCAAATCATGTTATTTATAACTTCTGCATTTCCTCTGTCATGGTTCTGTAATATGAGATGCAAAGGGTAATCTACAATGGGCAGATAATTATACCTTGGTGAAATAAAAGAATAAAAAAGCAGGGGGATAAATAACTTCAGACTGTGAAATGGTAAAAAAAATGTGGAGACCAGATATGGTATTTTTTGCTTATTTGTTTTTGTATTTTTCTTTTCTTTTTCTTTTTTTTTTTTTTTCCAAATAGCAGATGAGAAGCAAAGCATATGAGATCTAGACAATGAGGAGTGATTATTTTAATCATCAGTAATCATGAGGTATGTTGAAGAGCAGTAGGTGGTACAGAATCTATTGCTTTTGTAGATGTTACAGAAGACATATTTATTGAAATGTATAGCAACTCCATACAGAAGGAACATTGCTACCCTGTCTTTTCTACAGGTAACATGTAGTATAAAGACAATGCAGTTAATTTTAAAACAACCAGTTTCTGTTTAGAAGGAATGGTGAAGTCTAACTTATGAAAAGGAAGTTGATGGAGTAAGTTTACATGTATGAAAATTGAGGGAAGATTATTTGTTCAGTTGTTTACTTTTATGTTGAATGTGTGTATTATTGCCATATCTGCCTTCAACAAACATATTTTTAATATGTGGCTTTTATTTAAATTGTGTGTTGTCTAGAAATACAAATGAGAAAAACAGTAAAAACATTTATAAGATTTTAAAGATTACTGAGTAATGCTTTCTTTGAGATAAACTTTTATTTCCTTGACTTAAAAATACTTGCAATTCAGTAATATAACAAAACCTAAATTCTCAACGATATTCCATATCTATTCTTTGAAAGCTTTTTTATACAGACAAGGGCTCATTGATTGTCTCCTAAGTATGAATGACTTAGAGCTATCTTTCAGAATATTCTTAGTACCTACATTAAAAAATGAAAAGAGAGTTAAAACCAAAGACCTAACTAAACAACTGGAGAAACTAGAGAAGGAACAGCAAACTAATCGAAAGCAAGCATAAAGAAAGAAATAACCAAGATTAGAGTGGAGATAAATAAGATGGAGAACAAAGAAAAGCAATGGAGAGAATCAGTAAAAGCAAAAGTTGGTTCCTTGAGAAGATCAATAAAATTGACTAACCCTTAGCTAGACCGACAAAGACAAAAAGAGAGAAGATGCAAATAAACAAAATTAGAAATGAGAGGAGAGTCATTACCATGGACCCCGAAGAAATAAAAAAGATCTTAAGGGGATACTATGAACAGCTATATCCCCAAAACTAGACAACTTAGATGAAATGGGCAATTTCCTAGAAACACATGAATAACATACAATGACTCAAGAAGAAATAGAAGACCTGAACAAACCAATCACAGGTAAATCAGTGATCAAAAATCTTCCAACAAAGAAAAGCCCAGGACCAGATGGCTTCACAGGCAAATTTTACCAAGCAGTTGAAGGAGAATTGACACCATTTCTGCTCATACTCTTCCAAAAAATTGAAGAAGAGGTAACACTACCTTACTCATCCTATGAAGCCAACATCACCCTAATACCAAAGCCTGCTAAAGATACTTCAAGAAAGAAAACTATAGACCAACCTCTCTAATGAATAAAGATGCAAAAATCTTCAATAAAATACTTACAAATTGTATACAACAACACATTAAAATAATTATACACCATGACCAAGTGGGTTTTATCCAGGTATGCAGGGATGGTTCAACACAAGAAAATCAATTAATGTAATATACCACATCAACAAATCGAAAGGGTAAAACCACATGATCATCTCAATTGATGCAGAAAAGGCATTTGACAAAATCCAGCCTCCTTTCTTGATAAAAACACTTTGAAAGGCAAGAATCAAAGGAAACTTCTTCAACATGATAAAGGGTGTATGTGCAAAACCCACAGCTAACATTGTACTCAATGGTGAGAGACTGAAAGCTTTCCATCTTAGATTGGGAATAAGACAGTGATGCTGTTATTCGACATTGTGCTAGAAGTTCCAGCTAGAGCAGTTAGGCAAGAAAAGAAATAAAAGACATACAAATTGGAATACAAGAATAAAACTTTCACTATTTGAAGATCACATGATCCTATATTTATAAAATTCTGATAAAACTACCACAAATCTACTTAAGCTAGTAAAAACAAGTTCTGCAAAGTGATGGGATACAAGATCAACATGAAAAAATCAGTAAGGTCTCTATGCACTAGTAATGAGCTATCTGAGGAGGTAATAAAGAAAAAAATTCCATTTACATTAGCAGCTAAAAATATTAAGTTCCTAGGAATAAACTTAACCAAGGATCTGAACCACCTGTACGCAGAAAACTACAAACTATTGCTAGAAGAAATCAAAGAAGACCTAAATAAGTAGAAAGACATTCGGTGTTCTTGGATTGGAAGGCTAAATTTCATTAAGATGTCAATTATACCCAAATTGATCTACAGAGTCAATGCAATACCAATTAAAATTCCAACAGCCTACTTTTGTAAGTGGTCTCAAATAGCCGAAAGCATCTTGAAAAAGAAGGAAGTGGGAGGACTCATGCTTCCTAATTTTAAAGCATATTATAAAGCCACAGTGGTCAAAACAGCATGGTACTGGCATAAAGACAGACAGATTGATCAATGGAATTGAATTGAGAGCTCAGAAATAAACCCTCAGATCTATGGTCAACTGATTTTTGACAATGCTCCCCAATCCACTCAACTGGGACAGATCAGTTCCTTCAATAAGTGGTGTTGGGAGAACTGAGTATCCATATCCAAAACAATGAAGTAGGCCCCCTATCTCATACCCTATACAAAAGTTAATTCAAGGACAGCTAAAAAGCAGTGAAAGATGGGGGGCAAGATGGTGGATTGGTGAGGTGTATGTTTTAGTTACTCCTCCAGGGAAGTAGGTAGAAAGCCAGGAACTGCGTGGACTGAACACCGCAGAGCAATCTGACTTTGGGCATACTTCATACAACACTCATGAACACGTCGGACTGCTGAGATCAGCGAATTCTGTAAGTTTTTGCGGCCAGGGGACCCATGCCCCTCCCTGACAGGCTCAGTCCCATGGGAGGAGGGGCTGTCAGCTCCGGGAAGGAGAAGGGAGAACTGCAGTGGCAGCCCTTATCGGAAACTCAGTCTGCTGATCCAAACTCCAACCCTAGATAGACTGAGACCAGACACCAGAGAATCTGAGAGCAGCCAGCCCAGCAGAGAGAGACAGGCATAGCAAAAAAACAGCAAGACAAACTCAAAAATAAAAGCTGATGCTTTTTGGGAGTTCTGGTGAACATAGAAAGGGGAAGGGCAGAGCTCAGGCCTGAAAGCTCATTTGCAAAACCCAAAGAAAAACTGATCTCTCTGCCCCCTGGATCTTTCCTTAATAGCCCTAATTGCTTTGTCTCTTAGCATTTCAATAACGCATAAGATCTGCCCAGAGGGCCCTTTTGTTTTTCTTTTTCTTTTCTTTTTTTATCTTTTTTTCATTTTCTAAAACAATTACTCTAAGAAGCCCAATACAGAAAGCCTCAAAGACTTACAGTTTGGGCAGGTCAAGTCAAGAGCAGAACTGAGAGCTCTGAGACAAAAGGCAATAATCCAGTGGCTGAGAAAATTCACTAAACACCACAACTTCCCAAGAAAAGGGGGGTGTCTGCTCACAGCCATCATCCTGGTGGACAGAAAACACTCCTGCCCATCACCGGCCCCATAGACCAGAGCTGCCCAGACAACCCAGTGTGACGGAAGTGCTTCAAATAACATGCATACACCACCAGATTGGGCGTGGACATTAGCCTTCCCTGCACACTCAGCTGGTTGTCCCAGACTTGGGAAGGTGGAGCAGTGGGAATTAACAAGCCCCATTCAGACATCATTTCAGCAGACTGGGAGCCTCCCTACACAGACTGGCAGCCCAGAACCACCCTGGGGGGACGGCACTCACCTGTGACATAGCACAGTCATCCCTCAACAGAGGACCAGGAGGTGCAAGGCCTGGAAGAGGGACCCATTCACAAGTCTCAGGGGCCACACGCCAATACCAAGGACTTGTGGGTCAGTGGCAGAGACAAACTGTGGCAGGACTGAACTGAAGGATTAGACTATTGCAGCAGCTTTAAAACTCCAGGAACACCAGGGAGATTTGGTTGTTAGAACTACCCCCCTCCTTGACCTCCCAGACACATGCCCCTTATACAGGGCGGGCAACACCAACTACACACGCAAGCTTGGTACACCAACTGGACCCCACAAGACTGACTCCCCCACTCACCACAGACGCAAAGCAGGGGAGAACTGGCTTGAGGGGAACAGGTGGCTCGCGGACACCACCTGCTGGTTAGTCACAGAAAGTGTACTCCACGAAGCTGTAGACCTGACAAATTAGAGATAAGGATTTCAATTGGTCTACAAATCCTAAGAGAACCCTACCAAGTTAAGCAAATGCCAAGAGGCCAAAAACAACAGAAAATTTTAAAGCATATGAAAAAACCAGAAGATATGGATAACCCAAGCCCAAGCACCCAAATCAAAAGATCAGAAGAAATACAGTACTTAGAGCAACTAATTAAAGAACTAAAGATGAACGATGAGATCATGGCACGGGATATAAAGGACATCGAGAAGAGCATGGAACAGGATATAAAGGACATCAAGAAGACCCTAGAAGAGCATAAAGAAGACATTGCAAGACTAAATAAAAAAATAGTTGATCTTATGGAAATTAAAGAAACTGTTGACCAAATTAAAAAGATTCTGGATACTCATACTACAAGAATAGAGGAAGTTGAACAATGAATCAGTGACCTGGAAGATGACAGAATGGAAAATGAAAGCACAAAAGAAAGAATGAGGAAAAAATTCGAAAAAATCGAAATGGACTTCAGGGATTTGATAGATCATATAAAACATCCAAATATAAGACTCATTGGTGTTCCAGAAGGAGAAGAAAAGGGTAAAGGTCTAGGAAGAGTATTCAAAGAAATTGTTGGGGAAAACTTCCCAAATCTTCTGAGCACCATAAATACACAAATCATAAATGCCCAGCGAACTCCAAATAGAATAAATCCAAATAAACCCACTCCGAGACATATTCTGATCACACTGTCAAATACGGAAGAGAAAGAGCAAGTTCCGAAAGCAGCAAGAGAAAAGCAATTCACCATGTACAAAGGAAAGAGCATAAGACTGACTAGTGACTACTCAGCAGCCACCATGGAGGCTGAGAAGGCAGTGGGACGATATATTTAAAATTCTGAGTGAGAAAAATTTCCAGCCAAGAATACTTTATCCAGCAAAGCTCTCCTTCAAATTTGAGGGAGAGCTTAAATTTTTCACAGACAAACAAATGCTGAGAGAATTTGCTAACAAGAGGTCTGCCCTACTGGAGATACTAAAGGGAGCCCTACAGACAGAGCAACAAAGAAAGGAGAGAGAGACATGGAGAAAGGTTCAGTAATAAAGAGATTCGGTATGGGTACATTAAAGGATATTAATAGAGGGAAAAATATATACGACAAACATAAACCAAAGGATAAGATGGCTGATTCAAGAAATGCCTTCACGGTTATAATGTTGAATGTAAATGGATTAAACTCCCCAATTAAAAGGTATAGATTTGCAGAATTGATCAAAAAAAAAATGAACCATCAATATGCTGCATACAAGAGACTCATCTTAGACACAGGGACACAAAGAAATTGAAAGTGAAAGGATGGAAAAAAATATTTCATGCCAGCTACAGCCAAAAGAAAGCAGGTGTAGCAATATTAATCTCAGATAAAATAGACTTGAAATGCAGGGCTGTTTTGAGAGACAAAGAAGGCCACTACATACTAATAAAAGGGGCAATTCAACAAGAAGAAATAACAATCATAAATGTTTATGCACCTAATCAAGGTGCCACAAAATACATGAGAGAAACACTGGCAAAACTAAAGGAAGCAATTCATGTTTCCAAAATAATTGTGGGAGACTTCAACACATCACTCTCTCCTATAGATAGATCAACCAGACAGAAGACCAATAAGGAAACTGAAAACCTAAACAATCTGATAAATGAATTGGATTTAACGGACATATATAGAACATTACATCCCAAATCACCAGGATACACATACTTCTCTAGTGCTCACGGGAGTTTCTCCAGAATAGATCATATTCTGGGACATAAAACAAGGCTCAATAAATTTAAAAAGATTGAAATTATTCAAAGCACATTCTCTGACCACAATGGAATACAATTAGAAGTCAATAACCATCAGAGACTTAGAAAATTCACAAATACCTGGAGGTTAAACAAGACACTCCTAAACAATCAGTGGGTTAAAGAAGAAATAGCAAGAGAAATTGCTAAATATATAGAGATGAATGAAAATGAGAACACAACATACCAAAACCTATGGGATGCAGCAAAAGCGGTACTGAGGGGGAAATTTATAGCACTAAATGCATATATTAAAAAGGAAGAAAGAGCCAAATCAAAGAACTAATGAATCAACTGAAGAAGCTAGAAAATGAACAGCAAACCAATCCTAAACCAAGTAGAAGAAAAGAAATAACAAGGATTAAAGCCGAAATAAATGACATAGAGAACAAAAAAAAAAAAAAAGAGAAGATAAATAACACCAAAAGTTGGTTCTTTGAGAAGATCAACAAGATTGACAAGCCCCTAGCTAGACTGACAAAATCAAAAAGAGAGAAGACCCATATAAAGAAAATAATGAATGAGAAAGGTGACATTACTGCAGATCCTGAGGTAATTAAAAAAATTATAAGAGGGTACTATGAACAACTGTATGGCAACGAACTGGATAATGTAGAGGAAATGGACAATTTCCTGGAAACATATGAACAACCTAGACTGACCAGAGAAGAAACAGAAGACTTCAACCAACCAATCATAATCAAAGAGATCCAATCAGTCATCAAAAAGCTTCCCACAAATAAATGCCCAGGGCCAGATGGCTTCACAGGGGAATTCTACCAAACTTTCCAGAAAGAACTGACACCAATCTTACTCAAACTCTTCCAAAACATTGAAAAAAATGGAACACTACCTAACTTATTTTATGAAGCTAACATCAATCTAAGGCAAAGATGCTACAAAAAAGGAAAACTACCGGCCAATCTCCCTAATGAATGTAGATGCAAAAATCCTCAACAAAATACTTGCAAATCGAATCCAAAGACACATTAAAAAAATCATACACCATGACCAAGTGGGGTTCATTCCAGGCATGCAAGGATGGTTCAACAGAAGAAAATCAATCAATGTATTACAACACATTAACAAATCAAAAGGGAAAAATCAAATGATCATCTCAGTAGATGCTGAAAAAGCATTTGACAAAATCCAACATCCGTTTTTGATAAAAACACTTCAAAAGGTAGGACTTGAAGGAAATTTCCTCAATGTGATAACGAGCATATATGAAAAACCCACAGCCAGCATAGTACTCAATGGTGAGAGACTGAAAGCCTTCCCCCTAAGGTCAGGAACAAGACAAGGATGCCCGCTGTCACCACTGTGATTCAACATTGTGCTGGAAGTGCTAGCCAGGGCAATCCGGCAAGACAAAGAAATAAAAGGCATCCAAATTGGAAAGGAAGAAGTAAAACTGTCATTGTTTGCAGATGATATGATCTTATATCTGGAAAACCCCAAGAAATCGACAATACAGCTACTAGAGCTAATAAACAAATTTAGCAAAGTAGCGGGATACAAGATTAATGCACATAAGTCAGTAATGTTTCTATATGCTAGAAATGAACAAACTGAAGAGACTCAAGAAAAAGATACCATTTTCAACAGCAACTAAAAAAATCAAGTACCTAGGAATAAAGTTAACCAAAGATGTAAAAGACCTATACAAAGAAAACTACATAACTCTATTAAAAGAAATAGAAGGGGACCTTAAAAGATGGAAAAATATTCCACGTTCATCGATAGGAAGGATAAATGTCATTAAGATGTCAATTCTACCCAAACTCATCTACAGATTCAATGCAATCCAATCAAAATTCCCTCAACCTACTTTGCAGACTTGGAAAAGCTAGTTATGAAATTTATTTGGAAAGGGAAGATGCCTCAAATTGCTAAAGACACTCTAAAAAAGAAAAACGAAGTAGGAGGACTTAACATTCCCTGACTTTGAAGCTTATTATAAAGCGACAGTAGTCAAAACAGCATGGTACTGGCACAAAGATAGACATATAGATCAATGGTATTGAATTGAGAATTCGGAGATAGACCCCCAGATCTATGGCTGACTGATCTTTTTTTTTTTTTTGACCTTTTTTTTATTGTTATTTTGAAATAAATTCAATGTTATATGAACACTTGCAAAAACAATACTAGCCCCATACACACAATTCCATCATACCCTGACTCCCCCCCCTCCCGGTAGCTCAATCCACCAATTTTAACTTGCTGTCACATTGCTATTTCTTTCCCTCTCTCCCTCCGTCCCTATCATTCATCATCTATTGCTCTGTAATCTGAACATATGAGAGTTAGCTGCACACATCCTTGAGCATTCACTATAATTCACATATACACTTCCCATGAACAAGAACATTCTTTCATGCAATCCCATTAAGCGCAGCTAAGAAGTACAATAGATTCAGCAATGATAAAAAGCTTACATTCTATATTTCCTTTTCCTTATATCTCAACTGTGTCCCTTTGAGCCACCTGTCCTCTATCCTCCTGTCCCATCCAAGTTCATCCTTAGTATTCAATTGTCATCTAGTTAGACTGACTTTTTTTTTTTTTTCAGTTGTGGAAACATATATACAGCCTAAATCTTCCCATTCCACTCCCTGCCTAGCCTTTCATTAGTGGGATTAATCACGTTTAGAATGTTGTAATGCTCTTTCCCACCATCCATTATTAGAAATTTCCCTTCACCTCAAAAAGCAACCCTACACTCATTTCTTATCTCCCCATTGCCCCTTCCCCCATTTCTCTTAACCCAAACTCTACTTTTCATCTCTATGGTTATATTCTCTGATAATTTCTTTGTGTTTACTGTGGGGCTTAAAATTAACCTCTTAAATCCATATCAAGTCTATTTTTTCTTTGATACCACCTCACTTCAATAGGACACATAAACTATGTTCCTATACTCCTTCATTCCCCCACCTTTATATAGTTGTCTAAAATTACATATTTTACATTGAGTTCAAAACCACTGATTTCTCCTTAGAGTTTGTGTATTTTATATCATGTAGGAAGTGACTAGTGGAATTACATTTCAAAAATTATTGACTTCTATTTGTATTCCATTGTGGTTGGAGAATGTGCTTTGAGTATATTCAATGTTTTTTTTTTTAAATTTCTTGGGGCTTGTTTTATGTCCCAGCTTATGGTCCCTTCTCGAGAAAGATCTGTGATCACCAGAGAAAAGTGAGTGTCCTGGTGATTTGGGATGTAAGGTACTCTATATGTCTGTTAAAATTCTCTATATCTCTTTCTCCTTTCCCTGTCTCTCCTCCAGCAGGGCTCCTCTCAGAATCTGAAGTAGGGCAGGTCTTTCATCGGCAAAGTCTCTCAGCATTTGTTTGTCTGTGAAAAATTTAAGCTCTCCCTCAAATTTGAAGAGTTTTGCTGGATAAAGTATTCTTTGTTGGAAATTTTTCTCTCTCAGAGTTTTAAATATGTCATGCCACTGCCTTCTCACCTCCATTGTTGCTGCTGAGTAGTCACTACTTAATCTTATGTTGTTTCCTTTGTATGTGGTGAATTGCTTTTCTCTTGCTACTTTCAGAACTTGCTCCTTGTCTTCAGTATTTGACAGTCTGATCAGAATATGTCTTGGAGTGGGTTTATTTGGATTTATTCTATTTGGAGTTCACTGGGCATTTATGCTTTGTGTATTTATATTGTGTAGAAGGTTGGGGAAGTTTTCCCCAACAATTTCTTTGAATACTCTTTCTAGACCTTTACCCTTCTCTTCCCCTTCTGGGACACCAATGAGTCTTAAGTTTGGACGTTTTATTTTATCTATCATATCCCTGAGATCCACTTCAATGTTTTTGATTTTTTTCTCCATTCTTTATTTTGTTTTTTCATTTTCTGTTCTGCGGGCTTCTAGGACACTGAGATGTTGTTCAGCTTCCTCTAGTCTTGTACTGTGAATATCCAGAGTCTTTTTAGTTTGGCAAACAGGTTCTTTTATTTCCATAAGATCTTCTATTTTTTTATTTACTCTTGTTATGTCTTCTTTATGCTCTTCTAGGGTCTTCTTTATGTCGCTTATATCCTGGGCCATGGTCTTCTTGATGTCCTTTAAATCCTTTTCCATGTTTTTGTTCCTCGATTGTAGATCTTTGATTAACTTTGTGAGGTATACTGTATCTTCTGATATTTTGGTTTGTGTGTTTGGAGGTGGATTTCCATATCATCTGGTTTTATCATATGCATTAAGATTTTCTGTTGTTTTTGGCCTCTTGGCATTTGTTTTGCTTGATAGGGCTCTTTCAAGTTGTAAAGTAAAAGGGATATCCATCTAATTTTTCAGGAGCACAGTTTGGTGATGTACACTTTCTCTAACTAACCAGCAGATGGCGTCTGTGAGTCACCTATATCCCTCGAGTCAGTTCTCAACCTTTTTCCGCTTTGTGTGGGGTAATGATTCTTGTGGGTTCAGTTGGAGAACTCAGTTGGGTGTGTTGCTGAGCTGTCTGCCCTGAATGTGGGGCATGTTGTATCGGGTAGCCAGGGAAGAAGGGCAGTTCTAATGTTCAAATCCCCCAGATCCCAGAGATTCAAGGCTGTCGCAAAAGTCTAATGCCTTCATTTCAGTTTAGCCGCAGCCTCTCTCTCTCGCTGATCCATTAAACCACCGGACTTGGCGTAGCGTCCCTGGGTTCTCCGAGTGGATCTCCCCTCCCAGCCACGCTCCTCCAGTAGCTTAGCCAAGGGAAGGCTGTGCTACGTCATCAATGCACGCCGTCCCACAAGGGAAGCCCCGGGCTGCCGGGCCGTGCGGTGGCACACTCCCAGCCAGAAACAAAAATGGCCGAGTGGGGCGTCTCAGCCCTCTCCTCCTCGCACCGTTCCTCCTTCCCAGCTCCGGGACAACTGGCGGGGCTCTGGGATGTGGGCAGGGCCCCAGGCAGAGTTTATCCAGCCCTCTGGGGGCTAGCTGCTAGCTGCAGGGTTTCTTTCTTCTGCTTCCGGCTCTCCCCTCCATTCCCCCGAACCCAAAGGTATCTTCTGCGGGCTATCTTCCTGGCCAGACAGCAAGAGGCCAGCCCAGCCCCCTCTTGCTGTGTTTTACTGCGTGGTTCCCACAATTGCTACTGGAGCCGCTCTTTTTTTTTTTTTTTAAACAGCCAGCTGGTCTCCATACGCTGAACTCTGGCTTCTCCAGCCCGCCGCATGGCTGGGGGTCTTCCAGCCAGCTTACTCACTCGTTTCAGAATGCCGACTCCTAGTTTCACCAAGTATATGGCCCCTCTGGAGCTAGGAGCCCTCATCCAGTTGGTGCATTGCTGTAACCAGTATTCTAGGTCACTTTCTGGTTTTTAGCTAGTGTTTTTCACGGAGGCATGTTTTTCACCCTGTCTCAGCTAGCCGCCATCTTAGTTCGCATCCCGACTGATCTTTGATAAGGCCCCCAAAGTCACTGAACTGGGTCATAAAGGTCTTTTCAACAAATGGGGCTGGGAGAGTTGGATATCCATATCCAAAAGAATGAAGAGGACCCCTACCTCACACCCTACACAAAAATTAACTCAAAATGGACCAAAGATCTCAATATAAAAGAAAGCACCATAAAACTCCTAGAAGATAACGTAGGAAAACATGTTCAAGACCTTGTATTTGGTGGCTACTTCCTAGACTTTACACCCAAAGCACAAGCAACAAAAGAAAAAATATACAGATGGGAACTCCTCAAGCTTAGAAGTTTCTGTACCTCAAAGGAGTTTGTCAAAAAGGTAAAGAGACAGCCAACTCAATGGGAAAAAATTTTTGGAAACCATGTATCTGACAAAAGACTGATATCTTGCATATATAAAGAAATCCTACAACTCAATGATAGTACAGACAGGCCAATTACAAATGGGCAAAAGATATGAAAAACAGTTCTCTGAAGAGGAAATACAAATGGCCAAGAAACACATGAAAAAATGTTCAGCTTCACTAGCTATTAGAGAGATGCAAATTAAGACCACAATGAGATACCATCTCACACCAATTAGAATGGCTGCCATTAAACAAACAGGAAACTACAAATGCTGGTGAGGATGTGGAGAAATTGGAACTCTTATTCATTGTTGGTGGGACTGTATATTGGTACAGCCACTCTAGAAGTCAGTCTGGTGGTTCCATAGAAAACTAGATACAGAGTTACCCTTCAATCCAGCGATTGCACTTGTCAGTATATACCCGGAAGATCAGAGAGCAGTGACACAAACAGATATCTGCATGCCAATGTTCATGGCAGCATTATTCACAATTGCCAAGAGATGGAAACAACCCAAATGTTCTTCAACAGATGAGTGGATAAAGAAAATGTGGTATATACACATGATGGAATACTATACGGCAGTAAGAAGGAACGATGTTGTGAAACATATGACAACATGGATGAAACTTGAAGACATAATGCTGAGCGAAATAAGCCCAGCACAAAAAGACAAATATTATATGCTACCACTAATGTGAACTTTGAAAAATGTAAAACAAATGGTTTATAATGTAGAATGTAGGGGAACTAGCGATAGAGAGCAATTAAGGAAGGGGGAACAATAATCCAAGAAGAACAGATAAGCTATCATGGGTAAATTTAATGTTCTCAGAATGCCCAGGAATGACTATGGTCTGTTAATTTCTGATGGGTATAGTAGGACCAAGTTCACAGAAATGTTGCTATATTAGGTTACTTTCTTGGGGTAGAGTAAAAAAACGTTGGAAGTAAAGTAGTTATCTTAGGTTAGTTGTCTTTTTCTTACTCCCTTGTTATGGTCTCTTTCACATGTTCTTTTATTGTATTTTTTTTTTAATTTAAAAAAATTTTTATTTTTCATACAGTTGATTTAGGAAAAAAAAAGTATAAAAAAAAAAAAAAACAAGGAAAAAAATATGGAGAGCCCCCTTGAGGAGCTGGTGTAGAATGCAGGGGTATTGGCCTGCCCTACCTCGATGGTTGCTAACATGACCACAGACATAGGGGACTGGTGGTTTGATGGGTTGAGCCCTCTACCATAGGATTTACCCTTGGGAAGATGGTTGCTGCAAAGGAGAGGCTAGGCCTCCATATAATTGTGCCTAAGAGCCTCCTCCTGAATGCCTCTTTGTTGCTCAGATGTGGCCCTCTCTCTCTAGCTAAGCCAACTTGAAAGGTGAAATCACTGCCCTCTCCCCTACGTGGGATCAGACACCCAGGGGAGTGAATCTCCCTGGCAACGTGGAATATGACTCCCGGGGAGGAATGTAGACCTGGCATCGTGGGATGGAGAACATCTTCTTGACCAAAAGGGGGATGTGAAAGGAAATGAAATAAGCTTCAGTGGCAGAGAGATTCCAAAAGGAGCCGAGAGGTCACTCTGGTGGGCACTTTTATGCACAATATAGACAACCCTTTTTAGGTTCTAATGAATTGGGGTAGCTGGTGGTAGATACCTGAAACTATAAAACTACAACCCAGAACCCTTGAATCTTGAAGACAGTTGTATAAAAATGTGGCTTATGAGGGGGGACAGTGGGATTGGGGGGCCATGGGGATCACACTCCCCTTTGTCTAGTTTGTGGATGGATGAGTGGAAAGGTGGGGGAAGGAAACAAACAAACAGACAAGGTCGCCCAGTGTTCTTTTTTACTTTAATTGCTCCTTTTCACTTTAATTATTATTCTGGTTATTTTTGTGTGTGTGGTAATGAGGGTGTTGGGGATTGAGTTTGGTAATGAATGTATAAGTACGTAATGGTACTGTTAACAATCAAATGTACGATTTGTTTTGTATGACTGTGTGGTATGTGAATATATCTCAATAAAATGAATAGTAAAAAAAAGTTAATTCAAAATGGAAAAAGATCTAAATATAAAAGTCAATACTACAAAAGTCTGAGAAGAAAATAAAAGGAGAGATCTTCAAGATCTAGTTATAGGATGTAGTTTCTTATACCTTATACCCAAAGCACAAGCAATGAAAGAACAACTAGATAAATGGGACCTCTTCAAAATTGAATACTTGGTGCTTCAAAAGAGTGAAAAGACTGCTGACTCAATGGGATAAAATATTTAGAAACCGCGGAAGTGATAAGGGTTTGACTTATCTGGAATATATAAAGAAATTGTGTAACTCAATAATAAAAAGACAAATAATTAAAAATGGGCAAAAGACATTAATAGACAATTTTATGCAAACGGCTAAAAAGCACATGACAAGATGCTTATCTTCACTAGCTATTAGGGAAATCAAATCAAAACCACAATGGGATATCATTTCATATCTACTATAATGGCCACTATTAAAAAACAGGAAACCACAAGTGTTAGAGACAATGTGGAGAAATAGGAACTCTTATTCACTGCTGGTGGGAATGTAAAATGGTACAACTGAAGTACAATGGTGCTTCCAAATGTGGAAGAATTTATTTGGTGGTTCCTCAGAAAGCTAAGTATAGAGTTGCCCTACAATCTGGCAATTCCACTACTTGTAATTATATACCGAGAAGATCTGAATGCAGGAATACAAACAGACACTTGTCTTGCACACCAATGTTCATAGTGGTATTACTCACAATTGCCGTAAGATGGAAACAACACAAGTGTCCATCAATGGGCGAAAGGATAAACAAAATGTGGTATATACATATGATGGAATATTACTCAGCTGTAAGAAAGAAGTCCTGAAGCACATGAAAACATGGATGAACCTTGAGGACATTATGTTGAGTGAAATAAGTAAGACACAGAAAACAAATATTGTGTGATCTCACTAATATGAACTAATTATAATATATATATACTCAAAGAAATAAAATCTAGAATATAGGTTACCAGGAGATAGAATGAAGCAAGAAAATGGGGAGTGGTTGCTTAATACTTGCAGAATGTTTATCTAGGTTGAACTTAAGTGTTTGCAGACAGATAGAAGTAATGGCAGCACATTTTTGTGAGTATAATTAATAGTGCTGAATAGTGAGTGAATGTGATTGAATGGGGAAATTTAGAGTCATGCATATCACCAGAAGGAAAGCTAGAGGTTAAAACATGGGAATGTATAACAGTGATCTTGCAGTGGATGATGACTGTGATTAACAGTACAAATATAAAAAAGTTCTTTCATGAACTAGAACCAATATACTACACTATTACAAGGAGTTAATAATAGAACGGTATAAGGGAGAAAATGTACCTACTACAAATTATGGACTGTAATTAACAGTATTATCTTAATATTCTTTCATCAACATTAACAAATGTACCACGCCAATACTAGGAGTCAACAATGGGAGGGATAAGGGGTATGAAATGTTTTGGATTTTCTTTTATATTTTTATTTTATCTTCTCTTTATTATTATTGGAATAATAAAAATGTTCTAATATTGATTGTGGTGATGATTGCACAATTATTCGATGATACTGGGAGCCATTGATTGTATACTTTGGATGATTTGTATGATGTTTGAATATATCTCTATAAAATTGCATTAAAAATGAAGGTAAAAGATATTTTAAGACAAAGAATATAAGAGAGAATTTGTCACCAGTAGACACAAGGTAAATTAAATATTAAGGAAATTCTCTAGTCTGTTGGAAAATTTTCTTAGAGGGAAGCTCATTAGTGCAGGAAGGAACAAACCATCGGAAGGGGAAATATATGGTAAAATTAATGAATAACAGTTTAAAAATAACAATTAAGCCTTCTGGAATGTAAATAAATTTAGAATTATAATAAATGATAACTTGAAAAAAAATAAAAGGTGAGATGTTGGTAACATAATTTAACTGTTTATTGTAAGGTCCTTGTATTTCCTATATATATATATGTATGTATATATGGTACAATTATCAATTTATAGTGATGCTAATATATCAAGGGTAGGTGTTATCTCTGGAATAAGAGATACAATAATAAAATAAGATATTATTCAGCAAAGTAATAGAGAGGATAAGTGCAATAAAAAGAAAATAGATTAATCAAAAGGAAGGCAAGAGAAAAGAAAAAAAAAGAAAAAGAGCAGAAGGGAAAAATGGAAAACAAGTAGTAAAAAGGTCATTTCATTGAATATAAACTGGCTATATAATAAAATTAAAAAGTCAAATTCTAATTTTACAAAAGGTATACTTTAAATATCAGAATGTAGAAAGATGCAAAATGAAAGGATGGCAAAAAATATTCTGTGCAAATGCTGAACAAAAGAAAACCCTTATCTAGACTAACAGGAGAATAAAGCAGAGAAGAATAAAGCAAGAAATATCACTAGAAATAAAGAGGGGTATTTCCCAATAATAATAGAAATCTAATAAAATTCTAATGTGTATGCACCTAAATATAGTTTTAAAATACAAAAAGCAAAACTGCCGGAAATGAAAGGAAAAGCAGGGAAATCACAATATAGGGTGAGATTTTGTACAGCTCTCTTAGTAATGGATAGCAAAAGGTTAAAAAAAGCAATATATAAAAAATTGGATTTATACAATATAAAATCTTGACCAAATGGAACCTATCTGGAGCATTCAAGAAACAATTGCATGTAGAGAATTGGACAAAATAGAACATTTCATGTGCCATATAGCAAGATTAAACAAATTTCAAGTTATTGAAATATTACAGTGTGTTCATTGCCAGATTGGAATTAAGATAGAAATAAATTAGAAAAAATAGCAACCAATTTCCAAATGTTTGAATATTAAAAAGGAAATCACATTGGGAATAAGAAATTATTTTCAACTGAATGTTATTAAAAATACCACATTACAAAATGAGTGTGTTACAACTAAAGCTGTGCTTAGAAGTTAAGTTAAAGCCCAAAATGCATTAATTGACAAGGAAGAGAAAGCTCTAGTGCTTTAGAGAGTGATGTATTGGTAAAAGTAACAAACAAACTGATTGATGGAATAGCATTGCAAGCCAGAGACCAATACTTACATGATTACCACAGCAGTGGAGAGAGCATGTTCTTTCCAATAAATAGTGCTGGATCAACTGGATGTGTTTATTAAAAAAAAAGAAAAGAAGAGAAAAGAAAAGAATCTTGACCTCTACCACATACAATATACGAAAATCAATTCTAGATGGGTAGTAAGCCTAAATATGAAAAGTAAAACTTTTCTGGAAAATACTGTAAAATAAAATACAGCAAAATATCTTCAAAATCTTGGAGTAGGAAAATTTTCTTAAACGGTGCAAATTACATTTGTCATACAGGGTAGGACTGACAGTTGTATTTTATTAAAAGATAACATTAAGATAATAAAATGACAAGCCACAGAATAGAAGATATTTGTGATACATGTATCCTAAAAGGTAATTACATCCAGAATATACAAAGAAATTCTCATTATCAATAAGGAAAAGAGAGGCAACCTTAAAAATAGGGGCAAAATCTTGAACAAGCACTTTACAAAATAGAACATACCAAATGCCCAGAAAACATATGAAAAGATGCTCAATATCACTAGTCAACAGGAAAATTAAAATTAAAATCATAATGATCTATATAAGCATTTGGATGGCTACAGTCTAAAAATAACATAACTAAACCAAATCAAAATTAAAAAAAAAAACCTGATGGAACAAAGTGTTGGCAAAGATGTGGAACATCTGGGTCTATCAAACACTGCTAGTGGGAATATAAAACTTTTATACCCATTTTGGAAAATCTTTGGCAGTACTTATAATACTAATCATATGCTTACATTTGACTCCACATTTCTACTGCTGGGGGCATACCCAACATAAATGCCCCCTATAAGTTCACTTTAAGTTATGCACTTAGCATGTGCACAAAAATGTTCATAGCAGTTTTATTGGTAATATTCTAAAATTTAAATCCCTCAAATACCCATCAACAACATGGATAAATCTAATTTATAGTTTTAAAAAATTTTCAAAAAAGAAATCTCCAGACTCAGCTGGTTTTGTTGGTGAATTGTTTCAAACATTTAAATAAGAAATGATACCAGTTCTACACAATCTGTTCCAGAAAATAGGATTAACAAATGTAGTTGGACTCATTGGACATTCATATGCCAAAATATGAACTTTTGCCTAAACTTCACACCTTATATAAAAGTTACTTCAAACTTATGACTTAATATTTAACACCGCAATAATTATGACCTAAATAGTTAATACCTCTTCAAATAGCTTATAAAACTGCTTACATTTTAAAAATTAAGACTTCCAAATTATCATGCATGATAAGTAAAGTCCAGGAGTGTATTTTTCACAATGAGGAAATTCTACTTATAAAAACATATGGAGATGTGTTCTAGAACTTACTAAAACAAAAGTAAAAATTTTCAGAGTTGTTATTTTACACTCATTCAACTAGAATAATTAAGAAAAAAATAATACCTAATGCTGTCAAGAGTTCAATGTAACAAAAATTCTTGTGCCTTGATAGTAGTGTCAAAATAATCATTTTGAAAACCATTTAACAATATGGATGAAAATCTAAGTTGTTCATAATTTTTGAAACAAGACATATCTAGCTCAAGGAAATTTTTTAGAATATATTAAGAATAATGTAAATGCTCAGAAAAGGTTTATCATGGAATAACTTATAAAAATGAAAAAATTGTAAAGAGACTAGATATATAACAGAATAGTTCACTCATTCCCAAAGTTCCTTGGGACACTGGGCCAAACGCTTTGTGATCAAAAGGTTCAGTGGTCAAATAAATTAGGAAAATCCTGCACACTATATTCTCCATTTCAAAATTCACAGCAAAGACCTACATATTAATGATCCCAAGATGTCCTGCAGGAGAAAATTCTGTATGTGTTTAACCCAGATATTTCCAAACTAATTTGTCCTTAGATCCCATACCTTACATGTATTATCTTGTATAATATTATTATATTATATAATATAATTATATAATATATATAACATTATATATAATGTTATTATATAATGAATTTTGATAAATGGAAAATTAGAGTAATTGAGTTAGGCTTTTAATGTTTTCCTCTGTTTAAAAATTGGGGTGATTGTATTACTTTTTCATAGACAAGTAAGAAAAAACCACTAAGCTTGAATTACTGCCCTCAGAAAGATCATAATCAGGTGGGGAGAGAAAGCCATTTAAAACTAATAAAGAATACACTGTAAAAGGGTTATGTTAGCCTTAGGAATGAGATGCTCTGTGAGCAAGGTGGTGGAAAAATATTCTCCTTGGAGGAGAACGGATGAAGAAAGGCATCAAGTATAAGATAAATCTTCCTTACTGTGATTGAGGTGTGAAAATATCCATTAGGAAGCATTAATTTTCCGACAGTTCAAATCTAACTTTTTTCTACTAATGATTGTATACTAATGATTTACTGTGAATGTACAATGATATTAACAGTTACTTCTGCCTTATCTGACATTGTATGGAAATATGAAATATAGAGTCATAGTAGAAAGAACTTGGGCCATGGATTAAATGGACCTGTGTCTAAAACCCAGTTTTGTTTTTTGATCAAAGTTCTTAGGCACTCAATCACAGTTTGATCACAATAAGAACAATCTAACTGTTGTTAAAAGCATTTTAGATAATAGTAAGCCTTTCGCTCAGTTCTTGGCTCATTAGAAATACCGCTAAATGGTAGCTATCCTCATCATCGTCACTATCTTCATCAACTGTATTAACAGGTGTTCTTCAAGTTGCAAATGCCATAAAACCAAATTGAGTACCTTGAAAAAGAAAAATAATAGGGAATGTTTTGACACCTATAAATGAGAAGGATACTAGATAACTTAAAAATGAGAAGAAAATCCTTAGTAAAGTAGGGCCTCAAGTTTGAAAACTTCTGCTTGAATCCTTCTTTCCCTGCCACTCACTTTTTCATGCCCCTGCTAAATTTCTATATTAGACATCAATCACTGTGCAACTAATTACTCCAAAACTTAGCACCTTAAAACAATAAATTTTCTCTCACACATTTTCTGTAAGTCTGGAATTGAGGAGCAGTTTAGCTGGGTGGTCCTGACTCAGGGTTTCTCATGAAGTTGCAGGTAAGATATTGGCTATGACATGAAGTTAGAATGGTCAATGCTCAGATATCCCTGAAGATTGAGAGAATGAACAAATGAGAGGGAGGAGTCATAACTGAGAAATTAGGATTTAACAAATGATTATGATGACTGCATCATTATATGGCAATTTCTTTTTAAGATCTAGTGTATTAGAATGGTCAGAAGGAAATACCTGGAAGTGTTGAACTGTAACCCAATAGCCTTGCTCTTTGATAATGATCGTGTAACTATTATTTATAAATATTACTGCTTTTATCTTATGACTGTGTGATTGTAAAAACCTTGTGACTGACACCCATTTATCCAGAGTATGGTTAGATGAGTAATAAAATAAAGACATTCATGGAAAAATAAAAATATATTGGCTATGAGCTCCATAACCTCTTACAGTCCCAAATGGAGCTGCAAGATTTGCTTACAAGGTGGTTTACATGGCTGATGAGTTAGTGCTGGCTCATGGCGGAGACATCAGTTACTTACTTTCCCTAGTGATCTTTTTAAAGATTGCACGAGTGTCCTCATGATATGGCAGCTAGCTTCCCTCAAAGCAGATGATCCAAAAGAGCTTAATGTCTTTTATGATATTGTCTTAGAAGTAACAGATCATCATTTCTTCTGTATACCCTGTTGGTTACACAGGTTAGCCCTTTTCAAGGTGGAACAACAGCATAAGTACAAAGAGGAGAGGGTCACTGGGAGCCATCTTGGAATGTGACTAGCCCATTTTCATTTTCTCAGCCTAAAACAGTATTAATTTCTTCATTCTGTGAGAAATACTGGGATTACCGCTCACAATCTAGGGAAGAGGAAGCAACTTTCTCTCAGTATCTGAACCTTATATCTCACAGAAATCCTCTGATTTGCCCAGTGTGAGTCATATATTTTCCTTTGAACAAGTCACTATGATTTGTTAGAGCTGGGGTTATGTTCCTAATCGTGAGGTCAAGGCAGGCCGTTGAAATTAGTAGACTCACTTGAGTCATTTAAGTGGGGTGGAAAAAGAGAGGAATGAGTAGAGTTAGCTTGTAAGAGGAAAACTCCATTTTCTTAACCATTATCATCATGCTAATTTCTATATGTGAGAGAGTTGGAAAGAATCTTGTTTTGTTGAAAAGATCTGGAAATTACTATTAATGTTTTAGAGACTGGCATGTCAGGGTAATTATATAAGCATCAGTAGTAAAATAGTACTACAGTTTCCTTGAGTTTCTCATAAAGTGTAATTTTTAAAAGACTTGAATTACTAATGGCTGGGTCATTTTTATTATTCATGAAAATATTTTTTAGTTATAGTCTTTAATTATCTTTTTTTAGACATTCATCAAAAACCTTTATTCACTAATTACTGTTTTGTAAGTACTGCACTTTTTAGTCCTTTAATGTTTTGAAAAATGAAGTATTAAATTAAAGACTTAAAAACAGTACAGAACTATTTACAAAACAAAATGCTCATACTATGTCATGCATATTCTAGAATTAATGCTGGGAAAAAGTATATGCTTTTGGGATATCTCTAAGTGGTCCTATGAGGTAAAATCTTACTAAAAAGTCAGTATGATACACTGTTTAAAGTTGTATTTAACTAGATCTATAATAATTATCTAACCAAATTAACAATAAAGAAAGTAATTTCTCCTTTCTACTCCGTATGTTTATCAATAAAATAGAGTATGCTGCATATAACTTAACTCACCATATTAAATCAACCATTGAAATAATAATTACTTCCTATTTCCTTAAAATTGTAATCTGAAGGAAAAAAAAAAAACCCTTATGTTTGAATATGAATATTAGATATTTTTCAGCACTTTTGTCAATTTTAGAAATTCACATATCTTTTGTAAATAGTCATTGTAAACTGGTAGATCATGCTGTTACTATTTTAAGTTAGTTTGAAATATACCCTGGAGTACATGGGTACTCTATTTATTATAGAGAGAGAGGAAAAAATTACTTTTTTCATTTGGATGGATGCACTTAAGCATTGTAGCTTCACTACAAAATACTGGAGTAACATAAGGTAATTCATAGAGGTCAGTTTTTACAAATAACCAGATTTAATTTTACCACAATACCAAGTTATTCCAGATGGTTCCTATCAATGTAATCTTGACTCTTAGGGCTTAATAATTAAGCTTAAAAATTGCTTTATGAACTTGTGGCTGTGAGCCATCATTTGCATTGACCACAGCAAAACCCTTAACACATATGAGTAGAAATTAACTCTAGCCAATTCTGAAAAACTTTTCCCTCATTTAAAATGAAATTAAGGTTACTAACATATGGATTAAAAACAAATTAATGACAGAAAAGAATTACTCAAACAACCAGTTTGCTGTACCTCTCTTAAATGCTGCTACCATTATAGAGGTCACGAAGTCAGAATAAAACAAATACATGCTTCTGTATCTGACTGCAGGGGATGTGCCATATCAAGGATAAAATTACAGTAACTTCAAATTTCCAGTCTTGTAGATTAGCTTTTCAACTTTGTATTTGAATATTATTAATACATTTTCCCACAAGTAATTATTTTAGAAATTGCTCTTCAGCACCAATATAAAATCTCAAACTGTGATGGCAACACTTACCAAAGATACTGTTTTTATTGCTTCATTACACCCACTGGGGCAATTTTATTGTTGAATATAATGGGGAAGTGTTCATTTCCCAAACAATGCAAACACATCAGGGAAAAAGTGTGTTAGAATTAGTAAAGAATAACAGATGGCATATGAGGGTTAGCATATATATAGCCCTGTAAGTAGAGCTCACTTTCTAGGGTAACTTAATATCGTTTGGAAGGCAAAGCTTGTGTTTAATGAATAACAGGACACTTCCAATAGGACATGAGTTTAGTCCCAGGCAATATAGAATCATTTGCTTAGGTCTCGCGTCTATGTCTATTAACTGCAGCTTTTGTGGTATGCCAAGCAAAAGAGCTTTGAGCTATTTAAATTTAGTTTATCATCATTACCAAATGGGAGATACACAAAATAAGTCTAAAAATATATTATTTTCTGATGATGATGAGGAGGATAATGACAGGTATTCCTGTAATACCTTTTTTAGATAATGTGAATCATTTAATTTATTAATGTTTTAAATCTACAAATGTCTAAAGCAGTCCATATTTGCCCAATATTATTGCAACTCCCTCCTTTCCTCTCCTCCTCTTTCCCTTCCTCGTTTTGGTGCCCTCACTTCTGATTCAAGTCTCCCCTCAGTTAACCACTTCTGCCTTGAACGAGGTTTAGACACTAAGAATTGACATAGGCCTGTGAAATTACATGTTATATATAAGGTCACAGAGATACAGACCAAGGAAAGCAAGGCCTTTGCTTTCTTTTAGGCCTTTCTCAATTGGGTTTCCTCATCTAACCCACTGTGCCAGTTTGAATGTATTATGTCCCCCCAAACGCCATTATCTTTGATGTAATCTTGTGTGGGCAGACCTATCAGTGTTGATTAGATTGTAATTCTTTCAGTGATTCCATGGAAATGTGCCCCACCCAACTGTAGGTGATAACTCTGATGAGATAATTTCCATGGAGGTGTGGCCCCACCCATTCAGGGTGGGCCTTGATCAGTGGAGCCATGTAAATGAGCTGACAAACAGAAGGAATTCAGTGCAGCTGAGAGTGGCATTTTGAAGAGGAGCTATAGCCAAGAGGGACACTTTGAAGAAAGCACAGGAGTTGTAGATGAGAGACAGTTTGAAGACAGCTGTTGAAAGCAGACCCTTTCTCCAGAGAAGCTAAGAGAGGAAAAATACCCCAAGTGCAACTAAGAGTGACATTTTTGAGGAACTGCAGCCCAGAGAGGAATGTCCTGGGAGAAAGCCATTTTGAAACCAGAACTTTGGAGCAGACGCCAACCACGTGCCTTCCCAGCTAACAGAGGTTTTCCGGACACCATTGGCCATCCTCCAGTGAAGGTACCTGATTGCTAATGTGTTACCTTGGACATTTTATGGCCTTAAGACTGTAACTGTGTAACCAAATAAACCCCCGTTTATAAAAGCTGATCCATCTCTGGTATTTTGCATTCCAGCAGCATTAGCAAACTAGAACACCCACAGATGAGATGATTCAAGTGGCTATTTTTTCAGTTGTCCCTGTATGATTCATATCTAGTGCCATTCTGTAACTGTGCCAATTCAGTGCTTCAATGGCAATTGGTCTCCCCATCTCTCTACTCCAAGCCCCTCTTAGTATGGCCAGCAGTATCTCCTGACACCCCAAATCTGTCTTCCTTTTACTTGCTAAAAGAAACCCATTACTTCCATTTTGTTTGCAGGATAACTTCAAAAATTTGGCTTCTGTCCCTCATTCTTCTACCAATTTTCTCTCTGATCCCTGACTAGGCACCATTTCTAGTATCCAAAGTAGAAGTTAAGGCTATGGATTGCCACTTCATCAATTCTAACAAGGTGCTGTCTGTTACCAACACAATAATAGTAACTTTTAAAAGCAATCATTATAGCAATCACTGGGATAATGTCCTACTTTAAGGTGAGGGTATTAGTTAGAATGGTGCTAAGTGCTGTAATAAACCCAAATGTCAAAGGAGAAATACAATGAAAGTTATTTCTCTCATAAAACAGTCAATGTGGATGACTTTCTCCCATTTTGTGATTCAGGGATTCAGGCTCTTTCAACTTTATGGCTCCTCCATTATAGGGCCATGGAGTTCCCAAAAACCTGGCAGCAGAAGGGGGAAGAGTCAATGGAGAAGACATACCTTATTAAAAGAGTCAATCCAAAATTGAAGCTTCATTCTTCTTCACCAACATTGGAAAGAACAGGTCATATGGTTACTGTATTAGTTTCCTATTGCTGCTGTATTAAATTACCACAAACTTATCCATGTAAATCAACCCAAATTATTATTTTACAGTTCTAGAGGTTGGAAGTCCCACATGTTTCTCACTGGGCTAAAATCAAGGTGTTAGTAGGGCAGCATTATTTTCTGGATGTTCTAGGGTAGAATCTGTTTCCTTAACTTTTTCCAGCCTCTAGAGGCCACCTGCATTCCTTGGCTTGTAGACTCTTTCCTCTGTTTTCAAAGCCAGATAAGGTGTGCCAGGTGCTGCTTACATGGCATCTCTTTGACCCAGCCTGGAAAGGCTCTCTGCTTTTAAGGACTCAAGATTAGATTGGGTCCACCCAGATAATCCAGCATAAAGTCTGGACCATTTCAAAGTCCAGACTCTTTGCTCACATCTGCACAGTCCTTTTTACCGTGGAAGCTAATGCATTCACAGGTCCCAGGTATTAGGGCATGGACATTTTTGGAGGGGCCATTGTTCCAGAATGCTGGAAGGAAGGGAAGACTAAAACTGTCGTCTGTCTGGACCACTGCATCCTAGTGACAGCTCCACACATTTGGTTGGCAGCTAGCTATTGCTGTCACACTAAACATATATGATTCTATATAGTTGAGCCTCCTTGGCTATTTTACTTAGCAATTTATGTTAGTATAATTAAAATTAGATAAACACTTTTTCTTACTTATTTCTAAATTATAGTTTTTATTTTTATTTGACTAAAATGTCTAAATATTCCTCATGAGAGGAACTTTGTTCTTTTCTGATTTCATTACTAACTCCAAGATCCCTACAAAATGAATGAAATTAAAGATCTAAATAGTGTTTGAAAAGTCTGCTTGTATCTTTGGGTGTCTATGTATGTCTAGAGTGAAATTAGTCACCACAGGAGAGCTTTCTTATTTTTAAAGTTGATTTTTTGCAAATTAATTATGGCCTTAAATAGTTCTAAACCACCAAAGTGCCCCATTAGTTAGCATGAGCTTGAGAAATAGATATGTATTTCCAGTTAATTGAAAAACATATGGTGTTGATTAGTGCTTAGCTCTCTTATTTTAATAGATCTCAATTAAGGAAATGACTATAGTGTATTTCCAGACTACAAGATGCCAGTTAAAATTGCTTCCAAGAAAAGGCACTGAAACAATAAATGAAGAAATTTCAGTACAGTATCTCCATATGATTTCTTAGGCATTTGCACAATCCTTTTTATATGTGGGAAGATTTTAGATCGTAGGGTCTCTTCATTTGTTACAATCTAGATTGAAGGCATCATTAGAATCTGACTCTGGGGCCAGAGCCAGAGTTTAAAGCCAAGGTCCACCTCATCTTAGTATGCCTGTTTCCTCATCCATAAATTGAGGATGTTTTGAGATTATTGAGGATGTTTTGAGAATTAAATTAGTTAATATTTGGAAACTGTTTCAACAGTATATGGCTGCTAGTAAACACCATATAAGTGCCTCTAAATTATTTTTCAATTAACATTAAAAAAACCCTAAGGTTTTCATTAATGTCAGTCGTAAAATAGAGTTTCCTGTGAACACATCCTAAATATGGTATTGATGATAATTACTCTAAACACTTGTTTTGAACAAGACATTTTATATGAATACTGGGATTTAGCCAATCTCGTAAGATCATGAAATGAAGTTAAGATACCAGGATTTCAGTAGGAAATTATTGGCATTGGACCAAAACCACTTCAAGTTTGTATGATCATCTCATTCTCCCCTTGCATTCAGACTTATAAAGAAAGCCAGATCAAAATCAGGAAGTTTGTCTATGAGCGGGGGATATAAGGGAAGGGTATGGGATTCTTGGTAGTAGTGTTGTTGTCTGACCTTATTATTATAATTAGTAAAAAAAAAAAAAAAATCAGAAAATTGCTTGATGGTCATGAAATCAGAATGGGGAGAGTAAAAGTAACCAAACGTTTTATGGTATCAGGGCAGGCAAAGTCTTTCACAATTGAGATGGCTATGCCAATAGCCAGTTTATTTTTATTTTTATTATCTTTTAATACAGGAATGGTCTCCCTCCAAAAGTGATTTAACAGGCTCAGGTGACACTTGCCTTCCTAATTCTTACATATGCTATCACGGTTGACCAACCCTTGGAAGTCAATATTTTTTCTTATCTCTGGATGTCTTCACTGAAGTTACCTCAAGCTACTTCTGAACTCATGCTGTCCTGGAAGCATTCGTCCCCTTCATGTTGACTTGGAAAACCTCTTGCCTGACACATTATGTGTTGCTTTCAAAGACTACTTCTTCAGATAACTTTCTTATTTTCAACATTGTAAAAAAAAACCTTATTTCCTAATTCCAATATACAATAAGTAAACTTAAGTAAGTAGTCTGAATGAATTTTGAAATATTATTTTTAAAAATGACCATTTGTCTTGGAAGGCCCTATGGCTGATTGCCACTTTTAGGAAAATATTATTGTTAAAAATTGCATTAAATAAGCCAACATGGGTTTTGTGGAATTTACTCTTCCATGTCAGCTTCTGCCATTGTCTTATCTATGTGAAATAAAGAGTGTTCTTAGGTTGACATATGGGTAAATCTGGAAGACAGTCAGCAATGATACCCTCTCTCTTCTCTGAGCAGATTTCAGACCTAACGTAACTGTCACCTCCCATTCCAGGGTGCTTTTATAGGTGGAGCAGCAATCTCTTCTAAAACAATTGATGTGAAAGTTGAGTGGTTTGCATCATATGTATATAATTGTGTATTGTTTTCATGCTACTGTGCATACTTTCTGCACACAGAATTGTTTAGCTTGCACTAAGGCTGCAATAAAAGTTGTTTTACTGATAAGCATCATTGGGTTGGAAATGATTATGACATTGAGAATACTATATCTAGATATTTTCCTACTGTGCCATTTCATTTAGCTTAAATTCCCTCAATATTCCGTTTTTTATTCAGGTCGTTGTCAATTTATATATTTCCTTCTGAAAATTCACAATCTTAAAGTTTCCAAAGCCTTTTCTAGTTTTCAACACTGGCATTTTATATCAGATGAAGAAAATCTCTCATTTCATAAGACAATAGACATAATGAACTGAGGTTGATATTAAATATAAATATAATAATATTCAATATACAGCCACATAGCTACTGATTTCAGCATTTCTGTAAGGAAAGCCATGTTTGTTTAAAACATATTTTAATTTAAACATGCTTCCAAACTCAGAATAAAGTGGGGTGAGAAACGTATTTTTTTCTTTTTTGTTAATAGCCATTTGGCACTACCATAAATTCAGAGTTGTAGGTACATGATATCTGGATCTATAAAATCTTGGAGTGTGAGGGAACTTCCATGGTAATCTACTCCACTCTCCCATTCTTTAATGTTGGGCCATCAAAGCCTTTGCTTGAGTAGTTTAATTCTGAAAGGTATAGGCAGCTATCACATGCAACAGTCTTTTCAGTTATCACACACATACTGAAGATTTTAGATCTGCTACAATTGTAGGGCTATTAAATGAGAAAATATATGTGAAAATGATTTATCAACCCTTAAAATCCAACCAAATATCAAATTATTTTAAAAAATCATTCTGAAGATAAAACACTATGTTCCTTTGTGGTCACTAAATATGGCATGAGTATAAAATATCACTTTTCCCAAACTGGAGTATATTTTGTAGCAATAGAAGGAATGAGAGATCATTTTGCCCACCTCCTTTATTCTCCAGATTTGGAAACAAAACCAGAAGTGCAGGCTTTGCTAGAGGCCACACAGGTGGAAAATGGCGAGAGCAGCACCTTTTTTTTTGAGCTTTTCTCTTCATGCCACCACTCTAAATTCATCATCAGACGCTCTAAAGTGATCTTTGAATTCACCAGAGATTGGAGTTGATATGTAGATTGAAACCCAAAGTGAAACTCATGAATTTGTACTCTACATCTCCTAAATAAAACCTTAACCTAAATGGGAACTTTCTTTTTTAATTAACAATTTTTTGCTTCACAAAAGTGATATATATTTGTTGTTGAAAGCTGAATTCAAAAATGAACTCAAGCTACAAAGAAGCTGAAATAATCACTAAAAATCCTAAAACCAAGTATGTTGCAAAATTCCATTCCAATTTAAAAAGAAACAAAGGGAGGAAGTATAGTTTGTTTACCAAAATTATTTTTAAAAATGAAAATATATTCATCAATAATGGAATACAAATATGTTTTTATCAAGATCTATTTGTTTCATGCACAATCCTTGTTACTGAAACTTCATTCTTTAGAAATAAAATGTGATAACAGTGAGATAGCATTTGATAAAGCAGACTCTACCCACTTACCATTAAAAGGTTTAATTTTAACCATTCTAGATGGAAGAAAATTTATTTAAAAAAATAGAAAAACAAAATAAAACATCTAATCAAGAAACTTCCATAACTCAGAAATTTTCTTAATGATAATAACTTTATGCAACCTAAATTATTAATGTCATAGTTTAAATTCATTTATTCTTTTTCTTTCCCTGATAGAAATGGACAGAAACTGAAAACCACCTTCATTTAATGATTTCTTGTTATGTGCTCTTAAGATTGTTATAAGGTTCTTGTTAGACTTCTTTTCAGGTCTAAGAAATCAAGTTTCTTATAATTTAAATTTATAAATCTACTTTATAGCATTTAATGGTATTTCACTTAGCTTCTTAGACCTTCATTCATCTCTCTCAGGTCCTTATTTGGAGTTAAATCTGAATATAATTCATTTGAGAAATATGAATATAATGATATTTTTATTAAAATTTCCTACATATGAGAAAATAATCTCCATTGAATTTATATAGCTATTTTCTGTCTTAAATTTATCACCCTGAATTGCTTTTAATTTACAATAACTTCTATCATTCAGCAAAGTTATTTTCAAATTTGAATCTTTGTACAGGGTCTAGAAATATTGATTTTCACAAACTTAATAAGCAGCACAATAGATGGAGTTATGTACCCAAGAAAAAACATGTCCTCAATCTTGATCCGTTTCTGTGTATGTGAACCCATTATAAATAAGACCTTTGATTTTAGTTAAGGTGTGGCCAGCTGAATCAGGATAGGGTTTAATCCTGTTAATGGAAGCGTTATAGAGAAGGCCACAAGAAAAAGCCACAGGAGCAGCCAGAAGCTGGAAGTCAAGAGAAGCTGGAAGAGAAAGGAGAAGATGCTGTCATATGCATTGTCATGTGATAGAAAAGCCATGGAACCCCAAGACTGCTGGCCAGCAGCAGATCCTGGCCCCAGGAGTAAGCATGTCTTCTAGCCTCTGAAACTGTGGGCCAATAAATTTCTGTGTTGTTAAGCCAGCCCATTATATAGTATTTGTTTTAGCAGATAGGAAACTAGGACAAACAGTCTCAGACCTTTCATTCAGATAATAAGAAAAGAAAAAAAAAGAAAAGGTACTGAGGTGAAGAATGACTACTACATAGTTGCATCTTTTTTTTTTTTTTTTTTTTTTTTGCCAATGAGTTCCTTCTTCTAAGACAGATTTTAGAGTGATACATTGGACCTTTCTGAACACAACTCTATTGCCTAATTTGCATTCTCATTGGAAAGTCTTTTAGATCTAGTATAGTAACTAAATTCCATCTCATATGGCAAATCTGAGTAATTTGTGTATTTTTACAATGATGTGTTGAGAGTGCAAAACCAAATCCAGGCTCTAAAGGAAGGAGTGTCATAATCAATTAGTGATGTCAGGCACAGGTGTGGAATGAATAATCTAGATATTCATGGGGAAAAGAATTGATTTGTTATTTTCTGTCTGTTTTACTCAAATATGCGGTTCTGGTTTGCTAATGCTGCCGCTATGCAAAATACCAGAAATGGATTGGCTTTTATAAAGGGGGTTTATTTGGTTACAAATTTATTATCCTGAGGCCTTAAAAAGTGTCCAGACTAAGGCATCAACAAGAAGATACCTTCACCGAAGAATGGCTGATGGTGTCCAGGACACATCTGTCAGCTGGGAAGGCACGTGGCTGGCATCGCTGGTCCCAGGTTATGTTTCAAAATGGCATTCTCCCAAATGTCTCTGGACTTCTGTTTTTATTCCTCTCTGTCAGCTCCTGTGCATCCTTGCTTCTTTCTCCCAGGACATTTCTCTCTAAGCATCTGGGGGTCCTCTCTTAGCTTTTCTGGAGCAAACTCTGGGCTTCATCTCTTAGCTTAGCATTTCCAAAGGTCCTTCTGTCTGCATCTCCAAGTGCCTCCAAGCGTCAGCATCAGCAAGCACCTGTGTTGGCTCTTGAGCTCTCTTAAGTAATCCAGTGAACCAATTAAGACCCACCCTGAGTGGGCGGGGTCCACATCTGCATGGAAATAATTTAATCAAAAGTTCCACCCTAATCAACAGACAGATCAGTCTGCCCCCACAAGATTGCACTAAAGATCATGGCTTTTTGGGGGGACATAATAAATCCAAGCCAGCATATATGCTTAATATGTTTTGGGGAAGCAGCAAGAATGATTTAACCCATTTAAGAAAAACATGCCTGTGCATAGGTTGTAAGCTGTTCTGTGACTTTTTATTGGCAAGCAAATCCATTTCCTTAGAAATTTGTGTTAATTTCTGGTTTCACTATTAATTAATGAAGAAGTGTTCATTGGCATATTTGGTATCCAATGCTGCATAACACTATTACCACAAATTTAGTGGATTAAAACAACAAACATTTATTATCTTTTACTTTCTATGGGTCGAGTCCAGCCATGGCTAACTGGGTCCTCTGCCAGGCTGCACCAAGAGATCAGCTGGGGCCGTGGTCTTGTCTGGGGCTCTACTGGGGAGGGAACCAACTTCAACCCTCACATGGTTGGTGGCAGTGTTTGGTTCCTTATTAGGGCTTCAATTTCTTGCTGGTCTTGGCCAGAGGCTCCCCTGAGTTCCCTGCTATATGACTCATGAAGGAAGCTCATGTGTTAGTAGTTTCTTTAAAGACAGTGAATGCCAGGAAGTGAGGATCATCAGGGCCACCCTAGAGTATGTCTGTCCCAGTTGGAATGTGTGCCGGTTTGGATGTACTGTGTCCCTCATGTTCTTTGATGCAGTCTTGTGTGGGCAGACATTATTGGTGTTGATTAGATTGGAATTCTTTGAGTGTTTCCATGGAGATGTGACTCAGTCAGCTGTGAGTGAAACATCTGATTGGGTAATTTCCATGGAGGTGTTACCCTGCCCATTCAGGGTGGGTGTTAATTGGATCACTGGAGTCCTATAAAGGAATTCACAGACAGAGGGACTCAGAGCAACACAGAGTGACATCTTGGAGAGGAGCTGCAGCTAAGAGAGGAACGTCCTGGGAGAAAGCCATTTTGAAACCAGAACTCCAAAGCAGATGCCAGCCACATGCCTTCCCAGCTAACAGAGGTTTTTGGATGCCATTGGCCACCCTCCAGTGAAGGCACCCTGTGTTGATGCCTTACCTTGGACACTTTATGGACTTAAGACTGTACCTCTGTAACCAAATAAACCCCCTTTATAAAAGCCAATCCATCTCTGATATTTTGCATTCTGGAAGCATTAGCAAACTGGAACAGAATGCATAAATTTTTCAGGGAGTTTCTCTTGATAGGAGAAAATATTTTCAAGCGGCATAAAAATATTTTTAATCATCAACAGTATCTGCCTTACTCCTTTGATAGTGAAAGGGGGGAAATGTGAAAGGCAACATGAAACTAAGAGAAATTATGTCATTTATGGAGATTAGCTTGGGAAAAACTGAATGTAGGTAGTCTTATGAGAAAGACTGTATTACAGAAAGATTAGATATGGACAACAGCTGAATTCACCAAGGCACCAAAATATATTTTAAGAATACAGAACCGTTAGGAAAAAAATTCTGGGATTTTGACACTATTGATGAGAGAGAAAGCAAAGTTTCTTAAAATAAATGAACAATGTAAACATCCGTCTGGTGAATTTTCAGCCCCAAACTTAGTCACAATAAATACCACAGTTTCACTGTTTCTGATCATATAACCAATTACCAGAATCCTACCTAACCTATATTTTCATCCTGTTCTCAAACTCCAAGGAGATTTTTTGTTTTTGAAGTATGCTGATATCCCAGGTATTTAAAAGAGTGCTGGAACAAAGGCGGTGCTCAAAAAATATTTGTTGAACTACTTTTCAAAGATCTTCAGGGCTCCTAGTTTCTTACTTGAAGTAACTTTTTACCGTATATAAACCATAATAATCTCTTTCTCCAGTTTAGGTCTTTGGAAGTTTTTTTGTTTTTTTTTTTTCCCCTGAGGCAGGCCAGTCTTAAGTTTTATAAAGCTGTTTTGGATGCAAAGTAGGATAGAGCTGAAAGCTGAAAGATATTTGGTGTCCTTTTAAGGGAACAGAGTTTAATACTTAAAGTAACCTCAAAATCAAATATGGCCTGAGATTCAATAACATGATTCATCATGCAGGCTCAGCATCTTGGTAGGATGGCAAGGACACTAATTGGCATAGTTCTAGAGGGGTCACATTTTGCCAAGGAGGCCCTGAGGGCATGACTGATTCAAGAAGATTCCTGAAATTAAAATAGCAGGTCCAAAACCAGGAAAAAATCTGCATGTTGTTTGTAAAAATAAAAATAATAAAAAAACAGTAATGCAATTTTTTTTCATAGAATGTGGAAACTTGGGGGATAATATTTATTACATTGAAATTTATGGTATGTCTGGCCTAGTAATTGAGTATGTTTTCCGGTTGAAGAATTTATTATTTTGTTTATAAGAAATGCATTTGTTTTTATTTTTAGGATTAAACTATGAGCCTGAAAAATAGTCTAATCATGATTTCATGGTGAGTCACGTGAGGAGCAAGCTAGAATTTTCTTTATCTGAGGTCTCAGAACACAAATTATTCTCAGTTTAAAATTCTAAAAGCCTACTGTTTAAAAGAGGGAAAGGAATACCTTTAAATACCTTCATTCTGTAGGTCATACTGCCACTCCAGGTTAAATTTATGTCAGAGTTCCATCACCTTGTGAAAACCATAATCTTACTGAGACTGACACATTTACTTTGATGCCATGATGTGATAAAGTCTGTAATTGAAATATAATCCATTAATCTTGATTTTTCTTAGGTAATCTGCACATTCTATAAAATCATTTCCCTGTTGTAAAAGTAAGATATTGCTAATTAAAATGTCATCATTTTTACTATTCCAAAGTGATATTTAAATCAGGAGGCTATATAAAATAATTGCTGCTGCTTAATAAAACACTTATGATAACATATGATGATCAGTTTGGATTGTCTGCTTTTCTGTGGTATTCTCCAAATTATCTTTATATTTGAATTTTGCAGGTACATTTTTGTGAATTTATAAGGAATTCATTAGATATGCTTTGTATGTACATGCATTAAAACTGAATATTATGCTAGAATATGTGTGTATATATTAGATATTTATAAAATTACAGTAATGCTATTTTTATGCCTAGTATAATGGGAATCTCCAGATACTGTAATTTTAATTTTAAATTCATACTGCACTCTAGTGGAGAATAAGATCAATGCAAAATTGTTTTTATTTTACTACTTTATAGCACTAATTATGGACTATATACAATTTTTATACTGAAATGTAGAAGATATTTTAATCTATTATAATTTTCTCAAAGGTGAAATGCTATACTATGTTTATTTAATATTTTAACATTACAGTAAAATATAGCTTTCTTTATTCATAAATAGAGATAAATTCTGTACTGAAATAGTTAATTTGATTTCTTGTAGTGTATCTGGAATATCTATAAATATGGTGACATAGATAGAACTCAAATCATATAAACATTAACCATAAATAGATGCTGAAAAGAAGTCAGTCCCTCATTTCTTCTACTGAGAACACAAGAAGGATGGCCAATTTTCTTCCATAAACTTTCAGGAAAGGGATGTTTTCACTGGGAGGTTGCACTGAGCTCTATATAGTCTATGTAAAAGTTTTTCTTAGTAAGTTTATTTTTTCAGAAACTTAAGGCCTCCAGGTTGATCCTATGGCAGATAAGCCCTGAAACCCAGAGGTACCAGTCTCCAAAAACATTAACAAGTTTCATTCCTCTACTCAATAAGGTCAACACCCCTTTCCAGCACAAAGAAGTTAAAATGGTCATTGCCCAGTTATTCCTGAAGATTGAGAGAAAGATCAAATGAGAGGGAGAAGGTGTAACTGAAATTTATATTTAACAAGTGACTGCCATTATTGACAAATTATATAGATATTTCTTTTTGGTGTCTAGTGTTTCAGAATAGCCAGCTGGAAATACCTGAAATTGCTGAACTGTAATCTGGTAGCCTTGATCTTTGATAATGATTGTATAACTACATAGCAAAAAAAAAAAAAAAAAAAAAAAAGGCAGTTGCCCGGGTTTGTATGGATCTACTTCTGGATGTTTTATTCTGTTCCACTGATCTATATATTTCTCTCTGATATACTACACTGTCTTAGTTAACCTACCTCTATGTAAGTCTTAAAATTGGGTAGAGTGCAATACTAGTGATCAATACAAGAGAGGGGTAAGGGCTATGGTATGTTTGGGGTCTTATTTTTTCTTTTCATTTCTTTTTCTGGAGTATTGCAAATATTCTAAAATGTTCATGGTGGTGAATACACAAATATATGATGATACTGTGAACCGTTGTATACTTTGGATGAATTGTATGGTGTGACTATATCTCAATAAAATTACATTAAAGAAATGACATCTTAGAGTTGCAGTTATTAGGTCATATCATAAATAATTTCTAAATCTTTGTTGTTTTTCTTTTACCTTCTTTTATTTTGGTAAGTCAAGAAAAGCTGCTTAAGATCTACCAATTACATAAGAATTTGTATAGATTATATAAACTACAACTTCCCTTAGATGAAATTGTCCAAATTGATTTGTCTTCCCCAAACGGTACATTTTCCCTTAAAAAAAAACGAAAAAACTATTGAAAAGCTCTTCATAATGTAATGGATTCTATAAGGAATTCAGTATTGGTATATTCCTTTTGTCAGAGGACTAATCCTTGAAAACAAACACTTGGAAAATATTTAGATATTTACTTTTATTTCCTCAAAGGACTTGATTTTGAAAAATTGACCAAAAATCTATCCCTTGTTTTACCCTATATAAATACTTTTAAAACTTAAAACCACTTATCAAATAAACTTATGATTTCTGTTTAGTTTTTTTTTTAAAAAAGCTAGTTCATATTTCAATTGTAACATCATGAAATATAGGTCACATTTTTATTTTCTTTATATTTTGACGAAAAATGATTGCCAGACACAACATTAGATGAAGATTTCTAAAGAGAATTGTAGTGCTTAATACTGCTTCTGCCACTGTTTGTGAGAGCAATCTGTCCTAAAAATCTTCTAGAATTATAATTCCCTATTGACTTCATTAAAAAAAAAACAAACTGTGGTGAGAGAACCCACTGAAAAACAAGAATATCTTGTTTTAGTTTACTTATGTCACTTAAAGTTATATGATTTTATAAATCATTTGTAACCCCCCTTTTAAAATATGGTTTGTGATGTTCTCAACTGCCTGTTAGCAGATATCATTTACTGTAATTTCACTGTATTTTCAAATAGTCATAGAACCTTGAGATTCTTGGAGATTTTAGAGGCACATCATTTTGACAGTGTAGCTGAACCAAGAACAAAGGATAAAACCAATCATGGACAAAGAAATGGAACCTGACTTCTTCAGAAGTAAAACGATGAAATTATTTGTAGCAAAAATTTTTCAGTCTAGAAAATGGGATTTGGTTGTCTATAAATATACTGTTTTAAATACTTTTATTTTGTATAATTTCAGTATTTTTAAATTTATTGAGACTTCTGTTGTGCCTTAACATGTAGTCTACCTGGAGAATGAGTCATGTGCACTTGAAAAGAATGTCTATTCTGCTGTCGTTTGGTGAGGCATTCAATGTAAGTATATTAGATCTAGTTGGTTTATAGTGTTCTTCAGGTCCTCTATTCCCTTCCTGAGCTTCTGTTTAGATCTTGTACTCATTTTGAAAGTAGTGTTTTGAAATCTCCAACTATTATTGTAGAATTGTTTCTCCATTCAGTTCTGTCAATGTTTGCTTCATATATTTTGGATCCCTCTTGTTAGATGCAGGTATGTTTATAATTATATCTTCTTGTTGAATTGACCCCTTTTTTCAATATGTAATGTCCTTTCTTGTCTCTTGCAACAGTTTTTGATTTAAAGTCTGTTTTATCTGATATTAGTATAGACATTCCATATCTCTTTTGATTACAATTTGAATGGACTGTTTTTCCTATCCTTTCGCTTTCAACCTGTTTGTTTATTGGGATCTAAGGTGAATCTCTTGTAAACAGAATATAGATGGCTCATGTTTCTTTCTCCATTCTGCCAATCTCTG
The DNA here is from genome assembly GCF_015220235.1 of Choloepus didactylus. Taxonomy (NCBI): domain Eukaryota; kingdom Metazoa; phylum Chordata; class Mammalia; order Pilosa; family Megalonychidae; genus Choloepus; species Choloepus didactylus. The sequence continues at coordinate 173,817,890 of NC_051307.1, read as the reverse complement.
CATTTGCTTGCAGAGTTTAGTCCATTTATATATAAGATAATTACTGATAAGGCAAGACTTACTTCTGCCCTTTTGCTACTTGTTTTTTGTACTATTTATACCTTTTTTTTTTGGTACCTCTTTTTTTTTTTTTTTTTTTTTAACCAATACTGCCTTTTTATTAGATGATCTTTTATAAGCCATTTTGAATAACTTCTCTTTCTTGATGGTTACCATAAGGGTTACATTTACTATCTTAAATATATTGCAACTTAGTTTATATTGATACCAGTTTAACTTCAATACCCTGCATATGCTGTGTTCCTATGTCCCCATGCCCCTCCCCTTTATGCTGTTCTTGTCACAAATTACATCTTTACACTTGTGCCCAGTAACAATGGATATGCTTATTTTTTATGCATTTGAATTTTATGCCATATAACACAAAAAAGGTAGCATTACAAATGAAAAATTCTATAATACTGACTTTTCAATTTACCACTCTAGTTACGTATACCATGGTACTTATTGCATCACAGAGCTTTGAGTTATCGTCTAGTGTCCTTTCTTTACAATGTGGAGGATTCCCTTTACATTTCTTGTAAGGCAGGTATAATGGCAATGAACCCCTTCAGCTTTTGTTTATGCGGAAATGTCTTAATTTCTCCTTCATTTTTGAAGGACAGCTTTGCCATATATATATTATTCTTGGATAACAAGTTTTTTCTTTCAGCACTTTAAACACATCCTCACACTGCCTTGTAGTCTACATGGATTCTAATGATAAATCTGATGTTTGTCTTATTAAGGATCCCTTGCATGTGATGCATCACTTCTTTCTTACTGTTTCAAGATTCTGTCTTTGTCCTTAGCATTTAACCATTTGATTATAATGTATCTCAGTGTAGATACATGCTTGTCATTTGCTGAGCTTCTTGGATTTGTATATTTGTATCTTTCCTCAGATTTGAGAAGTTTTCTGCCATTCATTCTTTGAATTTTTTTTTTCCTCTTTATCTCTCTTCTTCTGGAATCCTTGTGATGCATATATTAGTATGCTTGACAGTTTCCCACAGGTTGCTCAGGGTCTGCTCATTTTTTTTTTTTTTCTTTTTTTCATTCTTTCCTCTCCTCATATTGAACAATTTTAATAAAATTATCTCTGGGTTTACTTTCTTCTGACTCTCCAATCTGCTGTTGAATCCCTCTATTGAATTTTTCATTTCAATTCTTGTGCATCTCAGCTTCAGAATTTTCATTTGGTTCTTCTGTATAATTTCTATCTTATTATTGAAATGTTCATTTTGTTCATGTATTGTTTTCCTGGTTTCCTGTAGTTCTCTGTCCATGTTTTCCTTTAGTTTATGAATCTTATTTGAGAGAATTGATCTAAGATATTTGATTAGTAATTAATAGTTTCTGTTGAATTTCTTTTTTCCTATGACTGATCTGTACTTTCCTGCCTCCTTGTATGTTTTGTAATTTATTGTTTTATTGTTGATAATGGGACATTGTGTATATTATGTTGTGGTAACCCTGGAAATCTAGTTCTCCCGCTCCTCAGTCTGCCAGACCAAGAACAAGAAAAAATAAAAGGGGGAAAAAAAAGAAAAGCAAAAGAGGGAGAATAGGAAAATAAAAGCTGACACATAGACAGAACACTAAAAAAAAGTGTTTGACTCCCCAAGTCTCTTGGTTGATTCTGGTAGGAAGCCATATGTTGCTGCTATCAAGGGCAAAACCAAGGCCTTTATCCACCCTGGACCCTCAGTATCTTCCAGAACACAAAAAAAAGAGGGAAAAAAGGAAAGCAACACAACAACAACAAAAATGCACTGTTTCTACATCCTGGTAGATCCTAGTGTGAGCCTGAAGTTGCTGTTGCTGAGATGGCCCAAACCAAGGCTAGCATCTGATTGCTCTGGGGTCCCCTAAACCAAACAACACAAGCAAGAGAAAGAAAGAAACCCAACCAAAAATATTAATATTAGTAATAATAATTCACACCGGGTCTTTATATTTCTGTAGGTGCTGGTGTGAGGCCAGAAGCTGCTGCTGCCCATAGGGCCAAACCCAATACTAGCATTCATACTAGGTTCTCAGGGATATGCCAGACCAAGAAACATCCATACACAAAGGAAAGAAAACCAGTGGGGATAAACAGATGTGCTGGCTCTTTATGTCCTGGTGGAAGTAGGTGGGAAGCCAGAAGCTGTTGCTGCTGAGAGAGATGCGACTGAGACCGAAACCAAGGCTGAAACTGAGACCAGCATCTGTGCTGAGCCTTTAAGGATCTGTCAGGCCAGGAAACACCCACACATGAAGAAAAAGAAAAAAAGCAAAGAAGGTGCCCTGGCTCTTTACATCCCAGTGGATGCTGGTGGGAAGCTGGAAGCTGCTGCTGCCCAGAGGGCTGAAACCAGAGTGAACATCCATGCTGGTCCCTCAGGGATCCCCTGACAGCCCTCAACTTTAACCTGAGCTTCTAAAGGACAAGGTTTCCTCTGCCTGCCCTGGTCCTAGCTGATCTTTCTTGGAATTTAGGCTACATTTCTGAAGACACTGGGGTATGGAATGGGGGATGTTCACTGGAATGTGCTTTCACTTACTAAAGTTGAACTCCAGCAGCCTCTCCCTTTGTCTGGCACTCCCATGGTTGTGCTAAATGTCTAGTGTGGTTCCAGGGATACCGCCCAGTCAATCCAATCCCTTTTCAAAACTCTCGTTTTTCTGCTGAAGGGAGTGATCTAAGTCTTCCTACTCTGCCATTTCACATCTTAGAATCTCTAGTTTTATATTACTCTTTGTTAGAGTTGTGATAGAATTGAAATAGCAAAGAGAAAAAGCAGTTTATGAATTCTAAATTATATGGGTGTTGGGTGGATATATGGGGTGTGCAAAAGTAGCTCATCCTTCATTTTGAATGGAATCAATTGAAAATAGACATAAGGAATTATTTGAGGTATATGAGGTTTTTGTTTGTGATTTTGTAAGTTAGTTGTTTAATGGGCAAAGCTGAAATAGAGAAGAGGGCTTGGAACCATGCCTGATGTTAGACTTCCCACCCTTTCCTCCCTAAATTGCATTTATCTACCCAGTCACGAGGAGGGCAGCTAGTTGCAGAAATGTTGACCTTTCAGGCAGGGATAGGAAATTGTACACTGTGAGTTCATATATGGTAACCAAGGAGGTGAGAGAGCATAATTTGGGGGTAATTTGAAATTTAGAGTCAAGATGGTGGGCCAAAAATGACCCTTTCCCTCATCCTCCCCAATTACAATGTTCACTTTTCCTGCTGTAGGGAAGAATAAGCAAGGGATGAACAGAAGCTTTTTCTTCAGTTCTTCCCCAGAGCATATAAGTTCTAGAGAAGCTATTGTTTTGTGGGTCAAGGAGAAAGAGCGAAAGAGTGAGAGACAGAGCGAGAGTGAGGGGGAGAGAGAATATGGTTCCTGCTCTGTTTCTCAATATTTGAAGTATACATAAACCTTTAATTTTAGAATAGTTTTCTGTTTTCAGAAAAGTTACAAAATTGTACAGAGAGTTCCCATATTGCAGCCCACCCAGTCTCCTCTCTTAACATCCTACATTAATATAGTGCGTTCATCACAACTAATGTACCAATTATTATACATTATTATTAACCAAACTCCATATTTTATTTGGATTTCATTAGTTTTTTCCATAATGTCCTTTTTCTGTTCCAGGATTCCACATTAAATTTAGTCATCATGTTTATTTAGTCTTTTGGACTGTGACAATTTCTCAGACTTTACTTGTTTTTGATAGCCTTGACAGTTTTGGTAAGTCCTGGTCAGGCATATTGTAGCCTGTCCCTCAACTTGGGTTTGCCTGATGTTTCTATCATGGTTTGACTGGTGTTATGTATTTGGGGGAGGAAGAGCACAGAGGTGAAGTACCATTCTCAACATATCACATCAAGGGTACATCCCATCAACATGACTTATTACTGTTGATATTGACCTTGATCATCTGGCCACGGTTGTGTTTACCACGTTTCTCTACTATAGATTTCCTTTATCTTCACTTTGTATACTGTACTTTTTGGAAACAAGTCAATAAGTATAGCACACACTTAAAGGATAGGGAGTTATGCTCTACCTCTTTTGTGGGGTGGAGGGGTGGTCGTGGTGGTAATCTACTTAAATTACTTGGGATTCTTCTACATGGGAGGTTTCTATCTTCTTCACAATTATCATTTTTTATATCAGCATTTGTTTTATATTTTGGTTTATAATCCTGAAATATGCTATTTTGGTTGTTGCTCAGATTGTTCCAGCTTTAGTCATTGGGAGCTCTTTCGGTTGGCTCCTTTATCTGTTCCCCACCTTCTTATTATTAATCAACTGGGTTATACCTGGCTTGAGTCCACTAGGGATATGGCCTGTTCCTGCAGGGATGGGTTGGGGAAAAGAAGATCAACACTTTTCAGGACAGACCTGATATCAATTGCTGATGTGTTGTTTCAAGTACTGACATTTCAGCTTTTGTCTCAGGAGGCTCTCTTTGGGTCCTAACAATGCTCTAAGTAAATTAACTGCAAGAACCATGTAACATCTCAGGAAAACAAGTGTTTCCAGGTTTATTTTTTTTCTCAAAATATGATACATTGCTTAATAAAGCTTATCAAAGGTAGGTTATGTTACCACTTTTTAATTATTCCAGTGAGTCTGTAGGACTAAAACTAGCTTCACATCCACAAAATTAAAACATACACGCAATAAAATGCCTAAGTCCCACAGTAATCATACCAGGGTAATTCTAGTCCTTGAACCTTTTACATAGTACAGTGTAGAGCCACATTACTGTGTTCAATCATGGATCTTCCTTTTGTCTTAGTGGTATCTGGTAGATAGAGGTTAGGTGGAAAAAACATGGACAAATTGATAAAATATTTTTAGTTTGAAGCCAGTTGCCTGAAGTCTGTGACCTCTGAATTTTTTCTCAGTGGAACTCAACTAAGCAAAATTTCCATTCTAAAATTTGAACATGACACTTTTCCTATACTGAGAAGGAAAATCACCAATGCATATTGCCTCCTGTTTCAGAGAAGGGCATTTGAGAGTTATGCTTTTCTTGCAAAATCTATAAATGTTTGATGATGTCACACCCTAGTCACAAGAATTTATTTGAGGTTCCCTTTGTACTCTAGTGTCCATGCCACTGAGTTAATATATCTTACTTTCTATTTCCATTGAGAATTGTCCTTGCTCCTAGTGCAAAATTAATTGTTGACTCTGGTGACCTACCCTTCACTTCTTGTGAGCAGGGCAACGCTCATGTGTAAGTAAATCTCATGGCCTTGGAAGAAAATTCCTTCTCAGTATGTTCCCCTGGCAAATTATTGTAGAACTTCTTATTTTATGGGTCGAGGTAGAAATATGAATCAAGGAAGAAAATGTTTCTTTCAAACATTTATATAAATATTTAGCAAAAATGATGTGTCACAAGGGTTTATTTGTGGGAACTATGTCTAAAGTATGTCTTAGTTCTGATCCTAAAATGTTCATTAAAGCTCTTTTTTTCTTATTTCTTTGAAACCTACTGATTTAGATTTTCCTAATGTAATATTTTTTCATAATGTAAAATTTCATCATGTAAAATTTTGAAAATACAGAAAAACTGAAGGAAAAAATCAATCTTAATTGTACCATTCAGAATCAACTACTGCTAAAATTTTTCCTTTTCTAGATTGTATTTTACTTGTTGTAAACATTGCATGTAAATTTAAGTCTCGTGTTACCTTTCCACTTATTATATACAAAAATTTTTCCATGTTATAACATTTTCCCAACTTTGCTTTGAATGGCTTTACAATAGTGCAGTAGTAAATGCAGCATAATTTGCTTAATCTTTTCCCTACTTAAAGGTATTTGATACAAAAAAGAGACTTACCCCCTGAGTACCTCTTTGTTGCTCAGATGTGGCCCTCTCTCTCTCTAACTGAGCCATCTCTACAGGTGAACTCGCTGCCCTCCCCTCTACGTGGGACTCAACTCCCAGGGATGTAAATCTCCCTGGCAACGCAGAGTATGACTCCCGGGGATGAATGTGGACCCAGCATCGTGGGACTGAGAGTATCTTCTTGACCAAAAGGGGGATGCAAAATGAGATGAAATAGTTTCAGTGGCTGAGAGATTCCAAATGGAGTCGAGAGGTCACTCTGGTGGACATTCTTATGCACTATATAGATAACACCTCTTAGGCTTTAATGTATTGGAATAGCTAGAAGTAAATACCTGAAACTACCAAACTCCAACCCAGCAGTCTGGACTCCTGAAGACAATTATATAATAATGTAGATACAAAGGGTGACAGTGTGATTGTGAAGACCTTGTGGATCACACCCCCTTTATCTAGTGTATGGATGAGTGGAGGAATGGGGATAAAAACTAAAGGACAAATGGGGTGGGATGGGGGGATGATTTGGGTGTTCTTTTTTCACTTTCATTTTTTATTCTTGTTCTGGTTCTTTCTGATGTAAGGAAAATGTTCAGAGATAGATTGTGGTGATGAACGCATAACTATGTTATCATACTGTGGACAGTGGATTGTATATCATGGATGATTGTATGGTGTGTGAATGTATTTCAATAAAACTGAATTTAATAAAAAAAAAGAGACTTAAAAATATAAATCAACTGTAGACAAAAGAAGCTTTGAAAACTGCTAACTATAACCTGGAGTAGATATTTAAATTTTTTGTTTACATATAAATAATTATGTTTCATTTTGTTATTTTCCCTTGACTAAAAATATGTAATAATTTTAAAAAGCTTATGAATTCCCTTTTAAATATGGCCACTTAAATGGTCTATTTAATATTATTTTAGCAGGGATTACTTGTTCATGAAAGATAAAAGTATCCTTTTTAAAAAGAGATTAAAATACTTCAAATGAATTAGTATACACAAATTATGTACTTTAAAATCATTTGCTCCTTTTGGAAATTTTCATCATCAGTTTATACAATGACAAGGACCATTGTTTTGTTCATCACTTTGTCTCAGCTTCTAATAGAGCACCTGGCACATAGTACGGTAAATGATAAATGCATGTTAAAAAAATGCCTGTGCTTTCCTCTGACAATATTTCCAAAAACTATAAAATAAGTCCTTAAAGAATTTGGAGAATTGGAATAGGAAAAATGGCATTGGAACTATAAGATTTCTGTAAAGGCTTCTATGATGGAAGCATGGGACAATTTTAGAAAGGAGCCATTATTATTTTAAATAAGTTGTAAATGAATAGCAAAATATGCATTACAGTAATTACTTTATTGCCACTATAAGGCTAGAGATGCTGCAATTGTTATTTCCCCCTTTCTCTTCAGTTTGGGTGTACAAAGCATATGTTTACCCAAAAATAAGATTTCCAATGAAATCCATAAATTAATGATACTTTTTTGCATGCTGATTATGAGGCTATCTTGAGTATTCAGGAACTCATTTGTAGTTCAATTATAATATCAAATTTTAGCTGTTGAAACTACATTTTTTTTTTGTGGGATGTATCCATGAGACGTAAGCCACTTAAGTGGAAAGGAAGACAAAAATCAGGTTATTTTATTTAGTTGAATCAAACGGGAAATACCTAATACATGAAGACATGCTAGAGAACACGATTAAAAGCGTCATATCTGGAGATAAATAAAACTGGAATCTCATTCCAACTCTACCACTTAGTTGTGACCTTCAGCAAGTTTTTTTTTTTAACCACTCTAAACCTTGGTTTCCTCAGCTGTGAAATGGGGAAAACTATAGAATTTATTCCATTGTTTTGATGATTAAAAGAGATAATTTGTGCCAAATACTTGCCAGACACCTAGCACAATGTTTGGCACAAAGTAAATGCTGTAAAATGTTTGCAAGTTGTGTTTCATTAGTGAGACTATTCACTTTTTGATAGTATGGAAGCAACCTATTAAAATGGGAAGAAATGAGGATTTTTAATTTTAAATTTCTGGAACCATCATATTACGCAATTTAATAAATTTAAAGGAATCTAGAAATCTTGGTCTGCTTGTTCATAGCCTTCTTTACACCCCCAGATTTCACCTGTTCACAAGATGGTGAAAGTGAAGCTGAATTAATAACTGATGACTTTGAAGAAAAATCAGACAGAGGGAAGAAACATGCCAACTTCACTTTGTGCAATGTGTGTAACATTCAGCTGAATTCAGCCGCTCAAGCACAAATCCACTACAATGGCAAATCACATCAAAAGAGATTAAAACAACTCAGCAATGGGACGCTGAAAAATGACAATGGTAAGCTTTTCTAAAAATATATTCTCATTTTGCATTGTCAACTTAAATTATTTGTGTACCTGAAGATGTGACGATAAAAGGAATGATCTGATCTCTATTTTTTAAACAAGGAAAAACAATTAAATGCTTTGTCAGTACAGTGCATTAAAATAACTTGTTATAATTTTGGGGGCAGGTAAGGTGGTTTTGTTTGTTGTATATATTTAACTATATTAAGATTGTGGTCATGAACTAACTGGAAATTTACTATAATTTGAAAAAATTGACAGAGTTCCTTGATGTTTGCCTTTAGTGCAACTCTTTGGAAATGAATATCCTTTCACATTGTATGTAAAACAGTGGTAATAGCTTCACTTCGTTAGTAGGATTACAATTGATTTTTTTTCAGATACGTATCGTTTCAAGTAGGTATTTTAATCAATTTAATGTGATCTACTGGTACAGATGAACACTTCAATTTCCTTGTGAAAATTCAGGATTTGTTTAATCACTTTAGACTGCTTTTTAAAAGTATTTGTTGAATTTATGCATAAACAGATTTAAAGAGTAGCTTAGACCAGCTATGGAAACAAATGGAAGATTATTAGAAAAAATGTGGAGAGTGGGGGAGACAAAGGTAGACTTCTGCAGCAGGCACTTTGGAGAGCTAAAAGTAGAGCCACTAAACAGGGTTTTATTATTGCATTCTGGTGGGATGTTTCATGTTTGATTAATAAAATATATTTATCTATTTTTAATGACCTTTTAAATGAAAATGGCTTTGAATCTGTTATGAAATATGACTCCATAAAATTTTTTCTTTTATGCTTTCTGCTTCAAGGCTAGCCAACAGTGAGATGGAAAGAAACATACATTTTAAAAATAGAAATACCTTGCTTTGTGTTTTTATAATATAATTGAATTGAAACGCTCTAATGGAAGGGACTGCATATTTTTCTTTTTAATGTATGGCATTTGGTTAATCATGGGTATTACTGGTCAAAGAAATGTAAAAAACAGAAATAATCATCAGTAGGTAACTTAGAACTATTAGATTCTATAGGCATAAGATGGACCTAGTCAGGTAAGTGCAATTATTAAGTCATGTTTAAAAATACATAGTACGTGGTCTCTACTTTGAACACCTTAAGGAAATCTGTCACTTATGATTAACCTATAGGTAAAATTGCCTTAAGTATAGCATGATTCCATTCCAAGTTATGGTTTCTCTTTAAAGTTTACATTGTTGGTAATGACAGCATTTTGCTGTTTTATTTGACATTAGTTTATTTGACCTTCCTGTTTATTCACAAAGCTCTTTTGGAGAAGTAATAAACTATTTATATTGTAGAAACTAGGAAAAATGACATGTCTGTTTTAGAAACCCAAGTCATAGCTAGCTCCATGCTGTATTTAGAGTGACCAAAGACTTTCAAGCCACAGTATTAGAAAGAAGTTTCCTCAAATATAGTATTTATTTTAAAAATCGTATCAATACACTTATTATAGGCCAGCATTTTTACTAAATACATGATGTATACTTTATTATTTAGTTTTTCACCATAACTGACCAGAGAGATATTGCCATCATCTTCCTCTTATAGATCTATGGGAATTAAGGATAACAGAGTTTGAATATTGTACGGCAGGTCATACTGGCAAGCTGGCAATCAAACCCAGAACTTAATGATTCAAATACCTGCACTTCTAATTTCTACTGCCTCCCCAAAATGAGTGTTTTGTAGAAACTGAGCCTTCTTTTTTTCAAGGAGAGAAATCACTTTAGGAGAGCATAAAAATAAAACTGTGTTTTTCCATTAAAAGGATTTATTCCATAATCTCCTTTATTCTCTATAGTCTCAAAAATGCTTTGGTCACTATGGTGCTCCACAAAACATTTTCCATTAGATTTTGTATTCAGATTATTTCCTTCCTTGGCTTTGAAAAGTATCATTATGTTAGAAATTAGGTCACTGGAAACAACTGTGAGTTGATGGGAGCATTTGTTTTAAGCCATAATTGTTTGGGCTGGAATTATACTTCAGAGGAAGGTAGACATAGTGTTGAAAAAATCCAAGGATGGCAAGGTCAGGGCTAAGTCTTGGGGAACTCCCTACACATCAGGGACACTTCTGGAGCCAGCAGTGTCGATCCTGTTACTCTAGGAGGTATGGCGAATTTGGCATCAATCAATAGAGAGCAAAGGTATTGGAGAAATGCAGAAAACTGAACAGTAAATCTTAGTAGTTGATTTAAGTTTCTAGGGACCCTGACTTGTGAGACTTGGTTGGTATTGAGGGAAGAGATGCCAGGAAGTCACTGTGTTTTAAACTTGATTGAACTTCAGCTTTGAGATCTCTTCCTAAGAAGAGGTCTTTAATATATGCTGAAAATCAAGGCAGGAGTTATGACATAAAGATATATTCCACATCTTAAGGGTATGATAAAGACTATTTTCCCTTAAGAGATAACAGTTAGAAAAGCAAACCTAATTCATTTCAAATCCCAACATTTGATAGGATAAACATTTCTTAAATACTCCAGGCTCTGTCAGTGGGGATTTTTAAGTGGGAAGAGGAATAGAAATACTTATTGCTAGAATAGTCTATACAAAGCAGCTGTTGACTACTGTCATTGACCATCCTGAGATCAATACCTAGGCACTATGTAGGAGAGTAGGTAGAAATCAGAAATACAGCCTCCGGATTATACAGGAAAATTGTTCTTGTTGTTTGTAATTCATTCTCAAAAATATAATATGCTATCAAAATAATGTTAAATGCAGCATTTTAAAATATTCGCCATTGCCTCTCAGTCCCATGAAAACATATCATGGGACATTGTAAATGGTTTCTGCCACTAGCCCAAGTATCTGCTTCACTTTGTCGTCTTTAAAGAGTTATTTTTCTCTTGGGTAAGTTGGGGTATTGGTAGCTTTATTTTTATGTCCTTGTGGAGTTGACCATTTAGAAGCTCTTGTTCCTCCTCCTCCTAAGCATGCTGTGTTTTCCTTGTCATGTCCAGCTCCCCCTCCCAGCCCCCCGCCCTAAACCATTCATCACTTTGCAACTGATCAACTCCTATAATGGTTATTTCATAGAAAACTGCCTCTTCTCCATGGCCATCAGGCAAGGGCCTAATAAAGGGCAGGCAACACAGCTTCTTAATAAAAGCTGTCCTACCCTGTATTTCCCACAACACTGCCATGGTTCTGTGGTTTTATCAGACTTTTCCAAAGGTTTGAGGGGGTGGGAGGGGAAGTCAGATATTATAACTTAAAGATTATACAACAGGAGAGGGGGAAATAACATGTCCATGTGGTATGGTTTTGTCCAGGGAGAAAGACTGTAAGTGGTTTCACCCTTAATAATAATTCCCTTTTGGACATATCACAGGCGATAACCTGGCCTTTTTGCCCTCCTGTCTTCCTCAACTCCTTTTAAAAATTCTTATTTTCATTACACCTGCAGTGCACAATAGGGAGCCCTTGCCTTTAAGTGTAAGGCACCTCTCAGAATTGAGTTAGTACTTCACATAAATAGAGAAATATGTTATTTCTTTTACATAACCGTCATCTCCCCACTCTAAAAATGTGCCTTTCCAGACCTGTTGGAAGTAAGAAAGGAGCATAAATCTGAACCTTGTATAATCTGAGTCACAAATCTGAGTCATTCATTTATTTAGACACAAACTCAACTAGAAATGGGGATTCCCACTAGGGATGGGTCCTACATCTTCTTAAGTCAAGAGCATCATCAATATTAGTTTATTTAGAGAAAAGAAGGGATTTCTTTTATTCTTCACCCTGAACATGCACACTTGCAAATGTGATCGCTGCTAACTTCTTCCATTTTCAGAAAATGTTCACCTCAATTTAGTTTTCAAATTGGAAATAATGAAATATAATGTCAAGAAAGGAATATAATTTAATAGAGGCTTTTAATCAAATTAATTCTTTTACATACTTGGTTTATTTTTAAGAAATAAAATGAATAATAGGCATGGGCTTATTTTTATTATTTTATGATTATTCATGGTCTAAATAAAAAAAATATCATTTCTGTCTTGAATGATTGTAGAACCTTGTGTAATGACATCCCTTGAAGCATATCTTAATGTATACCACAAAGAACAGGAATGAACAAGAGAGAGCAGTGTCTTATCTAAAATATGGTTTCTGCATTTCTGAGCATTTTTGCATTTCTTTTGTCATCTCACTTATTAGGGGAAATGATCTGAAGATCACAATGAAAGTGTATATGATATGTCTAATTAATTATGAGGCCATTGTTCCCACAGATAAGACTTAAATTCAATTTCTGACTATGATGCACTCTTTGAAGAAATAAAGTTATCTAGTAACACATAATCACCAACTGGAATGAATGCTATCGTGATCCTCCCAAGGCTCTCCTGCTGAATTGGGAGTGCTGAGTTATTCCCCAGGCATTGTTCTTCGCTGAAGGAAGCTTTCTATCCCCTGCTTGCTTCCTACCAAAGGGCATTCTGCCTGCAGTGGCTCCTTGGTGCTGGGGTGCAGAGTCCCAGTTCCTTGCCCCAAACATGGATTGGCATCTCCGAAAGGTTGTTCCAGCTTCCAGTTTGCTGAGGCCTCTGTTACAATTCGATCGCATTCCATCCTCACACTTCACCCAGTCCTGCTTCTCTTGAGCCTCACAGCTGTTGATTCTGAGGGAATTCTCAGGTCCACCAAAACACACAAATCTACATCTCAGAGTCTCTTCCTGGGAAGCCACCTAGGACACCACCAGTGCTTTCTATTACTTCATAAATAATATGCATAATATGTTTCATTGTGCAAAAGCAACAAAAATAATATTTCCCCCACATTTATCTTCCACTTGATGCTTATGCCTTAAGATTTATCATCAGATATGCAGAAGGAATGAAAAGGGAACTAGTATTTATTGTCCCAGCCATTTTATATATATCATCTATTGAACCTGAATCAGCCCTTCTGCAAAGTAAGTCTTATCACCTCCTTTTACAGAAGAGATAGCTAAGAATCAAAGGCTGTAAGAAAATTACTAGTATAACTTTAAGTTTGTCCCTGAAGTTGCTGATGTCTACATGATCACCAACACATTAATCTCCCTGAAAAATTTACATTCTGCTATCAACAAAATGATGACATGCATTTGGATATTTTCTTATGTTGTTGTCCTTTTTTGAAAGCACCTATGCTATTACAGCAAAGATGATGTTTCTCTTAAATGTTCGTCACCAAATCTAACTGCTCGTATTTGGTGCCATATATAATGAATCATGTAAAAGATCATTTTGTAATTTATTGCTATATATTCCCTGTCATTCCAAAAATATATCTTTTTATATTAACACACTTTTTGAAGAGGAGGTGAGATACAGAAGTGACAGAAGGGAGTTCTAGAAATAAAAGTCATTGAGATGTGTAGAGTACATTATATTCCAGAGATTCCTTACTTTACCCTCTTTTGAAAAGTTATGGACCTGAGAAATTACAATATAGACAACATGGTTCACTCAGTCTCTCTTTGCAAAAAGTCTTTGGTTTTATATTTATGATGCAGTTAAATTTTCCTAACGATGATTATTTTCCTTATGATAAAAATAATATGGTCCCATTTGTACTGTGTATGAATGTCAAAAAATAAAAATCCCCAGAATCCTACAAAGGCAATTACTGATAAAAATTTTGTCTCAATCCCATCAGATTTGCAAATATATATGAATGATCAATATTATATTCATAATACCATCACAGTGTTTGCATATCACCATCTTTAATAGATACATATTTAAAAATTACCCTAAGGAAATTAAAAGTGGAGTTGAGAATTCTGACTAAATGTTGAGATTTTACTAACATTTGTCATTTTGTTTTCTGTGTGATTAAATTTTGTAATGGAAAAACTTTAACATTATAAAGAAGTATAATATGAAGTCTTGAAGTACTGAAAGGGGCTTTATCTAACACAGAAATTTGAAGGTTCTGTTTTCATAAGAACATTGGAAATACATATTGCAAAGGGTACAACTTTCAGAATGTTTAAAGCTTCTATGCCAACTAATTTAATTCAATTTCAAGTACTCACCATGCTTAAGCTGTTGTTAATGTTTGTTGAACAAATGAATAACAGGTTGACCTTTTGTGGCAGCTTTATTTTACTCACATTATCTTTGTTATATTTGACTTATTTTATTAGTCCTGGTTTTCTGTTTTATGTGGTTGAAACTGCTATCAAACAATCTCTTTTATCTAACAGTATTTTAGTCTTCTGGTGTTCATTGTTTTGTAGCACATAAATCTAGAGTATTGCCATCTTTATCTATCCTCTTGGCATTAAATTTTCTTTCATTTAACTGAAAAGCTAAATAAAATCTATTCTCTTTTTTCTGTACATTGTCCCAGATGAGATCTAAAGTGTCAGTCTGTAGTCAGTTTACAATATATTCCTTCTTCTACAACACTGGTAGTTAATGAAAATAAAATAGTTTCTTAGAATTTTCTGGTACTTCAGGTCTTGATTTTATTATAAATTCATGAGTTTTCCCTTTTATTAAACTTACCCCTTAATCTCCAAGGACTATTTGTGTTTTTGTAGAATGTCAATGGAATAATCAGAACTCATCAGTATATTTGTGGATTCACTAGAATTTCTTTTGTTGTAATTTTATTTAAAATGACTTCTTTTAAAATTTTTATTGTGTTAACAAATACACACATAATGTTTCCCTTTTCAGCCATTTTCAAATGCACAATTCAGTGGTATTAATTACATTCATGATTTGTGCTACTATAGCCACCATTGATTACTTCTGTCTTAGTAAAATCCTATCCGTATTGGTATATGGCACAGTGCAATATAGCAAAAAGGAATATTGCTTTGCTTGCACTTCTATTTTATCCACTGCATTCTTTAGAAGGTTTAGCCAAGGGGAAGCAATAAAAAATGCTGATATTAAATTGCCCAAAAGTATGTAATAAGGCATTTTGTTCTTTTTTGGGTGATTAAATTTCATGTTTGTCCTTGAAGGATAAAAATATGGGAGAATGTGACAAATGCTAATTTTACTGTGTTCAATTGGAGTAGGATTTCTGGCTTTGGTACCATTTTTTTTTTTTTTCCTTAAAGTGAAGGTGCACCAATCGTTTCAAAACGGATAATTCTTGCTTTACTTGGACATAACATGAATTGCATTGAAAGGCACTGTCTTTTGCAACAGAAAGATCTCATTATCCAATCTCTGTCTATAACAACCCCTCTTTATTGAGGGCATGAGGTTTTGCAGTCGTAGGTTGATAGTCCAGCCTGTCCCCTGGCTGAAGACCACCCCAATTGGCTGCTGGGCCCAAGAAGAAGTGTACTCCAGTTCTCCGTTTTTTATCCAGTTTATGGTAGCATGAACTGGAGTGCAATATGATTTCTTTTTTTTTTTTTTTGGTCTGGTATTCAAATTTGTTTAGCACAGATAGAACTGCATCTTTCTTCCTTAGCTTTTGCGTTCTTTAGTAACTATTTCTAACATCGACATCTTAGTTGTACCCCCAATTTTAGGAAAATAATCACTTTTCTACTTCTCTAGGTTTTCAAGTATTAGCTTTTCCACTTTCTTAGATTCAAAATAAGACAACCTCTTTGTTTTGTTCTGTTTCCTTTCTGTTTCCTCTAAAACTAATTTGTTCAAGGCCACTGAGCTGGTAAGTATTAAAGGTGGGATTCTTGACTTATGAATTTTCCTTTCCTGGTTTATCCTCTGGGCAGTTTTTTTTTTTTTTTTTAAAGACTAACCCTACTTAAATTGGCTTCCAGTTTCCAGATCTCCACAGGAGATATAGCATGCTTCCTTTTAGCCATCAGCTTTTTGTGTATGTTTCTTAAAAACACTAAACAATGGTATGCACATGTATTTGTGTGTTTTTAAGCTGGTCCCACAGAGTCAATTCATTACATAGATTTTTAAAATATTAATTTTAAGTCTGTAAATAAAATAGCAGAAATAGCTATCCATATACATGCATTTCCTCTTCTTGCTTCCTAAATTGCAATGACGTGATCCAAGAAATTTGACAATAAAAGTAAACAAATCCACAGCAACCCTGAACATTTGGGAAGAATAAAATACTGAGGAATTTCTGGAAGATATAAAGGAAATGGGCTGAAAATGTGGTGAAACACTGAATCTAAACACAAGTAAGGAAACCCACAGGTGAAAAAAAGGTGGCCTATAAACTTAGATTTCCTGAGGAAACCTCAGAATCTCTAACACTAGTCTGAAGTATGCTTAAAGGTGGGGCTCATTATTTGATGAACATCGTGGTGGATTTAACTACACTGGTTTATACTTAGAAGCTGGGACATAACTGTCTTGTCTGGCCTAATAGTCAGAAAGTGAGGAGCTAAAGAATCTGGAGGCTATGAGCCAGAAAGGCCAGAAAGGGAAAGCACTGATAGGGGCAAAGAAAAGAAGGGACAGACAGGTCTAATACAGACTTTTAAGTTGTTAGCTTTGTAATATGTGCTGTCATTCCCGCTTCCATCTTACCTAAGGAATCTTCAGTAGAGGCAACTTTGCTTACTGACTCTTTCTGTGAGCTTGAATTCCTTCTTGGGCAATTCATATGGGCATCAAAGCTATCTCCATATTGAGATTGACACTGTGTGTGTGGATAAGGGGTCAAAGGATGGCCTACGTATGTTTTACCTATTTGCGACTATCTGTGTCAGATACAGTGTAGAAATTTAAAATATAAATATGCAAGAATATTTACTACTCCCTTAAAATTTGTCATACCTGAGAAGAGAGAAAACATATATAAGTTTCAAATTCAAGATTTACTTGAGATAAGAGAAACAGGAATACAAATGATTTTACTTCACAATTTTATTTCAGTGATTCCATGGAAATGTAGAGAATATACAAACTAATCAATGATTAAGAAGTTAAAAGACATGTTGAAATCACAAAAGGAAAAATATAATTAATATAAGAATATTTAATATTTAATTTTCCTGAATTTCCATTCCTGTATGCACTGGAAATTCTGTTGATTAATTCATGTTTCCCAATTTGAAAAAAATTTACAATCTTCTAACAAAGACAAATAGTGCAAAATAAATAACTAGCAGGAGGAATAAAATAGTGAATATACCCTGAAAGAGGAATTAACAAGGTTAACAATTAGAATCTTGGTGATGTGCTTTGTATTCTGTTCTTATATTAGTTTAGAATAGTGTAGTTGATGTTAAGAAATTGCATAGAGGAAAGCTTACTGGAGGGTGTGCAAAGATAGCTTAACTTTTAGATATATTGAATTTGAACTAATTTTCCTTGGTTTTTATTGTCACTACTAGACAAGCCACAGCTGAGGGAATGATAAAGTAGCTGAAAGAAAGAAGTAAAAGGAGAGGAATCATAAAATCTAATTCTTCTCTTGTAGGAGATAAAGAATGTTGAGTAATGTTTTTTGTGCATTTACTTTATTCTAGATATTACTCTCAGAATTGTATGTGTATTAGCTCATTTAATTCTTTAATACATTTATGAATTAGGTATACTTATTAGTAATCATTATGTTCATCAGTAAAATGAGGCAAAGAAAGCTAAAGTAATTTTTTCAAGATCAGATAACTAGTGAGAGGTAGAGCCAAGCTCTGTACCCAGAATCCATCCTCAACTTACGATGCTACACCACCTCATCTCCTCTCAGGACTAGAGAACAATTTGGATTGCTCCAGAAGCCAAAGTAGGAGAGAGTTCCTAGAAGAAAGAACTGGTTGATTACTGGTGCTGAAAGTTTTCTTTAGAGAGATCAAGAAATGCTGGGTCAGAGGCAACCTCCATTCAAGATCTGGAAACCCTAAAATGATTGGTTATCTTTGATATATTCTTTCAATGAGTGGGAGAAGCCAAAACCGATTTTGAGAGGTTAAGACAGTGTTTTTCTAATTGTTGGTCTTCATACCACCTAAATCAGAATCACCCAGGGTGTTTAAAAAAAAAAAATCCAGATTCCTGAGTGTGATGGTTATCATGTGTCAGCTTGGCCAGGTGATGGTATCCAGGTGTCTGGTCAAGCAAGCACTGGCCTAAGTGTTACTGCAACGACATTTGTGGCTGGTTAATAAACCAGAAGGCTGGTTTATTAAATCATCAGTCAATTGGCTGCAGCTGTGACTGATTACATCAATGAATGGCATGTCTTCTGCAATGAGAGAATGCAATCAGCTGGATTTAATCCAATCAGTTGAAGACTTTTAAGTGAGACCGATAGAGGACCTTCACTTCTTCAGTTAGCCAGCAAAGCGTTTCCTGAGGAGTTCATCGAACACATTCATTGGAATTGCCAGTTCGCTGCCTGCCCTATGGAATTTGAACTCTTGCATCCCCACAGTTGCGTGGGATACTTTTATAAAATCTTATATTTAGATATCTCTGGTTGATTCTGTTTCCCTTGAGAACCCTAACTAATACACTGAGCCTGAGTTCAGGCCATATATGGTCCTTTAGTTGGGATTTTCCAGTAAGAAGAAATAGAAAATTAGTAAGAGTGAGGAAAATGGGAAGAGGAATAGGAAGACCATGGTCCAATTTATGCACCTCACTTAGCAAAACAAAAGGTCCACTATAAAGGCATATTAGTGACCATCTGTTTTTATTCTAACATGTGCTTAGGAGAGTCGAAATGCAAGCACAGGAGACCAATCAGTGTTTTTTTCTTGTTATTTTTTTCAGCAATGCTTTAGGGACTCTTGTAGACCTACAGGTCATGAAACCAAATGATGGTCTCCCTCTGTCTACATCTAGCTCTTGTGGTTGTGAATGGGATTTGAGCATTGCAGATAATTTTGAGAAGCAGAGAATCCTTCTGTACAAGGGTAAGAAGATTATGTACACTGCAGTTTGCATCTGGTCTAGCTCTTTTGCCTGGCATTCTGACCACCAAATTTCAGAACTTTATCATGAAAGAGCGTTCAACGTATACTTTACCCCACTCTACTTCCTTCAGCAGTATTTTATAAGTTTTTCATGATTCTGATTACATCTTCACTGTTGAAAATGTCTTCATGTGGTGGTAAGATTTGTTTTTCTAGAAATATTTACCTTTGTATTCTGGTAAATGCTTATTGTGCAATTATCAAATAATATGTTAAGGCCAGCATTCTGTCAGAAGTGACTTAGTTTAAGACAATAAATTAGAATAGTGTCAGAAGTGCCTTAGTTTAAGACAATAAATTAGAATAGTGTAAGAAAATGCTAACTCATAGGTGCTCAATAAATATTAATTTATGATTATAATCCTGTCAGGCACAATTTTATTTACTCTACCAGTCAAGAAATGTATTTTCCTACATGACTAATGAAAATGTCCCAATTTTTGTCATTCTTGCTATCAGGTTTTTCTTCCTACTTCAATAAAATATTTTTCATTTCCTTCTTAAATAATATTTTCTTAAGAAATCTCTTTTATCCCAGAAACATCTTCATAGTATATAATATTTTCATTAACATGGACATTGGGGCCTATTTTATTTCTGAGATAGGAAAAACAATCAAAATAAAGCCATTCATGTGCCAAGCACCTGATCCTGACATAATTTTTTACCACAGCTATCAGTAATATTGTCATTGTCCATCACATAATGAAATAGATTGGCTTATTCACTGATGCTTAAAGATTTACTTTTCTATTTCCTTCTACTTTCTAATGATTGCCTCTATTAACTTATTAACCATGTCTTGTAGGCTATCATATTAATTTATTTGAGGTTCAATTGCAGTCAAGTCAAATTTTATAAATCAAATAATATATTCCTTTTAGCATCACTGGAAGATAGATGTTCTTTCTTTGTTTCCAGTAGAGAAATAGTTTTGTTAGGAATCTGACAGTTGAAAGACTTTCAAATTTAAAGCTGAAGTATTACTGAGTTACTTACTTTTGTGAGAAGTTCCAGAGATTTGTTTATCATATGTGATTTGGTGAAGTGTTAAAAATTAAAAGAAGGTGGGCAGATATAGGGGAAAGCTAGAAGTGAGATATGAAGCCCCAGAGATGAAGTGATATTAGAGAGGTTCATAGAAACATCTAAGCCTGATGGGGCTTTTTGACTCATACCTCATAAAGGACTCCAGAATAATTCTACTATGACTGACAACTTTGTGCAGAGTAAGAGACTGGGCAAAGGAAGGGTTTAGTTAGCACTCTAGAGCTTTCTTTGGTTCCCTTCTGGTGAACAGAGGGGCTCAGACATTCCCATATTCCACTCCATGGTGAAGCCCTGTGGAGCTGAGTTGAGAAACCTTGGGCCTGCCCTGGAGCCTGGTGTGCTGAGGGACAAAGGAACCCCACATCCTAGACCTGGGCTTGGTTCATTGACATAGCAGGCAGTGATTTGCAGCACCAGCATGGATCAATATAAGACTGGGTTGGCCATCAGATGTCCTGCTTCTTAATCGGGCTGGAAAAGAGTTTTAGCTTATGCCAGCCAACACCTCAGTAATAGACACACCACAGTAGTCATCAGCCAGCATATACCCAGGGACTGGAATCATGAGGCCAGAGGCCAGAGGTCACTCAAGCCCCAAGTTGTTTACATAAGACTTACTCCATATACCAAAAATACCAGAGAAAACAGGAAATAAGCGGAAAGTTTGGCTGTTAAGACTAAAAGTGATTGAGTTATCCAATCGGGAATATTTGAGTCAGCAGAGACTGAGTTACAATAATTAACAAGTTAAATATTAATTTGCAACTGTACCATGTATCCCTTATGGTGTGGAGGACGCTACGGGGCCAGAAGTTCCCATTGGTATGTAGCTGAGGATGCTACGGGGCCATCTGTATAATTTGTTGGGCCCAGTGCAAAATAAAGGTGCATGGCCCTTTGCTCAAAATCTATTAAGAATGTCAAGATGATGATAGCAGAGCAGTAAACCAGGCAGGGAGTCCGTCAGAGGGCAAGGCCCTGGCTGTGAGCTTGCCTGAAGGCATTATAGCCTCAGGGAGGACTGGCCCTGTGGGCAGTGGCTGCCAATCAGACTACCAAGCCCAGCAAGTAATGGAAGCCCAGGTGGACCTCAGAGGACTGTAGTACCAAAGAGAGAAGAAGTGAGACCCAATCAGTGGAGAGGATGTGGCTCATTCTCTGTGGCAGCATTGCCCAAAACAAGGGAACAATGTTGAACATGAGTTTAACAGCTACAGATGTGTACATCAGATAACAGCAAAGAGACCAACATCATGTAGAATATGGTTGTATGCACTGGTGTGCTGGTATATGTTTAAGAGCCAGCTCTCTAGAAAAGAGAAGCCCTGGAAAAGTAAAGAAAAACATGCAATATTTCTGTTTTGTAACTATTCCTACCATGGCCAGTTCCGAGTTACTGATATGATGTCATTGAACACAGCATAGGGAAGAGTTACACGTAATCGGTTCTAGGAAGCCAGGGCAAGTCAACAGCATCACTATACTGGTTATATGTATGACCACTGGATTCAGAAGACAGTACAAGGATCTTTAGAGGAGAATGCTGCTGGGGTAAGCCAAGAATGACTCCTAATCCCAGAACCTGTGAATACATTACCTGAAACAGCAAAAGGGTCTTTGCAGATGTGATCGAGGATCTTGAGATGTGGAAATTTTCCTGGGTTATCTGGGGGGGCCTAGTGTAAACATAAAGGTCCTTATAAGACAGAGACAAAAGGGTCCAAGAAAGTGGAAATGTGACTATATAAGCAGAGGTTGGGTTCATGTATTTCAAAGATGGAGAAAGCAGTCAAAAGCCAAGGAATGCAGGCAGCTTCTAAAAGCAGGAAAAAGAAAGGAACCAGATTCTCCCCTAAAGTCTCCAGAAGAAAAACAGTTGTGCTGCACCTTGATTTAAGCACCTTAAAGACCCATTTTTAAACATCAGACCTCCAGAATTGTAAGATAATTTTTTAAGCCACTGCATTTGTGGTAATTTGTTGTAGCAGAAATAGGAATTAATACAGATGTTATTCTTTTCCCTAGTGCTTTGAAGTCAAATAAGCACTCAGTCCCCCACACAGCTGTTTGTGTTGTTTTAGAAAAGATTGGGAGTAGGAAATATTGCACAACTGTCTGAATGAATTGCCCAAAGGGATTCCTTAAATTACTGAATTAACCAAATTGAGTTTCTTTCTAGCCCATGTAAAGGGCTCATGAGAAAAAAAATCTGTAACAGGAAATAAGAAAGCTATATATATTTATACATCTAAACTTAGTGTGAGTAAACTTTTAACCTCAATGTGCATGTAATCCATCAATTTTAGAAATGCTGATCCCTATTCAAATCCTAATTCTCCACTTCCTCAACCCATAGCATCTAAAAGAGCCCCAGAGCTGTCTTTTCTGCAGGTGTTTAAGAACATGATCTTCTTGGTTCCCACTTGATATTAGATATTCCCCCTCTCTTCCTCTTTTCATACAGTAAAGTCTCTAATAGCTTCCAGCATAATGCTACCACTGTCAGTCAAATTTCCACCATGTCCCTATGCTGTTCCTGCCCTACCCCCATCATTCTAGAGGTGCCCAGCCCAAAGCTGGCCCAACCCAGCCAACTGTGCCCATGATGTGTGATGCCTTCTTCAGCATTTTCCTTCATAGGGGAGGAGAGACCCAGAGGGTGTGACATCATGTACTATACTAAAAAGTCTAAATTAGAAGATTTTATTTATTTTTTTAATTCATAGCTCCTTTCCATACAGGGAGACCATGTGGGCTGGGCTCAGGCCTGACAATCTCCTTTTCCCTTCCACACTCCCAGAATGGTTTAACTCTCTAGTCCCTTAAGAGATAAGCTTTCCCAGGAGGCCCCTTTTCCATTCCAGTTATCTCCTGAGTGACTCACCCCATACATATGCACTTTCCTCACGATCATGTAGTTCTGAACTCTCACATGAACATAGCTAAGGTTAATCTAAAGCCTCCATGAGCTGTACTTATTTAATTTTTACTCTGGATGCTCCTCTTAGAATATTAAATGTATTTTTAATACTCACATATGGATTGCAGCAATCGAGATAAGTCATGTCTTAAGTACTGTACCTCTCCTTCTGTAATTTAATGTGTCAGCAAACTAAAATTGGATTGGTGGCCAGAGGATGAAATTAAAAATATTTATCTTCTACATAATACTTAATGAAATGGATATATCTCTTATGCAAAGAATTCCTATTCGGAACCTGAGGGAGAAGAATTCCCAGTATTAACTATTGATCTAAGCAAAACTTTTTGCCTATTTTCATCTTTTTGGGTCTCTTAGTCTAAGCATCTAACTCTTAATTTCTTTAGGTAAAATCTAGTATGGACACATCTCTTTCCCACTGAAGGATATTTATGTAGATAAAACAATAAAATGTATGTATGTCTTTGTGTGTATATATAATACAGACACCTATAACTTAGGAGCTAACAGTTGCTGCCTAGCTCTGTGACGTGCATTAGGCCCTAACTGAACATGTAGGAAAAAATGGAAATACGGCTATTATGAAAGGAGGATCTTCCTAAATTAAGACTTCTTCCATTTCTACTTTCTTTTGTGTTCTTTCTTATTACTTGAAGCACTATTTTATTTGTCTTGCTTATTTAATAAGGTCCTTGAAAGAAGGATGTGAGGTAATGTAGGCGGAAGTATTTCAACAATCTCTTTTTCTTACAAAGATTTGAATTTTAATGTGCTGATTTCCCTAAAGTAGCTCAATTATTTGAACAGTAAGGGCTTCAGGAATTCCATATTAATACCTGTAACTAGAATCCAGGAAATAAATTCTGAGGACTTGTGAGACTTCTGGAATGCTTCTTACCCATAGAAATTACCCATCACCCTGTAGTACTAAGCACTGATGGCACCAAAGCAAAAGGATGTGTGACTTTATTGTTTCAGAGACAGTAAGGAGGAAAGGTGGGGAAAGTGCATTGTCTTTTGCAGGTGGCCTGCTAAAGGAGGAAAAAAAGGGAGAGGTGACAACTGTGGAAGGGATGAGAACACAAACAGAACCCCTGAGACCAGACAGAAAATTTTTAAAAGGGTAAGAAGAACAAGTAACCTGCATCTGAGATGTGGATCCAGATAGTTGATTTGACAGATACTTGTATTTGAGATCCATATAGTGGTGGTAGAACTCTTATTTTTCTATTGAATCAGAAGCTATAGGCCAAGAAATCTGTTTTAAGGAGCCCATCAGGTGATTCTGCTGCCCACTCAAGTTTGAGTATCACTGCCCTATGTAAGAAATACTAACTCAGATGCAAAAATGTTAAGATGAAATAAGGTAATATATGTAATGCATTTAGTGCAAGCATGTGGTTAACCTTCGATAAAATAGGTGTTAGCTACAATTATGGTTAGTCCTTGTTAAATCCTTTAATCAGTTGGAAGAAAAATCAAGGTTGAAAAACTAATATATATAGACATAGTTTTAGGATTCATAGCATCCTTAGAGAAATAGTTCAGGGACTCCTCACACATTAACTCACATACAGATCACTTGGGAATCTATTAAAATGCGGTTTCTAATTCAGCGGGTCTGGGCTGGGGCCTGAGATTCTGTATCTCTAGCAAGCTTTCAGGTGATGCTGATGTCCTGGGACCACACTTTGAATAGCAAAGATCTGGCCCCTGGTCCCCTTTCCTTCCACTTGACAGCACTTAACAGCTCCCAGAGCAATCGGAAACACAAGTTTGAATATTCACAGGAAAGCCAAAGAATGGAGGGTGGGTGGCAATTGTGATCTTCTCCCTTGAGTTGTAGCTTTTATCCATCTTTCTTTAGGAAGCTAATTTAATACTTTTCAGAAAGGAGAGTTTGGAAAGTAGCCATAAATTCCTAAAGATTTATTGTCATTTCTCTTTATTTATATAACTTGAGAAGGAGACAAATATTACTGCTGGATTAAATAAAAGGTGTGACAGATCCATTAGACAAGCCATATATAACCATGAGCATTTAGAACATACTTTGCAAAAAATTCTAGAAGAGCTCATATTCCTGCCTTGCTTAGTAAACCTGTCAGGTTTAATTTTCAAAAGCAGTTCCTTTTTTGAAGCTAGACTTAGCTCTATTTACCCGTATACACAGATTCTTGAGTTTCTTCCTAGGCTGTGACTATCATCACCAAGGGGAAATTTTAAATAAATAAATCATGTTTAAATTGTTGTCAGCCCATCTTACTGCAGTTTCACGGTGTGTTATAAGGTTCTTTATATGGATATTCAGGTGCAGCAAGGACAAGTGACACCGGAGACATATGAAAGAAGAGTTTATTAGTACTAAGTGGTCCTAGAACACAGAGGAGTGCAGGCTTCCCAGGGCCACATGGGGAACACGTTGGGCGCTTGGGGCTCAACCAGGAAGGCAGGGAGCAAAAGGTTACAGTGGGCCTGGGGACAATGCCTTTATAACATCACATGGGTGGAGCTGCAGCCACTGGTCAAGCAAAAATGGGCTTTGGGGAGTTTGTATTTGACTTTCACAGGGGCACAAACCAGGTAGGATGTGGGGAGGAGAGAAGCTGTTTATCCTGTTATGAGCAGTGATACGGGTGGTCACTGAGGAAATGTAACAACGGGGTCTGAGATGCTGAGACATTAGGACAATAGCAAGAATTCCTGTGTTATTTTAACCCAATACACACAGGATTTCCAAGAAACATGTAAAAATATAGTCTACATTTAATAAAGGAATCTGGGTGGTATTAAATAAGTGGTTTTGTCCTTTAACCAACACAGTTAAGTGTTTAAAATTGGTGGTATAAAAGAATAGAAATAACACCAATTATTTACGTGGAATCCACTTTAGTACAACAAGTTTTACTGCTTTTGGATTATGGTTCTTTAAGTCTGATAAATCTGTATTTAGAGTTGACCACTCCATCTTGTATAATGAAGCCACCGACCTTCTGCCTTCCCCACCCTGTAATGCATGGCCAAAGACAAGTTTACAAAGCACCATTTCTAATTTAGTTGAGTTTCATTACACTGTATATGGGCTGTTACATAAATTTTACACAATTGCAATTCTATTCATGGAGTACCTTGTCTGAGTGATGACAAATACGAAGTATAAGCCATAATCAAATTATGTGTTTATAATAAACATACATAGAAGGATTATTGCAGAAATGAAATATTTACTAAGGGCCATCCTCAGAAACATTCTGCTTCTGAATCCAAATCCCCATTCCTCAAGGCAATTTTCCTCCATGTTGACATCTTCCTTGCCAACAGCTCCAGGCTTCCACTTTATGACTCCCAGCTAAGCAAAGATGATCTTTCTAGATATTATAGCAACAGCCTCATTTATCACTGAAATAATATATGGCAAATGCAGGACAAGGGGTAACAGGTAGTGGATTCTAGAGTCAACCCTGACTCTCTCAGTGTGGAGGAAATATTTCCTGAACCAAGCCTGGAAACTTAACAATTTTAAGCCTCATTAAGGAATTAAATCAAGTTAAAGAAAAATAAACATTTCCCAAGTTCTTGTACAGGCCAAGAATAAAATCTTCTTTGTCAAAGATTTCTATGAGAAAAATCACACAATCTTCTCTACAACTCAAAAAATACTCTTTGGACAGTAATACATTTTTAAAGTGCCTCCTAAAATATCAAGTTATAGCCTCAGTTTTGTATACCTCAGGGGCAGGATCTATCTTATTATTTGAATTTTAAAATGATTTTGAACTTTTGCTAAGAGAATTAATTTATATTTACTTTGTAGTTTTAGATTTTAAAATTTATCATTTGGAAGGATATTATTTTGTCCTTGTTGCTTTTTACATCATAGTTGAGTACCCTACAGTAAGTTGTTTCAATGTAATATTATATCCACAAAAGAGAAAATTCCATCTAAGTCTTTTGTTAAGAACACTCAAATTCACCTAATATTAGTTCGCTCTAAATAACAGCCATCTTTTATAGAGTTTCATGTCATTCATCTGTGATTCTCTTAAAG
Organism: Choloepus didactylus; assembly: GCF_015220235.1. Taxonomy (NCBI): domain Eukaryota; kingdom Metazoa; phylum Chordata; class Mammalia; order Pilosa; family Megalonychidae; genus Choloepus; species Choloepus didactylus. The sequence goes on along the minus strand of NC_051307.1, from coordinate 173,790,663 downwards.
GGAAACAAATAACAAAAAATATGTTATTTGAATATTGAGTTAATTTTATTTCAAGGAGATCTGCTAACAGTGCAGTTGTTACAGAAGAATTATTTATATGCTTTAAATAGTTGATAGCTGCTGTGGATTCAAAATAAAACAACATTCCTAGGAAAGCAATAGTTTTAAAATGCAAACACATATGTAGAGAATATGTTCTGCTAATTTTATGTTTAGGGGACAAATGATGTAGTAGACCTTTGTGTTATTTCAGTAGAGTTGTTATTTTTATCATTAATATGATGCTGAATTATTCAGAACTTTTAGTTGCAAATGTAACAAACAATCAAAGGACTTAAAAAGGGAGTTTATTGACTCGTTTAATAAAAGTGTGGGTTTGGAGAGTATGCCTAACTTTAAACACAGCCACATTTAAGAACATAACCCCTGCTTCAGACAGTCTGGGATCAAATCCTGGTTCCACCACTTGCTAGTTCTATGCTATTGCTTACATAACTTTAAGCCCTTGTGACTCAGTTTCTTCACCTGCATAATATGTTAATATCAGTATTTTGTTAGAGTGTTGGTATACTGATATGTCAGAATTCATTCATTAAAATGAAACCTGTTACATAGTAAGCATATGGTAATACATAAGCATTCTGTTTCCAAATCCCCATTCCTCGCGTCAGCTTTCCTCTGTGTTGCTACCATCCTTGCCAGCAGTTACAGGCTTCCATTTTACCCACTTTGAGATCTCCTTCCTGCTTATTGCAGAATAAAGAGAATTTCTCTTTCCTAGTTATTACAACAGAAGCTTCATGATTATGTTTACTGAACTGGTTTGAGTTACGGCCGATCCCCACAGGCATGAGGCATGTGTCCTGCTCTGCGGAGCCAGGCGTGGAGCACATGCCCACCCCTGGAACTGGCATCAGTCCCACACAGTCTGAGTGTGGGTGGGGTGCTTCTCCAAGGAAATTTGGAGTCCTCTTACTAGAAGACCCCAAGAACAAAGCCAGTTGTTATAAAAGTTTTTTGAACTTTGCTACTAACACCTTGGCTACAACCTTTTGTTTATTGTAAATATTATAAGCATTTATAGAAGGTCAACAGGAATATTGAGTGCTATAACTTTAGTACAGTAGCGCTAAAATACAGTATCAGATTCGCTAATGACTAGCATGTAGCTTTTTATTACCGAATTTTTTCTCTGATTGGAAGAGCTTACTCTATTATTTTTCTGTTTTTGCTCCTTTTAATAGCAAAAACCAAAATAGTATCTGCCAAAAAAAAAAAAATCTTCACATAATGTGTTTCACAGTTTAAAAGAAATCCCAGATTGTTTTGCAGATTCCCATACTTATTTTTATAATATTATCATTGAAGTGTATTATTTTTGTCTACTCCTCTATCTAATGGGTTGTCTAATTTATTCTGTAAGGATTTTTTTCATAGGTAAATAGATGTCTATGTTTTTAGTTTCAGGAAAAGGACAATATCATTATCAATAAGATCTAAATATAATCTTGAAGAAAATACTTTATGTATTGTGCTTATTCATTAAGTAAATATTATGGAGACACTTCCATTTGCCAGGCAAAGATCTTTGCCTTTGTGGAGTCTATAATTTAGCAAATAGAGATAGAAAATCAAAATGGACACTGTCAAAAACTAAATCTCGTGCCAATATAGTATAATATTGTATAGGAACTATGTAGATTTTATTTTAAATACACAATGTAATTTATTTCAGACTCAAGACTTAAAGACAAAGGGGAAAGCAAATAAAAACACTAAAAATGTTTATTCTGTCCAACCCATTCTTGTAGTCTTTCAATTTGGAACAGATAATGATGTTAATGGAGACAACCTATGTAGTGTTTGTAATTTAGCATGTTTAATTTATAGGAATAAAATCATTCTAACCAGAGCTATTCATTGAATATTACTGTATATATCTATTTAATGAAACAGTGTAGAAATGTTAGGTCAATCATATAAACAAAAATGGGTGGCTCCTACTTTTTTAGTGGACCAGATGATTCTCCGTCAGGATAACTAATCCTTTCCTTGAATGTTCATGTACTCCCTGTGTACCCTTTTCGTTGTGTTCACTGTAGTCCACAGTTTGCCTTGGTTCACAGCCCTGTGTTCGTTTCATGGTTATCAGTCCAAAAGGTCACTGAGATTGGGGAAACTTTTGATCTTATTGCTTTATTAGGGTACACAGTTCCATTCTGTTATAGATTGAATTGTGTCCCTCAAAAGACCAGTCCTATGATGTGGACTTATTTAGAAATAGTGTCTTGGAATATGTGATTAGTTAAAATGAGGCCAAACTGTACTGGGGTGAGCCCTAATCCAATATGACAAATGTCCTTATAAGAGGAGGAAATTTGGAAATAAAGATAGATGACACAGAGAAAGGACAGCTATGTGAATACAGAGCAGGGACTGAAATGCTGCAGCTGCATACAAGGAAGGCCACAGGTTGCCAGCAGCCACCATAAGCCAGGAAGAGGCAAGGAAAGATTCTCCTCCACAGGGTGCAGAGAGAGAATGGCTCTGCTGATACTTTGATTTGGACTTACAAACTCTACTCTTATGCTCAGTCTCTGGAGCATCATTATCTGGTCTAAAGGCACAGTGACTTGAAACTTTTTTTTTTATTTTGGTAATAGATAACCTTTATGGCTGGGTTCTTTCCTGCTGACCCCCACTTCCACTCTACCCAAGGCTAGTGTTTGAAACTCAAAATCCAGAAACTGTCTTCATTTCTTCTTTTTTTTTTTTTTTTTTTTCCTATTGGGTTACCCCTTCCATTAATCAAAAATCTGGGGAAGAGGAGGATCTAAGATGGCAGCATAGAGAGGAGTGGAAGCTAAGTAGTTCCCCTGGGAACAACTGAAAAAAAATAGAAACAACTAGTAAATAATCTGGAATAACTGCAGGGGGACAAACGTGACCGTCCACTCATCATACACCAACCTGAATTGGGAGGAATGCCCGAGATCACAGCATAAAATCTGTAAGTAAAAACTGCAGATCCAAATCGGGAGACCCCTCCCCCACAGCCTGAGCTACAAAGCCTCATGGTGCCTGAGCTACAAAGCCTCGTGGTGCCAGAGAGAAGCTTTCTCCCAGCAAGTGAATATAGCTCAGCTGAGCTCCAACTGGGGTTTTAATTAGTGAGTCTGAACTGCTCACTACGAGGTACGAATCCCCAACAAGTAGACAGAGGCTTTGGATGACAACCGACCTTGGAGAGCTGGAGGGTTGCCTTGGACTAGCTCTGTCCTTTTTCGACTCAGTGGAGAAAGCCTCAGCCATTTTCAGTTCCCAGTTCTGTGACCCAGGCAAGGGTATAGCACAGACAGGGAGATACCATTGAAATGCTAATGACCTCCCCCTAGGGTGTCTATCTTCTCTAAGAGGAAAGGGGTGGGGTCCAGCTCTACTACCTGCCTTTCATTCAGAACTTACACCAGTCAAGAATTACAGGCTAACAGGTGCCACCTGCTGGGCAGAAAATCACAGTGACTGGAGGCATCAGAGGGTGTAGCAATTTTCTAAGACAAACCCTCAGGGAAACCAGATACTGAATATTTTTTCCTTCTGGGACCTGAGCCCATTCTGGTCTGGGGAGGCCTGATTGGGGTAACCAAGGAAACCATGACTAGACAGCAGAAAACTACAACCTACACCAAGAAAAATGAGCTTATGGCCCAGTCAGGGGAACAAACTTGCACTTCAACTGTGATGCAGGAATTGAAACAACTAATAATAACTGAATTCAAAAAGTTTAGGGAAGATATGGCAAAAGAGATGAACTGTATAATGAAAACACAGGAAGTACGTAAGGTAAAAATTTAAAGTTCAAAAAACCAACTGGCAGAATCTGTGGAAATGAAAGGCACAATACAGGAGATGAAAGACACACTGGAAACATACAAAAGCAGATCTCAAGAGGCAGAAGACAACACTCAGGAACTGGAGAACAAAGCAACTGAAAGCCTACACACAAAAGAACAGATAGAGAAAAGAGTGGAAAAATACAAGCATCGTCTCCAGGAACTTAAAGACAAAATGAAAAGCAAGAATTTACATGTCATTGGTGTCCCAGAAGGAGAAGAGAAGGGAAAAGGGGCAGAAGCAATAATAGAGGAAATAATCAATGAAAATTTACCATCTCTAATGAAAGACATAAAATTACAGATCCAAGAAGTGCAGCGTACCCCAAACAGAATAGATCTGAATAGGCCTATGCCAAGACACTTAATAATCAGATTATCAAACATCAAAGATAAAGAGAGAATCCTGAAAGCAGCAACAGAGAAAAGATCTATCACATACAAAGGAAGCTTGATAAGACTGTAAGACTGTGTGTGGATTTCTCAGTAGAAACCATGGAGGCAAAAAGGAAGTTGGGTGATATATTTAAGATACTGAAAGAGAAAAACCACCAACCAAGAATCCTATATCCGGCAAAAGTATCCTTCAGATATGAGGGAAAGCTTAAAATATTCTCTGACAAACAGACAATGAGCAAGTTTGTGAACAAGAAACCTGTTCTACAGGAAACACTAAAGGAAGCACTGCAGACAGAAAGGAAAAGACAGGAGTGAGAGGTTTGGAAAACAATTTTGGGAGATAGTAGCACAGCAATGTAAGTACACTGAACAAAGATGACTGTCAATATGGTTGAAAGAGGAAAGCTGGGATCATGTGGGACACCAGAACAAAAGACAAACGATAAAGACTGGGACTGTGTAACTCAGGGAAACCTAGGATGCTCAACGATTATAATAAAAGGTACAAATATGTTTTTACATGAGGTAGAACAAATGAATGTCAACATTGCAAGGTGTTAAAAATAGGGTGGGATTGGGGGGAAAATACGATCAATGCAAACTAGAGGCTAGAGTTAACAGAAACATTGTATTATGCTTCCTTTAATGTAACAAAAGCAATATACCAAAGCTAAATGCATATGGGGGGGTGGGGTGGGGAATAGGGGAAGGGGCTGGAACTCCAGGCATTGGTGATGTTGTCTGAGTCTTTATTCTACTTTAGGTTAATGCTATCTTTCCTTTTGTCACCTTCTAGCTATCAAGTTTTTTTTGTTTGTTTGTTTATTTTTCTCTCTCTTGCCTTTTTCTTTTGCCTCTCTGCCGTCTTTGACTCTTCCTCCATCTTTGTGGAAGAAATGTCCTTATATAGAGAGTGGTGATGGTGCTCAATACATAAATATGTGACTGTACGGGGAACCAATGATTATTTACTTAGGACGGAATGTGTAGTGTTTGAACAAAACCATCTTAAAAGAAATGGGTCGATGAAGAAACCTTGAGGGCACTATATTGAGTGAAATAAGGCAGACACATAAAGGCAAATATTGCAGGGTCTCACTGATATAAACTAATTATAATATGTAAACTCATAGACATGAAATATAAGTTACCAGAATATAGAATGAGGCTAAAAAATGGGGAGCGGTTGCTTATTATGAGCGGAATATTCAACTAGGGTGAACTTAAATATTTGGAAATGGACAGAGGTGATGGTAGCATGTAATGAGAATAATTAACAGTGCTAAAAGGTGTGTGAAGGTGGTGGAAAGGGTAATCTCAGTGTCACGCATGTCACCGGAAGGAAAGTTGGAGGTTAAAAGATGGAAATGTATAAAACAGTGAATCTTGTGGTGGACAATGTCCATTATTAACTATACAAATATTAGAAATCTCTCTCACGAACTAGAACAAATGTATGACAGTATAACTAGAAGTTAATAATAGAGAGGCATATAGGGAAAAAATATACAACTATTGGAAACTATACACTACAGTTAGTAGTATTTTAACATTCTTTCATCAACAGTAACAAATGTACTATACCAAAACTATGAACCCCTAACGTGGTTAGGGGTATGGGAGGATGTGAGTTTCCTTTTTTTTGAATTGTTTCTTTTCTGGAGTAGTGAAAATGTTCTAAAAATTAGAAAAAAAAATAATTGCGTTGATGGATGCACAGCTGTATGGTGGTGCTATGGGCAATTGATTGTACACTTTGAATCTTTGGTGCTATGGGCAATTGATTGTACACTTTGAATCTTTGGATAGTTGTATGGTATCTGAACAATCTCAATAAAAAAAAAGTATAAAAAAAAATAAAAAGTGAAAAATAAAAAAATTAAAATTAAAAAAATCTGGGGAAGCCAAATGAGGGAGAGATAAGGGTAGGAAGATCTACCCAGAAAAGAAGCCCAAGTTAATATTTCAAAAATAACATTCTGCAACATATTGATAACCAACTTTCCTGCTAGAGACTGAGTTCCCTTCGTAGAGGGAAGAGCCTATCTAGTGAGAGAGAGTACAGGGTAATTCAGAGCAAGGGCTTTGAAGACAGGGAGACATTCAAATAAAGATCTGCTTACATGCTGCATAGACGTGGGCATTTTAATTTCTTAGTCTCTGTAGCTTTAATAGTAGATTCACAAAATTATAACTACATTTCATGGTAGTTATGAGCAATGGAGAAAATTTATATGAAAAAGATGGAATATAATATCCACTCAATTTTTAAAGAAAACTATTTTTCCAAGAAAATTCTCTGGCAATACCTTAGTGTGTGTGTGTGTGTGTGTGTGTACCTGTGTTCATAAACATTGCATTTTGGAGTACTATCTAAATTATGATTATGGTTATTTATTGAAAAAGCAGTGTTTATATTTCTAAACCTTTTACATTTTCTATCAAGCAGCCTGATTTGGTCATAATTCCAGGAACCAAAGTTGTAGTAATTGTTCTTTAAGACTTCAACTTTGAAAATAAAGCTAAAAGAATAACTATATTTTATTATCTAATTATCTTCTTCTGAATAATAGCTTACCCCCTTACTTTCTTGAATGGTATAATACAGGGGAAGAATTTTGAATACTGTTGTCCAATATGTAATATTGGTGATATCAACTAATGATGGCTAACTTAAATCAATATAATATTCACTAAAAATAAAAATAAGTATTTAAAAGTCATTCTTGGAAAGTATGGCTTTGCTCTGCCTGTAAATGATTTAGATACTTTACATTTATCATACAAACACGGTCTCTTTCAGATTTCCTGGCACTATAATTATTCTTTATGGATTGTATCTTCCCAGTTTTAAATAAAAATGGAAACTTTCTATAATTGGTATTTTTTATCAAATATTTTCCCACACTCTGTAGAAAAAAGTCAAATAAAGTTGATCTTCCAAGCAATAGTGTACCTTCTAATCAGCCTTTCTATGCAGTGTTCATGAGGGAAAAACTAAATGATAAAAATCACTAAATTTAGCTGATCTTTATTTAGGATCACCCTGTTTCAAAAAAAACAAACAAACAAAAAAACCATATATATATTTAATTTCCTAGAAAAACTATTAATATTCAAAATGAAAAAAAAATTAGTGATTATGATGTTAACCATAGAGTAATAATGAGTGTTGTAGTTAAAATAATACCTGCATTTAAGAACAGAAAGTTTCACAGACCTGGAAATTGAACTTAAATTCCAAATAAAGTTCAATTACTAGATCAAAACTTTAATATTGTTTAAATAAGTAAGAGTGTGATCTTGAGTAAGAAATTTTTGAAGAAATAATTTATTAATCAGGCATATGGATGTTCATTACATTATAGTTGGTAGCAGTGTAAAAGTTTAATAAACCTAAATGGCCAACAATAGAGGACTATTTAAAGGTAAGTCACACAATAATATGTATCGAATGATCCTAGTTATGTCAGAGGGAACAAATTATCTGCAAGTGTTTGTGTGTAAATGGATAGAAATAGATTCAGTGCATATATGTAGGAAAAGAACTTAATAGTTACTGCTTCTGGGGAACAAAGAGTTTCTGGGGGTATGAAAGTCTTTCACTTTTTACTTGGTATTAGTCTTTTTGTTTTAACTTTAGTGTATAAAACAGATGATTTGACAGAGTATATCAAATGTCTGTTTCTCCATAGATATTTCATTATCATTGTCATTATTCGTGGCCTCAGAAGAAACAAAGGACCCACTCAAACATGTGGACAGTTAAAGGGGAGCCCAGAACTGACAGTGAAGTATCCCGGGCTGTTGGTAGTGGAGGAGTCACTCAACTCATGAATGGGTGAGGGCAGAGAGGTTTTTTGAATCCAGGGGAAAAAGTCCTGGGGAGAAGGCTGCCTTAAGAGAAGCTGTGTCCTTAGGTCTAGCAACAGAGCCAGACCCATGCAACCTGCGAGAGGGAGCTGAGAAATAAACACCACAATGTCATTGACCTCATTGATCTCATTCATCTACCCTGCTTTCATTTCCTGCTGTGGCTTTCTGTTGGCTGAAGGCTGCCAGAGAGCAAGAAAGCCTATCGATTCAGTCTGTGCGGATCAGTTTCTCAGCCTGAGACCAGGTGTGAGTAGTGTGGACAGAAGGGCTACAGGGTCAAACAAAAGCTGTAAATTAAAATGTTATATATATAAATACATGTTTATCTGCATTATATATATATATATATATATATATATATATATATGTACACACAACAGAATCATATTAATTTTATGAGTGCTTTTGTTCATATCTTCATCACTACATCATGTTGTGGTTTGATTTGGGTTTTCCACTTTGAACTTTATTTTACTTCACCAGATTAAATTTGGCCTTTTTCAGACTTGAAGGAAAATAGTATGGAGATTTAAAAAAATAAATAAAACAAAAGAACAAAACAACCAAACAAACCAGGAGAAAAAAATATCTGGGATGAGGGTGGGGAGTAGGGGGCAAAAAAAACAAAAACAAACAAACAAACAAAAAAACAGCAACAAAGAACAACACTATTGAATTTGAAATGAAACCCAAAGAATCAAATTTGTTATATATAAAAACTCCTTTTTCTCATTGTCATAGTAAAAAACAACAACAAGAAACCACAATAATACTTTGGGCTAAATACTTTGTTAAAAATAGAGATGTCTCCTGGGATAGGCTTGGATCTTTTCCAAGTCCCTTCAAGCTCTAAGTCTCCGTGTGCCTGAGAATTGCAATCTTCTCAAGTTTCTATTACTCTGAATACGCTATCAACCTGATGGTGGTTTTTAACTATTTGTAAAATTGACTGTCATTTAAACCATGAATCAGGTGGAAAAATGGTGAAATGCACTCGTCTTATTATCTGTATTGCTTAAGAAAACATCACATTCCACAAGACAAAGAGTGGCAGCTTTGGGGGAAGAGAGACCTGAATTTGGCTTTGCTAATCGTGAGTAATTCATTCATGTATTTAATATCTCTAAGCCTTAGTTTCCTCAGCTATAAAATTGAGAATAACAACATCATTGGGCTACTGTAAATTCACTAGGATAACGGGGAGGCAGTGTAGGTCCATAGCATTCACTCAACACAGGTAAAATCTCTCTCTTTTATGTAATACCCCCCTCCTTCTCCTGCAGGTGCCAGGTTTTCGGCTTTTAATCTGATTCTTGCTGTCAAGAGGTTGGCAGCAGACCAGGAACTCCTTCTAGCCCTACCAAAGAGGCCCTCGGGGTATACAGTTCACCTAACTGACTTATAAGCATTTTCATGTTTTCCAGGACCGTGCTCTACTGCGTTGGTGAAAGTAATTGAAAATTGACCTCCTTAATCTCAGAAAGTTCAGCAGAGTATAGCTAGGATTCTTGCTTTGTCTTTGCCTAGGAAGGAAACAAAATCAAGATTTCCAACAGGGCAGAGGGGCACTAAATCATATACTTTCAAAGTATGCATTTTAAAATAACTTATTCTTGATGGCTTTTTGCTCTATTGATGAGATAATTTCAAAAGAAAGAAAATGTATTTTTTGCTAACTAGATGTTTCAGTAATTTTTTTTTAATAAGGCAATTTTGCTTTGGGAATGTAATTATGTCACCCCATGAAGAACTGGTAAATATTTTTATTTGTACATAAAACATACAAGGAAATAATTTAAATTTTCTTCTGTAGTGTTTTTAAATTTCTTTAGGGGCTATATAAATCTCTTTTACATTTCTATTTTAAATAATGAAGTCTGTTGTCCTTTAAACATTTGGCTTACAAATGGGTTACAGTAAATCTCTTAATCTCTCTCAGCATTTATTGCACTCTAAATTGCTCAGGGCATGAATCCCCACGGCCTTAATGTACAATTTGTATTTAAATTCAGCAATTATGTGAGCTTCAATGTACTTGATTCCATATAAACATAAGGGTCAGCACCCCTCAAAATTCAGATGATTAAAAATCAGGTATTGCCACATTTATCTTTTGATCAAAATGTGACCAACTTTTGCACAGCCTCCTCTAACCCTTAGGCTTCAAGAAAATAATCTTTTGAAATGACGACATCCTGAGTTTTTATATTGACTCAAATTTCCTACAAATTTATCAACTTTATTTTATTTTTCACATGCATTTTAACTATCTTTACATAAACTAAGACATATGAAGTTGCAAAAATAAAACAGAGTTCTTATTCATGCTTCAGCCAGCTTTCCCAAATGATAACATTTTATAAAACCATAGGACTTTACTAGGAAAGGGGCATTGGCATGTTACTACTAAACAAACTGTGGACTTACTGGGATTGAATTAGTTTTTCCATGCACTCTTTTTATTTTGAATGCTTCTGTGTCATTGCATCACATGGGTAATTTTATTTAAACACCACCACAACCAGCATACAGAATTGTTCCATCACTAAATAGAAACTCCCAACCTCCTCACATCACTAAGCTCTAACTTCTTCCACCCAACCATTGATCTGTTCACTTTGCTATAATTTTGCCATTTTAAGAAAGTTATATAAATGAAATCATACAGCATATAATCTTTGGCAATAGCTTTTTTTCTTTTGGACCTCATAAAGCTTTTGAGATCCATCCAAGTTGATGTCTATCAAATAACTCATTGCTTTTTATTGCTGAGTAGTAATCACTGTATAGATGTATCACAATTTGTTTATTCACACATTCACCAGTTAAGGGACATTTGGCTATTACAAATAAAGCCTCTATGTTAAGTTGAATTATGTACCCCAGGGGAAAAAAATTCCTTACCCTTAATCCATTTGTGCAGGTGTGAAGTCATTATAAATAAAACCTTTTGAAAGTGATATTTTTAGCTAAGGTATGGCCAACTGAAACAGGTTGGGCTTAAATATGGATGATTAGAGTCCATTATAAGCAGGATGAAATACAGACAGAGAGAGAAGACGATAGGAAGCATGTGAAGCTGGAAGTCCAAGGAAGCCAGAAGAGAACGGGGATGACATCACCATGTGACAGAACAGCCAAGGACCCACGGATTACTAGCAGCCGGTCCTAGACCATCACAGTCTTCAGAAGAAAGCATCACTTTGCTGACATTCTGATTTTGGACTTCTACCCTCAAAACTATGAGCCAATAAATCCAATAAATTCCCATTTTTTTTAAGACAATCCATTGCATGATATTTGATTTAGCAGCTGGGAAACTCAGACCACTGCTATGAACATTCATGTACAGATTTTTGTGTGGACATAAGTTTTTACATCTCTAGGAAAAATACTCAAAAATACTCAAGAGTACGGTAGCTGAATTGTATGGTAAGTTATTTTAACTTTATAAGAAACTGTCACTTTGATTTTCTGTAGGATAAATACTCAAGAGTGCAGTAACTGAATTGCATGGTAAATCATGTTAACTTTGTAAGAAACTGCCACTTTGATTTCCAAAGTTGCTTCACCATAATATATTCTCACAGCAATGTATGAGAGATACAGTTTCTCTACATCCTCGTCAGCACTTGCTATTGACAACATTTTTTTATTTTAACCATTCTCGTAGGAGTATAGTTATATTTCATCGTAGATTTAATTTGCATCTTCCAAATGACTAATGATAATTAAACATTTTTTCATGTGTTTGTCATCCATATGTCCTCTTTGGTGAAGTGTTCAAGTTTTTTTGCCCATTTACTAATTGTAACATTTTTTCTTTATTATTGATTTTAGGGAGTTTTAAAAAAAATATATTATGAAAATAGATCCTTTATTGGACATGTGATTTACACATATTTTATCCCAGTCTTTTCATTCTCTTAACAATTATTTCATAAGAAAAAGTTTTTAATTTTGATGAAGTTATTGATATTTTTCTTTTATGAAATTTTTGTGTTATGAATACTTCAAATAAAACTAGGTCACAAAGATTTTCTCCTGTTTTTTCTTCTAATAATTTTGTAGTGTTACATTTTACATTGCATGTAATCGATTTTGTGTTAATTTTTGTATGAAGTGGAAGGTTTAGATTGAGGCTTTTTTTCCTATGGATATCCAATTGGCCCAACACCATTTACTGAGAAGCCTGACCTTTCTCCATTGTATCATCTTGGCACTTGTCAAATATTAATTGATTGTATTTGTGTGGGTCTATTTCTAGCCTCCCTATTCTGCTCTGTTGATCTGTGTGTCTGTGCCAGAACCAGTGTCGTAATTGTCACTCTACTAAGTCTCATGGTAGGGTAATGGGATTGCTAAATTTTTTTCTTTTTCAAATAAGTGTAGCTATTATAGTTCCCTTGCCTTTCAATATAAATTTCAGAATAAGCTTTGTATATATCTATACAAATCCTGCTGTGATTTTTGCAGGAATACATTAAACTTATAGATCAATTTGAAGACATTTGACGTCTTTCCTGTAATGAGTCCATGAGTCTATGAATATGGTCTGTCTCTCTACTTATTTAGGCCTTTGATTTATTTCATCAGCATGTTGTAGTTTCATCATATATATCCTGTATATTATTGTTAGACTTAGACATATTATATTTTTGTTACTCCTGTAAACTGCATTTTTAATTTCATTAGTTGTTCATTATTTATGTATAGAACTGAAGTGTGTGTGTGTGTTTTGACCTTATATCTTACACTTTGCTAAACTCACTTTTTGTTTCTCAGAGTTTTCTTGTATATTACTTGCAAATATCTATGTAGACAATTCTGTCATCTGCGGATAGGGACCATAATACTTTTTCCTTTTGAATCTATGTGCCTTTTATTGCCTTTATTTGTTCTTGCCTTATTGCACTGGCCAGGACTTGCAGTATGTTGTTGATTAGGAATAGTGAGCATGGGTATCCGAGTGTTTGGAGATTTTCCTGTTTTCTTCTGTTAAAGGTTTCTAGTGTGATTCCATTATGATCCAGAAAATATACTTTGTGTGATTTTTTTTTTAATTTGTTGAGGGTTTTTTTTTTTTTTTTTTTAATGACCCAGGATATGGGCTCTCTTGGTGAATGTTCCAGGTACACATAAAAAGAATATGCATTCTGCTTCTATTTAGTGGAGTGTTCTATAATTTTCAATTAGATTTTCTTGGTTGATGCTGTTCTATTCTTTCTGGCTTTATTTCTAGTAGTTTTAGCAATTATTGAGAGAGGGGTTTTGAAATCTCCAACAATCTTTGTAGATTCATCTATTTCTCCCTTTAGTTCTGTCTTTTTGCTTATTGTATTTTGAAGGTCAATTTTTGGGTGCCTAAACATTTAGTATTGTTGTATATTCTTGGTGAATTGACTGTTTTATCATTATTCAATGTCTTTCTTTGTCCCTGCTGATTTTCTTTGTTCTGAATTCTACTATTTCTAATATTAGTATAAACTCTCCAGCTGTCTTTGATTAGTGTTTTTATGTGATTTCTTTCCTATTCTTTTACTTTTAACCTATATCATTATATTTAAAGTGCATCCTAGATAGAATATAGTTGAGTCATTTTTATCTATTCTGACAATCTGTCTTTATTGGTGTGTTTAGACTATTTACATTTAATAAAATTATTGATATGATAGTCTTTGCCATTTTAATATTTCTCTTCCTTTTGTCCCCCTACCCTTTTATTTCTATTTCCTCTTTCCTGTCTTCTAGTAGGTTCTTATCTATGCCACTCATGGGTCTGCTCAGAAGTGCATACTGTGCTTTCTCCAGCACTGTCATCTCCCGTCATCCTCCCTTCACTCTGTAGTTGGGAGGGGGAGGGCTGCCACTCTTTGCTGTCACTTGCTTAATGCACGGCTAAGATGATTGACCAGGCTCCTCCCCTCAGTCCTCACAGCTGCCGTGTCTGGGTAGGACAAGAGGGTGCCGACTTTGTTCATGTTAGTACAGGGCTGGGGTGACTGAAAGGGTCATTCCTTGAGTCCTGAGGTCTCTATCTAGTCTACCTTCTTTCCTCCACCTCTTAGAATCTTCTAATGGTTGCTTTATGTATTTTGTCCCAGTGTTTTTAGTTGTACATAGGAGGAGGAAGAGGGTGGAATGTGCATCCTTTATATTGCCTCAAATCAGAAATATGCTCTGTATCAAATCATGTTTATTAATTTAATGTGACCATTGTGCTGTGCTTAGTGTAGCATAAAGTAAAATACTAATTTTGGATTTCTGTTTTCATGTAGAGCTTTTATCTCCTCTCTCTCCTCCACCCCTCCACATAAGCACACAAGGCCATCTTCAGTGTTCTACCCATAGTTGGACCAAATTGCTTTTTTAAACTTCAGAGTCTTCATGTTATTGAGTAGGATATTAAGTTATTTGTGGGAATGATAATAAAAGAAAGCTGAAGATACGAAATGTTTCCCAAAGCTAAAAAAAAAAAAAAATCTTTAATTTGATAATGGAAGTCCTTTGTTTCCTCCTGCCAGGAAAGAAATATTTCTGTTACTTTCTTTTTTTTTTTTTTATCTTTTTTTTAAGAAAATATTTATATAAAATGAACTACTCCTTTATTAAAAGAAATAACTTAAATACACTTTAGTTCTTTTCCTTAAATGTTGAAATATCTTTCATCCTTCACACAAAGAACATTTTCTGGGATTTCAGAAAAAAAATACTATTAATTAAACATAAAATACTTTTAGTGACATTTAGAAAACTTAATGTCAAAGACATATGGGTAAATGATTAAAATGTTTGAGTATTAATGTTTCTTAGGCACTAAAGCATTAGGCAATATTCCTACAAGATTAATGAATTAAAGATGATTAATTTTAGTACTATCCGGTAATGCTTCTCTAATTCATTTATAGGAATGTGTTCAGACAATGTGTTCAGTGGTACACTGATTGTATGGTATATTGGGGTGTATGTTGAAATAATTTTGGGTTAAACAATTTTTTTTGGCAAGACTTTTCAAAATGTTTTATAAGCCAGTGTGCACTGTAAATCAGCAAGAGTACAATAAAGTATGCAGAATTTACCAAAGTAATTTGACCTGAGAACTTCTATGTGTCATGATAGCCTAGGAAAGGGAAAATTGATGTTGGCCTTATGCCTAGTAATGCTTTTACAATTCTGTGGTCTTTGGGTCTTTGTGACTGATTGAAAGAGAGAAAGAGTGGAGAGGAGAATGACCTCAGGTCTTGTATTGCAAGTAAAGATTCTGTCAGTATCTGGGGCTGCTAGGTAGTAAAAGAAGCGTATTTGTGGAGGAAGATGGGGAGTTAGGTTTAAGATATACATGATTAGAGGTTCTGATGTGATAGATGTTCACATTGAAATGTCCAATAAGTGGTTGGATAGATAAGTTTGAGGCAGCTATCTCTTTTAAAAGTCCCAAAACGAGAGTGAAGAGTTGACCCTTATAAAATACTTTAAGGTCATTTACAAAAATGGCACTAATTATTGTTTTAGCTCTTAGCAATAAAGTCAGTGCAAAATACATTCTCTTCCTTAGTGGTGACTTTTTTCCTACTTCTCTACACACACTTCCTCTTTTCTTCTTAGGAATGTACAGCGTTCAGTGCCATGCCATCAGATTATACTATTTACTACCTTTTTTTTTTTTTTGTATCATTTATTGACCCCTGGGTCACTACTCCTCTTTTCTTCAAAACTTCATCTCCTGCCTCATTGTCACACACTCCACCACTATTCCTGTCATAGAATATTTGGTTATGCACTCAATATACTGGCTTCTCTGCTCTTGGATCTCCTTTTCTCCAATTATCTTATTTTCTACCCACCCTCAGTCATTCACTCCAATGGTCATACTCAGTAACCACAACCCCTGTGTAATCTTAAACTGAAACTTTCCATTCTCCAAAAACTTCCAATTATTCCAAAGTACTTCCTCTAGAACACTAAATCCTTCAATCGGTCAACTCCATTAAGACCTCCACTGCAATGATCTTACCATCTATCCACTGAAACTTACTCTCGTTTTCTTAGTTCTCTCCCTAACCAGCTTAAATTACATATTTTACCACTTGTTGGCATGTGAAGCTGTATCTATCCCAGAAAAACATATTCTTAAATCTAATTCATTCTTGGGGATGTGAACCCATTGTAAGTAGGACCTTTTAAAATGAGGTTACTTCAGTTAAGAAAGCATGGCCCACCTCAATCAGAGTGGGTCTTAATCCCATTACTGGGGTCCTTTGTAAGTGGAATGAAATTCAGATAGACACAGAGAAAGCCATAGGAAGCAAGAGGATGGGCATTAACATAACCTGGGGTGGTGGGGGGAGGAGAGACCAGGAGACACTTGCCATGTGACAGAAGAGCCAAGAATTGCTGGCAGCCAAAACACTGGTGTTCAGGGAAGGAAGAATCACCTTGATGATACCTTGATTAAAACCTTTTAGCCTCAAAACTCCAAGCTAATAAATTCCCATTTTTTATCTAACCCATTTCATGGCATTTGCTTTAGCAGCCTAGGTAACTGAAACACCATTATACACATTGCCTTGTATATACCTTAAACTTCCCCTTTCCTCTCTCTCTTCTCGGAACTTGCTGGACAAAATGTCAACTCTAGTTAGATGCAATTCTCTTTCTACTCAGGCCAGCATTCATTCAGGTTAACATGTTTGACACACACACAGTGACACTGTGCTGATTTGTTTTACTTAAAATTCATCACCTAACCTTATTGACCAGTAGGTTCTCAATGTTAGTGGATAATCATAGTATATTTCCCTGCTGTATTCATTCTCCCTCTATACCATAAGACTCTTTCTTACTTATTCCTCACTCCTCAAGCCTTCATTACCTTCTTCCCATGTTAATTTTTCAACTGGTGATTTTGATTCCTATTTCATTATGAAAACAGAGGTATCAGCAAAGAATTTCTATGAGCTCCCATTATGGCACCTACCTACATATATACCTGCATCTGTGCCCATTTACTGTGCCTCTGTTCCCTGTACTATAGACAAACATCCATTCCCCTTTCAAAATCTGTTCCCTCCACTTGTACACTAGACCTATCCTCTTTCCTATTGCCATTTAGTCCTGCAGCAGTTCTCCCCATTCTCTCCTGATACATCATTTTTTTCCATCTATAGGGGTTATTTCCCATCTCCTTGAAAGAGCTATCTATACTAGCTATCTCCAATTACTCTCTCCTAACTTCTCCTAAAATGCCCTCCAAAGAGACATTGCTTCCTCCACTTATTCACTGAAACTGATCTTTTCAAGGTCACCGATGACTTTATGCTGCTAAATCCAAATGCCAATTTTCAGTCCTTGTGTTACCTGAACTATTAGAAGCAGATAAATTCCTTCTCATTGAAAGGTGATCTTCACTGGGCCTCTAATCTTCTGGTTTTTCTTCTACCTTCCTGGCCACATATTCTCTGTCTTGTTTGTTGGTTCCTTCTCATCTTCCTAACCTCTAAATGTTGGAATCCAAGGGATTAGACCTTGGAACTCTTCTTTTGTTCTATTCACTTGCATTTCCTTGGTGGTTTCGTCCAATGTCATAGCTTTAAATAGTATCCAAACATTGATGATACCAAAATTTTGTTTCAAGCCTGGATCTTTCCTGAACCTCCTGATCTATATAGACCCATATAGCCTACTTCCTACTTACTATCTGCATTCATATGTCAATAATAATAATAATAAAACTTCAAATGCAACACGTATAAAATGGAGCTCCTAATACCCCTGAGATCCTTTTCTCTTATCATTCTGACAACTGATACTCTATTCTACTCTATTGTTTTCTATTTTATTCTATCCTATGCTATACTCTCCCATCCCATCCTAGCCCATCCCATCTCATCTCTTCCCATTTCATAATATTCTAGTAACTCCCATCAATCCATTCTCAACACAGCAGCCATTGTGTTCTTATCAAAACAGAAGTTAGATTGTTTTCCTTCTCTGTTCAAAATCCCCCAGTGCTCCCCATTGCAATTGAAAAGAAACAAAGTCCTTACGGGGGCCTCCAAGGCCCTGTATAATCTGATTCCCTGATACCTCCCTTACATCATTTATTGATCCTTTCCCCTTCACTTTCCCCTTCACTGGCATACCATCATTACCAGTCTGTTTGCTCTTTCTCCAAGGCAAATAAAACTTGATTTTGCCTCAAGGCCTTTGAACTTGCTGTTACATCTATTTAAAGCCTCTTCACCCAGATAATTTCATGACACATTCCCTCACCAACTTCAGGTCTTTACTCAAATGTTGCCATCTCAGTAATTCTTTCTTGGCACTTTCCATATCCAAATTATGACCACACACACATTCCCTGTCCCCCTTCCCTCCATAGAACTTACCATCATTTAGTTGTTTATCTTGTTTAATTTCTCTCATCCTCACTTGAAATTAAGCTCCATGGGGGCAGAAAACTTTGTTAATTTTGATTATCGATGCACCTTAGTACCTAGAAAACACCATGGCACATGTGCATTCAGTAATATTTAAAAAGTGAGTAGAGTAAATGAATGAATTCTTCATACAGGGAAAAGAATCCATGTGATGTAATTGTTAATGCTTTATTTTAGAGAATGCTAGCTGGATGTGAAATATATAACTAGTTACTCTATAAAATCCGGAACCAATTACAGTAAAAAAGCCAAATAATTATCTGGGGTAAAAATTGAACAATCTGTAGGCCTGTAGGGTTTGTATTTTGCCAGTTATCTGTCTTGTTTTTCATTATTTAAAGAAAGGGGCAAGCTCACCATTCAGCTACTTTCTCTAGATTTTTTAATTCCATGAACGCAGTGACCAGTAGGTGTTTTTACTTTTTGCTTTGTGTTTTTGCCAACTATCCTTTGTGTGTTGCTCACACTGTTCATCTATCCATGCAGGCTCACCAACTCAAAGCATTTTCCTTTCTCATCTTAACAAGTTACCATTTTAAGATTCTTTAATCAATACCTTCTTCCATTTACATCCTATTAAGAGGCAATTTAAAAGTTTAATCAAAGACTTCAGCAATTGTTGCTGATTATGCATGCTGAATAAATCTGGGGGCTGTAGACTGTGAATTGATTCATGTATGAGTTCCTCTGTGGTAGGAAATGAAGGGAAGCAGGGCTTCTCTGTGCTGTAACTGTTTTCAAGAGGAGTATTGATCTATTTGCCTTTGTGCTTCAGTGCTTGGCTGGTCAATTATTTACAGATCACTGAGACAGTGGGAGCTCAGGAGCAGGTGAAAGAGGAAGGTGAATTTGTTCTTCTTAGAGTTTGGCCTTGATGAAGTTGAAAACACATTGTTTTAGAGAAACAGATATTTCACAATGGACAACAGCAAGGTGGCTTAATTAGGGTTTATTTAAATCAAACGGTTATAAAAATACTTTTGATATAAAGTAAATTTACATTTCCACTTATTTCCAATGGACTTTCAGATATTGGCTACGGTACAATTGCAAGGAAAACAAATTTGGTGATTATTTTGGTTCGTGGGTGTTAAATTTGATGGCCTTGAAACTCCCTTCTACCTTTAAGAGTCTCTGCTTCTATACTGTGCTCATTTATCAACAAATATTTTTCAAGGGCTTATTTCGTTTCAAGTCCTATGCAATGTACTAGGGATATAAAAAGTGAATAAGAAAACTTATTTTTAAGTTATTTTCCTTGAGGACCTACATCATAGTATTGTTTTGAATATTAAATGAGATAACAAACATTAGCACAATGAGCTAGATTATATTATTATTCACCAAATGTAGTTGTGGAACCTAAGATAACTTACTTTACTTTAAATGATTTGTACAATGTCACACATCTAGTAAGGCATGGGACTGGCTTTGAGACCATGGTGTTCTGCTTTCAAAATTGAAACTTTTATCATTGTGCTATTCTTTTCCCAGATGCCTAAAGTCTCCCCACATTTGGTTAATTTACCACAGTACTGAGAGTGTGGTAGATGCAGAATAAATATTCACTAATAGAAGTTCATCAACCATCTACCGGAGCAGTTCAGTCAAGATCCCAGCCAATCCCTTTATGGGCGGCAGGTGCACTGGAGAGGTGATGTGCAGCCTGTTTTCCAGTGCCCGAGTCCACTACTGCACGAGAGGCCCCAGCATCCTGACTCCCTGGTTACTAAAGGAGCAGTAAGCCATCCGTAAAAGCAGAGCAAATGATCAGAGGCTGCTTAGCGAGAGTCTATACCTCAAAGGAGAGCAGCCACACAATAACCTAGAATAGGAGGCTACAGTTGAAGACATAGAGAAGGGATCACTAAAATATAATGAGAATCATTAATAAAAAATATTTGAGCATACATACACAGAAACACATATCTCCTAAACAAACAAACAAACAAACAAAAATAGGGCTAAGTAAAACATGCTTTCAAATTAAAAGGGAAGTAAATTACTCAGGAATGAATTTCACTTTATATGCCAAGGAAATAAGATTTTAAAGTAGATTTGTTAAAAGTTGGCATAGGTCAATACCTTCTTTTTTGTTTGTTTGTTTAATATTTCTTCTTAGTTTTACAGCAATAAAGATATTGACTTGTATCCATAATCCATGTTGAGTAGCTGACTAGCTATTTATCTTATATTAAGTTCGAAGCAAATCCCTTCTGGAAACAGCCAGTTACACAGCTCATATGACAGGTGAAATTCTTGGCAGCCCCACCTCAGTGTCTCATTGGTGGACTCTGTAGCCTCTATGGAACAGTTAATCTGGACTTGATTCTTTGTATATAAGATAATGAATAGTTCTTCTAGAGTTAGATAATTGTAACAAATAGGAGGTGATAGTTGTTTCCTGTATCTTGGATCATATCACATATTGAACAACTAAAAGAGTCTTCAATCTGGTTGACAATGCTCTAAGACTTGTAATTGCTCCTGGAAACTTTTATCCACAACAACAGGAGTAGAAAGTACATTTGGGAGGAACTGAGAAACCATGTTAAAATAGTGCTTACATCATGTTTCTAAAGCCTGTGAACTTCTAAACCTGGAACTGGCTGCCGTTAACCGAGGATGTATTATGTCAGTTCGAGGATATTATACTTCAGAGATGCCGTATCTATCACCTCTCGCTTTTCTTAACTGTACATAGGCTGCACTTCCACACCAGCACCGATGAATTTCCTTAAATTTCCAGTGACACCCTTGGGTGTTAACAAAAAAAAAAAAAAAAAAAAAAAAAAATTGTTTAGTTGCTTGATTCCAAAGTACTGGAATTCCCAATTCTGCCATGACTTGGAGATATACAATGTGTTCCCATCCCACCCCACATAACCACAACCCCTCACTCTATGCACAATACCGGGATTTCATTCCTATTTCTATTTGCAAAAATTTCTTTATCAATTATGGCAAAACAATTTATTGTTTTAGAGGGTTTGTGAAACTGAAGTCATTGCTCTTTGCCAGTTGCCTTTTTGCCAGTTGCCTGACATTACCAAACTCAGGGAAATAATGTATTATGTGACAAGAGGAATTCTGAAGTAGGAGTAACATTAGGAATTACAAAGTTTAAAATACCGTTTGTAAAGTATACTCCACTAAATTTACTTTAAGAGTATTGAAAGTGGCTATGTCTAAACATTTTGTGAGATTTATTGTAAACCTAATATACTACATGAAGAAAACAATACTGTTATTTGTTTTATGGTGGCACTTTTCTTTGTTCATTACAGGCTTAATTTAATAAAAATTCATTTTATTCACCCTTCTTAAGGTGATACGTTTATTCTTCTTGCTACTTATACATTATCCATGAGAGGGCAGTAGAATACCTGGTTCAAATGTTAAGAAATTGTAACACATGAAATTCTTTAAAAAAACACAACCTTTGAGTGACTATAAGGATATTAGTTTAAAGAGATTGCTATGTTTGTCACCTATATGCCTTAACATAGAAAGGTGAATATTTTATAATTCCTTCTTTTATTGGCTATAATGGACATATTCTCATGTAAAGATTTTTTTAAATCATCAATAAAAATCAATGGTTGTATTTTCAATGATGTCAAGTTTGAGGTTTATGACCATTGAGTTTATTTGAAAGTAAATGTCTAAAATTATTTCATTTGAGTCCATTTTTTAAGAAAGAGAAAGTACCGAGTTCATGTAGAAAACTCTACTGGAATAAATCAGTGTGAATTTAGATGCCTTTTCTCTTTAGCCTTTTGCTGAATCATTTAATACCAATTTTGGATGAGCAAGATGCCTGTGCCCCATCCCTTCCTCCTGAAATCAAAGAGCATTTTCTTAATTCCAAAGTCATTATTTGTGCAATCATCCCCCACAATTTAGTTGGCTTATAGCTAACATTCCCAAATAGCAAGTTAACTTATTCAGTTTCAAAGGAGCCCATTTTGCAATCTGCTTATCTTGGAGGGGACATTAGGAATTTAGATTACTCAAAGTAGGTTGTCTTATGAGTGGTTTACTGAGTTCCTGTTTACTTGAATCTCGTAGGAGATCCCAGAATGGTTGATATTACAAGCATATTTATATTTGTAATAATTTTTAAGTAATCTTCCTCTACCTCTTTCATACTATACATATTGTCTCCTTTTATGGTGTACAAAATCGGCATAAGCTCCATATTGCTGCATTTTTCATGATGTCTATGTTTTAGATATCATGAGATTGGCCC
Source organism: Choloepus didactylus (assembly GCF_015220235.1). Taxonomy (NCBI): domain Eukaryota; kingdom Metazoa; phylum Chordata; class Mammalia; order Pilosa; family Megalonychidae; genus Choloepus; species Choloepus didactylus. The sequence goes on along the minus strand of NC_051307.1, from coordinate 173,767,804 downwards.
TACCACTTTCTCACTCACTCACTTACTTGCTCATTGAATCACTCACTTAATCATTGACTCATTCACTCAACAAATGTTTGCTTGATAGATTATCAACACCGTATCTTTACTGAGTGCCTAGAAGATACCATGAAAGAACCAAAAATAAAAAAGGAATAGGATATGGTCCTGATCTTCAATAGGTGACTTTCTAGACAAAGAAATGTAGACATTGAAAAGAGCTGTAACAATAAAGTAAGGCACATTCTATGCCTCAAATGGGCTTCTTGTATAAGCAATGCAGCAAGATTCCTGTCTATTTTCTATGTTCTATGTTCCTTTCTATGTTCTTTGCATATAAGATTTCCTGAACACAGTGATAATCTGAATTTGCAAAGGAGAATTACAAAGAATCAACACAGGCATACCTGCTGAATATCTGGAGCAGAATATATAGAATTCTTTTGGGGTATTTGTAACCCTAAACTTGCAAGCCAGGGTCTTCCAAATCCCACTAGAAAGTCACCTGGAATCTTCTACAAATTTTGGTGGAAAGTCAAAAGTCTAGTGTCTAAGAGAATAAGTTTGGAGTGATAAATCTGAATCCTGTCCATGCCACTGACAGATACGTGATCGTAAGCAATTTATTTAACTTTTCTGACTCATTTTCCTGATCTATTTGAAAGAGAATAATTATTTTGCCTACTGCATACTGTAGGTATGATGCCCTAAATGACCTAAACACTTGAAAAAGTGATTAGTACATGGTAATAACTCAGTAAATGTTTCTATTATTAGTTTTAGTGTTAAATACAGGTTCCATAAAGAGGCTATTAGAAATAGACTTATAATACCTAGTAGTAGTTTTATAGAAAAATATGTTTTGAGGACACAGTTCACTGTATTACTTGAACCTATAGAAAAAAATCTGTCTAGTTTCAGGACTGTTGTGCTTTAGATTATGTTGGCAATTTATTTGGCTTTATCTAATGACCACTTTGAACCAAGTTTCTGTCATAGTTTTGTATTTTCATTTGTTGTTAAAAAGTTTTCATTCAAATTTTTGTCTCATGTCTAGCATATTTTGTATAAAATAACCTCCCCTCATGTCTTCATAGCTTCTCCTTTTTACTCATTTCTCCCTTATTTTCTGTTTTTTTTCACCCACCTCTATTAAATTGTATTGTGTAGATTTTTTTTTGCAAGATGCCTTAACTTCCTTCCTAGACTAGTTATGAAATGCATCTGTGCTGGTTTGAATGTGTTATGTCCCCCAGAAAAAGCCATGTTCTTTGATGGAATCTTGTGGGGCAGACGTTTTAGTGCTAATTAGATTGGAATCCTTTGAGTGTTTCCATGGAGATGTGCCCCACCCAACTGTGGGTGATGACACTAATTGGATGGTTTCCATGGAAGTGTGGCCCCACCCATTCAGCACTGTATAGGCTTGGGCAGAGGGAGCTAGCTTGCTACAGCCAAGAGGGACACTTTGAAGAACGCACTGGAACTGAGAGAGGAGCCTCAGCTTATAGAGACATTTTGGAGACAGTCTTTGAAAGCAGACTTTTGCTCTGGAGAAGCTAAGAGAGAACAAATGCCCCAAGAGCAACTAAGAGTGACATTTTTGAGGAGCTGAAGTCTAGAGAGGAACATCCTGGGAGAAAGGCATTTTGAAACCAGAACTTGAAGCAGACTCTGGCCACGTGCCTTCCCAGCTAACAGAGGTTTTCCGGACGCCATTGGTCATCCTCCAGTACAGGTACCCGATTGTTGATGCATTACCTTGGACACTTTGTGGCCTTAAGACTGTAACTGTGTAACCAAATAAACCCCTTTTATAAAAGCCAATCCATTTCTGGTGTTTTGCATTCCAGCAGCATTAGCAAACTAGAACAGTATCCATCCATGCAGGAAAATGAGCAAAATTAATCTGAATGGTTCCTGAGGCACAAGCCTTCTGATTTATTTAAAAAGAAGGTGGTACATATTAATCACTGAAAATTTCACTCTGGGTTCCAGATAATCATGATCTCAAAAAAAGTATTGTTTGATGCTAAATACTGAATGTAGATATTATATATTTTATATAGGTCGTTTTAATTCCCTAGTCTTCTCAAAGCAAATACCATATGTCAGGTTAAAAAATGTGAATTTATTTGCTCAGGGTTTTGAGTCCGGGAAAATGTTAAAATCATGGCATCATCATCATGGTGATGCTTTCTTCCCAAAGACTGGGTCTCAGAGAACCTTAGCTTCTCTGTCACCTGGCAAGACACATGGCAGCTTCTGCTGGTCTCTCCCTTCTCTTCAGGGTTTCGTTGATTTCAACTTCTTGCTTCCATGGTTTTCTCTTTCTCTGTCACAATTTCATATTCTTTAAAGGACTCCGGTAATAGGATTATGACCCATCCTGACTGAGGTGGGAAACACACGTTAACTGAAGTAACTGCATCAAAAGGTTGTCCAACAATGGGTTCACTCCCACAGAAATGAATTAAATTTAAGTACATGTTTTTCTGGGGTTCAAACAGCTCCAGACCACCACAGTAGCATGTACAGAGAAGGCTTAGGAGAAGAAATGCAAGATAAACTTTATGAGAGACTTTTTGAGAGACTGATTCTCTTAGTTCTCTCATTTTTAATATCTGTTTATTATGAAGACTCACAGGTTTATAAGGGTGATCATCCTATCCTGGTATGGTTGAAATCGTATTCTTGGGTAAATTCTGATACTTTCTAATGCTTAAATTCTTTATATGGTCACAGAAAAATACAACAATTAATTCTCCTTTGGAGATATGAAAGTTTATCCAAAATAGGCCATTATTAACCCTCCTTTGTTAATCCATAAGTTGTCAGAGCTAAAAAACCTCTGATAGCTTTAAGCATCAGCTCATGCCACTATATTGCCAATATCATATTTTGTTAAGATTTTTGTTTTTGCAAAAAATAGTGCCTCTTACCTTATTAGATTGTTTTTTGTGCTGATTGTTCAAATCACCTAAGTGTTTCAGAGATCATATGAGTAAAGCTACACATTGCATTTTGAACTTTGCCACAGAGATAATTAATCACCCCAGTTTTCTCCTATGAATCATCGGAAGCTTATGGGATTCAGTCCCAGCAAAGAGTTCTTAAACTTTAAAGTGTTTCAGAGATTATATGAGTAAAGCTGCACATTGCATTTTGAACTTTGCCACAGAGATAATTAATCACCCCAGTTTTCTCCTATGAATCATTGGAAGCTTATGGGATTCAGTCCCAGCAAAGAGTTCTTTACCCTTGTTGATGATAGTTGCCATATAGTGTTATTGTGTCATCATTTGGAACATCTTGGGAATGACTGTTCTCCTTCCATTAATAACAAAGTTAAAGATGAGAGGCAACGACCACATGATACAGGATAATTTGGGCTCTGGTATCAGAATGAATTTTTTAGAGACTCTGAAAGACACTTATACTCCCTTTCTATTTTGTACATAAACTTCATTTTTGTTCATTTAACTTTTTTTGTCTTAATTGTTAATTTCCAAGGTTTATCCAACCATGAGAGCAGGATCCAGGCTTTCTTTTTTATGTCTGTACTGTCCAGTATTTTCCCTGGCTATTGATGCCCTGACTAAATGCACTTCGTGCTCACATTCCACCAATGACTTCTTCTCCCTGTTCCTACAGTGGTTTTCCTGGCAGATTCCTTTGGCCTTGGAAGCATGCACACAAGGTAGTTTAGAATTTCCAGTGTTATACTCCCAGGATGAGCCCTCAATCAGTAGCTAATGAGAGTTCAATGGAAAATATCCCAGCTCCCTACCTCCTCAGGTGGGAGAACTCTGAGGTGTGTTCTACACACTTCCTTCCAATGGTCTCCAGTGGCATTGAGCCCAACTTGCTCACAAGAGTGATCTGCTCAGTAATGCACTTTGTATTGTCTCCTTGCATTCAGTGTTTCTCTTCCCTGGCCCAGACTAGTGCTCCTGGGATCACTGCCCAAATCTACTACTTGCACTCAAGTCTTTTTATCAGAGTCCACTTCTGTGGAAACACAAAGGAAAACATGGCATGAAATAGGGTCCCAATACATATTCATTAAATGATGCAAGAATGGGTAGGTACATGAATGGGTGGGCCGATTAATTATGCCTTTTTTTAGGTTATTGAATGTTCTCACTCTCTCTTTTTTTTTTAAATAGAGCTTTGACTAGTTAGTAGCCAATGGGCTGAGAGGGGAAAGCCTGTAATTTTATTTTTATTTCTGAAGCATTATCTCCTTGCTTCATATATATCAAAATAAGAAAATTTATTAGCTAGATAATATGTCTTTGGTGCAGTAACTAGGAGGGGAAATATGAGTTGTCTTTCATGTATAGAGAGACCACTGTAGCTATTTTTCAGTCATTTATTGAGAACTGATATTGCACTTTGAGATGAGTTTAGTGCAGAGGGATAACACATCAAGATCTTGTCAATTTAAACCATAATCACAATAAAATCCAATGTAATTGTTATCGTGAAAAAAGAAATAAGATACAGGAGATATTCAGGCACACTGAAGAAGAAAAGAAAAGGCATCTCTGTTATTCCCATGTATATGTAGTTTTATTTAGGGCAAAATTTGAGTTTATTTCTGAATTTTTTTCTCATTAAAAGCCAACACTATGATTTTGTAATTTGAGTCATATGCTCCATGGTCAATGGATCTCAATACTATTGAATTAATGCCCCCAGAAAGCCTATCACAACAATTTTATGTGAAAAACTCCATTTTTTTAATGTTTATTGTCAGTAAAAATAAAACATAACATTTTAGTACAAAATAAACAATACATATCATGATCTATATTAGAATTAAATTCTTGGTCCCCAAAGCTGCTGAATAGCCTTGAAATTCAAGAACGACATAAATTTAAACTATTTAAAGCTATCTTTTCAACATTATAACAATAAGAGCTTATGCTTCTAGAAACATGTATTGCATATCAATGTTTAGAGACATAATTCTCAACACTTTCTCAAGTATTATTCGTTAATGACTATAATATAGCCCTAGATCTTGATTCTAGAAAATTTATAGACTTTGATTTTTTTATTATTTAACAATTCTTTGTGATTATTCATATGGTTATTATTAAAGTTTGCATTTATTTATCTATTTGAGGTCCCCCCCCCACATATTTATGCCACTTTCTCAACTAATAGTTTTTTCCTTTTCCTGGATGTGCACATTAAACTGTAACTTGCAATGTTAAGAATGGTTTTTTTCAATAATATTTATCTCCTATCTTAGAACACAGCATAGACTATCAAATGCATGAAATGATTGTCACCCCTGTACTCTATACCTGTGGCAGACATCAGTAATCAATCAGTAATCAATCAGATTGAATACTGATGTTCTGAGAATAGATACATCCTCCTGCTCCTTCTCAGTGTGTCTTTCCTAAAAGCTTCTACCAATGAAATCAAATGGAAAAAAAATAGGTTAGTTCAATTTGCCAGCTGAAGTACAGAAATAGCAGGATAATTATTTGTTAAAATTGCAAATTTATGTGGATATATATGTAAAACATAATCCACATGCATGTATATATATACATACATGCATATATAGACGTCATCATAACTACCCACATTTTATATATGCAAATGTATGAGTATACTTAGAAATATTAAATAAATAAATAAAAATTCTATGAATCCTTTTCCATGCATTATGTTTTATAGTGAGGCACACATATACAAACAAAAATATTTTCAATTTGCCTCTAGCAGTGATTTTAAATTTAGACTAAGTTTTATATTCTCATTCAATTACTATAAACATTTAAATGGTCATAAAGTATATGATTCATGTTTTCTCAATTCCTTTGTTAAATATTTAGAATGCATTTTTAATACTGTTAATAATCATAAGATTTGTACAGTCATACTTTTTACTATTCTCAATTTGATGATATTAAAGGTAACTGATAACCATTGACAAATGTCATGGCTGGAATTGGTGATTCTAGATCTGATGTATAGATGCTAGCATTTACATTTAATTCTTTTGATCTAGATTAGCAAGGTAGAGCCATGCACTTTAATCCGAAATACTGGAAATTATCTCTACTGAGTCATTCATTCTTTAAAAAGAGCCAAAATTTTCTTACTTCCTTTAACAGAGCAGTCCCCAGGCAAGATTGTAAAAACAGACAAGATTTCATTTGTATCTCTGTGTCATTTGATCAACGACATGTTTCTCTCCACCTACATTCCCAGCTTCTAGATATACTCCTGGTATTTGGAAACAGGACAAGTCCTATTGTCTCCTGGTTCCTGGATTTCCACTGTGTGTTTCAGTCTACACTACCCCATTTATAAGATTTTTTCTTATGCAAATGTGTTTATTGTAAATATCATTTCTCCTGTCTTTCCATCATCATAGGTTAACTAAATCTATCAGTTAACTTGAACCAATGTGTTAATGCTTAGTAATTTTTCAGTCTGATAATAGCTGCCTTTATTACCTTAATCCAAAGAATTAACAACTAGAGAAATTTAGACATTGTATAAGGCAGGACAGTTGAAGGTAATATCTTTAAGTACTGGGATGATTCCTAAAGTCTGTCAAAAGATTTCCTGCTTCCCCTGTGTTTCAACGTCGCCTATTATCTTGATGTTAAATTATGGAGTCAGAGAGATTTAGAACTGGAAGTTACCCAGGGATAAACCAGTTCAGGAGCAAAATGTAATCAACACTAGAACTTCCAAAGTCGCTGTCCCACCATTATTCTTATTTGCTGAGTTGTGACACAGGCTCACAACCTATCTCAACACAGCACACCAATCAGCTCCTTCCGACCCACTTGATGTGAAAATGGTTTGTCATTCTCAATTCAATCTACTCCTTCATTGTTACAGATAAGAACCAGAGAGATTAATGGGGTTGACCAAACCCACACAGCTAATTAATTGGAAAGCAGGATAAAGTTCCACACTCTCTGAATATATTCAGTCACATCACTCTATTTTTGCTGTCTCTAGATTCACTAAATAGAACATGAACTTGGTAGAATGTTGTTCCTATATTTTCCCACCATGGGAAAAGTGACAGTTCAGCCCTTCTGTAAAACAGGATCTTAACCAAGAATGGAACATGTATTTCTTGACACTCTATTCAAAGCTTTCACCCTTTCCTGACAATGGAATCCATATCTCTTTATTCCCTGAGTGTAGCTTTCTCTGTAAACCACCTAGTTCATTGTTCCAAATTGCATCTGCATATATCCAGACCCCATTTATCTATAGAAAGTAAGGATTAAATCTGATTGTATTCATGTTAAGTCCTAATATTTAAATAATTGGTATTTACAGATATATTTTTATGATTTATATGCAATGATAGCATTAAGAATTATAATTATGCTTATCAACAAGAAAATTAAGAAATACTGGTGTGATTAAAGTTAGTAAAGCCATCATTCATGACTGTCATTTTCTTGTGTCTTTTAAAAATTCTATCCTATATAATACTTTTGTGCACTATTTCCTTCAGTTTCTGATGATTGGAGGAAAATGATAGGTGTAAAAATTTTAATTACCCAAAGAAACTTGTGGCTTTCCATTAATAATTTTAATTTCCAAGTCTATGGAATTTAGAAATCATTCTACTTATAATTTATGCAAAAAAGGAAAGGCTTAATTTTGTAGCTAAAGCCAATCAGATTTGGGGTAGCAATTAATACCATTAAACAAGAGCCTTAACAATTTCTAAGTTCAGGAAACTGCCTCTTTGCTTGCAGTTGTTAATATAGAGTCTTTTTATTTGCTTTTTGCTATAGCATCTTCACGTCTACCCATCAGTGTTCAAATCAAGTAAGTTTGGTTGCAAGCCTTTGAGAACAGGGTAGATGGGAATAAAACTGTGTGATTAATTTACCTGTATCATTGCAGCTAGCTTTTCGATTTTTTCATGACCAGGATGTGATGGAAGAAAAAAAGTCAGCATTAAAACTGAATGTATATGCCCTATGCTTTTCACTTCTCAGTAGTGTGTTCTCTGTTCTATAAACCCAACCTGTGTCATCTATGCTTTAAAAAAACCAACACAAGAATGAGTCAACTCCATGTTTTACTGTTCATATTTTCATGAGAATCCTGAGCAAAGGAATTTGGAAAATGTTTAGAGGAAATAAAAAAGAAGATAAATAAAAGTTTTATCTGATGTCTTCTACTTTTTTATGGTTTAAGCCTGTCATCCACCAAAACAGTGTAAGTCTGACGACGAAACAATTTGTTGAATTCACTGTCAGTGAAAGGAAATATATAGGGAATCAACACTGGTTAAACAAATGGCAAGATATAAACGAGGAAGAACACAAAGCAGTGTCTAATCAAACAGTTTTTTAATCACTTCAATATTTTCACTCTGAATATAGGGCCATTTGATGATGGCATCACCACGTGTGTCCCCATTAGTTTGCTGATGCCTGCAGAGGGACGCTCCACTGTATCCAGGTGTCCTGTGCCTGATTACTGAGCACTTGCTTCTGTTTGAGCTTACTAATTCAAAGGTCTCGTCCATATTTGGTAAACCTACATTTACAGTTTGTAAACAGGACAGATTTCTGCCTTCTATTTGCTCCTCATCTCTTCTTGAATTATTTGTATAAACAGAACTGTTTGCAGTCTCCTTTGCAGATTTGAAAAAGCACAAAACACAGTCCACCGAGAGAACAGAAAGCCAAAATTCTGACCGAGATGTTACTGGTAGTCTATTTTCTGTCTTCTTCTAACCCACTTGGAGCTATCCAATGGGGCCACAAAATATTACTGCCTTTGTTTGGATCTTCAACCATTTTAAGGTGTATTCTTACAATAGTCTTAGTCCTGATCTTCCATTTTATACCATTTCAATCTTCCTTTCACACTAATGCCAGAGTATCCTGTCTCAAACAACCTGATGAAATTGCAGCACAATTCAAAAGTCTTCATTATACTATTTTTCAATATTGTCTATAGAATCCATTTCAGATATTTCAAATTTCTTGTCCTTGTGTTCAAGACTCAGTTATCTAAGTCCTGTATCTCTTTGCAGCCTTATCTTCTACTGTACTCCCCATCCACTTCACGAGTACCTCATACTGTTTGTTGTATATGTAGTTTCATTGACATTTTTTTCGTTTCACTTCTTCCACTGGGAAAAACCCTATTACTCTGCCTTCAGTACCATTTATCTGGAAACTACCTATTCATGTCCTAAATTTACTTCAAGCGTGTTTTCTCAAAAATGCTTTCCCTCCGCAACCCATCATGAAGATGTAAAACCTCTTCAAATACCTCATTTATTTTGTACATATTTCTGTAAGAGTAGTGTGCCGGTTTGAATGTATTGTGTCCCCCAAATGCCATTATCTTTGTGGTCTTGTGGGACAGACATTTCGGTGCTGGTTAGATTTGCTTGGAATGTGCCCCACCCAGCTGTGGGTGGTGACTTCGGTGGGATACTCCTATGGAGGTGTGACCCCACCCATTCAGGGTGGGCCTTGATCAGTGGAGCCATATAAAACATGCTGACTCATGAACGGAGTGCAGCTGTGAGTGACGTTTTGAAGAAGAGCAAGCTTGCTAGAGAGGAATGTCCTGGGAGAAAGCCATTTTGAAACCAGAACTTTGGAGCAGACACCAGCCTTGTGCCTTCCCAGCTAACAGAGGTTTTCCGGACGCCGTTTGCCATCCTCCAGTGAAGGTACCTGATTACTGATGTGTTACCTTGGACACTTTATGGCCTTAAGACTGTAACTGTATAGCCAAATAAACCCCCTTTTTATAAAAGCCAGTCCATCTCTGGTGTTTTGCATTTTGCAGCATTAGCAAACTAAAACAAGTAGCTATGATACTTTCAGGGCTTATAGTAAATGTCTGTATACAAGGGCAGTATCCTGTTTATTCTTATATGTCCAAAATCTTGTAATGTCTGACACATACTAGGAGATCAATGAGTGAGTAAATTAATAAATGAATAAGTGAGTGAATAAATGTGTAGGATTGGGTGTCTGGCATTGCCATTCACATTCCAAAATGGGCTGCCATCCGTAAGAGTTGATTTGAGTTATTTGTTTCTTTGAGGAACAGAAGGCAAGAAGATATTCCTTCCCTGATGGGTATTCCTCAGTGAAGAGGTGACATTAAGGCTGGAGACCAATAATAACTACTGTTGCTGAGTCCCTGCTCTGTGCAAGCATCATAACTAAGTCTTTTGTCATATTCATCATATTTAGACTTTATTATAACTCTATGAAGTAGGTATAAATTATGTCAGTTTCATGAGTGAGAGAATTGAGTTCAGAGGTTAAATACTTTTCCCAAGGCCACTCTGATAATGAGTGGCAAAGCCCAAATTTGAAATCCAGTCCATCCTACTGCAAAAACTTTACTGCATAAGCAACACATGTATTTGTCAATCATTTCATGATGATTGAGATCAATTATTTATGCAGTCTTTCAAATCCTCCCAACTGAACTCATCAAGCTGTAGGTTTATTTCATACCCTTACTTGTTCTCTCTTAAGGAATTTTATTTCTTAACAATGCAAAAGAACCTCTATTATTTATATATATATATATATATATATATATATATATAGCATCTCTGTTGAAAAACATCACGTTCTGAGAGGAAACTGCAGCACTTGACAGTTGTTCTGACACAAACCTTGGATAAAATGAAAGGGAAATTGCTACTGAAAATAAAGCAAGGAGTAAAATCATATACTCTACAATATTAAGTATGAATGTATAGAAATATAAATAAATAAAACTATCACTAAAATTACACTATGTACATTTATAAAATGTAAGTATAGACACATGTATATATAGTTGACATCACAGTACATGTACAAATAGAAAAGACTAGAAACTATTATTTATTAATAAGATTATTCCATATGTTTTTCCATATTTTTGATATAATTCACTGCAATAAGCATATGTTGTTTTAATAATCTGAATAAAGTTTTTATCTTATGGACATTAAAACCATTACTTCATGTTAGGTTCCTCTTTGCCTGTAAAGTTTCTAATTAGTAACTGACCCCAATTTTCTTCTCATAAAATTCCAGATTTTTTAATGTTTCTAGGCTATCATTTCATATATATCCTTTTCAAAGAATCGAGAAAATTTTAATGATTTTCTGACCAGAGAAAAACTGCATTTTAAAAATTGTAATTTCAATTTTTTTGCATAACAGATATGGTGGCCTTGTCAATGAGACCTACTGGGAGCTCATATCGAGGAACTGTTTAAGAGGGAGCTGCAACAAACCAGGCTGGCAGGAGTGAGAGAAGAGTTAGCTGACCCCACTTGTGAAGAGCTAGTGTTCATATCACCAAACCATTGTGGTTCATATTCTAATCTATATTGAGACCGATCCAAAGTGATTAGATAGGAAAGTGAGTTTGAGATCCAGATTGGTCACACGGGGCAATCTGAGGGGATTCTCTAAGATCCAGCTGCAAGAATTATGGCCAAGAACTTGGCAAGAGGGCAAGGTTAGGCCTTCAGCCAATTTTACTCAAGTTCAAGGCTGGGTTTGCAGGAACTAGCATTAAACCAAGGAAGCAGAAACTGGTGAGAGAGAAAATCAACCTGACTTGATAGGGACTTCAAAGCAGACAGAGGAACTGAAGTCATACAAGCTGAGGACAGCAAACATTTTCTAGACACTCACTGAAATATAGGGCAGAAAGTCCTAATATACTGCCCATCCAGGTTCTCTGTAATTATTTTATGATACTAAGCCTGCAAGACATGGGTTTGTATACTTTGTAGCTGAATTCATGGGCTCTAATGGGCTGACTGTATTTCAGTATCCTCATCTGTCAAATGGGAGTAATAATTGCCCCCACCTCATAGAAGTATTGTGTGGTGTAAGTAATGTGTGTTAAAGGCCTAAGTTTGTTATTGGGAAAATCTTTATTACTTGGTTTTTAACTCAGGTAGCAAGCGAGAAATAGCCAGTGGAGTTTTTTTGTAGTGGTAAACCTAATGAATCAGAATTTCTCAGAGTGAAGTCTGAGGGTCTCTAGTTTTCAGAGAATTCAAGGGGTGATTCTGATGCTCAGTCAAACATATGAAACTTTGTAAGGGTGAGTTTTATCCTAGTTCTCAAATTTCTTTATAAAAGGATTTCTTATCTTTTTATTGTTGAAACAGAGTTTGATTTGAGACATGTCAGTAGTTTCAATCTTCTAAACCTTCTCAGTTCTCTAATAATACTGGATCAATGTGAGATGTTGTGGTAAGTACCAACAGACATTAGTAAAACATCATCATTTTTCAGAGTTCTCTTCAGTTTTCCCCAGAAAAAATAGCTTTTCAGTTAATTCAATCAAGTTCATAGACTTTTTTTTTTCTAATTTCAGACAATATATTTTTAGGTAGTATAACTCATGATGCAGAATATGATTCATACCTGCTAAATGGTGTAATTTATCACCCATAACAATTCTTTATTTTCTAGTGATTTTGACTGGAACAATTTTTCTTTCTAGTATAGCCAGGAAGAGACTAACAACTTTCAGCTCATTTTTTATGTCACTGTTTCATGTTGTAGTTTGTATGTAGAATGCAATAGAAATTCATAATTCTGACAAATGAAAAAATGGAACACCACTAAGTGCACATCTCAGCAGGAACTGTCTGCCAAACTCAGGGGGTTGTACAGTTTTGAATGAAATATTTACAGTCAGTAAAATAGAAGAAATAGCTGTGTTAGGAAAAAAACAAGGTCCAAGCATCATAATACTATCTGCAGAAGAACAACATTATTCTTCCCCTAAAGCAGGGCAATGACAAGAATCAACTAAGTAGATTATATGAACAAGTTACAAATCATCCTCTTTTATTTTTTAAAGCTATCTTTGAGAGCAGTAGGCACACTTGGTGAATCTTAGTGCACATGAAAGTAGTGAGTAAGGATATTCTTCAGAGGATGCCATAGGTAGGAAGAGAGATTTCTGCAGGTGTGTCTGCTGGAATCCAGAGAGGTGGTGGCAAATGTACTAGAAGAAATGAATTTTCCATAAGAGATGGACCAATTTGTCTCCAACTTGAATGGATATTGTTTAAAGAAAAAAAAAGAAAAGTTTCTCAGAGACCTCTCTCCATCTCAAGGATTGGAAAATTAATTATATATCATTTAAAATATATATCTATATATATACATGTATATAAAATTATAAAGTTAGGAATAAATTCCTGATGCTGCTAGCTTTAATACAACCAAAGTAAAAATTGATTTACCTATTAAATTCAAACACTTTTAAAGCTATATAATTCAAGTTAATCATGTTAACTTAATAAGATGGATATTAGTGGTTTCCCAAGATGAAATTACCCCTTCAATGTTAAATTACCCCTTTTGCCTATGCTAAGGCATAGTTGGCTCTCTTGACATTAGCCATATGAAGGTTCAGTCCCCTTTCCTCCATTTGTGTCTGGTTGTCACCTTTTTATTTTGCCAATGAGATATCATTTGACCTTCACGTAATACCAACATGACAACAAGCACCAACAAAAATGTGGGCAATGAAATTGTAAAACATGATGTGGTTTTAATTTGGTGGATCACCCAGATTATCTATTATCTTATGTTGCTTTTTCAAATGTCATTCTTTGTTTTCTTAAACTTTTGCTGAACACCTAGCATTTTCCAGGGGGAAAAAAAAAAAAGACAGGCACTGTTGTGCCAGTGATCATTTAGATTGAGTCCTTGCCCCCATGAAACTCAGAGTTTAGCAGAAGAGACAGCAGATATTTTATAAATAGTGTCCCAAACCAAGTCATAAGTCCCACTGCAGTGGTCACAGAGGCTTGTACAAAGTGCCATGAGTGATACTAGAAAGGACTGTGAGTTTTCTTTAATCTTAAAGCCATCAGGGAGCATGGAGATCAGTCAAAACATTCTTTTTAAAAATAAGACCTTTCTTCTTATCCTTTGTTCTCTATTCCAGTTCTCCTGTTTTATATTTTTCTGATCTCTTCTTGTGCCTGTTTAGGCCAGTGATACCAAAGAAATTCCCAACTTTCCTGGAGGGTCTCAGTACTCAGGAGCTGGTTTCCCTAGGTTTTAGAATATCTTGGGTGAAAGTGTTGTATATTAATGCCCAGTTCTGTGGAAGATAGGGAATTTGCTTTAGTGGAGTCATAAATTGCACAAACTCTTGGGTCAAATTGCGGGATTCAAATTTCAGCTCTAATTTATCACCTGAGCAACCTTGGACTAACTGCTTTTAGGTGTTTTGGTTTCTTCATCTTTCAAGTAGGAATAAAAATAACTGCTTATTTCATATTGTTACTAGAAGATTGAAGTGAAATCATCAAGGTACAGCACTAAGTAGAGTGCCTGACACGTAGCAAGTGCTCAAAAATGTTGGTTAGTGTTAGAGGTACTCTCAGTCCCCAAGCACATAACAGATAAAAGGAATCACTGTGGGACAAGAACACAGACAATTCATTTCTGTTTTATCCTGAAATCCCAGGGCATTTTGAGTTCCAAAAGAGAACTTGCCATCACTGATGCTTTTCTTTTAGATCAGGGCTACATTTTCCTGTAAAGCCACACTTTTATTTTTTTTCTTTCAAGAAGAAACCCGGTGTCGTGCAATGGAAAGGTTGCAGGATACCGCATTCCATAAAAAGTGACCTCTCAGCCAAGTTTGTCCACTAACTCATTCTGTTCTTTGGGGTAAATCATTTTGCCTCTCTGGGCTTCAGCTTACTCATTTGTAAAATACAGTATATAGTTCACCAGATGATTTGAAAAACAGCTTTTTATTCATTCTAAGATTTTCAAGACGTGTACAATTTTTGGTAACTGATTTCATCTTCTTTTGGGCCCACAATTTATGGGCACAAGGACACTGCTGACTTGCTGTTATTGCCACCAGAAAATCCTTTCTGAGTCTGTAGCTGTACCAATACTGTGCAAAAATACATTCTCTTATCATTCTTTTAGTAACTATAGATGGCAAAATGAAATGTGTCAGTTTCTTTTCTGGTGTTGCAAATCTTAGCATAGTATAAATAGATCTTACAGGGAAATGGTTCAGTGTGGGTGTAATACTATGCTATTTTGGAGTCATTGTAGATTAATGTTTAAACCCCATCTCAGCTGCTTACCAGAGGTATGACACTAGACACATTATTTCACCTCTCTAGGGACATATAACCCACAGACTGGCACTAGTACATACACTGGTGCATACTCAGTGAGCCATCATTGCTTTGTTTCACTTTTTGTTGAAATCTTATACACTCATGGATCATTTATAGATCTTAATCTTTTGTACTGTACTATAAGGTAATCATTTTTAATCATTACTTTGTGGGGAATTTTGGTGCTTTTTAATTTCAAAATGCATTTTGAATACTGCTAGAAAAGGCAGTAGATTGTTGATTTTTGCAAAAATTTTAGTCTAAAGAGAACTGTATTTATGAGCATTATAAATGATTTATGAGAAATATAAATTTCATTTTCTGTAATTTTCTATTAATTTCAAATTAATGCACCTAAGAAATCTGATTATTAAAAGCTTTTTGGGTAGCCCATTTATATTAGGTTCCACATATTACATTGCATGGCTGAGTATTGGCACTCAGTAAAATGTTGCCTGACTCCACACTTACCATTTTATTTATTCTTAAAATGTCTAGTGCAGTCATGAAACCTTATCATTTCTCAAAATGTATTAAAAATTGACATTTCGTACTGGAAATTTTTCATAGAGGGCACTTACTAGAATCTCTATTCTGTGGCCTAACGTTTTAAGGATTCTACAACAAGGACCCAGTCTTTTTTTCTTGTAGCAGGAGCTCCCACTAGCTGGCCAGTGTGAACACTTGGCTTATGGCCTTTCCCCAGATCCCAGTCTGTCATGCCCTCCTTTGCTGGCTTTGGATCTTCTGCTGTTCCGTCCACCTATTGATGTCCTCCCTATACTCCAAGGTCCACTGCAAGCCAGTGTCTTCTGTCAAGTCCAGGATGACTGCTTACCTCTTCTCTGAATTAGCGTGTATTCTCCGGACATGTGAGGGCCCTCCTGAGTTATTCCCATTTCCACTCGATCAGGTTTACCAATTTGATTATTTGATTATTATGTTAGTCCTTTTAAGCACCTGTCATTCACCCACAGTTTTCCTACAAATCTCAGTCTCTCTGGATAAATCCATCCACCTCTCTTCACAGCTCTTCTATGAAGACTTTGAGACAAGCTGGAGTATATTGCTTGATCTGGTTGACTACTATCACTATAATGATCATAAATTTCAACTTATCCTTTAAGTATGTGAAGAAACCTTTTACACTATTCATACCTCATCTGCTTCCTTTCCCATAGACTTTGCTACTTTTCTTCACCTTCAGTACTTTCCTCATGATCTGCTCAATTTTCAGAGTATATGCCTATGGATGTATTTATGGATGTATGTACACAGGCCATGATCATAAGGGCACACCATTGTATTTAATAATTTTTAATTTGCTCTTTCACTTAACAATTTATCATGAACATTTTTGCATGACAACTTTCACAGTTACGTGGTTATTTGTATTGGCTGCTTTAGGCATACCATACTTTATTTAAGCAATCCCCAGCTTTGAACAAGCAGATTTGTGTTGTTTTGTTTTGTTTTCCTTTGCCTTTTGCTTTTCTTTCTCTTTGTCCTTCTCTCTCCCTTTCTATAAATAGCACTATGTTAAACATTAATGAATAAGTTGTTCACAACTCGAATTATGTCTTTAATATAAAGTATTAGAATGGAAATTGCTGGGTTAAATAGCATGCAAGTGTTCAAGTCTTTAATAAATAGTGCCAAAATTTCCTCCAGGAAGTTTTTGCCTAACTGCATTCCCAGTGGTATCCTGTTTTTCTACTCTGTCAGTAGCACTGTATGTGATACTTTTATTATCCTTGCTCATTCGCTAGTCAAAAAACATAATCTTCTTAATTTAGGGTGAATTTCTTTCAATACTGAAGAGGATGAACAATTTTTCACATGCTTACTCAACATGAGAGATTTTTGCTCTGGTGAATACAATGTTCATATCATTTACACACATGACTATATGGTAAGTTCCTGCTTCCCAGACAGAAACTTCAAATATGGACTATTAATTTAAAAAAAAAAAAAAAAAAAAAAAGCCTGGAAACTCTTTACTTTGCAAAGGAGTGTTACCAGGTGTGACACAGGCAGAGGCTTGATTTGCACTTGTTAGTGTCACCATGACCAGTGGAGCTGCCAAGCCCCTGGTTGACTCTAGACAAATGGGCAATAAATGATTATGTTTTATGCCACTGAAGTTTTGGGTTGTTTGTCATGCAGCATTTATGTGGCAATAAATACCTGACACATTATTTTAATGTGTTGAGTATTAATCAACTATATATAAACATTTGACTCTTGTTGGTGGGCGTAAGTTACAGAAATATTCTTCATTATATCAGATTAGGAAATATTGACCTACTGGCTAAAATCCAAAATTTTGGCAAGTTATACAAGGCCTTTGATGCCCATGCCCTTCCTATTTTTCCAAGTGCATTTCTTACATTACTCCACATGTGCTCTCACTTCTGTGTTCCCAATATGACACATCCAGGTCTTTTTTTAAAAATATTATTTCATAGTTTCTGATATTTACTCTATATTCATCAAGCAGCAACTCCGTTTCCCCATTCTTTCATCCCCCTGGAAATCTCTAATCTACTTTCTGTCTTTATGAATTTGCAGTTATAGATGTTTCAAAAAAGTGAAATCATACAGTATTTGTCATTGTGTGCCTTCCTTATTTCATTCAACCTAATGTTTTCAAGGTTCATCCATGTTGCAATGTTTCAGAAATTCATTGTGTCTTACAGCTCCACTGTGTATATGTACCATGTTTTGTTTATCCATTCATCTGTTGACAGCCACTTGGTTGTTTCTATCTTGTGCCTATTGTGAATAATGATGCTATGAACACTGGTGTATAAGTATCTGCTTGAATTCTTGTTTTCAATTTCTTTAGATATACATGTAGGAGTGGAATTTCTGGGTCATGTGCTAATTCTGTATTTTAATTCTTGAGGAACCGCACACCGCTTTCCACTGTGGCTGTACCATTTGACATTAATACCAAAGATGCACAAGGGTGCCAGTTTCTCCATATCCTCACTAATAGTTGATATTTTTCCTGTTTTAAAAGAAATAATAGCTATCCTACTGGGTCTGAAGTGATATCTCTGTTGCTTTGTTTGCATTTCCCTTATAGATAATTATGTTGAACATCTTTTCATCTGTTTATTAACAATTTGTAAGTCCTCTTTGGAAAAATGTTCCAGTTTGTCCACTTTTAAATTCGGTAGTTTCTATTTTTGTTGCTGAGTTATAACAATTTTTATATCTCTATCTGAACAGCAAGTCTTTATCAGATATATGGTTTGCAACTATTTTCTCCCATTATTCATATTGTCTTTTCACTTTTTTCATAATGTCCTTTGATACACAAAAGTTTTTAATTTTATGAAGTAAAATTTATCTATTTTTCATTTTGTTGCTTGTGCTGTTGGTGTCATATCTAAGAATCCATTGCCAAATCCAAGGTCTTGAAGATCTGTCCATATCTTAACTTCTAAAAATTTTATGGCTTAGGAGCTAAGAAGGTGGCATAGAGAGGAGTGGAAGACTGTTAGCCCCCCCGGAACAATCCATAAATGACCAAAAAACTAGTAAATAATGTGGAATAACTGGGAGGGAGACAAAAGTGACTGTCCACTCATCATCCACCAACCTGAATTGGGAGGAATGCCCGAGATTGCAGCATAAAATCTGTAAGTAAAACCGCGGACCCGCGCTGAGAGCTGAGAGCCCCTCCCTCACGGAAGCCTCGCGGTGCTAGAGAGCAGTACTCCCTCAGCCCAGCTCCAACTGGGGTGTTAATGCTAACTGCTCAATACAGACAGTGAATCCTCAACAAGCAGACAGAGGCTTTTGGTGACAACTGACCTTGGGAGAGTCGGGGGACATATCTGTCTCAGGATGGGAAGCCCAGAGGATTGGGTGCTATCTCCTTCTGATGGGGGAAACTGGGAGCTTTTCTGTCCCTTTCTATCTCTGTGGAGAAAACCTCAGCCGTTTTCAGCCCGCAGCGCTTTGCAGTAAAGACAGCCTCAGCCATTAAATCAAAACACTTTGATCAGCAGAGTCAGAGAAACAAAGAACTTATTGATATGCAGTGACCTCTCTGGAGGGGGCATAGCTTCCCAAGAGGAAAGGGAGGGGTCCAGCTCTACTGCCTGCCTTACCGGAACCAGACCCCAAAGCCTGGGGGAGGAGAGCCACAGGCTACACCCTCTTACACCAGCCAGTGTCAGGCTGACAGGTGCACCTGCTGGGCAGAAAAGCACAGGTGTATCAATCCTCTAAGACAAACCATCAGGGGAACCAGATACTGAATATTTCCTCCTTCTGTGACCTGAGCCTGTTCTCGTCTGGGAAAATGTGATTGGGGTGGCCTAGGAGTTCAGATGCCTAGACAACAGAAAACTACAGCCTACAGTAAGAAAAACGAACCTATGGCCCAGTCAAAGGAACAAACATACACTTCAGCTGAGATACAGGAATTTAAACAACTAATGCTAAATCAATTCAAAAAGTTTAGAGAATATTTCACAAAAGAGACAGAGGCTGTAAAGAAAACACTGGGCATACACAGGGCAGAAATCGAAAGTTAAAAAAAAAACAACTAGTAGAATCTATGGAAATGAAAGGTACAGCACAAGAGGTAAAAGACACAATGGAAACATACAACGGCAGATCTCAAGAAGCAGAAGAAAACACTCAAGAACTGGAGAACAAAACACCTGAAAGCCTACATGCAAAGGAGCAGATGGAGAAAAGAATGAAAAAATATGAGCAACGTCTCCAGGAATTGAAGGATGAAACAAAGTACAAGAATGTACATATCATTGGTGTCCCAGAAGGAGAAGAGAAGGGAGGAGGAGCAGAGGCAATAATAGAGGAAATAATCAATGAAAATTTCCCATCTCTTAGGAAACACATAAAATTACAGTTCCAAAAATCGCAGCTTACCCCAAACAGAATAGATCTGAATAGGCCTACGCCAAGACACTTAGTAGTCAGATTATCAAATGTCAAAGACAGAGAGAATCCTGAGAGCAGCAAGAGAAAAGCAATCCATCACATACAAAGAAAGCTTAATGAGACTATATGTGTATCTCTCAGCAGAAACCATGGAGGCAAGAAGGAAGTGGTGTGATATATTTAAGATACTGAAAGAGAAAAACCACCAACTAAGAATCCTATATCCAGCAAAACTGTCCTTCAAATGTGAGGGAGAGCTCAAAATATTTTCTGACAAACAGACAATGAGAGACTTTGTGAACAAGACACCCGCCCTACAGGAAATACCAAAGGGAGCACTACAGAGAAATAGGAGAAGGCAGGAGTGCGTGGTTTGGAACACAATTTTGGGAGATGGTAGCACAGCAATGTAAATACACTGAACAAAGATAACTATGAATATGGTTGAGAAAGGAAGGTTGGGAGTATGTGAGACACCAGAAGAAAGGAGGAAAGATAAAGAATGAGACTGTGTAACTTGGTGAAATCTACAAAAAATAGATTGTTGAAAAAGTATTCAACAATTGTGATAAAATGTACAAATATGTTCTTTTACGAGGGAGAACAAGCAAATGTCAACCTTGCAAAGTGTTAAAAATGGGGAAGCATTGGGGGAGGGATGCAATCAATATAAACTAGAGACCGTAACTAAGAGAATCATCGTGTTATGCTTCCTTTAATGTAACAAAGGCGATATACCAAGGTAAATGGAGATAAGAGGGGGGCATAGGGGAGGCATGTTAGACACTTGACATTGGTGGTGTTGTCTAACTCTTTACTCTACTTTGATTTAAGGTTACTTTTCCTTTTGCTACTTCCTAGCTGTCATTTTTTTTTCCTCTTTCTTTTGCCTCTCTACCTTCTTTGACTCTCCCTCCTGCCTTGTGGAAGAAATATAGATGCCCTTATATAGATAGTGGTAAAGGTGGTGAACACATAAATATGTGACCATACAGAGAACCATCGATTGTTTACTTAGGATGGAATGTATGGTGTGTGAACAAAACCATCTTAAAAAAAAAAAATGGGTTGATTAACCTCAAGGGCAATATACTGAGTGAAATAAGCCAGACACATAAGGACAAATATTGCAGGGTCTCACTGATAGGAACTAATTATAATATGTAAACTCATAGACATGAAATATAAGGTACCAAAATATAGGACGAAGCTTAAGAATGCGGAGTGGTTGCTTAGTATGAGCAGAATGTTCAACTAGGATGAACTTAAATGTTTGGAAATGAACAGAAGTGTCAGTAGCAAGATGTGAGAATAACTAACAGTGCCAAATGGTGCATGAATGAGGTGGAAAGGGGAAGCTCAGAGTCATATATGTCACCAGAAGGAAAGTTGGATGTCAAAAGATGGGAATGTATAAAACTGAATCCTATGGCGGGCAATGTCCATGATTAATTGTACAAATATTAGAAAACTCTTCCATGAACCAGAACAAATGTTTGACAATACAACTAGAAGTTAATAATAGAGGGGCATATAGGGAAGAAATATATACCTATTGCAAACTATATACTACAGTTAGTAGTATTTCAACATTTTTTCATAAACAGTAACAAATGTTCTATACCAACACTATGAGTAAACAATTGAGGGAAGCTAATTGGGGATATGAGAGGATTCGAGTTTCCTTTTCTTTTTCTTTTTCTTTTTTTTTTCTTTTTTTCATCTTTCACTTTATTTCTTGTCTGGAGTAGTGAAAAGGTTCTAAAAATTGAACAAAAATAAGTGCGGTGATGGATGCACAGCTGCGTCAGGGTACCAGGGGCAACTGATTGTACACTTTGGATCTTTGGATAATTGTATGGTATCTGAACAATCCCAATAAAAATTAAAAAGAAAAAAAAATTAAAATTAAAAAAAATTATGGCTTTAACTTTTATGTTTAAGTCATTGATCCATTTTTAAAATTTATTCTGGTAGATAGTATGAAGTAGGGGTCCAACATCATTCTTTTGCATGTGGATATCCAGTTTCCCCAGTGCCATTATTTTCCTAATGCATGTTCTTGTCACCCTTGTCAAAAATCAGTTGACCATTGATGTGTGTATCCAAGAATTTAAACATTTCTTCCACTACTGTTTCTTCATTATATTCTGGAGTCCTACTTTTTTTTTAAGATTTAGCTGAAGCATAAATGATATTTGTCTTTACTCCTCCCCTTCTTAACAATTGAGTCAGGCCTTTATTTCCTCTGAATTTGCACTTACCTGGGTCATTTCTTTTGGAACATTTGTAATTATACTTTAATTTGTTTTTTAATGTGAATATTTTTTTCACTAAAATGTAAGTACTTTGAATGCCCGTATTCTAATGTCATCTTACCTACTGTCCCTGAAATAAAATGAGAACTTTATAATTCATAGATGAGTAGGATGTATTAGTGAATGAATGAAACCATATTTGAGCATTTTTAAATTCAATTCTGCTAATATTACCTAATTACAGAAACAAGTCAAGGTATTTATTATGATTTAATATATGAAAATAATATCTCTCAGTTTAAGGAAAGGTGTTTACCATTTCTTTCTTGATTTTTCCTTCTGTTTTAAATCTTCAAAAGGCACATTATATTAAAAATCAGGTATAATTATATTTGGAGAAATAGAAAAATAATGAAGTTCTTTGATTTCATTCTTCTCTAGCCAGGCTGCACTCAAAGAGCAAAGAGTAGTCTTTTGTACTTTAATATTTTTAGGTGCCCACAGATTTTTTTCTGTAAGTTTTTTGTGTCTGGCTTCTTATAACAATCCCTATGACAAATTTCCTTAAAAATGAGAATCTGGGTTTCTCTTCATTTTTTAGGCTAAAAACAAGGATACTCATAACTAAAAAGACTTGTGCAATGTACTTATTTTCTTACAATTCAATGTACAGTAACAATAAATAAGAAGAGACACTTTACAAAGTAGCCATTGTACTTTTAATTTGTTCTTTCTTTGTGAGTATACAGTTTATTTGAGGAACCAGGAACTTAAATCTAATAGAAAACAAAACAAAGCCAAAAACTGGAATACCATAATCTCCTTATTAAAATAGATTTTCTTTATTTCTCTCTCTTTCATAAGCATGTACTGGGCAAAAAAAAATAATTTATTTTATAGTGGTGGTAATAAGCACTATAATTGCTAACACAAAATTAAAATACATTGTTTAAATATTTTAAATAGTGATTTATGTAGGAATATATAAAAGAAGCATATAGGGAAGTTAAAATGGTTTTGGAATAGAAGGAAAAATTATAGAGGGAATTATAAAGAAATAATTTAATAAAACATTATCTAAGTCCTGGTTTGTCCATTTATTTTTAGCTTTATTTGCTGTGGAGGCTTTGAGGACATGCCGGATTAGGGAATTGATTAAACACACACACACACACACACACACACACACACACATACACACACACACACACAGGAGTCAGAGTTTGAAAGTGACTTTTTAGAAGAGAACATAAGTAAGAATTAAAGCATCCTTCCTGATTTTGGACCCTTGTGAAAACATTGGTTTGCATAAAATTTCTTTAAAAATTCATATTATCAATCAAAATATTATCTATTTATTAAATAAAATCCTAAATATTATATGTGCATAATATTAAATTGGCATCTAAAACAGGACTCTAAGATGCAACAGAAGATACATATATACAAAAAGGAGATATCAGACCAAAATATAAGTTTATTAAACTTATAGTTTCACTATATATATATAGTTTCACTACTCTTGGATCACTCACCCAGTGATCCTAAACCAGACAAAAGATTCAAAAATGACAAAAATAAACAAAAAAGAAAAAAATTGAGAAATTCTTTTGAATGAGTCATTGGAGTAATGTGAATCCCACCGTTTCCCTAAAATGGATTTGAGGATAGAGTATATGTACCTTCACTTTGGGCCTAGTGAGTAAAGATTCAGTTTTTGGACAACTCTTTAATGACACTGTCTTGATGAGTTAAAGTGATGTGAGAACTTTGGATTTTCTAAAATTGAGCTTATTGCCAAGAGACCTGCTGGAGAACAAGATTTCATCCTGTACTAAGAATAAAAAAGAGCTCCCCCTGAAATTTAAAAGAATGTTGATAGAATAAACTAAAATTGCATTTGAATTGTATCCCATTTATCATGTTTAATCTTTCTATTCGAGTTGTATATATATAATGCGTATTATCTTAATTTTAACAGTCCTTCCCAATATTTTGTCTTAACTAAACTCTAAATATTTGGTATTGTTATCAATAAATAGGTGAAAAATCGACTCTTGTACATTCTCCTTATATAGGCATTTTTTTATTACTAAGATTTTATAGGTTTATTAATTTATCTTTAATATTAAGAATTATTGTATTACATCTAGTTTGTTTTAAATAATTTCAAAAATAGATGAGTTGCCAAAGGTAAAGAACTAAAAAGGTAATGATTCCTGGGAATTTATAATTATCAGATCCTAGTTTTAATACCTTCTTTTTTTCTCCAACCCCAAATATAGAAATTTTAAGAGGTGTATTAGTCAGAGTTCAAGAAGATACTGAAACCAGAAAGTAAACTAAATATCATGAATTTTTAACTGTAACACAGGATTGGCTAGTAAGGAGTAAAAAGAACTGTAAAGAATGTAGGAATAGCAGGTACAGGGAGAAGCCACCACCCCTAGGGCTGAAGTGGTGCACAATGGAAGGAACAGGATCTGGAAGAAACCCTCCACACCAGTACTAAGATCCAGATTTCACTGGAGAAGGCACAGCCATTACTCTCAGGGTGGCAGAATTTGCTGAGGCTGTAAAGCTTCTCAAGAGGATGCCATTCTCTGCCATGAAGGCATGAGGGGAGTGCAGAGTAAGCACCTCCTGGATGCCTGGAGCTGGGTCTACAAAAGCTGTGGGGCCAGCTGGAGCCAGGTGCTGCAGAAATTAAACATGCTCGTACATTTAATTCCCAGGCAGACTATGATCAGTTAGCTGCTGTCAAAGATCTCTATAGGCAAAGGCTTTCTGATTACCAGTACCTCCCTGCTGGTTAGATGTGCTCACCCTACCTTTGGCAAGTAAGTGCTGTCTCTTGGCTTCTGCTATTCCAGATCCCATTATCCCAATTGCAATCAAAGAGCCCATCTTAATGACAGAATCCCCTATAGTTCCTTGTCGACAAAAGAGAGCAACCATTTACTTTTTAGAAAATGCCTTAGTGAAGGGAAGTGTCCTCAGGGTCTCATCATTTGAAGGTAGGTTTCTAAAGTGCACATGATAAGTCTGGTTGGAAAAACTGCCTGTCTCTCTAAGCCTCTGGATTCCCTCCTCCACTCCATGACCTGAAGACTCTAGCATCTCAACCTCATTAAATGTCAGAACCTTTGAATCTGAGTCTTGGTCAACCAGTCAGGTAAGGTGGTAGAGCCCCTCCAGTTTCACAAGCTAACACATCAAATCTGAATCGTTCATAAGTGTGTCCGTATCAATGAATTCAGTTCTAAACAGTGCTTTATTCCATGCTTTTTGGTCTAACATCTATTAAATATACTCCCACAAGTGTACTTCATATTTCTGCTGATACATATTAAATGAGGTCTTGCAACTCTTTTGCTATGTATGTTGTTTCCTCCTATGTTGTAGTGTATACCTGTCCTTCTTGTGTGTGCTAGGATT